>NC_135642.1:37010419-37705419 GCF_053574225.1 Canis aureus
ACTCTGGGATCACGCCCTAAGCCAAAGGCAAACACTCAACCACTGAGCTACCCAGGCGTCCCTGGGATACAAGATTTAAAAGTAACATAATCTACTAAGTCATTTGTAAGTTCATATTTTTGAAATGGTAATTTTGGATTTTTAAGAGATTTGGTAAAGAAAGATTCATTTATATTATTGTTTTTCTGATTTTTAGTTGTTTTTGCTGTTTTGCTATTACCATACATTTCTTAAGTATCTCAAGTACATATGTAATATATAGTCTTTACCCTCAAACTGCTTTTATTCTGAAGTAGACATATATTTTGATTGTTTGCCGTAATTCAGAATTGTCTTACAAACAAAGAAAATCTTTAACAACCAATAATAAAGTAGTAGTTTTAAGCTTAGGAAACTGGAGCTACTCTCAGACCCCAGCAATATTGTATTCCTACCCCGTAATTGATAAACTAATCCATAGGCACACTGAGGAAAAAAGAGACGTATCATATGTCCTTTTTGCCTTGTGTTTTGATCATTCCCACACAGGATGCTTGAGCTCCACATTGGAGCATCAGGTGGCTTCTCACCACCAGTCCTCAAATAAAAATAAGAAAGTAGAGGTGATTGACTTAACCATAGACAGTTCCTCTGATGAAGAGGAGGAAGAGCCTTCTGCCAAGAGGACCTGTCCTTCCCTATCTCCCACATCACCACTAAATAATAAAGGGTAAGTACTGAGACCTTAAAAAGTCATTGTGAGAGTTAATTTTGCAATACGATTTAAAAGATCTGCCTAATAAAATGATTATGCATGATTGTAAAACTTAACTGAGTAATCAAAGTGTAGGTTGGCTTTTCCCCAGGTGTGTGATATTCTTGAGGGGCTGGGGTAATACATTAAAGGAGTTCCTTGGATACAGTATTTATCATACCAAAGGATACTCTAGTACAGGGGTTCTCAAACTTTGGTGTACAGCAGAGTCACCCAGAGGGCTCATTAAAACACACGTCACTCCCCTATTCCCCCAAGTCTGATTCAGGAGTAGGGACTGAGAAACCTCTTCAGTTCTTACGGAATCTTAATGTTGCTCATAGGATTTAGAACATTTACTCAAACTGGAAATGTATGCTGTAAGATTAATCCTGAGTTGAGTCTTTCAAGTAGGAAGACCAGGGGAATGCTTTAAACCTGCCTCATAGTGTTTGAAGTTGGCAGTGAAAGAAGTTGGAGACTGAAGTTGCAGGGCACAGTGCTTTTTGTTTTGCAGACTCATTTCCCATATTTCCTATTAGTTTCATATCAGTAATAATGTACCTTGGTTATGCTTCAGTTCAGTTTAGCAAACACTGTTATCTACTTTAGGTAAAACACCTTGTGCTTAATAAAATGAGTAAGTACCGTCCTAACCTTAAAGAGTTTAGCGTTTTGTAGAAGATGGTAAAACAAGTAGCTAGCTCTAGGTGTACTCTTAAATAGACTCAGCCTCATGAGACAAACCAAGGATTCTCAACAAAGAGATTGCATGTTTTACTAAAGCACAATTGTAGCACACTAAAGGTAAATCTAGAAATAGGTGTGCCCTTTTTAGGTATGTATCAGGAGAATGGTGTAGCTTATTGGAACCGAATAGGAGCTATTCAAAAAATCTCCTTCCAACAAACAGTAGTGCCTGAAGAAAGAATGTTAAGTGAGAAGGAAGGTCCACAGAAGGCATTGTTGCGAGATTTCAGGGTTCAAGAGAGAGAGTTAACATCAGACCCAAAGCAGGCATTTTCATGCTTGGAGTGAAATCCTTTTCAGGTTTGAGACTGTTTGATGAGATAAAAGATCTTCTATTTGAGGATGTTTGTAGTTATTTGAAAGGTAAGAGTTGCAACAGTAAAAGCATAATTGTGATAAATACATAACTCGCTTGTTAGAAACAAACTTTGTTTGAGGAATCTTCATAATACAATAAAACCCTGTTACACGAGTTGGTATTTTCACTCTAGAGTAGCTTATCAGCACACATCAGACAGCAATAAAGACATTAATAGCAATGTCATTCTTAAAAAAAAAAAAAAAAAAAAAGAATTATCTAAACAGTAATTCTACTTTAAATCCTACTTTATGAAAACTTACCTCTGATGAAAGCCTACCTTGATGGCTGTTCCTCAATAAGACTGACCTTATTATTACACCAACTTATTTTATGAATATGAGTGGGAGAAAAAGAAAAGTCAAATTGCCAGAAGCTGCTATAGTTAGAACAAATATCAATAGAATCTTGATTCTGAGATATTTTGTATTCATTATCCAACCATACTATGGCCAAACACATATTATCGTATTATTTTTTTAGATGCCATAATTGCAACATTAAAAGGTATTTCATAAATCTCTGGGTATATAAATACTTTTTATGGGTTAAATGCACCATTGTGTATAAGTTCGTTCTACTCTTTAGAATATTTATAGTAGTCACATACATATATATATAAACTATGCCGTAATTTTGCTCTCTTGACTATAAACGTTTCCTTAAAAGAAACTTTTGAGTGTTTAGAAATCTAATATTTCAGATCTTTAGATGTTTGCTTTGCTGTTTTTCCAAAAACAGGTGTGTTTATTATGTTTAAAAAATTACATTAAATGCATTAACTACTTCCTAAGCTTCCGAGTAACCAATTAAATCCAGATATGATATTTACAAATGCCAGACCTTTCTCTATTTTCCTATAAAAACAAGCAACCTGAAAGTTTATGACATTTTTAGAAGGATAATGCCATATTCAACACTAGTGGCCATTTTGCAAGAATAACTAGCCAATAAATAAAAACTTAAACCCTAAGCATATTGTATTTGTTACTGTGCAATGTAAAGGTGGAAATGCATGTTCAGAATATTATCACAAAATTGAAAGAAAAGTTGCCAGTTAGGAATTAGAGGCAAACACTAGTAAATGTAAAACATTTTACTGTCTTCAGCCACCGAGTGTTTAGTATTCATCCAGAAATTCCCTTTGCTGTGTGGTGTATGCCAAGATGTTTTCAAAGGCTAACATATCTGATCTGCTTTCTTCTCTCTTATAATCCCTTAGGCATTGTCAGAAGAGACAGCTAATGGAAAATGGTACTTTTTATAGATGTAAGAGGTTTAATTAAGTTTCCATTAGACAAAACATTTTTATGAGGTAGATGAGAGTATATTTTATGCTTCATATCTCATTCATAAAAATGTGGTAGATGGCCATAACTAGAATTCTATTCCTGAAAATCCAGCCTTGGCCTCTTTTGAAATATTCTGAACTTGGATTACACCATTGAAGTTGATCTCCACACCCAAGTACTTTATATGTTTTACAAGCAAAAATCAGCCTCTTTATACCCTATTTTCTCTTTACTTTCCATAATTTATATGCCTATTAGCCCCTTCTGTGGTTGTGCTTAATAAAATGAGTAAGTACCATCCTAACCTTAAAGAGTTTAGACTCTATATTTATATTAGAATTCTTTCTTTTTCTTTTCAAAATCATTTCAGTTCTTCTTTTTTTCATTTCTTTTTCTCCTTTTTGCTTTTTACTTAATTTTTTGTAAAGAAAAAGGATTTAGGGACGCCTGGGTGGTGCAGTCGGTTAAGCATCCAACTTTTTGGTTTTGGCTCAGGTCATGATGTTGGAGTCATGGGATACTCAGTGGGATACTCAGTGTGGTATCTGCTTGGGATCTTCTCACCCCTGCTCACTCACCTGTTCATGCTCGCTTGCTCTCTCTTTCTCTGGAATAAATCTTTTTTAAAAAAGAAAAAAGGTTTAACTTCTCAGCTACTTAAACATTTCATGCTGTTCTTCCAGAATCCCTCATTTTGTTCTCTTCCCCTCTCATAACCTCCCTCAGTTCTGTTCTCCCTCTCCACCACCACCTGTTTATTTTGAAGCATCTCTTCTTATCTTGCTGCCTTCATTCATTTAGCAGGCCTTGTATGCAAACAATGTGCTGGTGAGCGTGCAGGGCATTAGGGACACCAGGGTAAACAGTTCCTTGTCTTCATCTCTGTTCCATAAAGCTTACAAGTCTGAGGGCCAGGTGTTAACTCCACTGCTCAGATTGCTACTGTCCCCCAGGCTTGTCTGTATGTGTTTTCTTTGCAAGGATTTACCTATACTTTACTAGACAGCACTCTAGTGTTTACTTTTAAAAGTTTTCAGAATTGCAGCTGCTATAGATACCTTTCACTCATGTCTTACTGAAGTGTCTCAGCCATGCTTTCTCTGTGCATTCAGAAAGTGTAGGTGAGACAGCTTGGTATATATGAATGTTGGATATGCTGCTGCACCCATCCATTTCTCCCTTTAGCCCCTGGAAAGCGCTACTGTATATACAGATTATCTCCTAGTAATGAAGATAGTCTAAATTACATATTATTTTGCTTGTCTTTTTATTTTCAGCACAAAACCTAGGATTCATTTTGTGAGATGCAGTCCCTTATTAAACTTAGAAGTTCAACTGACTCATGAAAATTATGTGAACCTTTCCTTCTAGCATATTAAGTCTTCCACATCAAGCATCTCCAGTGTCCCGCACCCCGAGCCTCCCTGCTGTAGACACAAGCTACATTAATACATCCCTCATCCAAGACTACAGGCATCCTTTCCACATGACACCCATGCCTTATGACCTACAAGGTGAGTCACCGGTTCTTCTCTCTTGTCACATAGCATTATGAATATGTTTCATCTACATAGTCTTCCTCTGGGTGAGTCTAAGGAAGAATGGAAAGACTGAAAAAGCGGTGGCTTGGCCTAGGGAACTGGGAGAAATATATATACTGTGGTCATAAATAAATAGAGATCCAATTTCTTGTTTGTACCTTCATCGGTAACTATTATTTTACTACCAGTGGTGAAAGTAGTATGATAATCTTTAGGTTTTGTGAGCTTCAAAATAGTCTGCAGATTGTTTTGGGGTGACTTTCAATATGTTGCTTTGAATTTTGATATTTATAAAAATTACTCTGTGTTCCCTGAATCCAGTTATAATGCAACAGGCATTGTGGGTAACTATGTTGTGTTATCTTTTAAATAGTACTGAATTGAGGGGGATCCCTGGGTGGCTCAATGGTTTGGCACCTGCCTTCAGCCCAGGGCATGATCCTGGAGTCCCGGAATCGAGTCCCACATCGGGCTCCCTGCATGGAGCCTGCTTCTCTCTCTGCCTGTGTCTCTGCCTCTCTCTCTCTCTCTTTCTCTGTGTGTGTATCTCATGAATAAATAAATAAAATCTTTTAAAATAAATAAATAAATAAATGAATAGTACTGAATTGAGATATTGGCAAGTTATAGTTTTTGTTCCAGTGAACCTGATTCTTCTAAAAGTAGTTTGAAATGTCAGCGGACTCACTGCACAATGTATTTTGAGTTGATTATAATTATTTACATTATCAAAAGGTTGTTTGTTCTCCTATATCTTCGTAATTTAATAATTTGTATATCTAAGAATATTTTTATTCTAAAAATGATATATGCTCATTGTAGAAAATTTAATACAAAAATGTAAAGTGGAAGTTTCCCTCCACCCCTCCCCTACAGAAAAATCTGGGACTAAGAATCCGACACAGAGATTCTTGGAAGCTGAGATAGTTGAGTAGATTCTTAGTGATTGTTAGGAAAACCCTCTCTGAGCTGTGTCCAGAAGAACTCTCTGCAGTGAGGGGAAATGCTGTAATTTATAGTGGCCATTGGCCACATAGAGTTATTGAGCATTTTGACACAGGGCTAGTGTGACTGAATAATTGAAGTTTTTCATTTTACTTAATGAATTTAGATCCACATCATGGGGTTAGTGGCTACTCTATCAGACAGTGCAGCCCTGTTTCTCACTTAGGCTACTGCCAGATCTCACTATCAGGAACCACAGTGCTATCCATTTTGCAGATCCTCATGTTATAATGTGTTCTAGTGTAGACAGTGAATGGATCTCCAAAGTATCGGTGTTGTTGTCATATTTTTCTCTACATCTGCTTGTTGTCCTTTCCCCCAAGTTGCAATCTCATAGTAAGGCATTTTATTCAAATGGGTTTTCTTGTTCTTCGTCCTGTTACCCATTGAGTGATACAGACAAGATTGGGGCTTAGAAGGGGCAGCTTGCATTGACTCCCTGGCAGCCAGGGATCAGAGGTGGTCATTCTGTGATGCACCACCCCAGCCACCAGATGCCCCTCAGATCTCTTTTCCCCACTCCTACCACTGGAGGATCTCTGACTTAGAATCTGGTACAGTTAGTAGTGAGTGGGCAAATTTGAGAAAGAAAAAGAAAATCTGTGCTAAAGCTTGCTTAACTTCCCTCTGCGTAAAACTTTCTCACTCATAAAATGAGGCTAGTAATCATGACAAACCTCATAGGTGCTTGTGAGGAATAAATTAGAGTAATTTGAAATGTTTCTTAAGAGGAATCAATGAGAAGATTTGGTGAAAAGTGCTCTGTCAGTTTAAGGGATCAGTGTTGGATCCAATAGGGCAGCAATGACGTAGACCCCACAGATGGAGTTATAAGGAGGGCAAGTCATGGCTAAAGCTTGAACTTCAGCCTTGGTAATCTAGAGATGAGGGAGACATTCAGCATTCAGGTCCAGTCTTGTTTAAATTCTAAATGAATTTAGAACTAACATTTTCAGATTTTTGTTTCTGGAGTATTAGGGGATTGGGAGGTGGTGGGGGGGGGTTCTTTTGTTTTTCAAAACTAAAATAATTTTTTTTCTCACAGGATTAGATTTCTTTCCTTTCTTATCAGGAGACAATCAGGTATGTTATATGAAAAAAATGCTGTTGTTTTAATTGCTCATTAAAATATAATAATGTAACTGAGAGACAAGATACATTTCTTAGGAAAATCAGGGTAGTCCTACTCATTATTATTAAGGTTTTAAGAATTTAAATAAAAATCCCCTTGTTTCAACCATGCCTGAGTATATAGTAAGAATAGTATCTGTTTGTTGGTTTCCAGTACTTTTTCATAAAGAAACAAGGCAGTAAGTCAATTGATAAATTCTTTGCCAGATATCTCCAGAAGAGGAAAAGGGTGGACGGTCTTCTTTCCTGCTGCTTATGAGCATATGCTTCTTTGGAAATAGAATTTTGAGAATTGTTTGCATTACAAATTAAAATGAAAAACAGTGCCAATTTTATTTTGGTATTTGGTATACAGAAATGTCTCTCAAGATCAAGGATGTGATCATTACATAAGGCCATTTGATTTTGTGAAATATTTTATTAGATATCTCAGACATAGCAGATAATCAGTGTATATGAAATTTAGGACTGTGTTCTGCTAAGAAGGTTTATGAATTAGAACTGATGGGTTTTGTGTCTTCTGTTCCCCACCAGCATTATAACACCTCCCTCCTGGCTGCTGCTGCAGCAGCAGTGTCAGATGATCAAGACCTCTTACACTCGTCTCGGTTTTTCCCGTATACCTCCTCGCAGATGTTTCTCGATCAGTTAAGTGCAGGAGGCAGTACTTCTCTGCCAACCACCAATGGAAGCAGTAGTGGCAGTAACAGCAGCCTCGTGTCCTCCAACAGCCTGCGGGAGAGCCATAGCCACACTGTCGCAAACAGGAGCAGCACGGACACGGCATCCATCTTTGGCATCATACCAGACATTATTTCATTGGACTGATTCCCTTGCCTCTGCTGCTCCCACCCCCACCCCAGATTAAATGAACTTGGCAGAAAGAAGAGAACTTTGTGCTATGTTTTACCTTATTCTGTTTAGAAAAGTACACAAGCGTGTTTTTTTCCTTTTTTTAGGGAAAAAATTAAAAGAAATGTACAGAGAACAAAACTATATTTTCAGTTTTACTTTTGTATATAAATCTAAGACTGCCTGTCTGATAAAACACTTGTAAAAAACCAAAAAAAAAGGAAAGAAAAGAAAAAAAGAAAAAAAAAAAACAGTACCCACAAACCACCTTCAGTTCATTTTTTTTTTTTTTTCTGGATTCTGAAGATTTTTTTTTCATCATTTGTCCTATGGTTTTGGTTTTATTTTACTTCAATGGCATTATTTTATTTGCAATAACAAAAGGAATTGCATGTATGAAGTTTTAAATTGTGGGCTTTTCTTTGTTGCGGGGAGGGGGCAGGGGGGGTAGTTTCATTTCCATTTTCTAAAAAGGACAGACTTGGATTCTGTTTGTGTGTGTGCATATTTTATCCAGCCTTAAGTTATAAATCTCATCTGTCCCACTGCATTCCCTGTGTATTTTCAGGACCTAGCTCGTGGGGGTGTGTGTTCAGTATGTGTGTCTGTGTATATTTTTCTGTTGTTACTGTTCCTTCTCCCAAGTTTGCATTCAGTTGATAAATCAGTTGCCTGCTTCTTTCAAAGTGCTTTGAAGGTCTTGAACTCACATATGAGCATCCTTATTGATATCCCAATTGCATGTTCTCCATCACATATTCTCTCTTATTTGCTAGATACCCCCTGAGAATATGTTTTAGAGATTTGGAGTAAAGCTGTCTGGATTTGGAGTAAAGTAGGCTTGGCAGACCTGTGAATAATACACTTTAGTCTAGTTCTTTCTTCTAAATTTGGATTGCCAGTATTATGTATTTAAACCAAGTCTGTGAACACCTGCCTTTTTGGCCACAGGGTAAAAAGTTTTCATATAAGATCTTCATGCCAAAGTAGGAAGTAAAAATAGCTTAGAAAGCCGTGTTGGGTGTCTTGTGCAGCTGACAGAGGTAAGGTTACATCACCTCGAAAAAGAAAGAAAGTCAATTATCCTAAAAGTGAATTCTCTTTGGAAAATACAGTGCACCACACATGTCAGTCTAGAAATCCACTATCTGATAAACAGTTGAAATGCAAAAATAGGCTTGATTCTTGGTTATTTTTACTCTCGTTCTGAGTGTACTTCTTTTTCTTAGCCTGGCTATCTTGTTTGTTTTACTTGTTCTTCACCTTTTAAAGAGAAGCATGACATAGGAAAGTGGATTTATTTTTCTTTTTTTTTTTAGAATTCATGGATCAATCTGATCTATTTATTAATAATGGAACATGTAAATATAGTGAGAACTGTTTTTCAGGAGATGAGTGTGGGTTGGCGGGAAAGAAGGTGGTTCTACTTGTGTTCCAAAATCCTCATTAGAGAAGGTATCACATTCTTCAGGGAGTACCTGAGGGTGTGGGAAGTATCTTCTAGCTGATGGAGAGGCTTAACCAGTTTAACAAAAAAGATAAAAAGAAGGAAGGGGCATAACAATTACTGGTTTCCCAGACTGGATTTTTCTTTCACAACTGTTCATGTTCTCAGAGTTGTTCACAGAGTTGATGAAGGACCACCTTTGTGCATAAAAGTGTCGTTTCAACCTTGCAGTGGTAACAAAGCAACCTACTTTTTCCGGGTAGTATTCAAGATGGCTGTATCTTCAGTTGTATGATAAAATTAACGGTTCACATGACTGTGTGGCATCTAAAAATAATATCTGTTTTTACAGCATCTCTCTGCCACTAATTTGTTGACTTGAATTTTGAAAAACAAGTTGGTGTTGATATGTATATGTGTGTGTGTATATATGTATTTATAGACAAGTGTGAGTGACACGTGAGTTATATAGTCTTCCCCTACGCATGTGTATTCCACACATACATGGCTGAGTTATAGTCACTAAACAATTTGCAATAAAAACAAAAGATTCATTGTCAGTAAAAACAGGAATTAAGTTTTTTAATGAATCTGCTCTTATGGTGAATAAACTCTTTAAGAACTCTCATAGCTATATTAACTTAGGCTAATATTTAATGGTACCATAATTTGTGTCTAAATTCAGATTGGGATAGAAATCACTCAAGTTGTGGGGTGTTGCTTCTTATTTCACACGTAATAGGGAACATTTCTATTAATTCAGCTACCTAAAATGAATAGTTTTCTGTATTTTTGTTTGTTTTTATGACGTCATTAGTGGCCTCAAAATTCTGATCAATAACTTTGTGTATGATGCTGAATTCTAAACACTTTGATCCAGTTGAAAACCCATCCCTCTCCTTTCTTCAGCCCAGTTTTGGGGATGGTGAGTTTCCCTCAGTGTCCTGCATTATGCCAACCTAAGGGAAGAACAGGTAATAGGGAGAAAGAAATGTCTGTCTAGTGGCTTTGGTCATGTCTCCACAAGGAGAAATGAACCATTCGATTGTCTTTTGATTTTAGTTCATTCCACTCTAAGGAGTTTGTTTCTTTCTGTTGACTTTCCAAAGTGTTGCCTGAGTGGTAGCTATCATTCTGTTGGTCTCATGGTTGATACTAGTCAATCAAACTGTCTTGATCTGTACTAGTTACTGGTACAGTCATGCACTGCACTGTCCTAAGTTAAAAAAAGAAGTGCATAGTCATTTCATCTGGTTTTTCCTTAGCCTACCCTCGCTTCCCTGCCCATGCCAATGTTGACATGCTGTCTGCGGACACATTGTGGTTCTCAGAGTCTTTTCAGCAAGCTATCACCGTCCCCTTGCCGTGGTCTTTCATAATAGTTGTGCATAGGATTGTGTTTCTGTACAGTACTCTCTGTGTGTAGGTGTGGGTGGGTGGGTGTATGCACACACACCCACCCACGCACACATCTTTGATAAAATAGCTGTTTGACTTAGGGTTGAAGTGGCTTTTAATCATTTTGTGGGCATTATTGGACACATCTTTTTAAAACAGTCTGAACCTTAACCATAACCACACTTGGTTGACTAATTTATTTTGAGCATTAAAATTTTTCTTCTGTTAACTTAGACATTATCACATTTCTGTATCATTACTGACTTAGGAAAGATTGCACTTAAGCTTCTGTTAAATGTGATTTTTTGGCAGATTTTCCTTAGAGTCAAATGTCTGAAATTGAATGAAAATATATATCCCAATTTTAAATGAACTAATTGTGGAAAGAACATTTTTAAATAGTTCCAAGTTTAAATACATAAGACACTTCAAGATCTTCAGGACTTTAAAGCACATTTAAAATTATTTTAGTAAGAATTTTGTTTTATCAATACGTGTTGAATTGTTTTTTAATTAAAAAAAAAAAACCACAAAGCTTGGATTTCAGAAAGAGGGAGGGAGAATAGCTGGTGGTCCCAGAGTGCGCTGCTGTTAATTGTTTAATTAACAAAGGGGAAATGTATATAAACAGATATAAAAGTTACCATAAATTCCATGAACTTAAATCTGTGATTCATTGCCTTAAAACTTTCTCTCTTAGAATTTCCATACCGCATGCCAAACCAGTAAAATGGCTTTTAAAAATGTATAGTAGACCAATGTCAGTTTGTATAAAAGTACCAAGTGAAAATATTTATTACATGCATTGGAAAAAAATTGTTTACCTATTGAATGTTACCTGTTTATGTAGAGCTCTTTAGATGTAATAAAAGAAAAGCCTTCAGTTAATTTGTCTTCTGTAAAATATACTGTGGGTATCAAGGGACAATCCCTATGAGAAAAATGATAATGCTTTTGTGCTTCCAAAGCACCTTTCATCCAGAGATTTCAAAGCATGGCAATTAACTAATTCTCTTGCAACATGCTTTGAGGTAAGTAATGCATATATGGCCATCATTCCCCTTTCTTACTGAAACATGGTAAGCTTTGTACTGAACCATAGCATCTGCTTAATTTTAAATTAATCTGTTTAGTAATCTGCAGTTGGAGTGCTAAGAACGGTGGCCTTTTTGTAAACAACACTAGGTGCTAGGTAAACCAACTGGAATTTCAGGAATGAACAAGAAACCTGGACGTGGGGTAGTATATAAAGCCTTTCCTGGGGGAGAGGTTTACATCAGAACCTGTCACAGGATCTTAGAATCCTAGCCACCGAACACCCTTAATTAGGAACACTGAGTCAGCAGAGATGAGCCCCAGGTTCTAATGACCACTCCACACCACTTAGGTGTTTTTGGCAAGCTATACTTCAGATTCCTATTAGGCAAATGAGATTAATAAGACTTGCTTTAAAACCATCCTGGGACCATTTAGTAGCAGTTTAAAAAGCTTTGAGGGAAAGTACCCTTGTTTGTTTATTCTAGCCCAGAACTTCCTTTTCCTGTCCCATCTAACTCCTAGGTATCTACTGTCTCATCCGTGGTATTCCGGAGCAGCTGTGCAGGACTTGCTTCCTAATGTCCATGATGAGAAAAAAAGAGATGTGGGGCCACGCTCCTTGAGCCTTGCCTGAAAGTGAAATATAGTGGTTCTTTATGGGGTGCCAGAGGAGCCTTCAGGTAATGAAGTTTAAGTACCAGTGCCTGCCCCCCAGCCCTACTACTTTGGCCTCTGTGAGGGTCCTGAGAATAGTCTAGCAATTCTGTATTTCTATTCATGTGTTCTTGGAAGAAGGCCATCACATAGTAGAAGCCTCAGACCGCACAAAACCTGGGTGTGCCCCCACATCCTGCAGCCTCCCCCAGCTAGACGATCACAACTTCACCTGCTTGGGGGTCTGGACCATCTACTGCCTGCCTCCACTGAGACCCTTCTACAGCTCCTAGGAATTCCCAGTTGCCCCCTCTGGCAGTTACACTGCTGGGAAAATGAAAGTCTCCTCTCTGAGGACCTTGGTTAGGTCTGAGGCCACAGCATCTGGAGATAGTCATAGAAAGGCCAGGACTGATCTGTCCCTCGAGGTTCCCCTCACGCCTAGCCCTTAGATTTGTGTTTTGTGTCTCCCAAGAGACCCACCTCCCTCTTAATTTGGTTTTCTTTTGCTTGAGCCACTAAGGCGCCATTAAACAAAGCCACAGCCCAGAGTGCCCAATTTTGATACATATAAGGATGAAAATCTCTGTGCTCAGAGCTCTGGCCTGCCCCTGCTCAACATGCTGGTGTGTGACTGACTCCAGCCCTTTTTAGGGCTGTGCTGACACTACCAGTGGTTCCACAAATTTGTTGAGCATACAGGGAGCACCAGCCTGGCACCTCCTGGCTACATAACTCACTTAAAAATCCGCTCCAGCTGGAAGAGGTCCCGGCAGACCTCTTGCTATATCGTGGCTGTGGCCTGTTACATCCCTTTATTACTTTCCATTAGTCTTGGGGGGAAATGGCTTGAAGCCATGATCAATTTGGCCCAGTTGAGCAGACCATCGTGGTGCCGTGACCCTCTGTGATAACAGTAGAGCTTGAAATTCAGACGGAGCTCCTCAAGATCTGCGAGGCTCTGATGAATGCAACATGTCACATCTGGTGTCCTTTGGTGTGGGCTGTAAAGTCGGATCACTCTTCCTGCCGTTTGGCTGATGCTATTTGTTTTAACGTGACTGTTTTCACTCCATACTCTGTGTTTATGAATGAATATCCTGAACGATGTCACTATGTGTTGTGTTGGGAATCAGAATTTGTCAGTGGCCCTGTGATGCTGCCAGAAATGTTAACCATAGTTCTTCGTTTGTTTGTTTTAGCTCTTTGCTTGATGCTAGTTCTCCGCTAGCACTGACTTTACCTTGGAAATGTGGAAGACGGTTCCAGCACCCAAATACAGAATAGTGACTTTTGGTAGACTGCACTTTTTAGGAGACATGCCACTTCGGTAACTCAGGATCGCATGGTGCTCTACAGTTTGCTACGGCGTTTCCAAGTCATTGTCTCAGACCACCCTCAATAGGCTCTGTGAGGTAAGAAGTAGCGATCCAACTTAAGTTCAAGGATCCGACAAGGCTTTGAGGGGTCAAATGACTTAGCCACCCAGGCCCAACTCCAAACCATATGCTCTTTCGATGCTATAAAAGGCTGGACTAATGATAGTTGTTAAAATCAATACAAATCTTTTATTAAAGACATGCTAATGCCATGGCTGAAATCATTTCATGCCACTCTTAAGTTTTACCCTGCGCTGCGGTCAGGTCATGTCATCTTGCTGCTGTGTTTACCCACCCCCACTCCCACCCACCCCCCAGTGAAAGGAAAGCTTTTTTTTCTTTTTAAAAACACTTCTCAGTCTGAATTTTCAGGCCCAGGGGAGGTGCTCTCTCGCGTTTTCTTCGTTCAGTGGTCCCACACAGGAATGGTGATCTTGTGGATAAATTCATCATACTTCACTTTGCCATTTGGTTCTATATTTGCTTCCTTGAAAAGATCATCCACTGCAATAAATCACATTAATTTTTCAGTTTGGCTGTAGTGTTATTGTATAGGACATCACGTTAGCTACTGGGGGGTGGGGCTCCCCAGAGGTCTTCCCTTGTGTCCAATGGACCGTTCCTGTAGGCCAGGAAATAAACCAGTGAACAGAACAGGACAAGCCACCCCCTGCCCCTGAAGACCACTGATTGAATTTTGAGTTATTCAGGCTTTCTGCAGGGGCGTGGGTAAAGGGTATGGAGGTGTGCCAGTGACCAGTAAGTCACTGAAGCCACCTTGTGCTTGCTTGCTTCTTTGTCTTTTGGTTTTTCGGTTTTGTTTTGTTTTTTGTTTTTTTAAGAAAAGATCTGACCCTCGTGCCTGTATTTCCAGAAACATCTGGTATTAGGTATGGATGTTACCTTCTGCAGCCCACCCTCTCAGCCTCCCAGCAGAACAGACATCCTCAGCAGCCCTGTCCTGGGCCACCCTTCCCCATAGCTTTGGCCTGCCCCGGCCTGCCTATCTTCCCTTCCTAATGGGCATGCCCCACCCCAATAGGGGACTTGGTGACAAGTGGTGTCTGCCACCATCACCTCTTTTTTAAAATGTGTATGTTTAGGGGGTAGGGGTATTATGAGAGAAAATAAACTCAACTGTGTCTAAAGCTCAAAGTGTACAAAACTGTCATTGTTCTCTGACATTGCTCAAAAAAAAAAAAAATCACTTCATTTACTTCTGGATTCTTCGGACAAAATACTAGCTTGTCCCAGATGTTGGCAAGAGAAGACCATTTTGGCTTCCATTTCTCCACAGTGGCCTCTTGGGGCCAACCTGCTTTTGGCTCTTTGGGCCCATCCTCATCCCCTTGCAAAAACTGTTTCACTGCCCTGTGTCAACTTCCTTGGCACTGGATGCCCCAACACATAATTCTGGGCAGTTGGAAAGTATCCTGTGCTTCTCTGCTTAACCATCCATCGTCCTCTAAAATGTAATTACTATGCTCTGTGCCTAAGCTGATGGTAGTTCTGAGTATTTTTAGAATGTTGAGGAGACTGTAATTTATCTTATTTCATGGAGAAGCTTCTACCCGTCAGCCATTTGGTTCAACCCTTTCCAGTGGTCAGGTCCAACACCACCTGCAGCATCGAGCCCTGTAGCCCCCTCCTGCCCAGAAGAGGGGCTGTGCTTCAGGGCCAAGTACTGACCACTGCTTCTGCTTCTGGGTAGAGCGGCAGTCTACCCGGAACCCATAAAGACCCAGGGTGCTGACATCAGCCTGTCCCAGGCCTCCCCAGCAGCCTTCTCCAGCTGTTCGGAGGAAGCTTCTTAATAAAACTGAAGATTTTCTTTCAGTCACCCAGGGTAAAAGATTCCTACTTCTAGTATCATCTTTCCTCTCTCCCCCAGCAAGGGGAAGGGAAATGGGTCTTCCTGCCTGTCTGGAACACATTACCAGTCTGTTTGAAATGTTTCTTCCCTGGTTAAACAAACAAGAGCTGTGTGCGAGTCTGGGGCCATGGTATTGCTTTAGACAGAGATCATTAACCAGAAGAATGCAGGCCCCAGCTGGGCCTCCGCTGCCAACACTCCACCTGGAACATAAAAGGCCGGACAGTGTCCTCAGAGCCTGAGAGGGAAGGAGAGCCCATGCTTCCCCCCGTTCACATGAACACAGCCACAGCGAAGGATGAGATCACGGTCGCTGCCAGCCTGAAAATGCAGGGAAAGCTCAATGTGCCGTCTGTAGCGCTATTTTTAAATGCTTTGCGTTGTGCCTTAGTGACTGCAGATAAAATCTAAGTAGAGTGCTTCACAGAATGTTAGCTCTTGGAGGCACCTGGGGGATTGTCTATTGTAACGTCGTTTCCCAACCAAGAAACCAAGGAGGGTGAGAGGAGAGGGTGAGAGTGGTTAAGAAACTCCTCTAAGGGCCCCCAGAAGGAGGGGGAGCCAGGGGTCACATTTAATTCAAGCCACTGATCTGTTGAGATCCAACCAGCGGCTAAAGGGCCACCATTACTGAAAGCCTTTCCCTCCTGCCTGGTGTGTCCTAGCCCTGTGCTCCCATCCCCAACCACAGATGGGCCCAGTAGCCTAACTGGAAATGCCAGCCTCTGGCCTCGGACCTGGGACAGCTGCTGTGACGGGGCCGAGGGGCGAGGCTGGAAGAAAGGCAGCTGACAGCCCAGCACGGGAGGTCACTTCCTCCAAGGTCCCCAGGGTGTGGGCCACAAGCCCCTTGTCCCTCATCCGGTCCCTCATCCTGCTCCGAGGCAGCAAGACAGGCCTGCTGGAAGCTGTGAGGCAAAGGCCACCACACGCTCCTTCTGGAAGAGCTCTTAGAACTGGCTGAGTCATGAGAAGAGGGGGCAAAGTAGCATCTCAGTTTGGAAATTTGGCATCAGCAACAACCTCAGAAGACAGCTTTGGCAAGAGGAAAGAGCGAGGGGGCGTATGTGTGTCTAATAGACTTGCATTCAAGCCCCAGGTCTGCCAGCCGTTCCTGTCACCTGTTTGTCCCTATATGGGGAACACTGGCGCCCCAAGGGGTCTTGTGAGCATAAATGAAGGCCCAAGGAGATCCTAGCTGTCTCTCCACAGGCCTTCCCTTCACCCTGGTGGACTTCCTCTGTCACTCTGGCCCCTAGTTCTTCCGGCGGCCACCTAGCGAGACATCTAGGCGCAGCCCCCTGGGGCAAGCACCACAGGCAATGTCTGCACGGTCCTGCCGGCAGGGATCAGGCTTTGGTGTCCTTCCCCCAGCTCCCCCCTCCTCCCCCACTGCTGGGAAAGAGGGACCCAGGCCTTTACCTTCCTTGTGGGTGAGTTTCTCCCCTAGTTTCATGAGTTTGGACCGTAGCTCGGATGCCATGATGTAGCCTTTCTTCTCCTTGTCTGCCATCAACATGGCCAAGAGAATTTCTTTCTTTGGATCCTCTTGTTTTATTTGCATGTGCATAATGGTCAGGAAAGTGGAGAAATCCAGCTCCCCATCTCTGTCTGGGAAACCCCCAAACACAGCAGAGTGAGCAGGGAGGGAAAGGCTCATCCTGAAGAAGCTAAATGCCACCCCCCTAGCCCAAGTCCTCATGGGCTGCTCAATGGCCCCCTAATTCAGGAGGTGCCACGATGGCAACAATGTTGTCCTGAGGAGGAGGCAGGCCCTCCCACTGAGCCCCCACCATGCATCTGCCTCCCTAATCCTTTCAATAATCCTCAGTGACCAAGATTACCATAGCCCCATCTTGCCCACTAAGGAGATGGAGGCCCCAGAGTGTGCAGTCACTTCACAGAGCAGTGGCAGGACCAGGGTGGGGCCCACGTCCTCTGCTCCCTTCCAGGTGCTTCCCTCTGGCCCTGGACTGGAGGGAAGTACTCTGTGCATCCATCGCTCCTCGGTGGCCACTGCAGCATATCCACAAGGAGGGACAGATGACCCTGCCTGACACCTCAAGCCCCAGTCCCACCTGCCCTCCCCCTCCCCGCGGCCTCTGCCCTAGTCTCCCCAGCACCCCCCTCCTCCAAGCACGCCTGGGGGCCTCACCCGCTACAACTGCAGGAAATCAGAGCTTCCCCTGACCACAACTTCCTGTTTGGAGGAGACAGAAGCCAAAGGAAACCACCACCCCTTTAGAGCTGGGAACAGGGTCTCGCAGTCACCGAGCACCCCATCACCCAGCTCCAGATCTTCAGAGGCCCGCCCCCCCGATGGGCTCCCAGCGCTGCCGTGGGTACTTCCTGATGGGACCTGAGAGTAACCCTAGCCTATGGTGCAAGCCCATCTGCAAGAGGAGGAGGCGAGGTCCAGACACTGAGAAGTCGCCTCTGGGCTCCAGGTCAAGTGCTCTTTCCAGTCTACTTCCTCTGGGCCAGTCTTTCCTTCCTGTGTGTCCAGCTACCAATGCAAACATCCACCCGGCCTCTGACACCTCTCTGTTTGTTTTTTTTATTTTTGTTTTATATTTATTTTATTTTATTTTATTTTTTTATTGTTATTTTTGTTTTTTAAAAAATAAAGCTTGTTCCTGGCTATGAAAGCCCTAGATGTTCCCATTGTCAAACATACAAGGAACAACAATAAAGGGAATGAAAATCATCCCTAATTGCATCACCAGAGACAACAATTTGGTAGCGTCTTGTGTGGGTTTCCTTCTACCTTTTTTCTCGGGTGTTGCATCATTTTTAGGAGGTCAGTCTTTGAAAGAAGAATCAGGTCCCAACCCTGACGCCACCATCGGCTTAAGAACTTGGGCAAGTTACCTAATGGCTCTGAACCTTGATCCTTAAACCTGTAAAACAGTAGGATGGTGCCTCCTTCCCCGAGCTGTTTGAGCTCAGCATGTGACAGATACCCAGTGAAGGGAAACTGTCCCATCATAACACCTGGGATCCCTGTGAGCACTGTCTCTGCTGCAGGCTTGTGATAACCGTGACGGATCGCCTAGATCCTGTGGTTCTCTGTGACAGAGGGGGATGTCGCCGGTTGCTGTGGGGATTCGAGGAAGCCTGAGGGATACACAGCACACCTGGCCAGATGTCTCCATAGCTGCCCCCCAAATGTCTGAGCTCCTCACGCCCCCACGACCCGCACCCGCCTGCTGGGCCCCACCCCAGGACCACAGCCGCAGGTGGCCGCCCACGTGGCCATCCCCTCCAGCATCCCCTCTGGCCCAGCCCACTCACCGATCTTGTGACTCTGCAGGTGGCGCTGCACCTCCCCTGGTGTTGGGCTGGCCCCCAAGCACCTCATCACCACCAGGAGGTCAGTGGCTTTTATCCTGCCGCGCTGCTCCTTGTCGTACAGGGAGAAGCACTCCTTGTACTCTGCGCACAGCCGGGAAAGAAGGGTTAGCGGCGCCAGCTCTCCCCTCCCAGGCCCCGGGCCTTCTCTGCCCTCGCCCCCTTCCTTTCCCTTCTCTGCCCCTGCCTTTTGCTGACTCTTCTCCCCTCTTAGAGTTGCCAGACAACCGCAAAGAAAAATACAGGGCTGCCAGGCTAAGCTGAATCTCAGATAAACCAGGAGGACATCTTTAGTATAAGTATATCCCACATTTGGCATGGGATATACTTATACTAAAAAGCTTTTGTGGCTAATCTGAAACCCAACTTTTGCTGGGTGGCCTGTGCTTTATCTGGCAACCCTGTCCCCTCCCCCTCCTGACTTCCCTTCTGCTTCCTCCCTCTGGCCCCCTTCCTGCTCAAGCCCCTCCCTTCCTTCTCTGTTTTCTTTTCCTCTTTTCTCCCCTTCCATGACTGACTAAGCCCAAAGGAAAGCAATCCCACCCTCCAGGGCCTGCCCGTGGAGCCCCAGGGGCCACAGCAGGGCGTGTAGACTCCAGGGTGCCTTCGCAAGGACAGCTGATGTGGGGCCCCTGGGAAATAATGGCTCCGGGTTATTGAGAGGCTCCCCCCTCTCTGGGAAGGCCTGGCAGAGAAGGGCTCTTCTACGAGGTGACGGTTATCACCACTTCTGTGAGCACGGCTGCATCCCTCTCCAGCCTGCCACCTCCAGGCTGTCCTCCGACACACGCCCTGGTCCTGCTCTTACCGCAGGCTGCCCCCAGGCTCTGACGGATCTGGCTGGCTGCTCTCTCCACCCAGTTGCTGGAGCTAAGGCTCCTCCAGACCAGTGTCAGGGCGCAGGGAGCCCAGCTCCCTGCCTCGGGAGCACGAGGAGGCCAGCGGGGAGCTGGGGAAGAGGCCTGCGCCCCGTCACTGCCACTGTCACCACCACCTAAAGAGTCAGATTCAGGCTGGGGTGGGGCTGCCATCAGAACTGGTCAGGAGCTGGGGCACCCGGGTGGCTCAGGTGGTTAAGTGTCTGCCTTCGGCTCAGGTCATGATCCCGGGGTCCAGGGTTCAAGTCCCGCATCAGGCTCCCTGTTCAGGAGCCTGCTTCTTCCTCTTCCTCTGCCTCTGCCTTTCCCTTCCATTCGTGCTCCCTCTCTCAAATGGATAAATTAAAAAAAAAAAAAAAAGAATTGGTCAAGAGCTGCCCAGGTGACCCTCCAACTCCTGAGGCCTACAGGGGGAGCCACTGGGTGAGCCGCACCAGGGCCTCTCAGCACCCGCTCCCAGAGGCTGGGCCAGCCGCTCCTCAGCGGACGTAACAGCAACAGTGGCAGGCTCACCCTGCTGAGCTCTCCACCCGGCCCATCCTGCAGTGGCCCCTGACGCGTCATGCAGGGCCTCTACGGTTCCCATGGTGCACCGGGCCACCGAAGGCTGGGGCAGCTGAGGGCCTGGGGGGGGCTGGGGTGGGGAGGCAGTCTGGCTCCTGAAACAGAGCTCCACCACGAGGCCACTCTGCACCCTGGATTCCTAGGCCAAGCCACCAGGGGGCAGAAGGGAGCGGGGGAGGCGGAGGAGGGCCCGCAGCTCCTGCCCCAAGGCCCCTTTGTGTTCCCCAATTAAGGCCTCTCCTTGAGGATTTCAGGGGTGCTGCTAATAAACGACAGGCTCCCTGGCAGGGTTTGGAGACAGTTAGCTACCTTTGTGCCTGTGGAGAGGCTGAAGAGAAAGGCCTAGCCCTTTTCAGAACTTTCCAGAGCATGGGCTTGGAGAAAGCCAGAACACAGACATGACCAGGAGGCAGGAGCTAAAGTGGCCCAGGGGAAGCAGCCCCAGAGCCTGGCCTAAGATCCCACCTTTGGTTCCTGCAAAACCTAATTCCCTCCAAGAGGGCCCAGTGCCAGCAGGGGTGACGCCATCACCCTACATAGGGGACAGAGCCACCCCGCGCGCGTGGGGCTTAAAACGCCCAGAGCACCCTTCCTGGGGACCTCTCACGGCCACGCCCTGCTTCTGTCTGACTTTGCGCTCTGAGACCTCCTCCTTTGACAGTTGTCCCTGGCTGGCCAGCGCTGGAGGGCGGTCATCACACCCCTGGGACCTGGAGTGGGCCAGGCCCTACAGGTGGGCACACTTCCTCTCCCACATGGGTCAGTAATGGGGACCGTGCCCCTGCCATCAGCAGGGCCAGGGGCAAATGGATCCCATCTCCTCCTGTTAGATCTTCCCACCTTGACAAAATCTACCATCAAAACACCTGGCCGGCCAGACCTGCCCTGGGACTCTGGTGCTGGCACAGGATAGCAGGCCGCTCTCCTCGCAGCCCCACGACCTCCACACCTCCTTGCTCCCCCTTTCTGGCCTATTCTGATGGGCAGGCCATTTGACACCCTATATATGTTACCGCTTTTGTTGTGTGAGTGAGCAAAAGGCTTTTGTCTATCATGTTGGCGGCCGTATCTTAGTGCCTAGAAGTGAGCTGGCGCAGAAAAAAAAAAAGGACTCGTATTTGGTGAAGGAAAGAATAAATCAGGTTGAAAAGCCCCCCGAGGTCTTCCCTTTGAAAATGCAAGTGCCCCGGGACAGGAAAGAATCCTCCCCAGGGCCTAGGATAGCACCAGGTGTGTGCTAGGGGATGTTTAGAATAACCGGCTCCATGATCTATGTATGGCAAGTCTTCTAATACCCTCTACAGCCGTGCAGGCTGTGGAGCACACGGCTTATAAATGATAATAAAATATGCGCTATTCTAGGTCCCGTTCCAGCCAGTTGATCATCACGAGTGAGTTTTGCCAACTCTCGTGTCCGCTGCCAACCTAGTTTCCATTTAACACGGTTTGCCAAGGGAGGTCGCATGTCAGTGAATGCAACTCCTTCCCCAATGAATGTATTGTCATTCAATCTGCTAAGTGAGCCACCGTTACGCTATTTCTCACCCTTGTACAAATTACATTCATTAAAAGTGAGACCTCTTGCAAGTCTTCAGCACCACGGATGCCAATAGGGTTATGCTGTCTCCATGCAGGGATTGAAACTCTGCTGCTACACGGTTTAAGAATGGCTGATTTGAAGAGGCAATTCAAAATCTAAAAATCCTAAGAATGAGTGGGTCCTAGAGTGAGTCCGGGCGACACCTGGCAGGAGCCGGGCCCCGGGCTGACCTGTCTCTGCCCCTTGCTCACAGCGCCCTGGGAGGCCGGGGCATTCTCCCGACTTCACAGACCAGAAAGCGGAGGCTGAGAGGTGACTGGGCCCCAGGCCTGCTGCCTCCAAGCCCCTGCCCTTCCCACTGGAGCGGGCCACCTGTGTGCAACCTGCATCCAGGAGACGCGAGCGGCCACCTTCCTGGTGTCTGATACCAGAATCCATGGGGAAGCTTCCCTTCCTCCCTCCTGGGAGCTTCACAGGTGCCAGGAGCGGGGGTCACTGAGCCTCAGAACCTGGCGTGGGCTGGTTGGAGGTGGAGGAAAGTTCCCGAGGCCGACAGCTAGACCCCAGCTTGAGTCGCCACGCAGCCTGTCCCCACGCAGAGGCCTTAGGTTTTTACCTTCGTCTTGGGGGTCTTGGGGTGAGGATGCGGCGCCGTCTAAGACGAGGTGCCCCCCTGGGGCCTGCAAGCCACCCACCCGCTGCAGACCCGCCTCCGGGGACCCAGCACTATGGTTACCCACGTAACCTAAGCACCTCCAGCGCCTGCGGGACCCTCGCTGGGCTCTGCTGCCTCCGCCACCCCCACCCCCACCCCCGCGCAGGTCCGCGCTCCGTTCCGTGTAACCCAACTCTCCCCTCCGGGCCTCCTGGAAACACAACTCCGGGCCTCACTGAGGCCTGCTGGGCGCGGGGACGAAACGCTCCGGACGCCCAAACTGGGCCCGACGTCAGGGCGGCGGACGCAGGGGCCACCTCAGCCCGCCCCCATTTCACAGATGCGGAGACCGAGGCCCAGGAGCCGGGGCGCCTGCCAGAGGGCGGACCCGGGGCCTCTGCCCTCGCAGCCCCTTCTTTCGTTCCGCCCTCACGCCAGCCAGTTACAGGTGGCCCCGCTGCCCGGCCCGGCCCTGCCCTGCCCTGCCCTGCCCTCCCCTGCCCTCCCCCATCCAGCGTTCGGCCGGAGGCACCGGGCGAGCGCCCCCTCGCGTCCGCCCACCTGCCAGTCGCACTGGCCAAGGCGAGGCCCTCGCTCCCCCGTCCGCGCCCCCGCAGCCCGCGCCCCCGCGCCCTCCCCCGCCCGCACACCCAGCACAGCAAATTGCCTAATGAGCCCCACATTTTGCAGCGAGTCGCTAATTAAAGAGCAGAGCCGACCTACCATTAATCTGGTCCTGGGAAAGGAACTTGGCCTGCAGCGGAGGGAGGAAGACAGTCAGGGAGGGCGCCCCGGCCCCCGCCCCGGCCCCGGCCCCCACCCCCACCCCCACCCCCACCCCCACCCCCACCCACCATCGGGGCGTCGGGCGGTCGCCGGCGGGCTCGGGCTGGGGCTGGGGCTCCCAGGGCCGCCGCTCCTCGGCTCCTGCGGCTTCCAGGGCAAAGTCCGCGGGGCGGGGTGAGGCCCCGTGATGAACGCGCTGCCCCGGGGACGGGCCGGGCGCCCGGGTCGGGTTCCAGCGGCCGCAGCGGCGGGTCCCCCGTCCCCCCGCCCCCCCGGGGGTGCTGCCCTGGGCCTTCCTCCCCTCCGAGCCGGCTCCCTGTCTGCGGGGAGCCCTCGCCTCCCCGGGGCCTCCTCGGGGCCAACAGGCTGTGCTGCGCTGGCGGGGCCGGGCCCAGGGGAGGAGTGGGTCCCGGTGAGGGCTGCACCTGCCCGCTTGCTCCAGGCCCCGGTCTGCTCTGCCCCTTCTCTCCCGACCAACCTCCGCGTGGAAGGGTCTCTCCTCCCCCAGGTGACGTCCCTGCCTCACCTCCTCACATCTGCTTCTACACCCGGAGGCTTTCGGCGGGGGTCGAGGCCCCTCTGTTGGGGCTGAGGAAGGATGGTGGGATGCAGGAGGCGGGAGAGGAGGGGCCTTGGAGGCCAGGGGCAGGGGGTGCAGAGCCGAGGCTGGGGGAGCCCCTGGGAATTACCCTGTTTGGGCAGGGGCTCCCGGAGGAGGGGAGGAGGCAAGGCATCCTGGAGTGATCAAAAAGGGCGGCCCAGGGCGGGGTGGCTGCCTGAGGGTCACTGCAAAACCCATCAAGCTGCATCCTTGAGCGCCTCGCGCCACCGCAACACGAAAGCTAGAAACCCCCCCAATAGCAGCGGGGGGGGGGGGGGGGGCAGGACTTGTTCACCCGCAGGATCCCGCCACCAGACTTCCCGATCCAGCAGCGAGGACGGGGCATTTCCTCTCCCATCCTGACGCGGCCAGTCAGGGCCACACCGGGAACCGCGGCCTCGGCCTCCGGGGTGCACTTGAGAACTTCTCGGGAACCCTCTCCAGTAAACCGCCCAAAGAGGTCTTGGGCAAGAGGGACACGAAATCTCCAAGACTCTGATAACGGGCTGTGATGTCTTTTCCATTTTAAACATTCACTTTCATATCTAATTTGTTAAGATTTATTTTAGAGACACACAGGGAGACCGAGGCAGAGAGGGAGGGAGAGAGCACACCCGTGGTGGAGCAGGGAGGAAGGAGAGGGACCGTCAGGCCGGCTCCCCGCCAAGGGCAGGGCTCAGTGCGGGCGATCGCAGGCCCCTGAGATGGTGACCTGGGCTGCAGTCAAGGGTCAGATGCTTAACTGACTGAGCCACCCGGCGACCCTCATACCTAATTTCTTTTTTTTTTTTTTTTTTTTTGCTGTTTGAGCCAGGCCTCCCCCTTTGCCACCCCCCCTAAAAGTTGTATGAGCTTCAGGCCCACACGACTGGGCCCGGGCCTGGGCCTGCTCAGAGGCCACCAGCTGTGGCTGTGGAGAAGAGGCCCAGAGCGGGTTGGAAGGAGCAGCGTCCGCAAGGCCAGGAAGGAATCCAGGGACGACGCCAACATAGAGCACCTCCTGTCCCTGCTAACGGGAGCCCCAGGAAGTCCTGGGGGCCGCGTGAGGGGTCCGAGGCCACGGGGGTAAGCGGCTCGTCGAGGCTCAGTGCCAGCTTCCAACCAACCAGCCTCCTCACCTTCCCCAAAGGCGCCCTCTCTGTTCCGGCCTCTGGAAGGAGCTGGCAGGGGGGCAGGCGGCCTGGAGGTGCCCGTCCTGGCTCCCCACCCCCATATCCGCGGCTCCTCTGGAGAGGGCTGGGACTGACTGGGAGGAGCCCCCCACGCCCCAGCACCCCATGAGGGGCCCGGGAGGCCGACGGGCAGCGGCAGCACCTGCTCTTAGCCACGGGCCTCTGCCTGGCCCCAGGGCCCCCCTCCGCCCCCCCCAAGTCACGCGCGAAGCAAGAAGCGGCCACCAGCCAAGCTTGGCTCCACGCTGGTCTTTATTCACACGTCCCTCCACCCGTCCGACCAGGGGCTGGGGGACCTCTAAGGGGGGCTGTAGAGGGGCCCCAACATGAAAGGAGCTGAGGCCTGGGGCTCCCTGAGGACACAGGAGAGGCGCAAGGCCCCGGGGAAGGCAAGGCCCCGAGACCCCCAGCTCGCCGAGCCAGTGCTGGCTGGAAAGGGGGACTGCGCGGGCAGCTGTGTGGGCACACTTGGCCCCAAGGCCGGGGGGACGTGGGCCCGGGGCGTCCTGCTGGGAGCGGAGCCTCCCTTTTCTGGGAGCAGGGCCACGAGCAAAGGCATGAGATTCAGGCTGAGACAAGGCCTCCGGTTCCCGGTCCCCAACAGCCCCAAGAGCCCCCCTGGCCCTCTAATGGGGCTCAGGGAATACTGCGAGCTGCAGCTCAAACATCCCGGGTAGGCTGCCAGGAAGGGGTGCTGCAGTTCCGGTGGGGAGCAGGGAGGCAGCTTACAGTAGAGGGAAATGGTTGGAGGCCCCGAGACCGGGCTGTGGTCAGGGGAGGCGGCTGGCCTCCGGCTCTCCAGGGTTGGGTGGCTCAACACTCCGTGTGACCTGAGTTTGGGTGGGGATCTGAGGTGCACGTACCCTACCCGGGGTAGCAGAGGGCAGTGACAGGAAAGAACTTTCCATCCATCCCAAGGCTGCCCCAAGAGGAGACCACAACCAGCCCCTCGACACACTCTGGGCCCTGAGCCCCGCCAGTGCAAGTGAGGCCCAGGGGAGGGATGCGCTTTGCTCAATGCCCAGAAAGTGAACTTAACCTTTGTCATCTGCCTGCAGGGTCAGGGCAGGTCTGAGGGGTGAGCCAGGTGGGACGGTGACATGCCCAGTCCCCTCACTGCTGCTGCCCCACCCACCTACACAGCATGGCCAGAGGACACCCCGGAAGAGACCGGCCCCGCACAGCGCGTGAGGGGGCCCGGCTCCAGTCAGGTGCACGAGAAGGCAGGGCCCCGACCTCGGCCTGGACGCACTGCCTGAAACTATATCCCAACCTGAAAAGATCCAAACCAAAGAGAAACTTGATCCAGACAACTGAGTATTATGATGGTGCACTCTGCACATGCGCACGCGCGCACACACACACCTGTCCGAGTGCACGATGCACACCCTCACCAATGACCTGTTACCAGTTACACATAAGCAGACACACATACATACGTGCACACACACACACACACACACCCTTGTCCATGTGCACAATGCACATCCCCACCAACGCCGTGATGACCGCACATCCACGGGGGGATACACACATCCCACACTCACACACTCGCTACAGCTCATCTCCCTCCAGGCAGGGCCCCGAGCGGCCGCTGCCTGGGACTCAGGGTCGGCTGCTGACGTGGAGGGTGTAGAAGGCCCAGGGCTCGGGGACGTAGATGACACCCGGGTACTTCTTCCTGAGCACGGGGTCGTTCCAGAGCCAGGCGACCCACAGGGCCACGAGCAGGAGGGTGAGAGCGAAGGAGTAGAAGAGGAAGAGGCCGTTGCTGTCCAGGAAGAGGCGCTTCCGCTTCTGGTGCAGGACAAGGGCCAGCATGGCGAAGAAGGTGAAGATGAAGAGGATGAAGATCTGGCCCTCGGTGACCAGGTACCTGGAGAGGCCAGCGGGTGGGGTGAGTCGGGGCCCATCACAGCTCTGTCCTGCCCGGCATCCCTCGCTGTACCCACGTGCCGGGGTGCCCTCCCAGCCGGTCAGAGCAGCTCACGTAACAGGGGGCTCAGGGAACCATCCTACTCCGAGCCACAGCCCCGTGGGCAGCAGGTTAATTTGGCTCGTATAGCTGCCATTTTTTAAAACGTTGAGTTTGTTACCAATGTTTAAGTAACAGAGTAGCAGAAAGTATGGATTTCTGGTTTCTTTGGTCACATTAGGCCCGTATTCCCACATGACAACAACTGATTACAGGAGAAGGCAGCCGTCCCCTCTAGAAAGAGCATGTGGCTACTGTTTGCCGCACTCCCCACCACTCCCTACTGCTTCCTCGACGCCTCTCTGTTACCAGCCTGGCTCCTATAGGCATTTGAGTCTGGGAATGCAGTTGCAGTTCATAGGGGTGGTCACTTCTGTCTCCTTGAGGGCTGGGACAGTCCCAGACCTCCCAGGGTTCTCTGCAGCTCCCGGGGCAGTGCTCAGCACGTGGCCAGGAATCCAGTAACATGTGTTGTCTGGTCCACTCCCCTGCCTCCAGGGAGAGCCAAGATGCTGACCATTCCACTCGGGGAATTATAGCTCTACAGCTCAGTGGCTGTGTGACCTTGGGGAATTTACAGGACATCCTGGAGCTTCCGTGTTCTCACTCAGAGAGGGCATAAATGGGCCTGGCTCTCCAGAGGTAAGACCTGCAGGGACTGTGTACATCTCTTACTCGGAAAAGCGCGTGGCTTAAATGGCTGCTGCTCCTATCGTGGCCACCTCCGCGTTAACACGCTGTGGGTAAGAACTGCACAGAAAGCCCTGCCCATGTCGAACCACCTTCCTTCTTGCTGTGGGTGCCACTCATTCTTTCTCGCCCTGTCGCCAGGGGGCATACTGATTGGCCCTGGTCCACTCTCTCTGCAGGGCAGGGGACAGACCCAGGGATGGACCCTAGGGATCTGGCTCCATGAAAAAAGACCCTTCTCATTCTGAGGCAAGCTTCCCATCAGAGAAGGGTCTGGTCCTTCCTATGACATCCTGGAGCCTGTCCCTGGGGCAGAAGTGACAGAGGAGAGGTAGGAGCCTGGCTGAGGCCGGAGTCGCCACGGACTTCCCCGTCTCTGTCCTTGTCACCTTCATAGTGCTTTACAGTTCACGAAGCCTCCTTCTGCCCTGCTAGATCCTCGCCATCTCCTGAGACGGAGACAAGCAAGGACTGTCCCACTTCGCACAGGTGGAAACTGAGGCCCACCAGGCTCCATGGGTTTGGTATTACAGGTGGATTCTGTTGGGCCCAAGGTGGCACTGGGGTTCTGTGAGCTGGGGCAGAGGGGCGCGAGGGTGGAGAGGCCGCACTCAGGCCTGGCCTCCTGGTGACAGAGAGGCTACCACACAGCACTGCCACGTCCCTGCTAGACAGAGGGGGAAGCAGGAGCCCAGGGCACGCACGTTTTTACTGCCCGGCTCACTCGGCGCCCCCGCCCGCCCCCCAGGTCCAGGTCCGCTCACCAATAGTAGAGGCCACTGGGCATGGCCAGGAGCAGGGCTGCCCCCGGCATTGAACTCTCCGCCTTGGTGGGAGTGAAGCAGCCACTGAAGTATATGAAGAGGATGAGGAAGAAGGGGACGTACCTGCAACAGGGAGCCTGCCTCAGGCCTGTGCACACCCTCCTGCTCACCACCCCCCCACCCGACCTTGCACCAGCCGTCTTGGTGGGTCCTGGTGGGTCCTCCCCGGGCTGGGGGGGGCAGGCTGGGGTCCAGGCTGGGGCACATGCACATCAGAGGCCCACAGGCCGCCCATGCGTGCGGGGGGCGCACCTCCCTGCGCAGGGAGGGGGTGTGAGGGGGTGCCCCCCACCTACTCCAGGGCTGGGGACCACAGGCTCCAGGTCCTGCAGGGGCTCTGTGAAGCCCCCTCACCGGTGCCCCTCCTGGCCTCACCCCGACCTACCAGCACCCCCTGCCGCCTGGGGGGCTACACTCCCGGCCCGCCCCTCCTCCCTTCCCTGGGGCTCCCGGGGAGGCCAGGCCAGGACCCGGGACTGCCAGGTGGTGCCCGGACCCCGGACACGCGGGAGGCCCCCCTGAGCGAGGCTGCCGGCTGCACCCGCCCCCCAGCCCGCTCCGGCGGCTCGTCCCGCGAGGCCGGGGGCTGCGCACAGCTGGGAGGCTTCCCCGCCCTCGGGGTGCAGGGGGGCCCTCCCGGGACTCGCAGGGGCGGGCACGCAGCCGCACCCCGAAGTCCAGCCGGCCCTCCTCGGCTTCGCCCCCACCTCCCCCCAGACCCCGGGGCTCCGGGCTGGGGCCTCGGCTGCGCCCTCCCCGCGGCTCCGGGGGCGCAGGGCCGGCTGCGCGCTGCCCTCTAGTGGCCGCCGCGGGCACTGCCGCGCCCCGCTCCCAGGGGCTCCCGCCCCCCGCGACCCCGGGCACCCCGGGCCGGGCCCATCACTCACCACATGCAGTGGCCCAGGTACTCGTCGTAGTAGTAGAGCAGCTCGAAGGAGTCGATCTGAGGGCGGCAGGTGCACCGGGAGGTGCCGGGACGGGCCTCCCCCAGCCGCCCTCACCGCCCCCCCCGCCGCCCCGCCCTCTCCCCTGGGGTCCCTCTCCCCAGCAGGGCGCCTCCAGCAGGTCAGGAGGGCGGGCGGGGCGCTCGGGCTCCAGGACGGCCCGACCCACAGGGCTTTGCATGCGGGGGGGGGGAGGGGGGGGCTCACCAGCGTCTCGGGGCTCAGATTCTTGATGATGGGGTTCTCGCGGACAGACAGGTGGTGCTGGTAGCCACTGAAGAGCAGGCGGTGGTTCACGGAGTCGCCCACCAGGTGGATGCTGGCGCCCATGACGAAGGTGATGATGCTGACGTAGATCACGGAGCGGGGCAGGGTGCGAGGGGACCGCTCGATGAGCTGAGGTCAGAGGGAGGCCGTGGCTCAGCCTCCACCGCAACAGGAGACACCCCTGCGCCCCCCTCATGCCTGGGGTCGGATGCATGCCACCGGCTGAAAAGTCACTACGGAATTGGTGGGTCCCGTTAGCAGGCTAAGCCAGCCTCGAGTCTCAGGCGATCCCCGTGAAGCCGGCATGAGCTGGGAAACAGCACCCCCTTTTCCCAGGGAGCAGACTCAGAGGGACTAGCTGATTGCCCAAGGTCGCACACTAACCACGTGGTGGAAGTGACAGCCAGGCCTTCAACACAGGCATCCAGGCACAATGCCAGGCCCTCTCCCTACCCCCAGGTGTGCCTCTGGGTGGCTGGGCCGGCTCAGCAGTGGGACCCTCTGGTTTCTGAGCCACTGGCCCATGGTAAGCACAAAGAAAATGTCAGGGAAGTGTGGTGTGGGGGCGGGGGGGGGGGGTGGCGGGGTGAGGGGAGGGCAGATGCTTTGGAAACCAAACTATTTAAGATTCCTCTGAATTCTAGTATTATACCTTTCTTACTTTTGGAGATTAGAAGCATCTTTCTGGAAACAAAATGATGGGGATGGCACATGGCGATAGTTGTTTTAAGAGCCCTTACTTGCACGTGCCAAGCCGGCAGCCCTGGCTAGCTCTGTGCTCCCAGATCTCCAGGCCAGAGTAAAGGGCACCTCCATTGCTGCCACCTGGACCCTACCTGCCTTCCCAACTGGTCCCTGACTTCTCCCCCAGACAACCAGCCCAGTCCCTCCTTCTGCTTCAGCTTCCCCAAAATTACTGTGGTTTCACAAGCATGGCCCTGTCTTCGGGTCCTTTTGCCTGAGCACCTCTTGCACATCATCCCCTGGCACACCAGGCTGAAGCCCAAATCAAACACCCCTCCTCGGGGAGGGCTTCTGCATCCCTCCTCGCCAGCCCTTGGTGTGTCCCTCTGCCACAGCCTTCACCCCCCCAGGCTCAGGAAGGGTAGGCCTGCTTCCACTGGCCTCCATGACTCCCAGGGCTTGGCACCAGCCTCCTGCCAGGGAGGAAGGATGAGGGTGAGAAGGGAGGGCAGGGAGGCCGGGACTGTACCTTGAGCAGCAGGAAGGGCGTGATGATGTTGTAGGCCATGTGGAAGTAGTCCCCTACGCTGGGCTTGTTGAGTGGAAACCATTCGAGTGGGAACACCAGCTGGGGAGCAAGGGAAGAAATGGTGTTCACCCAGGCCCAGAAGGCCCTTCGGAGAGTTGGCCCCCACCTCCTCCACACATACTTAATTCTTTCTGTGATCTCTGGGGATCTTCCTGGCAGCCCTAGGGTACCCAGACAGACAAGCTGAGTCCCAAAGGAGGTATCCCCAGGCACACAAGTAGAGGCAAATCCAGAGCCTGACTCTGCGCCCCTCTCCCAGTGGGCACTAAATAAATGTCCCTGGGTACTGGTCTGGTAGTTAGAGACTACTTTGGGACTTCATGGTGCCACAAACTTTCTGGGTGACCCTTGGCAAGTCCTTCTCCTGTCTGGGCCTTGGTTTCCCCATCTGCAACACAAGAGATGTGGCCCAGGTGGTCTACTTGGGCCCTTAGGGGTCTGGCACTTTCCAGTCCTCTGATGATGAAAAGATCTCCTGACCGCTAGGCTCCATGCTCTAAGTACTGAGCATGGACCACTTCTTCCAAAAGTATACGTCAGGAAACAAAGGAGAAAATAGTGAGTTCTACAAAGTAGCTTCAGTTCTTTCTTTCTTACCTTCCCCGAGAAAGGAGGCAGGCCAGGGGCAGTTCCTCTGCCTGGCAAGCCCTCTCTTACTGGTCTACCCCAGTGAGTCCTGGCCTTGTTGGGGTCAGTGTGAAAACCCCTGTGCAAAGTCAAAACATGTTATGACCCCCCCAAACTGGACTTCCAGTATCTGTTGACTGAGGACACAGGCAATGACCACAAATTTCAATTGAAATCATAAATGTTTGGGCAGCCCTGGTGGCGCAGCGGTTTAGCGCCGCCTGCAGCCCAGAGTGTGATCCTGGAGTCTCCGGATCGAGTCCCACATCGGGCTCCCTGCATGGAGCCTGCTTCTCCTTCTGCCTGTATCTCTGCCTCTCTCTCTCTCTGTGTGTCTCTCATGAATAAATTAAAAAAAAAAAAAGAAATCATAAATGTTTATCTCTTTTAATTCAGAAATGCCATATAAATGTTTATCTCTTTTAATTCAGAAATGCCATGTTGGTTAAAACTAACCTGCACATATAAAACTCCCAGGATACAGGTCTCTGTTCCTCTCTTTTTCTCTTACTCGGTGTGTATCTCTGTATCTTCATCTATATCAAGATATATATGTTGGATATATACACCACATCTTTTTTTTAAATTTTTTTTTTAATTTATGATACCCACATCTTCTTTATCCATTCAATTATTGATGGACACTTAGGATGCTTCCATAATTTGGTTATTGCAAATAATACTGCAACGAACATAGGGGTGTATACATCTTTTCGAATTGGTGTTTTCATTTTCTTTGGGTAAATACAGAGTAGTGGAGTTACTAGATTGTATGGTATTTCTATTTTTAATTTTTATTTTTTTAAAATTTTTTTTAGGAAACTCCATACTGTTCCACAGTGGCTGTACCGATTTACATTTCCATCAACAGTGCACGAGGGTTACCCTTTCACCATGTGCTCGCCAACACATTACTCAGCCATAAGAAGAATCTTCCCATTTTGCAATAACCCTCTTGGTCTATTAAGCTAAGTGAAATAAATCAGAGAAAGATAAATGCCGTATCATTTCACTTATATGTGGAATCTAAAAAAACAAATGAACAAACACAGAAACAGAATCATAAATACAGAGAACTGGTGAGTCCCAGAGGGGAAGAAGTTGGGGGATGGGCAAAATAGGTGGAAGGGATTAGGAGGTACAAAATTCCAGTTATCAAATAAATAAGTCATGAGGCTGGAAAGTACGGCATAAGGAATATAGTCAATAATATTGTAATAATGCGGTGTGGCACCTACACTTAAGTGTGGCAAGCACAGCATAATGTATAGAATTGTTGGATCGCTATGTTATACACCTGAAACTAAAATAACACTGTATGTCAACCATACTTAAATTTCTTTAAAAAAAAAAAAGATACATGTGATGGCTGAAATAGTCTTTGTGATAGGAAAATATCAGAAACAGGCCGACTCCTCAACTAACCAGGACGAGCCGAATACGTTACAGCACATCTTTACTCTAGCAGGTGAATTAGCCATTCTCAGAAATGACACCTTGTATGTACGGACATGAAAAGACAACCATTGTATATTCTAAAGGAAAGCAAGTTGTATAAAAAGGCATAAAGTAAGATCTCATTTTAATTAGAAAAGGAAAAAGAACGTGTGTTTGCAGGAGCAGAGAAAGGAGTGAGTAGCTGTGCCCCAAACTGTCCGAGGTGAGACTTAGAAGGGGAGAATCTGGGCAGCCTGGGTGGTTCAGCGGTTGGGTGCCCGCCTTCAGCCCAGGGCATGATCCTGGAGACCCGGGATCAAGTCCCACGTCGGGCTCCCTGCATGGAGCCTGCTTCTCTCTCTCTCTCTCTGTCTCTCATGAATAAATAAATAAAATCTTTAAAAAAAATAGAAAGGGAGAATCTGATACTTCTTCATACACCTGGGCATTAGTTGACCTGTTACAATTAACTACATACCACTTTTATGGCTTGTACGAGTTTGTTTTTCACTATCACAAATTTGGGGACGTCATGCCAACATTTCAAAAGCTCCAGTGTATATATGAGCTTTTCATATGTATTCTCTCCTAACAAGCTCACTTAGGTGGCTGGGTGGGCTGGGGAAGTGATGTGGGCCATCACATGGGCCACCATGGCCAGTTGTGGCTGAGTCCTAAGGAGTGAGGGCAGAGGACAGCCATGAGCCTGCTCTCGTATTCACTTCCCCCCTCTCCTTAGCACTGGTTTGATGGGCAGCTCCTTTAGTCCCTAGTATGTGGGACCTTTGTGCGGGAAGGGAGCTCGGAGCAGCCAGGCCAACCAGCCTTCTTACAGATGAGAGAACCAAAGCCTAGCAGACAGTGACTTGCTTAAAGTCACCCACAAAGCTGACCAGGTACCCTGACTCTTGGCTCAGGCTCTCTTCTTTCTCCCACACTGAAAAAACATATAAATCTTACAGAGAGTCTGCAGAAAGGAGAAACGGTATCCACCCCAAGTCTGCCCCAAAAGTGCTGCCAAAAAAGCTTTCTTTGTTGTTATTTTAAATATTTATTTATTCTTTTATCTGAGGGGGGGGGGAGAGGGAGAGAAAGAGAATGAGCAGGGGGAGGGGCCGAGGGAGAGGGAGAGGGAGAGAATCCCAAGGAGACTGTGCTGAGTTGCTGAGTGCAGAGTCTGACTCAGGGCTCGATCCCAGGACCCTGAGATCCTGACCTGCGCAGAAATCAAGAGTTGCCGCCTAACCAACTGGGCCACCCAGGTGCCCTAGAATAGCTTTCTTAATTCCCTTCAAGTGTCTGACTCACGTATACAAGATGTTGAGATTGTCACTGACTTGCAATCTGGCACTATACATGCTACCGCCACAACTTTTCTCCCAAACGACCCAGGCTGCTCCAGACTGTCCATGTTTAATGGCCAGATAATGTTCTCTATACCAGATACAGAAAGCTGATTTGCCCAGCACCTACTGCTGGACGCTGAAGTCACGTCCCAGGTAAGCAACGCTGCAGGAACACCTTCGGGTATAGAGGCTGTTGTCTCCTTGCTGATTACATCTTCAGGGCAGATTCTTGGAAGGGGTCTTACTGGGTCAGGAGGGTTAACGTATTAGAGTTCTGGATATATACAGGACAGGAAGGGGGTGAGTGCCTGGGTGCAGGTGCTGGCTCTTCCCCTTGCTATTTGGGCCACCCTGAGCTAGTTACCTGCCCTCTCTATCCTTGAGTCTTCCCATCTGTAAAATTGACATTAGTAAGAGTGGTGAGGTGAGGATCCAATAAATTTAAACACGTAAAGAGTTTAGAACAGAGCGAGCACTCAATGTATGCTAACCACTATTCCTACTTTCCTATTATTATTATTATCATTCCTTCAATAAGAGTGCATTGAGGGGTGCCTGGGTGGCTCAGTCCGTTGAGCGTCTGACTCTTGATTTCAGCTCAGGTCATGTGTGACCTCAGGGTCCTAAGATCAGCCCCAATTTGGGCTCTGCACTGACTGTGGAGTCTGCTTGAGAGTCTCTCTCTCCCTCTCCCTCTGCCACTCCCCCCACCCACCCATGCAAGCACTCTCTCTAAAATAAATAAACAAACCTTTAAAAAAATAATAAAAAGGGGCACTTGGGTAGCTCAGTGGTTGAGTATCTGCCATCAGCTCAGGTCATGATCCTGGTGTCATGGGATTGAGTGCCACATCGGGCTCCCTGCATGGAGCCTGCTTCTCCCTCTGCCTATCTCTGCTACTCTCTCTGTGTCTCTCATGAATAAATAAATAAAATCCTTTGAAAAATAATAATAAAAATAAAAGTGCATCGAGCATTTATGCCAAGCACTTTTCTAGGCTCCTAGTTATCACTTGGACAAACTGCTTTCCAAAAGGGCTTTGCTAATTTGCATTTCCACTAGCATGTGCCAGGTGTCTGTTCCAGTATTGGATATAGTTATCTTTACCCCCCCCCCACACACAAATTAACCACCTGGTACATGGTGCTACCTCACTCAATATATTCACATTCTGTTATCTATCTATCTATCTATCTATCTATCTATCTATCTATCATCTACCTATCTACCTACCTACTTATTACAAGCCAGGGGTTTCAGTGCTCTTCCTGCATTAATCTCTGTGGAGGCCACCACTGTACACTGATGCATGAAGTAGCCCTGGAGGGAAGGAGATGGTTTCACAGACAGCACTAAAAATTACCTGGGGCTCAGAGTCATGATACACAAAATCAACCTAGACTCTTTACCTCCAGAAAAATAATAGTATTATGCCAAGGCTGTGGGGATGCTCTGCTTTCTTTCCCACACCGCACAGCACGGCTTGGTGATTTGGCTAAATCTGGGTGTGGGGTGGTGGGATGGACAGAGACACAATATCACTGTTTAGGGCCACCAGTTCCCCTGTGAGAGTCAGGGCACAGTATGACAATGCAGGCCCTCGGGATCCCCACTCGCTGGCATAGTCACAGAGCTAAAGGACACGGAAACATCCAGGTCTAGTCTCCTAGTTTACTGTAGGGAAAGTGACTTGTCTAAGGTCACTTGGCAAATTCAGGTCACACTGTGTCCTCACTGCTGGTAAGGGCTCTGTCCACGGCTTCACACTCACCATGGCGATGGGCCGGCCAAAGTCCAGAACCCAGTTCTGCAGGGTGAAGTAGAACCAGAGGTCGAGGTGGAAGGGAGCTGTGCCAACAGCTTCATCAGCCTTGCCAGAGCTGTGCCTGAGAAGCAACCAGACAAGAGGGGTCAGCTCTTCTCTGCTCCCACGGGAACCTTCCCGGAGATGAGCCACAGAAAGGTATGGGGACTCGAGGGTAGGGGTATTCATTGCCAGGAAGAGCTCTGCTGGAAATACTGGCTCTGAGGCCAAGGGGTATGCGTCCTGGGAATGGATTCCAGCTGCCCCAACATTAGCTTAGCTTCTCCGTGATTCAGGAAGGAAACTGCTAAACCAGCAGTTTCTTTGGGGGCGTTCTCGCCTATAGAATAACGGGGAAATGAAATAGGGCAAAGGATGTGGCTGGAAAATGCATCTCATGCTGATAGATGACAGCAGTGAACCTTTATTGAATACTTGCTGTATTCCACGCGCATTCTCATCTAACTCTTTTAATCCTTACAGAAACCCTTTGCGGTTGGAATATTAGCCGCATTTTACAAGTGAAAAAGCTGAGGTCCAAGATGTTATATAACCTGCCCAAAATTATAGACAAGTATTTTTTTAAGACTTTATTTATTCATGAGAGACACAGAGAGAGAGAGAGAGAGAGAGAGAGGCAGAGACGGAGGCAGAGGGAGAAGCAGGCTCCATGCAGGGAGCCCGATGTGGGACTCGATCCCGGATCCTGGGATCACATCCTGGGCCAAAGGCGGACGCTCAACCGCTGAGCCACCCGGTGCCCCTATAGTTAAATATCCGCACCCAAATGATTAGGCTCCATAGCTTATAGTTATGACCTCACTGCCAGCATCATGTCCACAGGGATTGGGCCACCAGATGGGCATGTGACCTGAGCTGGAGCTATCAGAGCCCTCCAGTGAGACCTGCCTTATAGACCAAAGACTGGGACCAACTGGCCCTTTCCCTCAGATCCTGAACCAGGCAGGAGGAAGGAAGAATAAGGCCGCTGGTGTCACTCATCCACAGTGCAACCCTCCAGCAGGGACACCCTGCAAGGTGACACAAGAGACATGGCAAGAAGTGGAATGCCATCTGAAACATCTTTGGACACTTGTCCCTCCTGCAAAGCAGTTAGCCATCTGCTTTTCACAGATAAGCTGAAGTTCAAGCAAGGGCCAGTGAATATGCCACTTCCTCCAGGATGGCTTTCCTGATGAAGCTTTTCCCAAAGCCCCACCAGCCCCACTCCAGGGGTGCTTCATCTCTAACCCCCAGTCTTGCCATGACATCATGGGTCTGGAGTTTTGCTCCACCGAGCCCCTCAAGAAGATGAGTGACTTTTAAGGTTCTCTCAACTCATCAACTTCCTCATCAGAGTCCAAATCCTCTTCACAATGTCCCTGACACTACTTGCATGCCTCCGGTGACGACAAGCAGCCTCCTATTCCTAAGATGATTTGAGGTGTGAATTTTATTGCTCTATTTATGCCAAGAACAGGAGCTGTGTGAATGGTCCTGATCACCCAGAGTTCTCAGCTCAGTTCCTGGTTTGTGCTGAGAGATTACTGGATGATTTAAAACAATCTCAATTACCAGTTACTCATTCTTTTTACTGGCCAATATTAGCTTAGAGGCGACATGAAGGGTTTCTTCTTCTCTGCGCTGCTATTGCTTCTGTCACTTTCTGGGATTCCTTTCAGCCAATCTAAGCATGGCCCACAGTGGGCTGGTGGAACAGCCCAGAGGCAGAGGGGCAAAGCTCCTGGAGGGGGAGGAGAGGAGGGTCTCATCATCCTCTGGTGGCAGACAAGACAGGTGGTGGGGGGGGGCCTCTCTTGGGTCAAGCCTTCTTGTCCCTTCTACTCAGCGTTCCTGTCCCCCACATTTATTGAGTGCTGGTGTGTGCTGTGCTAGGAGCTTCACCTGCACCATCTCACTGAATGCTGGCAGCAACCTGCACGAGGCTGTTCCCCTCTTGTGTTGCAGAAGAGGATACTGAGGCTTACAGGGGTTAAGTGCTTAGCCAAGATCACCCATGTAGTAAGGCGCTGCAGCAACTACTCCTTTTGTCAGCCAACTTCCCACTCCAAGCTTCTTCTAGTAAGAGATGATGTTTCCTTGGCCAAAGGCAGGGCTGGTGACCTAAGCCAACCCAGTGGGGCTTTTCCAACTAGAGTTGGTGGAGAGAGTGTCTTCCCTTCTGGCACTGGGGTGCTAAGGCTGCAAGCCCAGGGCTGCCTGTGGCCAACGTGTGCCAACCTCAAAGGGCAGCCAGGCAAGAATGAAGCAACCCTGTAGAGAAGACCAGAGAAAAACATGAGGAAAAGCCCGAGAGTTCTAGGCAACCCCAAGCTAATGGTTTGGCCACATGAACCAATACACTCCTTTTTGCTAAGGGTACTAGAGTTCATACTAGCTTTATGTCACTTGTCCAGGAGCCCTGAATAGCATAAATCCAAACCTGTGTCTTTATGAACTCAAGACCTGTGCTCTAGATAGTTTCCTATTCTGTTTCTATTATAATTAACTATGTGACATATGAAGAGATCAGTATGCAAAGCCTGTATGAAGGAAGAGAGCCTGGAAGCATGAATAGGTGGATTTAAGTAGGCAGAAAAGCAGGAGAGCATGATCAAAGGCCTGGGGTGGAAGTGAGGAAGGCACTGCATGGAGTTGAATGCCTGGGCTTATTATCGGCTGAGACGAAGAGAAGTGAGGGACTGGTTGGGCTTCAGGCTGGGCAGATATTCGGAAATTCAATGTGACAATTGCTCAGAGATGGGTCTGAGATGAACAACTGGCTTAGAGCATCCATGTGCCCTTCCCTTTAGTGACTATTAGTCAAGGGCTCAAAAAGCAGATGGTGAGAACCTCCAGGCGTAAAGAACTTGGCAGGAGAGAGGATAAACTCTCAGTGTTTTATTCTGGAAACCTCCAAAGTGGTCAAAGAGTAGGATGTTTGCTACAGAGGAGAAAAGTATTTTGAAAGCCTGGGGAAGCACTTACGAATGGGTCTCTGGAAGCTGTGGATACCTAGTATATACTAGGGGCTCAGTAATTATTTCCTCTTCTACCGAAGGGGGCATCTCAGTAATGAGGATCCCTGGTTTAGCAGGGCAGGAAAAAAGAGGCAGATACAGGGCACTCAGCTTGGGAATCAAGACTGGTTAGCATCTGACTGGTTTTCTTTCGTTGGGACTGTGACTCCAGGTGGCAGATCACAGAGGGCATTGGCATCCTCTCCCCTAGTTCTTGTCCTGGGGATGAGCAACCTCAAGCCGGTCCCAAGTTCCTGACTCCACAGACTTCACACACTGAACCCCCAGCCTGTGCCAGCTCTAGATCTGTCATCAGAAACTACAGCTGAGAACACTAGTGAATGGCAGGTAACCCAAGACAAGGATAGCCTTTTCTCTTCTCCACAGCTTTACAAGTGTACCATATGAGGGAACTGATACCATGACAAGCAGGGAACACATAACATACAGCTGAAATATTCAAAGCAGTCAGCATGTGCAGGACTGCCTGGCAGAAAAGGAAGGACCCAACCATGGTGGAGTCAAGCAGGGACCCATAAATGGGAACTACAAAGGGATTAATTTTGGTTCTATATAAAGAACAGTAAAATACCTGACATGATGGAAAGCTTGAACAAAAAATGAGAAAGTGAAGGCAAATAATAAGAAGGGAAAAGAAAGGGGATCCCTGGGTGGCACAGCGGTTTAGCGCCTGCCTTTGGCCCAGGGCGCGATCCTGGAGACCCGGGATGGAATCCCATGTCGGGCTCCCGGTGCATGGAGCCTGCTTCTCCCTCTGCCTGTGTCTATGCCTCTCTCTCTCTCTGTGCGACTATCATAAATAAAATAAAAATTAAAAAAAAATAAGGGAAAAGAAAGGCAATTAGAAACCCCAGGAAAAACAAAAACAATATAAGAGAGCATATTGTACTATCAAACATTCCTTGGCTTTGTAGGGAATGTTTACATGGCTTAACTAATAAAAATATTGTATACTGATGTTCAAAGTTTAGAATCCATTCACACACAAAACATGAAGGCAATTATGCCTAAAAAACAGCAGGTAAATACCATTACCCTTAAGAATATGAAAGTACCCGGGTGGCTCAGAGGTTTAGTGCCGCCTTCAGCCGAGGGTGTGATCCTGGAGACCAGGAATCAAGTCCCACATCGGGCTCCCTGCATGGAGCCTGCTTCTCCCTCTGCCTGTTCTCTGCCTCTCTCTCTCTCTCTCTCTCTCTGTGCCTCTTGTGCCCCCTCTCTGTGCCTCTAGTCTTAAAAAAATAAATAAACATTATCTTAGAAGCTACACAAGATAAATCAAGAAATGGCAGTTGAGTACAGCTTTTAAGAACATGGACTTTGGAGACCACCTGGGTTCACATCCTAGCTTTGCCACCAGCCAGATCTTGAGCAAGTTACTTAATCTCTCTTGGGCCTCAATGTTCTCATCTGTAAAATGAATGATAATAGCAGATCCTATCTCAAGAGTTGCAATTGAATTATTATGTGCAAAACGTTAGAGCAGGATCTGGACCACAGAAAGTGTTACATAGTACTTGTTAATATTTTATTTATTTTTTTAATATTTTTATTTATTTATTCATGAGAGAGAGACAGAGGCAGAGGGAGAAGCAGGCTCCTAGTAGGGACCCAACATGGGACTTGATCCCGGGTCTCCAGGATCACACCCTGGGCTGAAGGTGACGCTAAACCGCTGGGCACCGGGGCTGCCCACTTGTTAATATTTTAAAATATGAATTTAATTATGGTAGAAACAGCTAAAAGAAGCTACTGTTGTCTCTGGTGCCAGGGAAGGGTGGAAGAGAGAACCACTGTTTTTTTACTCTAAGCCCATCTGTATTATTTAACGACAGGCATGTATTACGTTGATAGGAATACAAAAAGTGTCAACAGTACAGGCAGCTGGAATGCGCCACCTTGAAAGGTGTCATTAGAGGCGTGTAAGCAAAGCATGGGGGCAGCAGAGGAAATCTAAGCATTTTAGGAACTAGACAAGATGATTCTGTCTATTGTGTTCAGCAACAATGATACTGAAAATGGTCCTAGAGGTACCCTACAAGGGTGGCAGTCAGTCCTCGTGCCATTCCCAGAGAGCACAGTGGCCGGTAGTGAGCTCATACAGGAATAAAGGTGAACACTGGTCCTCAGCAGCCCAAGTGGAAGTACAAGCAGAAGCCCTGGGTTTAGATCCTGGTTCTTGCAGGCAAATGATGTAATCTCTCTGGGCCTCATATAAAAAAATATATATATATGTTTTTGTACAGACAGAAAATATGTGTATGTTTCCATATAATACAAAATATAAAAAGACTAAGATACTGCACATGGAAGCCCCACACGTGAGTTAAAGGGGCGATCATATTTGATACCCACGACTGTTCTAACTGGGCTGCCACAGTTCAGGGCAGTCAAAGATCCCCAACTTGAAGGGGATCCAGAAGAGAGATGACCCTCAGTAGCAGAGGAAAGACCTACCCTCAGCCAAGTCTCTCAGACTCTCCCCTCATCCCAAATCATACCAGACTTTCTAAAATTGACTCTGAGCGCACTAGTGCTCAAAAACCTTCCATGGCTCTCCTGTACTTGCAAAATAAAGGCTGTATTTTTAACCCGCCATTTAGGGCAGGAGCTAGGGTGAGGCAAGGGAGGCACACAGGGCTCAGCATTTAAGTAGGCACAGTTGCCCCAGGGTGAGCGTCTCCTTAAATTTCCTTAAAATATGCAGTCTAGGGGATCCCCAGGTGGCTCAGCGGTTTAGCACCGGCCTTCAGGCCCAGGGCGTGACCCCGGGGTCGCAGGATCGAGTCCCACGTCGGGCTCCCTGCATGGAGCCTGCTTCTCCCTCTGCCTGTGTCTCTGCCTCTCTCTGTGTGTCTCTCATGAATAAATAAATAAAATCTTAAAAAAAAAAAAGAAATGCAGTCCAGGCTTCCACTCTAGTCCCAGCCCTGTGGCCAGGAAAGGCCCTTCCCATTCAGTCCACATCCTCTCGCTGCTGTGCACCGCTGACCACCTGACTTTCCCCAAACTTTCCACCACCTCCTCCCCCGACTCGAACCTTCCCTCCCTAGTCGCCTACTGAATGCTCTGAGCCTCAGCTCGAGGGCCGCTGCCTCCACGAAGCTCTCCAAGACGACCTCAGCCCCTTGGGGCTTCACCTTACCCACCTCTTCAGTGCCCGCCGCGGCACCGGGCAAACCAAAGATGCCTCCTTAAAGCAAGGGATGTTTCCGGCCTGTACGACGGGATGAGGGCAAGACGGGGGGGGGGGGGGGGGGACTAAGAGGCGGTTCCCGTGCTCCCCCCTCCCCCTCCCGGTCTCAACTTCATAACCATGAACTGGAGGGAAGGGGACGGGAAACGAGTGAGAAAAGCCCTTCTTGCTCTTTCCTTCACGTGGCTCCCGTTAACACCAAAACCGCATCCTACTCCGCTCAGGGGGACCCCGAGACCCGGGCCCCGGGGCGCGCAGGTGCGCCGGGGCCCGAGCGCGCGCCGCCTCCCCACCCCGTTCTTGGGCCCCTGCCGGGTCTCCCGAGGGGCGACGGTCCTCGAGCCGCGCGGGCAGCGGGGGCGGCCCCGGGAGGGGACGCGCGGTGGATGGACACGGGGGGCAGCGCAGGGGCGACCCCGCCGGCCGCACGCCCGCCCACCCCCGGCCCCGCCGGCCCCGCCCGCCCCGCCCGCCCGCGTCACGTGGGGGCCGCGGCCTCGCTCCCCGCGCCGGCGAGCGCCCACCTGGCCTGCAGGAAGGAGGCGCCCGGCTGCGCGCCCGCACCGCCCGCCGCTCCCGGATGCTGCCGCCTCCGCGCCGCTGCCTCCATGGCTGCCCTGCCGGCGGCCGGCGCCTCGGCCCAGCTCTCCAAGTTGCGGGAAGCACTGTGCGGCCGGGCGGCGGCGGCGGCCAGAGGGACACCCGGCGCGGGGGGCGGGGCCTGGGGCGGGGCGGTGGGCGGGGGCGGAGCCGGCGCCGCGGGGAGGAAGAGGGGCCGCGGGGCGGTGGGCGGAGCCGGGGGCGGGGGCGGGGCCGCGGGGAGGTGGGCGGAGCTGGAGAGGAGGGGGCGGGGCCTGGGGCGGGGGCGGTGGGCGGGGGCGGAGCCGGCGCCGCGGGGAGGAAGAGGGGCCGCGGGGCGGTGGGCGGAGCCGGGGGCGGGGGCGGGGCCGCGGGGAGGTGGGCGGAGCTGGAGAGGAGGGGGCGGGGCCTGGGGCGGGGGCGGTGCCGCGGGGAGGTGGGCGGAGCCGGGGGCGGGGCCGGCGCCGCGGGGGAGGAAGTGGGCGGAGCTGGAGAGTCGGGGGGCCGGGGTCGGCGCCGTGGAGAGGAAGGGGGCCGCGGGGAGGTGGGCGGAGCCGGAGAGGAGGGGGGCGGGGCCTGGGGAGGTAGAGGGGCCGCGGGGAGGTGGGCGGAACCGGGGGCGGGGGGCGGGGCCGCGGGGATGTGGCGGGGCCGGAGAGGCGGGGGCGGGGCCTGGGGCGGGGTCGGCGCCGTAAGGAGGAAGAGGGGCCGCGGGCGGAGCCGGAGAGGCGGGGGGCGGGCCTGGGGGCGCGGGGTTGGCGCCGCTGGGGAGGTAGGCGGGGCCGGGGGCGGGGGCGGGGGCGGTGCGGTGACGAGGAAGAGGGGCCGCGGGGAGGTGGGCGGGGCGGGGCCTGGGGCGGGGCTGCGGGGAGGTGGGGGGCGGGGCCTGGGGCGGGGTTGGCGCCGCGGGGAGGTGGGCGGGGCCGGGTGGGCGGGGCTCGCCGGGCCGGGAGGGTCGCGGGGGGCCCTGTGGGGGGCTGGGCGTCCCTGGGGTCGTCGGCGACCTCCGGGCGGAGGCTTCGCGGAGCTGGCTGAGGCCCAGAGCCCGGCAGATGCTCCCCTGGGGAGGAGGCGACGCTGGATTTCCCGTGTCCTTGGGGAGACGGAGGGGCTGGGGCGAGGGGGCTGTTAAGGTCCTCCCCGCCCTGCGCTGTGCGCTCTCCTTTTCCAAATGGAAAATGTCGTTTCCTAAAATGTCACCTCCGTGGCTCTTGACGCAAGGAATTAAATAATGAACAGGATAAGAGGATAAGACGTCTTTCCAAGTCGGGGGGCGTGGAGTAGGTTGATGCATTCGAATTCTGGATTTGTCACTCTCTTGGACGTTGTGGCTTTAGAAAGGTCACTTGCTCTCTCTTCCTCTCAAAGGTATTAACTCCCTGCTGTGAGCAGCGCCCTGTGCGGGCAGGGATGGACAGGCCCTGCTCTAGTAAGGCGTACGTTTGGTGCTGGGAAAGGGGCCTTGGTAAAGGGTGTGAAGGGGGAGGTGTCCTGCGTGGTGTGAGCAGAGACTTGGAGGGGGTGGGGTCAGACCGGGCTTCTGGAGGCTGGACATCCTACTTGTCACTTTGGATTTCGGAGCTGACCATGAAGTCTGAGCCGGAGTGGAGAGAACACAGTGTGGAACAGTGTTGCAGGCAGAGGGAACAGCCAGCCAGGAGGCGCAGCATCCAGAAAGAAGCCGGTGTTTGGAGGAAAGGGAAGTTCAGCGAGAGCAGCAGAGTACACACAGGAAGAGCAACAGGAGGTGGCCTGGGGAAGGGTACAGATGAAGAGGGCCTTTATCTTGGGAACAAGAGGAAGCCGTTCAAGAGATCTGGGGCACGGAAGTGGCATCATCATGTTTGCATTTTAGCGTGAGGTGGAGGAGAGGAGGCAACACTGGACACCACCAGGCAAAGAATGTGGTGTGTATCTGTCCTAGTGAGGGTCCTGCCCTGCTAGCAGCCACCGTGGGAAGGAGAGAGATGATGACCTCAGTTGTATGGGGGATACCATGGCAGTGCCTGGGTGTTGGGTGGGGAGAGAAGAGTCCAGGCTTCGGCCGGGTTCTGCAGCTGGGTGGATGGCGGAGGTGCCCTCTGGGAAGTGGGTCAGAGCAAGTTTAAGGTAAATGAGAATTCTTCCTTGGATGTATGCTTGAGATGGGTCAGGAAGGCTGTTGGGCCCATGGATCTGAAGCTTAGAGCAGACCTGGGAGTAGGGCAGACTGACATATGAATCAGGGGAATATAGATGACAGCCTGAACCTAACAGGCTGCCTGGGGAGACAGTGTCCCTGTGAGAAGAAAGAACAAGGGGCAAAGCCCAAGAACAATCAGCAAGCAGACTGCTGGGTTTCAATCCTGGTACTATTCCTGACTAACTGTGACACCTGGGTAAATTGCTCAACTGCTCCTAGCCTCAGTTTACTCATCTGCAATGAGGTGAAGTCTGTTGCATCTGCTGCATTGGGGCTGTGATGATTCCATGAAGTAATGCCTATGGAGCATTCTACACAGAGCCTGGCACTGGCGGGTTTGTTCTTTACCATAGTCTGACCCTGGGCTCTGACCCTGGACCTGATGTTTCCTGCGAGATGTGAGGGGTTTGAGCCTATTTCCATTCTGTTTTCTTGCCTGTCCTCTCTTTTGGGAGACTTTTATTGAGTTTTATTCCTTCTCATTTTGATCAAAGCCCACATCCTATCTTGGCTGTGAAAGGTGACTACCTTGGGGTCATTTTCCATCAGCTCCTTCCTGGGGTCCAGAAACCCACAGGCCACACACCCTGGTGCCCACCTCAGCCCCACTAAAGGGCATCTTGACTTTATAGTTTTTTACTTTCCTTTGCTCCTCATCATGTCATAAGCAGAGCTGGTGAGGTCCCTATTTGCAGCAGAGAAAGTGCCCTGAGCTGATCCCTAAGGTGAGCCAACAACAATGCTCAGACTGGATCCCAGGTTTGATTTGGGAGGGTCTGATCTTCCTTCTACAGATTGCTCTCTATGTATATGCCAGAGAAGAAGGATGGAGGCTTCGGGCTCCGACCCCAATCTCTTATTCTCTGCTGGCTTTGCAAGCCTGCTGGGCTTCAAAGGAAGGGGCATGAAGTGCCTATGATGTAATACCAATTTAATAACACCCAGGGTTGGGCTTCCAGCCATGAGAGGATGACGCTGTGTGGAGGAAGCTTCTCTGGCCCATTTAATCCTCCAGTCCCTTAAATATCACAAATCTACTTCCCATCTGGAACTGGCAGCTGCCCCCTGAGTGGAGGGGAGCCCAAGCTGGCAGCGGGGCCTTCCTGAAAGAACATGATGAACAACCTCTGCACCCCCCCTGTCCTCAGCCTGCTAGGATTATCAGTCACTCTTTCCTGTGACTGATCTTTAAGGACCCTTTAAGAACATCATCTTCGTGTGCTCTCAAATTGCACGGACATTTGGGGGCCAGGGGACAGAGCAAAATTGGCATCAACCCTTGGGCACTGGGGAGTACACGTTTCCGGAGATCTTGCTTGCAACTCTCTGGGGACATGAATCCTGCACACAAGAAGGGCAAATGGTCTCAGCTCTGAGCTGCCATTCTACTGAACCACATCAAGGAACTTTTCAGCTAGGAAGGTCCTTTGGGATTATCCAGCCCAGTGGCTTCACCTTTTATGTAGCAGATGTTCTCACTCTTTTTCAGCTATAGCCGTGTCAGATACTTTTCTGATACAGCCATACCTGTCTTCCAGGTGTTTGCCACCTGTTTCATTTCAACTGCACCCACTTCCCCTCTGGACTTCTGGCCTCAGAAGTGCAGAGGTGTCAGACACTCTGTGGGGTGGAACTTTGACCAACAAGAGACAAGGATTGGCAGAGAAATATTTGCTGCTTCTTTCTGGATGAACTGTCCTAAGCTTCACAGAGCCTATTTTATTTATTTTATTTTATTTTATTTTATTTTATTTTATTTTATTTTTATTCTATTTTATTTTATTATTTTTTAAGTTAAATTCAATTAATTAACATACAGTGTATTATTAGTTTCAGAGGTAGAGGTCAGTGATTCGCCAGTCTTATATAACACCCCGTGCTCATTACATCATGTGTCCTCCTTAATGCCCATCACCCAGTTACCCATCGCCCCACCCTTGTCCCCTCCAGCAACCCTCAGTTTGTTTTCTATGACTAACAATCTGTTATGATTTGTCTCCCTCTTTCACAGAGCCTCTTTAGAGAAGGTCCCACAGGATCTAGCATCGTTGCTGCTCGTGGTGGCCACCTCAGCAAAGCTCTCTGTCCTCCCCGGCCTCACCTCCTTTCCCTCACTACAGCTTCCCTGGCACTGCACTCCCTCATCAAGTGGCGGCACACACACTCTGCCTCGAGCTCTGCTTTTAGGGAACCTGGGCTAAGGCAGCATCTGGCAAGGATGCTCAGGGTAGAAAGTGGATACAAGTGGAGCCACTCTGGGTGGAGAGAAACTGGGCCCCACATGCCATCCCTTGTCCCTTGATAACAGTTTCCAGGGTGATGACCCCGGCACCTCGACAGGGCTCCCTGGCAAGCCTTTGATCTCATCTATTTCTGTCACTCAGCAGTGGAAGCAACTGAAACCTAAAGTCACACAGCAAGTTAGAAGCAGAGCCAGACCAGAATCCGGTCTCCTCCCTCCTGAGCCAGCACTCTTTCTTTCAAGTCCATTGAAGAACTTCTGAGAATGTTTTTTTTTTCCCAAACATCTTCCTGCACAGGCTGCCTGGAGGAAGGCCCTGCTGCACTGCAGCCTCCACCTGGGGGGCCTGACACACAGAGCCTTGAATGCAGAAGCTGGGACCAGGGGAGCGGGGGCAGAGAAAGACAAACTGGGACAGGGGAGAAAGGCCATCTGAAAACACCTGGTCTGGCGGCGCCTGGGTGGCTCCGTCAGTGAAGAGTCTGCCTTCAGCTCAGGTCATGATCCCAGGGTCCTGGGATGGAGCCCCGCATCGGGCTCCCTGCTCAGCGCAGAGTCTGCTGCTCTCTATTCCTGTGCTTGTAGCTCTGCCTACTTGTGCTTTCTCTGTGCCAAATAAATAAATGAAATCTTTAAACTTAAAGAAAGAGAGAAAGAAAAAAGAAAAAAAGAAAGAGAAGAAAGAAAGAAAGAAAGAAAGAAAGAAAGAAAGAAAGAAAGAGAAAACACCTGGACTAAGGAGGTCTGCATGCAGGAAACAGGGATGAGGTGGTTGGAAGGCTGTACCAGGACAGGCCCCAGGGAAAAGTGGGCGCAAACAGAAGGAGCTAGAGATTGGCCTCCCTGTCCACTGGTGGCCCCTGGGGGACACCTTGTCCAGGCTGAATTCGCCTTTCAGGAAGCAGAGAGGGTGACCGGCAGCCACACTTTGGGGAAAGGAGAAAGAGGTGTGTGCCTCAGGCTGCTTTCATGAAGATCTTTGGAGCTGAGACTCCTAGAAACAACCTGGGGACAGGTTGGTGACAAAAGGGGATTCTCTATTATAAGGATACAGGGACATCTTAGGAAATCTAAGCACAAGGGTACAGCTGGGTCTTGGAGAACAGATGAGACCCAGGGTCTGGATTGGAGAATCCAGAGAGTCATTTTATTCATTTTTTTGAAGGTTTTATTTATTTATTTGACAGAGCTCACAAGAAGGTGGAGCAGCAGGTTCCCTGTTGAGCAGGGAGCCCGACATGGGGCTCCATCCCAGGACCCGAGCTGCAGGCAGATGCTTCACCCACTGAGCCACCGAGGCACCCCCAGAAAGTCACTTTGCTCCCACTCCCTTTCTGACCCTGTCTCCAGGAAGCATGCACTTACCTGCATTTTGGGGAATATGACCGCAAATGGCCTCAGCCAACAGCTTCCAAGTTCACCTCTCTTTCATGGATCAGCCCGGACGCTTCTGGGCACAATTCTGAATGCTCAGGGAGGGATTCTGGTTGGCCTGGCTTGGGGCAGGTGCTCCCCTGGGCTGATCAGTGAGGTCAGATGCTCTACTAGGGCTGCTTCCTCTCAACCGGCCAGGCAGGGGAAGGGGGGGCAGGCCACTGCCTTGGGCTTCACCTGGAACAAAAGCCCTGAGACAGGAGATTCTGTGCTCTTTCTCTACTCTTTAATGAAAGAGCTCCTGCGTCTCCCTCTGCCTGTGTCTCTGCCTGTCTCTCTCTCTGTGTCTCTCATGAATAAATAAATAAAATCTTAAAAAAGAAAGAAAGAGCTCAGTCTCATCTACATGTGGCTGTAAATTCAAACCTTGTCCATAAGCCTGCCTCCCCTCTCAGCCCAGAGCTGACCTGTGCTCAGCCAGCCCCCGAGCCCCCCATCTGCTGTTGAGAGATGGGGAAAGCTGAGAGGGCCCGAGCCCCCCATTCCCAGCCCCCACCCCTCCACCACAGCCCTAATGTTACATCCTTAGCACTGAAACGAACACTAGTGGAGTTTATTTTTATTTGATTTTTAGACTCCTTTTTCAGGCAGGTCATGGGCCTCAAAAGAATTCCCAGGGACCTAGTTTCTGAGCCTGTGGTGGAAAGGCTGTTGCAGGCTTCTAGAACCAGAGTTTGGGTGGTGTTTTCTGCTTTAGGAGTCCATAGTTTCAAAGTTCAGAAAGGAATTCAGGGACCTTTTCTTTCGGTCGTAACTAACATGTATTACACAATTGCTGTGTGCTATGCCCTGATCTCAGGACTTCTAAAGATTAAAAAAAAATTTTTTTTAAAGATTTTATTTATTTATTCATGACAGACAGAGAGAGAGGCAGAGACACAGGCAGAGGGAGAAGCAGGCTCCATGCAGGGAGCCCGATATGGGACTCGATCCCAGGACTCCAAGATCACGCCCTGGGCCCAAGGCGGGGCTAAACCACTGAACCACCCAGGGATCCCCCCTCCCCCAAATTTTTTTCCTAAATATTTTATTTATTTACTTGAGAGAAAGAAGTGTGAGAATGTGAGAGGGTGAGACAGCAGGAGCCAGATGCGGGAGAGCAGGGGTCAAGGGAGGAAGGGGAGGAGGATCAGAAGCAGATGCTGGGCAAGAAGCCAGACTCGGGCTCCATCCCAGGACCCTGGGACCATGACCTGAGCTGAAGGCAGATGCTTAATGGACTGAGCCATCCGGGCACCCCAAGGGTTTCATGTATAGGATTTCATTTAATCCTCACAACCACCCTAAAGGGTAGGAATAACTTTTACCTCACTGACAGATGAAACTCAGGCACAGAGAAACCGAGTCACCTGCCCAAGACCACATAGCCTGTCAGTGGTGTAGTCCTTCCTCTGGGACCTGAGTGGTTCAGAATCCCGAACCGCACGAACTGCGGGCACAGGCCCTGCAGGCCTGAGGGAGTTTTTCCTGTGGCCATAGCAAGCAGTGAGTAAGATCTGCTTCTAAAAAGGGTTTAAGATGGGGCGCCTGGGTAGCTCAGGGGTTGAACGTCCGACTTCGGCTCAGGTCATGATCCTGGAGTCCCGGGATCAAGTCCCACATTGGGCTTCCCGCAGGGAGCCTGCTTCTCCGCTTGTGTCTCTGCCTCTCTCTCTGTGTCTCTCATGAATAAAAATCCTTTAAAAAATAAAATAAAATAAAATAAAATAAAATAAAATAAAATAAAATAAAATAAAATAATAAAATCTTGGCTTCTCAAGGTATCTTCATAGGCCTGATCCTTCAAAAGTAGGATAACCATTCACCAGGTGGACAGCATGCTGCTGAAAGTGAGGGCTTTGAAGAGAGAAGCCTTAGGTAGGATCTGGCCCTTTCCAGGTTGATTCAGGGCTGTGTGATCCTGGAACAGGCACCCAAGCTCTCTGAGTCCTGGTTTCTTCAGCTGCAAAATGGAGAAAATCACAACAGCCACCTTCCAAGGTCATTGGGAGGCTGAACAAAGGTGGGAGAAGCTTGACAACTTGTGATAATCATCCTGGTGGTAAGAAAAATGTTTCCTGAGAGGAAGCTCTGGGAAGGTGATGCTTAATCCACAGGAAGCACTGACTAGAAGATCACTGGGGCCTTGGTGGCTCAGTTGGTGAAGTGTCTGACTTGATTTCAGCTCAGGTCATGATCTCAGTCATGAGATCCAGCCCCAAGTCAGGCTCTACACTCAACAAGGAGTCTGCTTGAGGATTCTCTCTCTCTCTCTCTCTCTCTCTCTCCCTCAGCCACATCCCCTGCTTATGCTCCATAAGTAACTAACTTTTTAAAAAAGACTAGAAGATCAGCACCAACATGGAGGTCATCTGAAGGACTTTGGGGTCCCCTAGAGCTCTACCAGGTGGTTGGGTATCCTGTTCCATATCATAAGAATGACCTGAATTCCTCTCTGGGTTTTGAACCTGTGGATTTCGGAGCAGAAAGCACCACATAAGCTCAGTTCTAGAAGCCTGCAGCAGCCTTTGCTGCCACAGGCTCAGAATGAGGTATGAGGGAGTTCTTTTGAGGCCCACTGACCTGCCTGCAAAATGAGTCTGAGATCAAACTCAAGTACGCTTCAGGTTTTACTGAGAGATAAACACAATAGCTTCAAGTCACATAATTTAAAAAAAAATCAGTTTCATTGAGGTCCAATTTACACACAATTAAATTCTTTAATTTCAAGCACAATTCAATGAGATTTGATACGTGAGATTTGATTACAATGAGATTTGATGTATTTTCATATAACTGCCACCATAGTCATGACACAGAATCATTATATCACCTGAGAAAATTCCCTTATGTCACTTTGTAGTCACTCCCTCCCACCCACCCTCAGCCCCTGACAACCACTGACTTCTTTATGCCATTATAATTTTGCCTTTTCTTAAATCCTATATAAATACAAATCATCCAGCTATTTCCATCTGGATTCTTTCATTTAGTATGATACTTTTGAGATTCATTTGCAGTTGTCCTATATATATATCAAGAGTTCAGTTCTTTTTATTACCGAGCAGAATTCTATTGTCTGGATGGACCAGTTTGTTAATTCATGCTCCAGTTGAAGGACATCTGAGCTCTTTCCAGTTTGGGGCTGTTTTGATAAAGCTGCTAGAACATTCACACTTAAGTCTTTGTGTGGGCCAGTGTTCATTTCTCTTAGATAAGTACCTCTTCGGTAAATGGGAGTGCTGGGTCATATGGTGAGTACATATTTTACTTATTATAAATTGAAAATTGTTTTTTAAAGTAGCTGCACTCTTGGTTTGGCGCCTGCCTTTGGCCCAGGGCGCGATCCTGGAGACCCGGGATCGAATCCCACGTCAGGCTCCCGGTGCATGGAGCCTGCTTCTCCCTCTGCCTGTGTCTCTGCCTCTCTCTCTCTCTCTCTCTGTGACTATCATAAAAAAAAAAAAAATATTGGTTTAAAAAAAAAAAAAGAAAGTAGCTACACTCTGCCCAACAATAGCAGTTCAGAAAGATTACCTTCTGGACTGTAGCAGAGGTGACCATAGTGCATCATTGTGATGAATCAAGTTGCACATTCATCCCTGATGGCCTGGAGGTTCCTCATCCCTGTAGAGTGAGAGGAAAGCTCTAAATTAGGTCATTCACCCCCCACCCTCACCCTCATCTCCCCTACCCTTCCATGATCTTCCTGTGCTGGGTGCTGGCCTGAGTGCCAAGTGCAGAAGCAGGTCAAGGCAGTTTATTCATAATGTATAGATTGTCTGGGAATTAAGTTTCCACCCAAAGCAAAAAGCCCTAGTTGCCTGACTTTCAATTAACTATTCATTTGCTTGGCTACAGGATCTACCATTGAACAATGGGGAAGTCATAATTCTAAATGGACCCAGCAGACAAAGCTGGATCCCTTTTCCTAGCTAGACAATTAACCAGAACCAGTTCTCAGTTACAGTCAATAAACATTTGGTGAGCTGCACCAGGATAGTGTGCACGGAACCAATGTTTCTCGAAAGCTTACTGTCTTTGCCGAGGCACTCTGTGGGTATTGTCATTGTTCCTGGGCAGATGATTAAATGGAAATTTGGAGATGTGAATTAATTTGCCTGAGGCTTCCGGGCAGACGTCAGAGTGGACTCCCAGGTCTTTCTGCTGTGCCATTTCTCTCCTGGGAGCGGAGTAAGTTAGCCAAGGGTTGGGAGTGGTGGCAGGACTACATGCATGGAAAAGACAATCCGGTTTTTCACCCAGGGCATTCCTGAAAAACCCAACCGTTGCATAAAACTGTGTTTTCCCCATAACAGCATTGTTTGGGTTGGGAGCTTGTTCCTGATTAAGGCCTTGACATAAATGAAGTGACAAAAAGCTTGTATAAGCAAAGTTATTACAAATAGAAACTCTTATAATATCTTATTAGTGAAACTATGCTCAGTCTTTGTGAAATAAGCATGAAGACAGTGTGGGCATTAATTACACAAGGGGGCCTAGCCCCCTGCACATTTTTTTACTGCCACATGAAAAACTCAACTATATCTTTGATGTAATTTCAAGCTAATATGCTAAAAATGATGAACAGTGGACATTTAATTAGAGATGCTTTTGTTTGTCTTTAGAGCATTGGGAGAAAAATCCCAATGGCCTTGGCCTCTTTATGAAAGCTGGGTTGAGATTTTGTATGGGACCTTATTTCTCTTTGGTCAGGTTTTTACTCTCCATGGCTAGGGGTCTGCAAATGGGCATCAGGGGTCTTTGAACCATGTGAAATCATATGAAGCATGTTCTGAGGATATGTTTTTTCTGTAGTTACAGCTTTCATCAGATCCTCAAAGGCCTCTGGGATACAGCCACAAGTTTGAATCACTTCTTTCTCAGTCTTTTTCTCTTGTCAGCAGTGGCATCAAAATTATTCCGCCAACTTGACGGGAGTGTTCAGAGTTGGAATCATTTTCTTTTAAAAAGTAGCCTGGAGGGATCCCTGGGTGGCGCAGCAGTTTGGCACCTGCCTTTGGCCCAGGGCGCGATCCTGGAGACCCGGGATCGAATCCCACGTCAGGCTCCCGGTGCATGGAGCCTGCTTCTCCCTCTGCCTGTGTCTCTGCCTCTCTCTCTCTTTCTGTGACTATCATAAATAAATTAAAAAAAAAATTAAAAAAAAAAAAAGTAGCCTGGATCGGGGCACCTGGGTGGTTCAGTCAGTTAAGTCTGGCTCTTGATTTCAGCTCAGATCTTCATCTCATCTTGAGTTCAAGCCCTGCATTGGCCTCCATGCTGGGCAAGGCACTGACTTTAATTGAATGAACGAATGAATGAAAGAATGAATGAATGCCTGGATCATCTGCTTTTGGCAGTGTGATAGACTAGATTCTCTGAAGGGCTTACTCCCTAAAAAACTGAAATCTCCAAGGTGCTTCAGCGCTCATCAAACAAAACATCCCAGACCTGAGATGTACAGGAAGCCCTGACAGGAGAGCAAAGGGAAGAGTGGGTGGCCCTGAGGGCAGATGCCCATTTCAGCGGCTACTGGGAAGCCCCCTTTGGGCCAGTGACAACGTGGGGGAATCTGACTCAAGACTCCACTTTAGCTCAGGTCTCTAAGGGATTGTATATTGTTGCTCTCCCCACCTTCTGAGGTCTCCTCTGCAGTGTGGGAAGCAGAAACTACATTTCCCAGAATCCTCTGCCCCGTGGGAGTCCAGTATTGTCTGCAAAACAGAGGCCTTTGTGAGAGGCCCTGAAGGTGAGCAAAAGAGAGAGGGTACAATTCTCCAGAGGTGTTGCAGGCTGACTTTATGGGGAGACATGGTTCACAGCAGCTTCTGGATGTGCTTGAGAATTACCAGCAATGGTGCTGCAGCTTGAGAGGGTGGGTGGGAGCTTCCAAGAGGCTGCCAAAGTCAGAGTAGACTCGGGACAAACCTTGAGAACCACCCTTGTGGGAGCCACCGATGGAAGTCACAGTTGAAATCCTCCTTCTCTTCCCCTGATTAAATGGTTGTATAAACTTCTATTTCCCTGTGTTCAAAACTTAGATACTTGGTGTGCCAATCATCAATTTATTGACTCTCAGCTCCAAATTCACTCATCAGTACCAGTGTGGCAATGGGCAACATTCCTTTAGACACATTGCCTTACAATGAAGATGGTGAATTTTTCCAAGAGGAGGCATTGGAAGGACTTTGGGGGAGCAAAGGGCTTTTGGTGCTGTACCTTTGGAGGGTGGTATGGATGGGGGGACTTCCAGTGGTTTTCTGTCCCAGCCAGACACCCAGGATGCACAGTCTCAGTGAACTTGCAGTCCCTGTCCAGCCTAGTGATCACTTTCTGGTGGCCCTCTGATACGGATAATAGATGCTCCAGGCCTCCATCCAGCAACGGCGCCTATGCTGCTTCTGCACACCTGCCTCCCCCGCTAAGAGAAGCTCCCTTGTGACCTAGAAGGTTACTTCTTGTCTTTCCAGAGACTAAGGACAGGCTCTGATCCATGCCACCTTCCAGTCTTCTCTGCCATCCAGTGGGCTGCAACCCAGCTTTGGGAAGGGAGCCGCCCCCCCCTTCAAAGTCTGTGTTCCTTGGGTACATTCTCTCAACCTCATAGTTCTTTATATGTCTTACAGCATGATAATGTACACAAATGTTCATAGCAGCATCATTCATACTAGCCAAAAGCAGTAATAGCCCCAGATGTCCATCAACTAGTAAATTAATAAACAAGATGTGGTATATTAATATAATGGACTGCTATTCAGTTATAAGCAGGAATGAAGTACTAATACTTGCAACAACATGGATGAATCTTAGAACCATTATGGAATGCCCAGAATATGGTCACTTGGGTGGCCAGTGGCTGAGCGTCTGTCCTTGGCTCAGGTGGTGATCCTGGGTCCTGGGATCAAGTCCCACAGTGGGCTCCCTGCAGGGAGCCGCTTCTCCCTCTGCCTATGTCTCTGCCTCTCTTGTGTCTCTCATGAACAAATAAATAAAATCTTTTTTAAAAAAGAAATTCCAGAATAGGCAAATCTATACAAACAGAAAATTGATTAGTGGTTTCTGGGGGATAGGGGTGGAGGGAAATTTGTAGTCACTGCTAATGAGCATAGAATTTATTTTTTGGGGTGACAAAAAAAATCTATAATTAGATAGTGGTAATAGTATCAGAACTTCTGTGAATGTACTATAAAAGTGTATATTTTCAAAGGGTGAATCTTATTGTTTGTGAATTATATCTCAATAAAGCTGTCATTTAAAAAATAAGCAAAGTAAAGAGACTATTGCAATACCTGGAAAAGAAGCAAATAGAATTTAATTGCTGGTATTAAAAATTCAGTGGACAGGCTAAACACAGCAGAATAGTGAATTAATGAACTGGAAGACAGATTAGTGAAAATTACCTAGAGAGAAATATGAAGGAAGGGTTAAGAGAAGGGAAGATGGACTGAGAAGGCCTAAATAATATCCAGTCAGAGGCCCAGGAGAAAGGGAAAGAGAAAATAAAGGAGAAGCTACAGGATCCTGGCTGGTTCAGTCGGTGGAGTGTGTGACTCTTGATCTCAGGGTTGTGGGTTCTAGTCCTATGTTGGGTGTAGAGATTACTTAAAAATATTTTTTTAAAAGGAGAAGCTATATTTGTAAAGCTAATAATGGCTGCAAATTTCCAGAACTGATGAAAGACACGAACCCCTGGACTGAGAAACACAACATACATCAAGTAGGTTAAAAAAAAAAAAAAAAAAAAAACAACCCACACCTGGACATATTGTAGAGAAATCACAGAGCGCTGGAGGCAAAGATCTTAAACGCAGCTGGAGAGAAAATCTAAGTTACCTACAAAGAAACAATAATTAGATGGTGACAGCAGCAGTGAATCTATAAGACAGAAAAATATCTTCCAAATATAAGAGAAAATAACCATGAACCCAGAAATGTGTACCTAGCATAGCTATCACTCAAGAGTGAGTGTGAGATAGAAACATGAAGGTGTACCAGAGATATTTTTAGGAAAAAACGGAGAATTTTACCATTAATAGACTTTCTTTAAAACAACGTCTAGAAGAGGTGCATTAGGAAGAAGGAAATGATCTAGAAGGAAGATCTAAAAATGCAAGAAGAAATGGTGGGCAAAGAAATTATAAACATGTAGATAATCGCAAACACACACTGTATAAATCTACTAGTGGAAGATGATGATGATGTACAATATGTGGAGTTGACAGGGGTGGGAACAAGGTCTGGGCAATAATGATGTGTCGGTGAGGAAAGGGGAGGTGAGGCTGATGACAGTCAAGTGAAGTTCCTTGTATTCTTCTTGAGAAGGTTCAGATACTGACTCACTTCAGAGTGTGTTAAATTTGCATGGCAAAATTTCAAGGGTAATCACTAAAAACAGAGAAGATATAATTTTCATGCCAGTAGAGGAGAAGCTAGAATATGGAAAAAAACCCAACTCAGTTTAAGAAAAAAAAAAAGTAAGAAAGAAGTTTAGAGAAGAACAAAAAAGTAAAAATAAGGTTGAAATGGAAATATTACCAGTAATGGCAAGAAGTATAAGTAGACTAAACAATCAATTAAAAGACTGATTCTTAAAAAAAAAAAAAAAAAATAATAATAAAAAGACTGATTCTCAGGAACAACTGGGTGGTGCAGTTGGTAAAGCATCTGACTTTTGGTTTCAGCTAAGGTCATGATCTCAGGGTTGTGGGATCAAGCTCTGTGTAGGGCTCCATGCTCACCAGAGTCTGCTTGAAATTTCTCTCCCTTTCCCTCTGCTCCTCCCCCCGGTGCTCTCTCTCTAAAAAAAATAAATTTTAAAAATCTTAAAAAAGGACTTGATTCGGGATCCCTGGGTGGCTCAGTGGTTTAGTGCCTGCCTTCGGCTCAGGGCGTGACCCCTGAGTCCTGGGATTGAGTTCCACGTTGGGCTCCCTGCATGGAGCCTGCTTCTCCCTCTGCCTGTGTCTCTGCGTCTCTCTGTATGTCTCTCATTAATAAATAAATAAAATCTTTAAAAAGAAAAAAGGACTTGATTCTCAGACCTAGATTTTTTTTTTTAAAAACTAGACACACCTAGGGGTGCCTGGCTGACTTATACAGTGGAGCATGCAACTCTTGATCTCAGGGTTGTGAGTTTGAGCCCTACATTGGGTGTAGAGCTCACTAAAATAAAATAAATAAATAGGAAAAAGGCCTTAGACACACCTAAATTAACAGGACATGGAAAGGATGAAAGTAAAAATGATGAAAAAAAATGTACCAGCCATATACTAACTAAACAAGAGCTGGTATAATTAAAATGATATGAGACAAAATAGACTATAAGGCAAAAAGTATCACTAGGGCCTTTTATCATTATAATAAAATGTTTAATTCATCGGGAAGATACCATAGTTCTAAAATTATGGGTGCCTTCTGAAATAGATCCAAATGAGTTAAATAAAAATTTATAGAACTGGGATGCCTGGGTGGCTCAGGGGTTGAGTAGGTCTACCTTTGGCTCAGGGAGTGATCCCGTACTCACGGGATTGAGTCCCGCATTGGGCTCCCTGCATGGAGCCTGCTTCTCCCTCTGCCTGTGTCTCTGCCTCTCTCTCTCTCTCTGCCTCTCATGAATAAATAAATAAATCTCTGAAAAAATGTATAGAACTATGGAGAGAAATGGACTGATCTGCTAATACAGTGGGAGATTTCGGTATAATAATTTCAATTATTGATAGATCAAGAAAGGTTTGAATAATGTAGTCAACCAGCCTGATTTAGTGGATGTTTATAAATTACTCTGCATCTGTACATCAAGGAATAGACATTATTTTCAAGTACACATGATCATTTCTAAAAAGCAACCCTATAAAAGACCATAAAGCTAGTTTCAACAAATTTCAAATAACATGGTTTATGTAAATCACTTTTTACGACCTATGACCATAGATCTAAGTTATGCAATTAACTAGAAGTCTGAAACAGAAAGAAAAATGACCTCCCTCTTCCAAGTTTTGGAAATTAATTAGAAAGTACATTTCTAAATAATTTATGAGTCAAATAAGAATTCATAATAGAAATTGTACATTGTATAGAGACAGCTATATGATATGTGATAAAAATTCTACATATCAAAACTGGTGGATGCAGCAAAAATGGTAGGGAAATTTATAGCTTTAGATGCTTACACTAAGAAAAAAAAGACTGAAAATTAGTGAGCTGGAGGAAGGCAGAGAGGAGGGAAAAGAAAGGAAAGAGGAAAAGAGGAAAGAAAAAATCCAACAGAATAAACTCAAAGCATAAGGAAAAGGTAACGATGAGAGCAAAAACTTATGCCAGTGACAATAAATGTACAATAGAGAATGTCAGCAAACCAACACCAGATAAAAAAAGACCCTCTGGTAAGATTCATTAAGAAAGAGGCAGTAGCATGCCTGAATCAGCAGTAATAGAGATAAGGAACAGAAGAAAGCTGCAAATACAGAAGGGGTTAAAAAGATAGGATGAATACACCATGGATAACATTACATCAGTGAATTTGAATACTTATTAGAAAGGGAAACATTTCTAGAAAAATATAACTTGTCAAAGTGGTAATAAGAAAGAGTTTCTAATAGCATTGAAGAAATTGAATCAGTGGCTTAACAGAAAATCAAGTTTAGCTGATTTTTAGGCAAGTCCTCACAGGTTTTCATAGGATAAATTACTCTAATTTTATTATTTTTTAATTTTAAAGATGTATTTATTTATTTTAGGGAGAGAGAGAGAGCATGCATGTGGTGGGGGATGGCGAGGGAGAGAATCTCAAACAGACTCCCTGTTGACCACAGAGACTGATGCAGGGCTTAATCTCATGACCCTGAGATCATGACCTGAGCCAAAATCAAGAGTTGTATGCTTAATCAGCTGAGCCACCCAGGAGCCCCTTCTCTAATTTTATACCAACTTTTAGAAAGAATATCAGAAGAAGCAATTCTCCCCAACTCATACGAGTTTAGTACCAACTTGAAATAGAATCAGCCAAGGACTGTATGAGAAAGAAAATAATACACCAGAAGCCCTCGTGAACATAGATGGAAATGTTATAAACAAAATATTAGCAAATCGAGTCCAACAGTGTATGATAAAGACAATGCATCATGACTAAGCTGGATTTATCCCAAGAATATTAGGATGATTTAACATAAAAACCCATAACTTTAACTCATCACGTTAACGGGGTAAAGGAGAAGTTATATGATTGTCTCCACAGAGGTAGTCAAGGCATTCGGTAAGAATCAAAGTCTAATCATGAAAAAAGCTCTTAGTAAAGCAGGAATAAAGTGAAACTTCTTAACATTAAAAGGTTTTTTTTTTTAAAGCCTACAGTAGTCATCATTCTTTTTTTTGGGGGGGGGGATATTTGTATTTATTTATTTATTTATTTATTTATTATTTTATATTTTTTTAAGATTTTATTTATTTATTCATGAGAGACACAGAGAGAGAAAGAGGCAGAGGCACAGGCAGAGGAAGAAGCAGGTTCCATGTGGGAAGCCCGATATGGGACTTGATCCCAGGACTCCAGGATCATACCCTGGGCTGAAGGCAGACGCTAAAGTGCTGAGCCACTCAGGGATCCCCCAGACTTTTTTTTTTAATTTTTTTTTTTATTTTTATTTTTTTTATTTATGATAGGCACACAGTGAGAGAGAGAGAGGCAGAGACACAGGCAGAGGGAGAAGCAGGCTCCATGCACCGGGAGCCCGATGTGGGATTCGATCCCGGGTCTCCAGGATCGCGCCCTGGGCCAAAGGCAGGCGCCAAACCGCTGCGCCACCCAGGGATCCCTCCCCCAGACTTTTTAAAAATAAATAAGAAAATATTGGAGAAGCATCTGGAATAAGCATTTTTATTCCAATGAGTTTTTTTCCTAGAGTAAATTTTCTTTTCCTTTAAAAAATATTTTAGTTAAATTCAATTTGCCAACATATAAAACCCAGTGCTCATTCCATCGCAGTGCCCTCCTTAGTGCCCATCAGCCAACCCCCTTCCCCTTCTGCAACACTTTGTTTCCCAGAGTTAGGAATCTCCCATGGTTTGTCTTCTCTAATTAGTAGTCATAGTTCTTAATAGTGAATCATTGAAAGCCACTGTTCCATTAAGAGCAAAATAAAACAAAGGTGTCTACTCAATAGGGCAAGCATAGGACAGATATAAGGAGAAAGAAGGAAACAATACTGTCATTAGTTGTTATTGTGTATGCAGAAAACAATAAAAGAATCTACAAATTAGATTATTTGAATTGTTAGAATTGTAAATTGATAACTGAAGGATGCCTTGGCAATATTTTGTAAAATTGAACTAGATATATTAGAGAGAAATTCCTGCTCATGCATAACAATATTTGTTGCAGTACTGTTTACAACAGCAAAAAATTGGAGGCTACCGAATGTCCATTGATAGGAGAATGTATAAACTAAAAAAGCAATATATTTAGCTAGTGAAGGAACTGCAGCTGCACACATAACCTGGTCAAATATCAAATATAATGTATGAAAAAGGCAAGTTGCATAAAACTGCATAAAGTCATGATACCACATTTATAAAGCTCAAACAAGTAAACTAAATATTTTGTGTAGGGATGCATGCACATATGATAAAGCTACATATTTTTTAAAAAATTTTAAAAAAGGTCACCATAAAATTTAAGCTAACGTTCTCTCTGGTGAGGAGGCAGGATAAGATTTAAAAAAAAAAAAAGAGTATTATGGGTGGATGAACCAATGTTCTAGTTCTTAAGTTGAATGCTGGGTTTCCAGGAGTTCATTTTATGCTGCATTTATTCTTTTGATGTATCGAACACTAGGCATTAAGCTTTTTATAGGGTGGCCTGTAGTTACCCTCTTTCACCACTGCATGACAGGCTAGTCCGTCAGTAAAGTCACTGCTAACAGGAGAATGCTGGTGAGAAAGGAGATGCTGCGTAATGGCAGCGTTCTAGTGGCCATTAGCTTACAGGGGAATTCTCTGTGTTTACATGTGCAATTGGGGCGGCTCTGGTGCACATTTTTCTGGCTTGGATTTTGAAGCCAGGTGGCCAAGTTTCAGTTTTTTTTGCCTTTCTTTTGGCCTAGTTATGTAAGCATTTTGCAAACTTAAAAGTGTATTTGCTGGAATGTCTATTTTTATTTTATTTTATTTTATTTTATTTTATTTTATTTTATTTTATTTTATTTTATTTTATTTTATTTTTTTAAAAAGATTTTATTTATATATTTGACAAAGAGAAAGAGAACATAAACAGGAGAGCAGCCGGCAGAGGGAGAGGGAGAAGCAGGCTCTTAACTGAGTGGAGAGCCCACTTGGGGCTCAATCTAGGACCTTAGGATCATGACCTGAGTTGCAGGCAGACACTTAACTGATTGAGCCACCCAGGCGCCCCTAGAATGTCGATTTTTATTTCTTAGAATTTTCCAGTATTTCCCAAGGTGATGGTTCCTAAATTAACAACATGGAGCATGAGGTTTATTAACTTGGTCTCCCTCATGGCAACAGACAAATGTAACTTCCCCTTCTGTGTTTATTGACGGGGGACTATGTTTTTCAGCAAAAGCATTAGAACCACGGTTTAATGACTATCCAAGTGACACCGCTATAAACAGGAGTATTTAAATCTTCATAACCATCGATGTTAAAACAGCAACACATAGTCATCAAACTTACAGAAATTGTGGTGTGCTCAATAGCTTAGTCATGTGATGTACTGGACAGATGTTGGTAGATACTTGTGTCAGCAGCCAGTGTTGTGCCACCAAGTGGCAACAGTACCCCAGCCATCCACTTCTCTTTTTATTCTCTAGACGGGTCCTGCTCACTACATTGGCCACCAGCCACATGTGGCACTGAGCACTTGGAATGCCGTGTGCCCTAAATGTAAAATACACCCTGGATTTTTTTTGGGGAAAAAAAAAAGGTTGTATTAAAAAAAGGTTAAATGTTAGTTGTTCATACTGATTACCGGTTGAAATGATGATATTTTAGATGTGTTAAGTTAAATGAAATATCCTGTTAAAATTAACTTCATGTTTCCTTTTACTTTATGTGGCTACTAGAAAATTTAAAATTACATACTCCGTGGCTCACGTATGTGATTCATATGATTATTATTTCCATTGGATGGCCCTACTTTAGATGTTACTAGTAGGGCTGGTGATGCCTGCATTGGCAGCCGGCCTCACGGTGTGGGGCCCGGACAGGGTCCTGGGCCTGGTGAGTCGTGGGGCCCCCCCGGGGCAGGTGTCCTGCCCCTTTGGAACCAGGGGCGCAGCGCAATTGGTGAGGAGCTGACAGTAGAGGTTGCCAGTCTGCCTGGTTGGGGCAGCGGGGCCTTGGGAGGGCGAGCCTGGCCCTGCTCTCTCCAGACTGGGAGCTGGAACCCAACAGCACGCAGGTCCCAGCTGGAAAAAGAAAGCGTGCCCTAGTCCGGCTTTGAGCCTGGGGGAGAGATGGGGGCAGGGGGGTCTTCCTCCTTCCAACCTTCCTCAACCTTTCCTGTGTTTGTCTCTTCTGGACAGCTCAAGGCACTCCCTGGAGACAAGCCAAACCACCAAAATTCCTATGGAATTCCTATGATTCCACATCTGAGTTAAATACTAATGATAACTGCATTTGAAACTGGCATTATGCAATACAAAGAATGGTAAAATTCATGCTAATCATTAAAATCTTAAATTTTTCCTTACAGTGGAGCCTGCGTGGCTAGATGGGTTGGGTGTCTGCCTTTGGCCCAGGTCTTGATCCTGGGGTCATGGGGTGGAGCCCTGCATGAAGCTCCCTGCTCTCGGAGGGCTTCTCCCTCTGCCTGCCACTCCCCCTGCTTGTGCACTGGCTCTTTCTCTTTGTCAAATGAATAAATCAAATATTAAAAAAAATTTTTTTCCCTTATATTTTCAAATGGTAGGAAAAAATTTTAAATTTGTAATTGTGGCAAAATACATAGCACATAAAATTTTAACATCTCAACCATTTTAACTGTACAGCTTAGCACCATCAAGTATATTCATATTGAAAAAAAAAAAAAAAAAAGTATATTCATATTGTTGTGTGACCAGTCTCTAATTTTAGTGTATGTGCTGCCAAAGAGAGCACTGTGTAAGCAGTCTCCAGAACTTTTTCATCTTGTAAAACTGGAATTCTATACCCATTAAACACCAACTTCCTTCCATTTCTTCCTCCTGCAACCACCATTCTGCTTTCCATTCCGATGAGTTTGGCTGAAATTCTATAATCTTTGTTTTTTTTGTGATTGGCTTTTTCACTTAGCATAATGTTCTTAAGAATCGCCCCATGTTGTGGCATGTGTTAGAATGTCCTTCCTTGTTAAGTTTGAATAATTTTCCATTATATGCATATACCACAATGTTCTTTATCCATTTACCCATGGAGGTGCATTTGGATTGCTTCCACCTTTTGGTTACTGTGAATAATGAACATGGTGTACAAATACCTCTTTCCAATTTTTGGCTAAAATAAACAAGAGCAATTAATATCTTTGTGTACAACCGCTTTGCACACGTGTGAGTGGCCAATGTATCTGTGGGATATATTCCTAAAAGCAATGAGTCAAAGGAAGTGTACATTTTATAATTTGTTAAAGATTGCCAAACTGCTGTCTATAGAGGTTGAACATTTTACAACAGCCTCACTGACACTGAATGTTTTCAAACAATGATCTTTGACAATGTGGTAGATTAGAAATGGAATTTTCTTCAACAAGAATAAATGGAAACTCGTATGTTGAGATCTATGAGTTTGTAATGACACCATAAAAATTCCCAAATTTTCAAAGTTTACTTCTGGAGGATGCTAGAGAAACAATTTACTATTTTGAAAGCAAAAAAAAAAAAAAAAAAAAAAAAAAAAGCAAACAAATGAAAGCAAAAGGAAGGAGTCAAATGTGACCTGCATTTCCATGAAAACTGTGTACATCTGATATTGAGATAGCCAACTAGTTGATGAGAGGCAATTTCTCTTTATAAAAGTATTTTCATTGTTAAATGGAGAAGGAACGATGTAAGCACTGAAAAAAAGAACCCATAGACAATGATCCCCAATGGTTGCAAAAGAGAGACAAAGTAAGAAAGAGATAGACATCCTGTGCCTGCTGACAGGAGATGGTTGCACTGTCTCTGAGCTATATTTACCTAACTTCTAAACTTGAATCTGATCAAATCAACAGGGCTAATTGACAACTACTTAGTTACAGAAAAAATAGGGATAAGAATATGTTGAGCAACATATCCAGGGGATGGGATCAGCAAAATCCAGACTGTAAGGAAACTCAAGTGACCTAGTTTCTTCAATAAATAAATTAAAAGGAAAAAAAAGGAGGGAGGAGGAACCTCTAAATTAAAATAAACTGAAAGTTCATAGCAACTAAACAAATAAGGGCCTTTTTATTTTTATTTATTTTTTTAAAAAAGATTTTATTTATTTATTCATGAGAGACACAGAGAGAGGCAGAGACACAGGCAGAGGGAGAAGCAGGCTCCTGGAAGGAAGCCCATTGTGGGACTCGATCCCAGGACCCTGGGATCATGACCTGAGCAGAAGGCAGATGCTCAACCACTGAGCCACTCAGGTGTCCTTATATGGGCCTTTTTAGATCTTGATTCAAACAACAAAAAAATGTGCTATAATTTTAGACACAGTTGGGAATTTGAACCCCGATTGGATATTTCATTGTATTAAGGAATCATTGTTAATTTTAAGGTACTTTGGTATTATGCTATTTTATTGTATGATATTTTAGATATTAGGATATTATTTTGTAGTTTTGTAATATTATAGTTAAAATGTCTTATCTTGGGCAGCCCCAGTGGCCCAGTGGTTTGGCGCCGCCTTTGGCCTGGGGTGTGATCCTGGAGACCCGGGATCCAGTCCCGCATTAGGCTCCCTACATGGAGCCTGCTTCTCTCCCTCTGCCTCTGTCTCTGCCTCTCTGTCTGTCATGAATAAATAAATAAAATCTTTTTTTTTAAAGTCTTATCTTTTGAAGATCTACTAAAATAATTATTGATGAGAGGCACTTAGGTGGCTCAGTGATTGGGTTCTGCCTTTGGCTTAAGTCATAATCCCAGGGTCCTGGGTTCCAGTCCTGCATCAGGCTCCCCACAGGAAGTCTGCTTCTCCCTCTGCCTGTGTCTCTGCCTCTCTCTCTGTGTCTCTCATGAATAAATAAATAAAATCTTAAAAATATTATTGATGAAATGATACAATGTCTGAGATTTGCTTCAAAATAACACAGTGGCAATGTGTTTGGGATGGAGTGTGGATGAACCAAGATTGACTGTGAGCTTATGACTGTTGCATACTCTACAATTCTCTGTGCTTTTGTTCAGGTTTGAATTTTTCCAAATAAAAGAGTGTATTCAAAAAAAGAATGAAAACAGAGTAATTAGAAATAATAGGTACAAATAGCTCTTTGTAGCAATTTTAATGTAAAAAAAAAAGGAGCAAAGGGGAAAAAGAATCAATAGCTAGGAGGGTCAACAGAAGGTGATTTTTTTTTTTTTTAAGTAATCTGTGTGCAACATGGGGCTGGAACTCACAGCCTGGAGATCAAGAGTCACATGCTCTACCAGCTGAGCCAGCCAGCTGTAGAAGGGTATTTAAAAAAAAAGCAAACTTAATTATTCAAGTATTACATACATATGGAAAAGTGTACAGCACAGAGCAACCTCACCAAGTGAATATTCCCAGTGTATGAAAAAAAAGATTTTATGGTATTTTGGGTTTTTTTTTGGTAAACATTTCAGTAAAGCACATAAACATTAAATTCAACTGATTTTAGAAACGAGGGTCTCCATATAATCAATCATCCAAGTCAAGAATAAAACTTTTGTAAAATCCTAGAAACTTCCTGTCTCCTTCCTGCCAATAAATATCTCTTGCAAAAGGTAACTTCTCTTCTGATTTCTTTTTTTTTCCTCTCTTTTTTTTCTTTTCTGATTTCTATCATCAAAGACTAGTTTTGTTTTATTTTGTACTTTGTATATATGGAATTATACAGTAGTTACTCTTTTGTGTAGTTTCTTTGGCTCATATGTTTATCAGAGAAGAAGGGAGAAAAAAAAATTTTGAGAGAGCCATCGTACCAACCTGTATTGATTATAAACTATGGACTAAGGAGTATAATTTATTAATTCTCTGCACCTGAGTTCCAATTCAAAAAAGAAAGGAAGACAATACTTAATTTCAAAAATTAAATAAAATAGGCAACAAATATATGAAAAGATCTCAACATTTTTAGGACTCAAAAAATATATATCCATATAACAATGAGATATTAGTTATAGTATCAAGTTAGCAAATAAAAATATTAATATCCAGTGTTATAGAGAATTTGGTGAAAAGGGTCCTTATATGTGGCTGGGAGGTATGGCAAAAGTAGGCAGGTGTCCACTTTTGTGAGAAAGGGGATTTCAAGCTAAGAAGTTGGTCTTGTTGAGTAAGAACTGACACCACCCATATCAACATGACACAACTATTCCAGAAAATTCTTGCCCAGGAATATAAATAGATTAATTGCTAGCTCAAGAAATTAATTTATCTGGGCAAATTGTTTACTCCTCTGGGACAAAACAGATGACAGCCCCTCCTATCAAGACCACAGACTACACACATTAGCAAAGAGTTCACCATTATGACAAAGCTTATTTATCAAGACTTGTTTCAAGACCCTTGCTTCTCTTGGTCTATGAATCCTAAACTGTCTTAAATATTGCAAACTGTGCCCAATCCCCATCAAGTTCTTGCTTTGAAAAACCACCTTAAACCAATTGATTCCAGACCCTCAAATCCTGTAAATCTTCTTTTTTGAAATCCCCTTTCTGAGACACTAACAGATCTCTATCAAGCTGTCATTCTCCCTTGTTGCAGTAAATATCTAATAAACTAAGACTTACTTTGCTTGATTAACAGGCTTTGCTGGTGTTCTTTTGGGGAGTTGGTCATGGACAAGATCTGTGAACTCGAATGAGAAAAAAAACCTGACATTTATTTTCATAAATCTGTAACTGAAATTTAGCATTTCCTTCAACTAGGAATATAAGTTGAGACGACAGTGACTGTAGTCATGTCATCAGTAAAAATGATGACCATTTGTCACCAGTTAAAATTACAGGTACATTCAGTTTGCACTGCAGCTATTGCGTACATCTCAAAATATCATTTATGTCCCCTGCTGCTTTAAAATTAAGTAGGGTCAGAGCTTTGAAGGCTCTGAGATTTTGTTCGACTTGCAAGCTAACCAGTCAGCTTGCCACAGTTTCGTGGATCATGACAGAAGACACAAAACTTCTAGATCTGAGATAAAAGGCTTTATTACTTACAGTAAAAAGAGGTAACCAGGGTGTCAGTGTATTTGTGCAGTTCCCCTAATTTCTCTTTGCACAGAGCATGGTCAGTGTGTAGGGGCAGGTCACAGGAACACGTGTAGCAGATTTTATGAAAAGACAGGAATTTAGGGCCGAGGACTGCCATACTTTTTGAGCAAGCAACAAATGTAGCAAGCAACAGATGAGCTAGTCTGGTTGCCTAAAGTGACTGGCTACTGATCGCTGCTCAGTTTCAAGAGATGGATAAGCCTTGCAGTCTGGCGCACTCAGCAAGAACAGCAAGAACGTTACAGGGACACTCAGGCCCCATGTGGCCCGCGTCTTCAACATGTAGTACTAGACCTTGTTACTGATGCATTTATAAAGGAGCAGATATATTGTCATATCATCATTTTGCTTTTATATTTTACTATAACTGGTTTCCTTTATAATTTTATTTAACAGATGCATATAAATGCATTATTCTGAGGGGGGGTTGGGGTGGGTAGGCTTAACCAGATTGCCAAAGGAGTCTGTGGCACAAATAAGGTTGAGAAATGGAAGATTAAAAAAAAATATTTTCACCAAGTATTGGTATAAAAATTAATTGTTATACAACTCCATTACTCAGGAAAACCTGTTCAGAGCACTCCTTGTCAAAGAAGGCAGAGTGGGAAGGGCCCTGGTGCCAAATCCAAGAAACTAGAATTTGGGTCTCAGCTGTATGAAGTTGAGTTACTAAACTTTTTGTGTCCAGTTCTCAACTGTAATGTGAGAAACTTGTCACCTAACTCGCTGGCTCACTGGCTCAAAACAGAGACTGAGAGTGTACTCTCACATGTTGCCTGTGGGAGTGTAAACTAAATATATTTTCTGGAGAGTAACTTGGCTCTCTGTACTCAAAAATACTCAAATCTTTTGAGCTAGTAAATCCATTACTAGAAATTTATTATTATTAGGCATAATCAGCTGTACAGACAAACATGTAATTAAAAGATGTTCATGGCAGCATTATTTATAATCATAGTATTTTTGTAAACATTTTGATTGTCCAATAATTAAGGCGTGGCTACATAAATTGTGGCAGGTCTATGTCAATAAATGCAGTCATGAATTGTCATAGCAGAATATTTTGTAATATTAAAAAGTGCCCATGATTTTATGTTAAGTGAAAAAAAAAATACAAAACTCTTTTGGAGGTGCCCCAAATTCTCTTTAGTGAATTACATATATGTATATAGGCTTAGAAAAAAAAAGACTAGTTAGAAATTTACCAAAAATGTTATTGCTAGTGGTATAATACATATATATATATATATATTTGACATTTAAAAATGTACATTAAAAATTTCCCCCTATATTTCTCAATAAGCATATGCTGCTTTGTAATAAGAGAAGCAAACTATTTTATGTTATTTTATTTTATTTTATTTTATTTTTTATTTTATTTTTTAAAAAGATTTTATGTCCTCATTTGAGAGAGAGAGAGAGCATGATTGGGGGGTGGAGAGGCAGAGAGAGAGGAAAGGGAGAAGGAGAAGCAGACTGCCTGCTGAGCAGGGAGCCTGATGTGGGGCTCCATCCTAGGTCCCGAGATCACGACCTGAGCCGAAGACAGACACTTAACCATCTGAGCCACCCAGGTGCCCTGAGAAGCAAACTATTTTAAAAAGCATCTCAAAATTAAGGGTATTTGTGTGAAAGTGCTTTGACAATCATTTTATGCTACATCAATGTGTAATGATATTAGTGTTTTTCTGGAAATTTAGAAGCACAGTTGGATTCAGGTTTAAATCAATAAATCTGACTGCCAGGAAGATAAATCGGTCAGTGGGCGGCTATGTGTTGTGCAGCTCTGGAGTAGGCAGGCTCCCTCTGCTTCCTCCTGCTTCCCTCCCCCTACAGCCTGTCTCTCACTCCTGTTTGTTTTTCTTCCTCTTCGTGCACCATCCAGCCCTCCTTCCTCCGAAGGAGGCTGTCTGGTCTTGTCTCCTGGGCTGAATCATGCCTCAGAAATGGAAAAAGCCCCAAGGCCAGGGCCTGCTGTCTGGTTTGAAGAGCTGGGGCTCAGTTTTGAGTGTGACATCAAAGTGCATAATGAGGGTTCTGCTGCAGATTCCAGGCTAGAGGGCAGGTGTGGGTGGTACCATGGTTATAGGCTTCTGGGCTGTGGCCCGATGGAATGCCAAAGCCATATGGCTGGATATAGGTGAAGAAAAAGCTGCTTTTTCCTGTGTTCTGATTTAAGGGCATTCTGTGGAAGGGTCCCCAGAGCTTCTGGTGCCAACTCACTGTCCTCTGCTCCTGGTGAAGACACCATTAATGAAGGCTCCTGTTGAAACATATAAGGATCCTCTGTTGGCAGCAACCTATCCCAATACTAGGATCGAGGCTCTGGAATTAGGCAGACTTAGTTAGATTTGGATCCCAACTCCACTGCAGCGTGAAATAGTCACTGGCTGTCTAGGAGCTGGGGGTCTCAACATCTGTAAATGATGACAAAAAGCACTAACATACACCAAGCATACAATGGGCACGGTTCTAGGTGCCTTACTTACATTAACTCATTTGACTTACGCAACAACCTTATGAGGCACCTGCTGTTATCATCATGCCCATCTTAGAGATGCAGAAACCAACCAACCTGGTTGGTTGATTAAACTGCTCAAGGCCTCGCGGGTTCAGTACCAGGATAAGCCCAAGCAGTGTGACTTAAGAGTCTGCTTTTAACAGCTATGTTTGGGAACCTGACTGTAAGATGAGACAACAACAATAACTATGACTTATTAGGAGCTTCCTTAGTGCCAGGCACTGTGCCAAATGCTATACAGGAATTTCTCATTTGTTCATCCCAATGCCTGGATGAGGCAGGGACTATTGTTATGTACCGACATTGACCTTCAGGACCAACCACTGTATCCAAGGCCCTCTCTTAAAGCCTGGGCCTGTAGCAGGTTGTTACAGTACAGAAGAGCTAAGATGTGTCCATAAATAAATATGATTCATTAGCTGGAAGAGAGCGAAGAGATGATCTGGTATAAACTCATTTTTACTGACGACAAGAACTGACTCGCTTTGTTTATTCCCATAGAGTTTAGAGGAGGATCCAGGGAGAGAACAATAGGCAACACTTAAACTGAGTTCCCGACTTGCTGTGTGTGTGTGTGTGTGTGTGTGTGTGTTTCTTTCATTCAACCCTCGCAGTCAGGCAGGAGAGGCCCTACCATTATCCCCATTTCACAGATGAGGAAATAGATGTGGAGAAGTTAATAAGCAACTCGTCCCTCCTCACACAGCTAGCAAGTGGCTGACCTGGGATGCTGGTGGAGCAGGTTCCAGAGCTAGGGTGCTGAACCACCATGCTCGGTGCCGCCCCACTTACAGAAGGTGGTTAAGACACCTAGGAGGAGGTGGGTGGATAAGGTCGGTCAGGAAGTGTTTTGTAGACTACAAAGGGTGGTACAGACCCGGGTAATTATTAGAAAGAAGAAAGGTTCCAAGAGAGGTATAAAGTGGTATAAAAGGGTGCCTGGGTGGCTCAGTCAGTTAAGGATCTGCATTCGGCTCGGGTCATGATCCCAGGGTCCTGGGATCTCCTGAAGCCCCATGTCAGGTTCCCTGCTCTGCAGGGGAGTCTGCTTCTCTCTCTCCCTCCCTTCTCTCGTGCTCTCTCTTCCTCAAATAAATGAATAAAATCTTAAAAAAAAAAAATAAAGTAGCGTGAAGCTCAGGGCAAAATCAAGGATGATTTCTTGGATGAGATTGGCTTTGCTTTGGATTTGGACCTGAGCTAAGTAGGAATGAGGAATGTTTAGGGTGTTATGGTGGTGGTAGGGGAGGTTTCCTCTAGTCCTCCCCCATTAGCTCAGGAGGGCTGATCAGATTAGCCAGTTGGCATGTTGGCCCAGGTGAAGTGGCCATCAGGACCAGAGAAAGCCTTGGGGACCGGCAGAGGGCAAGCTGGGTGGGGACCACTCAGAGGGGGATAAATGAAGGCACAGAAGGCTGGTGGCAGGGCCAGGGGTGGGGGGTGAGACAGCGTGAGTTCAAATCCTGCCATCCTACCACACTCTGATGATGAGGCCATGGGCAAGCTACACAACATCTGTATCTCAGTTTCCTTATCTGAAGAATGGGAATGATAATGGTGCATCTTCAGAGGCTTATGCAAAGTTGACATTCTTGTTTGTTTCAAGAGTTCACTCTGAGTAAGCACTCGATAAAAGCTAGTCATTGTTATTTCTGTTATTATTGTCCTAGGATACCTGATTGGTGTCATGATTCAGGGACGAAGGGCGTTAGAAGAAAAGCAGACACACTTGTCTACTGCAAACTGCTCCTGGTAAATCTAAATCTACTGGGGTGAATCGGATTACAAAACAGCACAGACTGGCTCCCCCCTTCCTCACCTTAGGGTTTGTTTCCGAGAATCATTGGTTCTGCTTTTCAGGGAAAGGTTAAGGAGTGAGAGGACAGGGAGCTAAAGGCGGATAGGCCACCAGTCCTCTGGGCTCACAGGGAAGGGTCATGGGTGGTTTCTTGGTTGTCACTTCCACTGATTTCTGATATCTTCCTTCTGCAGCTCTGTTGGAATTTCTGAACTCTTGTTAATTAGCCTCCTCATCCCTTTGCATACTGTGGATTTACTTTCCATCCTTGCAAGTAGACTCATTCCTATGGGGAAAATGCAGATGAATGGGGAGTCCTTTCTCGAACAGATCAATGGCACAATAGGAAGATGACCGTTGGGTGGGGCCTAGGAGGAGAGAGACTAATAGTACTGACCCGCACTCCTTTGCAGGACCAGGCTGGGTGAAGGAGCTGGCATGTTGCCATCACACCAGCCCTGCAAGGAAAATATTTCTTAACTCAATTGTCGAAACTTGTCCAAGGCCACAGCAAGCCCATGGAGAAGGGAATCCAACCGAGATCTATTCAGGGTCAGTGGTCATCCTTTATACAAAATCTGAGAAACTCCACTGACTCGGAGCTATCAGGCCAGGCCAACCTGGCTTGGGGAAAGGACTGCTCCATGGAAGGAAGATATAGTTCATTCTTGCTGGTAGGTCTCCCTCCCAATCCCCACGAGTTGAAGCGCTGGAGGTCAGTCCTGTCTTTGGTCCAGGTGGAAGGCTGCGGTTTGTGGTCACCAGCAAATGGACCTCCATCAGGATATTACTAGTTGCAGTTACATTGTACTGTTGTTCAGTGGCTCAGTAGCTTGCTGTCATTGGCGTGGGGGAAGAGATCAGAAACTCAAGGAACTATTTCTGGGCTCTGGCCTTTGGGAAAGCAACTTTGTCCTGTTGACACATCCTCTCTCCAGATTTGCACAGCCTGACCACAGAAATGTCACCCTCTAAGCCCAGGTAAATAGAGGCAACCAAATAGTCTCCAGTTGGCCAATGGCTATTGAGCAACCAAGGAAGCCCAGAACCTTATAGTTGGCAACCGCGGTAAATTTAGAAGACAAGAGCAGCCTAAGACTTCTGCCCTTGGACTGCTGGAGCAGAAGCGTATTCCTATCAGGCGGAGGATGTCACACAGTGCAAGTTCCGAGCCCCTCTCTCACACGACTCTTGATCCAGTCACCCTGCCTAGCAAACATGCAGTGACAGTACCAAAGTGAGCTGTTACGTGCTAGCACAAAGCCTAGATTATCTTGCAAAGGTGAGAGGAGGAAGAAGGAAGTCTCTTATTCAGCAATGGATAGTTGGGTGAATCAGGTCTCCCTTAGAAAACGAAACTTGAGGGGGATAAAGGGCCTATGTCTGGATCACCTTCCTCAAAAAGTTAGGTGGAAAAAAAATGACACAGGGCAAAAAGGCCGGGTTGGGGGGTGGGGGGTGGAGAGAAGGGGTGGGGAGCCTGATTGCTCTACAGAACCAGAGAAAGAAACCAGTTGGAAGGGAGGCCTCTGGTCACACATCTGAAGGTGTCACTGCCAAGTCCCCAAAGGTCGAGGAGGCCTCTGGTCACACATCTGAAGGTGTCACTGCCAAGTCCCCAAAGGTCAAGAAGCCTGGGTCAGCCTGTCGGCACCGGATATTGTGCCAATTCTGAAAGTTCAGAGTGAAACCAACCAGCTTCCTCCTCTTCCACCAGCTATTTCAGACTCTACCAGGAGAACCTTATGGTCAGCCCCCATTTTCAACATTGTTTTTGTTTCATATGGGAGAGGAGGGGAGGAAACCATGTTTGTGTAGGGATCTGCTGATAGGTGAAACCCTGCTGCCCCAATGGAGGAGAGAATCTGAGAAGTGGCCAAACCCTACCAATAGCTCTGCCACTGAGGGGGGGGCCTTCATCAACTAGGATAGGCATGGGCAGGGGGGAGTCAAACAAAAGAATTTATGTGAACTTATTGAGTCCAGCCTGGTCCCTTGGGACCAAATATATGTATTTTTCTTCCTCTGTGGGTAAACATTGTCCTCTGGGGAGGTAAGCGGGAGAGAGGAAAACCTTCCTGTTGAGCTTGTACATTTTGCGACCACCCTGGGAGCTTCGTCACCTCCACCTCTACTACGCTAGTCCAGGACTTTGTCCCTAAGGGCCTGCCTGCTTCGACCATTGCCTCCTACAGTTCATTCTCCACAAAGCAGCCAGAGTGATCTTTTTTAAAATGTAAATTGTAATCTTGTCACTTTCCAGTTTAAGACCCTGCAGATAGGGCACCTGGGTGGCTCATCGTTGAGCGTCAGGTCGTGAATCCATGAATCCGGGGTCCCGGGCTCCCTGCAGAGAGCCTGCTTTTCCCTCTGCCCGGGTCTTTGCCTCTCTCTGTGTCTCTCATGAATAAATAAAACCCATAAAAACAAAACAAAAAACCCTGCAAACGCTCCCATCACACTTAGGAGTAGAATTGAGAACACTCCCTCCAAGCTCTGGGGCACCAGGGTGACCTGCACCCTGCTGACTTTGCCTCCCATCATCTTCCTCTGGCCCGCCCTGTGGCAGCCCCTCCGACCTCTGTTTCTGACTCACCAAGCCTGTGACCTCCTTGGGCCTTCCCTACTGGCTCTTCCCTTTGCCCAGAATACCCTTTGTTCTTCTTACCTGACCACTCAAACAAATTAGCGGCCCCCCTCCCCCATCGCTCTATTTGCTTCCCAATAAATGGTGAGGATACTCACTCAACCAGTCTCTCTATCCTTTACTTGTTTATTCTATTCTCCTCATAACCATCACAGGCCCCAGAAGGGAAGGCGCTGTGTCCATCTTGCCCATCACGGCATCGCCAGTGCCACGCAGAGCCTGGCGCCTAGTAGACCTCTAGTGTTCCTTAGATGAATGAGCTCTTCAAACCCCAACGATCTTTTTCTCTCTCTCTCTCTTTTAAAAGATTTTATTTATTTATTCATGAGAGACAGAGAGAGAGAGAGAGAGAGAGGAGGCAGAGACACGTGCAGGGGGAGAAGCAGGCTCCCTGCAGGGAGGCCCATGCGGGACTGGATCCCACGACCCGGGGGTCATGAGCTGAGCCGAAGGCAGATGCTCAACCGCTGAGCCACGCAGGTGCCCCCAACCCTGACATCTTGAGGGGCTTGTAGGGAGGTGTGCGAGAACAGGGAGGTTGTGTCAGGCTGAGGCTGAGAGCCTGGGATGATACAGACCTCGCCCTCCTTGCAGACACCTCCCCCCTCCCCCCCCTGCAGCGCAGGTGCAGCCCCCCCCCTTTGCACACTGGGACCCCACCCACCCACCCACTCCAAGGAGGATAGGCCGGAATTCCAGTCCCTTCCCGAGGCTGGGGCCGGCCTCAGGTCCTCCCGCGTTGCATTTTTCCAGGTCTCAGGGACGCCGCCCTTTCCTTCCAAGGGACCCTCCCAGAGGAGAGCCGCCCGTCCCCGCGCCCCCATTAGGGCCCAGAGCGGTCCCGCCGCGTCCACGGTAGAGTGGGCCGGGCTCCCCCGCCCACCCGAGGTATCGGCTCGGCTCCCCGCCTCCGCCCCCGGGCTAGCGAGCCACGGGGCCGCGTGGGGGCTCGGAGGACGGTGCAGGCGTCAAGGGCAACGAGGACATTCGGGCCCGAGCCGCGGACGGGCCCGCTGCGCGCCGAGAACCTTTCTCCACCGAGGCCTCGTTTGCCGGCCGGGCGGCTTTGGCGGGGACACCCGGCTTAACCGTTCCTCCCGCTCGCACCCGCCCCCTCCCGGCCCAGTGTGCGGAGGCGCGCCTTCCTGTCCGCCCCGAGCTCGGCGGCTGCTGCGGCGGGAGCGTTCCGCCTGGCTGCGGAGGCGCCCGGGCGCGGAGCTGCGAGGCCATCGGCGGCGTCTGGCGCTTCTGAGCACCCGTGGGCGAGGCCCTGCGGGCTCCCTGCAGCCGAGGAGGCGGCGGCGCGGACGCGGAGGCCGTTTCGGGCCTTAGGCCCCGCGGGCCGGGCGCGGCGTGGTGGGGGGGCGGGCGGGAAGGCGCGCCCCGTCGTTCGCCATCCGGGGCGCGTGCGGCCCTCTTGAGACCCGGCCGGCGACCCGTAGCTCGGGCGCGCGCCTGTCGCAGCGCGCAGGAAGGAGGGGTCCGGCCGGAGGCCCGGGGCGGCGGCCGCCATGGAGATGCCCTCGGCCCGGGGCCGGCGCCTGGGGCCTCGGGGGCGGCCCTGACCGCCGTCCTCGCAGCGGCGCGGGCCGGGTCGCGGACGTGCCCCCCGCGGCGCGCGGCCGCCTCCGCGTCTGCGCCCTCGGCGGGCCGCGCTGCTGCCTGGGCGCGGCGGCGGCGGCGGCGCCCCGTTGAATGGGCTGCGAGGGCCCGGGTTGGAAGCGCTGGCGAACGCGGCCTCCGGGGGCGCCAGGCAGCAGCCGCGGTGGCGACCAAACGGGTGTTGGAGTTGGCGGCGGCCATGGAGGGCCTGGCCGGCTACGTCTACAAGGCGGCCAGCGAGGGCAAGGTGCTGACCCTGGCCGCCTTGCTCCTCAACCGCTCCGAAAGCGACATCCGCTACCTGCTGGGCTATGTCAGCCAGCAGGGAGGGCAGCGCTCCACGCCCCTCATCATCGCAGCCCGCAACGGCCACGCCAAGGTGGTGCGCTTGCTGCTGGAGCATTACCGGGTGCAGACGCAGCAGACGGGCACCGTCCGCTTCGACGGGTAGGTGCCCCCCCGACCCCGACCCCGACCCCGACCCCGACCCCTCCCGCCGCCGCCGCCGCCGCACGGATGCCCACCGCGTCTTCCAGGGGCTCCTCCTCCTGCATCCCGTGTTTTTATTTTTTTTATTTTTAAAGATTGTATTTATTTACTCATGAGAGACACACAGAGAGAGGCAGAGACACAGGCAGAGGGAGAAGCAGGCTCCACGCAGGGAGCCCGACGTGGGACTCGAGCCCGGGCCTCCAGGATCACGCCCCGGGGCAAAGGCAGATGCTCAACCGCTGGGCCCCCCGGGGATCCCCGATCCCGCGGTTCTGCTGCTCATCCTCACCGGCCCCTTTACCCACCGTCCTCGCTTCTGCGGGGGCTACGGAGCCACACCCTCTGCCTTGATCTGGAGCGGGTACTGGTACCCCCCCCCCCCCCCCCCACGGAGGCCGTGAGCAGGTCGTCCGCAGGAGGTGCTCCTTCCCAGCTTTTACCTTGGTGGCTCTGGGGGTTGCAAGCGAGATGAGACATGAACGCGGTGGGCAGTGAACACTGAGGACCTCTGTTTGACGAGTTGTTTGGTCGGTGCTTGGTCCTTCCAAGTGACGGATCGCTCCCGACGGGTTGCGGGGAGGGGGATGGGGATGGGGTGGTGAGGGGAGAGGGGGAGGGGGACGGTGGGAGCCTTAGTGTCCGAACGAGGCCCCGGGACTCCAGCCTCTCCAGGGATGGTCCGGCCGCCAGACGTCCCAAGAGGTGGTCCTGACTCTTGCGCTTGGCTCCGGGGTAGGTGGGTTGGCTGCAGAAACGGCCCTGGACCTGGACCTGGACCAGGAGATACTGCCGTTGTTAATGCGTGTTATTCTGTGATATCGTGGAGAGACTTGAGAGTGCTATGTGTTTTATTCGAGGAAGGGAGTTCAAAAATTCATATTGTCATAGTTGAAATTTGTTGAGGTTTAAGTGTGCACGTTTTGGGGGGGTAGGAATGAGTGTTTAAGGCAGAGGTGTCAGGTGTGCCATCTTTGCCGTGCTGGGCTACTTGTCCTAAAGTGTCTAACAGATCAGGAACTTCTCCATTGATGGCATTTGTTTTCGTTGACTTGTGCGCCAGTGCCTAAGCTCTTTGGGCATTTCCCTCCCTCGGAGGTAGATGCGGTCCAAGCATAAAAAGATAGGCGTCTTCACTTATGGTGATTGGAAACTGCTTGGTTAAACCCTCATTGAAAAAGTGCTTCTTGAAGATTGACTAGGGCGTTGTTGAATTTCGGTTCTTTTTTAGGTTTAAATAATAAAAGCTTTTTCTTCTGCTGTAGATGAGAGCAGAATATTTTAGAGTATTACGTTTTAATGAAACAATCGCCTGTGTTGGTGGTTAATCTCCTGTATCCTCTCCCAACACATCAAGGAGATGGTCTTTTTTTTTTTTCCTGTTGATTAAAGATGGCACCCTGATTCGTGTCTGCTTTCTCTTACCGGTTTCTGTGTCCTTTCTAGAACTCCCTGCGTTCCCACAGCCTTTCCTATACCTAGACAGGGAGTGATACGGAATGACCCCTGAACTTCCAGCACCATTCCAGTTGTATAGGCACATGCATTCATTGGAATAGGCATTTCAGGAACAGCTGCAGGGACGCCCTGGCTAAGGAGCTTGCGGAGGCCTGTTTGGGTGAGGAGAGGGTAGTGGTGAGAAAAAATGGTCTCCTAAAGCATTTGTAAAGGCTTTGCTTATTGCCGTTTTTGTTTTTTATTTTTTTAAGATTTTATTTATTCATAAGACACAGGGGGAGTGGGGGGGGAGAGGCAGAGACACAGGCAGAGGGAGAAGCAGGCTCCATGCAGGGAGCCCAGTGTGGGACTCGAGCCTGGGTCTCCAGGATCAGGCCCCAGGCCGAAGACAGATGCTCAACTGCTGAGCCACCCGGGCATCCCTTGCCATCTTTTTTACTATCAAAGAGAAGGGTCTTTTGAGATGGAATGAAAAGAACTTGAAATTATTAGAAATGATTACAAATAAACATTGAGCCTATATACTTGCCCAGTATTCTGCGCTGGGCAGTGAAATTAAAGAGTTCAGGTGGCAAACACTTACGGAACTCCTACTGTGTGCTGGGCAATGCAGTGGGGATTGGGTATGCAGAGGTGAGTAACATACTGTTCCCACTGTGGAGGAAGATGGTCTAGTGGGGGGAGACCGAGAAATAGATACATAAGTGAGTGATTGCAGATGCCATGCCATTTAGTTTTAGAAGTCTGTTGGGCCTGCTGTGGGAGGATGGGAAGAGGAAGTGCTCTGCTTTGCCTGGGGGAATCAGGGAAGGCTTCTCCAGGGAGGTGATGTTTGAGTTGGGCCTTATAGGAAGTAAGGAGAAGGGGCAGCGGCATGGTGAACTTGCAGTGACAAGTATTTCATTGTGGTTGTAGGAAGAGATTCAAGCTGGGGAAATTAAGAAGGAGATTATAGGAGACTGGAGAGAGGTGGAGGCCAGATTTTGATGGTCCTTGTGTAAAATAATCAAGAATCCTATAGAGGTAATTGCATTGCAAATGGTTCAGTCACGCGTGATTTTGGCTGATCATTTTTCGATCTATGTTTTTTGTTTATGGATTATTATAATTATGAATTTATTGGCTGTTGTGTGAAGGTGGTTGAGAATTTTACTTAATAAATGCCTGCGATGGGCCTATCCCTCTTAAACCTTCTGTGGAGGATACAGAAAACAATGTAAGGAGGTCTCTACCTTTGAGGAGCTTACCAGTTAATTAACAGAGGAGAATTGAAGTTCATGGTCACCTTTCTGCCCACTCACACCATTCTGTGAGATTTTGCAGTTTATTCCAGTCATTTGGCATTTCAGAACTAGATGAAAGAGTGTTATTTGCAAATGTCATGATTTTACTTTGCACTCATTCCAGACATTGTGAAAATAGTCCCAATGAGGTGTTAACAATATGAAGTTCAACTCACCCCTTGGGGGCCGGCTTTTGAGAGGTACTCAGCTAAATCTCCCTTTAGATTCCATTGGCACTTGAGAATCATGGCCAGGTGGGGACTAACAGGTGTCTGTGTGTGCTGAAGTAGATCAGTGTTTTCTAGTTTTTATCACTTATGTACACGCATCTTCACAATTTTTTGTCACATTGTTCATTACCTATCCAGTTATTAGCCTAACATTTCAAAAAAAGTTTCACTTCTTAGCTTTATCCTAAGCAATGGTTATCTGTATAATTATGGGTTTGATACAGCATGTTTTGTGTGAGAGAGGAAGACATTTATAAAATAAATAGCTTATTAAAAATTTTGTAGAAGTTGCGATCCCTGGGTGGCTCAGCGGTTTAGCGCCTGCCTTTGGCCCAGGGCGCAGTGCTGGAGTCCTGGGATCGAGTCCCGTGTCAGGCTCCTGGCATGGAGCCTGCTTCTCCCTCCTCCTGTGTCTCTGCCTCTTTTTCTCTTTCTATGTCTATCATAAATAAATAAATAAATATTTAAAAAAATTTTGTAGAAGTGTATGTTCTGCCTAAAAATGTCTATAATACCCTAAGAAACTAAAGTGGATTCATAAGAGTCTCAAGGAGGAAGGGACTGCCTACCTAGGTCAAGCCCTATGGTGATAGTTGAGCCCTTGTTCATATTTTTAAGAGTAGCATTTGAGATCGTCTTACTTATGTCTTAATATATGAAGACTAAGATTGACAGATGAGTGGGCAAGGAAAATTACTTGAGTAGAAATGAAAGAACCTTTAGTTGGAGAATGGGGAACTGTTGAGAATGTTACAGAAATGGAACAGAACAAAGGCGAGGTGTCATGTGACCATGGAATAGTGTGCTGGCCTGAGTTCCTAGGGCCTGACAGCTCTGTGCCAGAGTTTTTAAGGGAACCCTGGTCCTAAAAGAGGTTTGCTGACATGGATGGGAAGGAGAACAGGACCTCTGGGAATTCCGAGGCTTTTTGTTGAGTTCTCTTACTTTTAAAGTTGGCGCTAGTACTAATACTTTAAATGTTCAGGTAGAAGACAGGCATGAGGGGGGGCACATCATCATTTGGCTTCATTTAAAAATCATTACCAGGCAGTATATGTTTCAAGGAACTATATTTGATCTAATAAATGATTTTTTTAAGGACTTTGGCTAAAATAAAGTGTTGATCATTTACATTTAATGAATTTTATTTACATTTCATATACTTGAATCAGACATTTTTATTTCAAATTGAACCAGGAAATAGTTTGAGCTTAGTTTTGTGATCAGAAATGTTATCTTTTATGTGAGGTGTTTCCATCATGTGATGTGTACGTTTTGTGTAAAAAGGTGAATATCAGATTATAGTTTATTTTTATTTTATTAATTAATTTATTTTTATTTTATTAATTTATGTAATTATTTTATGTTTTAATGTAATCTCAACACCCAGCATGGGGCTCAAACTTATGACCCCGAGATCGAGTGATGCCCTCTACCAATGGAGGCCAGCCAGGAACCTTGATTTCTTCATATTTTTAAAAAAGATTTATTTATTTATTTATTTATTTATTTATTTATTTATTTATTTATTTATTTTTATTTATTTATTTATTTATTTATAGCACATGCACTCTCTAAATAAATGGGGGTGGGGGAGGGGCAGGGAGAGGGGTAGAGAATCTAGCGGACTGTCCTGAGCCTGGAGCCCCATGGGGGGCTCAATCTCACCACCCTGAGATCATGACCTGAGCTGAAATCACAAGGGTCGCTGAGTAACCCAGGCACCCCCCCAGTTTTTTGATTTTTAAAGTGAAATACATAATAGAGAGTTTGCATTGCCATGTTGGACTGCATCTAGAAAGATCATTGTTTTTTAATACTTCTCCAATAGGACTAAGTACACATTGCATTAATTTTATCATATTTTTATTTTCTGTTATAAATGTGTTTGGTATGTTGTTTTGAGGAAGTCTGCGCTCATTATTTCAGTTGAAGTCTACGGACAAAGGAATGTCATAGGTTTTAGGCTTATAATTTCCTTTAATCTGTTTAATGTTTTCATTTAGATATAGGAATTCAAAATTTGCTCAAGGCTAATGTTTCTGAAGGACTAGTCATTTTCTAATACATTCTGCGGTGAATATTTTTGTCCTAAAATATTTAAAAATTTTAATTGCCTCAATAAAAATAGATGGAGGCTTCTATCACATCACTATATGGAAAAGTGGAAATGATTAGGCTACATCATGAAAAGTATTAAACTGTTACAAAAACCAAGTGAAATATATACTTGTAATTTGATTTTTATTCCTAATCATTAACTTTGGAAAGTTTGAGGTGAGAAAAATATTTTAATCACTTTTTGTCTCTCTTTGTTCATCTTTAAAATGAGGGTCACGTTTATCTTTTATGGTTTTTTTGAGAGTTAAAGATAACGTATATGAATGCTATTTTAATGTAAAATTTTTGAGTTTTACATGGTTTAGGTTGATATTCCTGGCATATAACATTTTTATATTTTTAAAGTGCAAGGAAACATTTAACTATGTAAATGTAACTACATATTAACTGTGTATTAATTTTTTGATAGATCACTGTTATTAATTAGTTAAAAATGCTTTTTATTTTTAATTTTTAAAATTTTTTTTGAAAAAATGTCTTTTAAATTGAAATAGTGTTTGAGCAATGGCATGTATTATTTACTTACATTTCATGCAGTTTGTAGTTTCTAGAGTACTTTTGTATTTTAATCTCATGTAAACCTTTTAGTTATATATCTGTAAAATGAACATAATGTGTCAATCTTGTAGGGTTATTGGGAGGTTATTATGAGGATTACATGAGATACATTGCATATTGAGCACTTAACACAGTGAGTCCCTAGCACATTGAAGGATATTTGTTAGCTATTTGTGTTCATTTTTGAGTATTTTTAATTTTGTCTCCTTTTTGCTTTGAATTAAGACTCTTTTTAGTTAAGGTGTAACATCTAGTAAAGTGCATAATTTTAAGTGCACAATGTGATAAAATTTTAATATGTTTACATCCATGTAAACACTTTGTAGATCAGTATATAAGACGTTTTTATCACTCAACGTTTCCCTTTTGCCCCTTCTCAGTCAGTTCCTCTCCTTTCCCTTTCCAGAAGTAATGATTATCCTGGCTTCTATCACCATAGACTAGTTTTGCCTATCCTTGAACTTCCTATCAAGGAAATCACAGAGTGTCCTCTTTTCTGTCTGGCTTTTCTTTTGCTTAACACATTGTGAGACTCATCTGTGCCGTTGTGTGTGTCACTAGTTTATTTTTATGCTTTGTAGTATTCTGTTGTATGAATATATGGCAACTTATTTATCCTGAACACAGGTATTTTAGTTATTTCAAGTGTTTGACTATTTATTATGGATAAAGCTGCTATGGACATTTTTATGTATACGTCTTCACTGGTGGGTATTTGTGTTCACTTCTCTTCAGTGTATGCTGAAGAGTGGAATTGCTGGGTCATGGGGTTTGGTGTATTTTTAACTTTAATAGTTGTTGCTAAACAGTTTTCCTGAAAGTGGTTGAAACAAATTACATTCCTACCAGCAATGAGAGTTTTGTTGCTTCACATCCTGTCCAACACTTAGTACTGTCATGTCAGTTAATTTGACCTATTCTGGTATCTGTTTATCCGGTAACTCCTGGTTTTAATTCGCATTCAATTAGTTACCTCTCTCAAGTAGTTACCTTGAACATCTTTTCATATGTTTATTGGTCACTTGAATTCATCTTCTTTTGTGAAGTATACTTGTTTAGTCTTTTCACCCATTTTTTAGTTGGGTTGTTTGCCTTTTATTGATATGTTAAGTACATTCAATGTAAATAAATATCTTCTCCCAGTGAGTGGATTGCATATTCACTTTCTTCATAACATCTTTTACTGAATTGAAATTCTTTAATTTTAATGAAGCCCAATAAATCAGTTTTTCTATGATTAGCACTTTTTTAACATTCTGTTTAAGAAATAGTCATTAACTCCAAGGTCATGAAGATAGTCTACTTTTTTTTTAAAGAAATTTTATGTTTTGGTTCTTCACATAGATCTGTGCTACAATTTTTATGCATAGTGTGAAGTAGAAGTCAAAGTTAATTTTTTTCCCATACAGATATCTAGTTGCTTCAGGACCAGTTTTTTAAATTTTATTTATTTATTTTAACTTTTTAAAAAAACTTTTTAAATTTTTTATTTAAATTCAGTTAATTAATATATGATGTATTATTGGTTTCAGAGGTAGAACTCAGTGATTCATCAGTCTTATATCACACCCTGTGCTCATTACATTACGTGCCCTCCTTAATGTTCATCACCCAGTTGCCCAGTCCCCCCACCCGTCTACCCTCTAGCGACCCTCAGTTTGCTTCCTGTGATTAAGAGTCTCTTAAGGTTTGTCTCTCTCTCTCTCTCTGATTTTGTCTTATTTTTCCCTCTCTTCCCCTAAGATTCTGTTTTGTTATTTAGATTTCACATCAGTGAAATCATAAGATAAATTGTCTTTCTCTGATTGACTTATTTCACTGAACATTATATCCTCAAGTTCCATCCACATTGTTGCAAATGGCAAGATTTCATTTTTTTTGATGACCGAATAGTATTCCATTTTTTGCATATATACCACATCTTCTTTATCCGTGCATCTGTTTGTTTGTTTGTTTTTTTTTTTTTTTCTGTTCATCTGTTGATGGACATCTGGCTCTTTCCATAGTTTGGCTATTGTGGACATTACATTGGACCCATGTAAACATTGGGGTGTAGGTGCCCTTTTGGATCACTACATTTGTATCTTGGGGGTAAATACCCGGTAGTGCAGTTGTTGGGTTGTAGGATAGTTCTATTTTCAACTTTTTGCGGAACCTCCATACTGTTTTCTAGAGTGGCTGTACCAGCTTGCATTCCCACCAACAGTGTACGAGGAATCCCCTTTCCCCAAGTCCTCCCCAACATCTGTCCTTTCCTGACTTGTTCATTTTAGCCATTCTGACTGGTATGAGGTGGTATCTCATTGTGGTTTTGATTTGTATTTCCCTGATGCCGAGTGATTTTAAGCATTTTTTCATGTTGTCCGTTGGCCGTTTGTATGTCTTCTTTGGAGCAGGATCAGTTTTTAAAAAGACGACACTTTCTACGGTTTTCAAGGGAGCTTTTATTATAAATCAAGAGACTATCTGTGTAAATCTATTTTTGGAAGTTTTTTTATTTTAGTGATATGTCTGCCCTTGTGCCAGTGACACATTATCTTAATTAACTGTAGTTTGTCCTTCAACTTTTTTTTTCTTTCAAGATTATTTTGGTTATTCTAGGTCAATTGGATTTCTATATCATTTTAGAGTTGACTTGTCAGTCTCTACCTATGTGGATGTGCCTGCATGCTCACACATGCACGCACACACACACCTGCCCCTGCTGAGATTTTGATGGATTGCATTGACTCTATAGATCATTTTGGTAGAGAATTGACATCTTAACACTATTGAGTCTTCTAAACTATAAATATGGAATATTTCTCCATTTATTTAGGTCTTTAATTTGTCTCAGGAATGTTTTATAGTTTTCAGTTAAGAGGTCTTGCACAGTTTTCATTAGATTTATTACTAGATACTGTTATTTTCTAATGCTTTTGTAAATGGTATTTTTTTGGACAGTGAAAGAAAAATTTTTTTAACTTTGTATTATCGTGGCAATAAAAATGTTAATAAATGAGGGACGTCTGGGTGGGTTAGCAGTTGAGCTTCTGCCTTTGGCTCAGGGCATGATCCTGGGTTTGGGGATCATGGGGATGAAGTCCCACATTGGGCTCCCTGCGGGGAGCCTGCTTCTCCCTCTGTCTGTGTCTCCACCTCTCTCTCTGTGTCTCTCACGAATGAATAAAGTCTTAAAAAAAATGTTAGTAAGTGAATTTTAATTGTTTGCAAAAGGTATAGTTGGCAACTGCTGAAAACTGTCACTGATGTAATGTCTTATTTTTTGGACTTATACTTTATTATTTATTTATTTACAAGATTTTATTTATTTATTCATGACAGACACAGAGAGAGAGACAGAGACACAGAGGGAGAAGCTGACTCCCCATGGGGAGCCTGATGTGGGACTCCATTCCCGGACCTGGAATCATGCCCTGAGCTGAAGGCAGATGCTCAACCACTGAGCTACCTAGGTGTCTCTGGACTTACACTTTAGTTTAAAAAAATCAATTAACAATTAAATGGGAGGACGCCTGGGTGGCTCAGCGGTTGAGTGCCTGCCTTCAGCCCAGGGCATGATTCTGGAGTCCTAGGATCGAGTCCCACATCAGGCTCCCTGCATGGAGCCTGCATCTCTCTCTGACTATGTCTCTGCCTTTCTCTCTCTCTCTCTCTGTCTCTCATGAATAAATAAACAAAATATTAAAACAAAAAAACCCACAATTAAATGGCATTTTAAAAAAGAAACTTTAGAAACCTGCTTTTTTCTTTCTCGAGGTTTGTCTTCCATACAATAGAATGCACAGATCTTAAGTGTGCAGTTTGAGGAGTAATTTTCCTAAATATCCACCCATGTAGGCACTACCTGGATCAAGATTATTTAGGACATTTCCAATAGTTTTAAGCTTCTTCCCAGTTAGTCCTACAGCCTTTCTCGTAGGCAGCTCCATAGGCACTTGTTAGAAGGCTTTTGCGTCATTTTGTGTCATTATATGAAACCTTAGAAGTAATTGCTTGAATTATTATAAACTGGGTCTTTTGTTTTCAGCAGAAACCATGGAGAGTGGTATTTGAGGGGGGTGATTAATTGGGGTTAAGCTATGATATTTATATTATACCAGGGGGCTTATATTCTTTAACTTCATGGAAGATACAGTTTGACCTGTGTTATAACATTAGATTGTATAGTGAGAAGCTCAGCTGAGGTTTTTGGTATAAATATTTACTTGTTCTAGTAAATACTGCTTTTGATTGACCTTTTTCCTTAACACTTGCAAGTATACTTACTTTAGTGGTTCGGGCACAGTAGATCTAAGTATCTGCAGCAAAAATCTACATTTTTATGTCTGATGGTCAGTAATAGGAAAAACAATTGAAAAATTGAGGTTGGGGAGAAATGGAAGGTAGAAACATGGGGAAAATTGGCCTTCTAGCAAGAGTCTAATTCTATATAAGTAGTGAATCTAGCACATACCAGTGAGTGATGACTGTGAAGCCAAAAAGTACAAACATGGGCTGAAGGTCAGGGAAGATGCTCAGTTGGTTTTAGGAAAGTGCTACTTGTTTCCTGCTGTTATTATTTTCCCCTAGTAGTTTAGTTGAGGAACGTACATAAACCCACAACACACACACACACACGTTTTTAAGATTTAAATTGGAGTAGAACAGATGGAGAAAAATGCACTAATTGAAATTGTATACAAATTTCACAAAGTGAATATATTTATTTACTAAAGTCCCTTTGTGCTTCCTCCTACTATCTATTCCCCTTAAAAGTAAACAGTGTCCTGACTTCTAACACTACAGATAGATCTATAAATGTAGTAATATAATATGTACTATGTTCGGTTGACATCTTTTGCTCAGTATCATGTTTATGTGATCCTTTTGTATTGTATGGAGCAGGGATTTTTGCACTCTCATTGCTGTAGTAGACGTAGATTTGATTAGCTTAGATATAATCTTAGGGGAAAATTATCTGCTTAAATATTTTTTTTCCTAAAGGAGTGTCTAACATTCTTAATATGAGGACTAGGATAGCTTTCTTGCTGACCTTTTGGGAGAAACTGTAGGTACCTGGGGAATATTGGGAAGGAACAACAGGTTTTTCCTTAAGAGCCAGTGCATCAACTTGGTGGTAAAGAAGTTATGAACCTCCATACGTTTCCTCTGTTTTCTGAAATGTATTTACTTTTGTTAGTAGAAAGTTGGTTTATGGTTTTCTCTTTTTTAGGATTATATACTTCAGCAATAACGGCAATAACTAACATTTCCTGAGCTTCTACTTAGTATAAGTACAATGCAGAGTGTTTTACTCAAGTGACCCGATTTTATTTTCACCCAAACTAATGTTGTATTAATGTTTGGTAGATTGAAGTTTTGGTTGGTGCAAACGAATCTATTTTTTGTACTTTGGTTAGTGGCCTCCGTTTTCTGACTGTTGGTTCTCTTCACGAATAGGTACGTCATTGACGGGGCTACCGCTCTTTGGTGTGCAGCAGGAGCCGGACATTTTGAAGTTGTTAAACTTCTAGTCAGCCACGGAGCCAACGTGAACCACACCACAGTGACTAACTCAACCCCTCTGCGGGCAGCATGCTTTGATGGCAGGCTGGACATTGTGAAATACTTGGTTGAAAATAATGCCAACATCAGCATTGCCAACAAATACGACAACACCTGCCTGATGATTGCAGCATATAAGGGACACACTGACGTGGTGAGATACCTTTTAGAACAACGTGCCGATCCCAATGCTAAAGCACATTGTGGAGCCACCGCACTGCACTTTGCAGCAGAAGCCGGGCACATAGATATTGTGAAAGAGCTGATAAAATGGCGCGCTGCTATAGTGGTGAATGGCCATGGGATGACGCCATTAAAAGTAGCTGCCGAAAGCTGTAAAGCTGATGTCGTCGAACTGTTGCTCTCTCATGCTGATTGTGACCGAAGAAGTCGGATCGAAGCTTTGGAACTCTTGGGTGCCTCCTTTGCAAACGACCGTGAGAACTATGACATCATGAAGACGTACCACTATTTATATTTAGCCATGTTGGAGAGGTTTCAAGATGGTGATAACATTCTGGAGAAAGAGGTTCTTCCACCAATCCATGCTTATGGGAATAGAACTGAATGTAGAAATCCTCAGGAACTGGAATCCATTCGGCAAGACAGAGATGCTCTTCATATGGAAGGCCTTATAGTTCGGGAACGGATTTTAGGTGCTGACAATATTGATGTGTCCCATCCCATCATTTACAGGGGAGCTGTTTATGCGGATAACATGGAATTTGAACAGTGTATCAAGCTGTGGCTGCACGCCTTGCACCTGAGACAGAAAGGCAACAGGAATACCCACAAGGATCTTCTTCGATTTGCTCAAGTTTTCTCACAGATGATACATTTGAATGAAACTGTGAAGGCCCCAGACATAGAATGTGTTTTGAGATGCAGCGTTTTGGAAATAGAACAGAGTATGAACAGAGTAAAAAATATTCCAGATGCTGATGTCCACAACGCTATGGACAATTATGAATGTAATCTCTATACCTTTCTGTATTTAGTGTGCATCTCCACCAAAACACAGTGTAGCGAAGAAGATCAGTGCAAAATTAACAAGCAGATCTACAACCTGATTCACCTTGATCCCAGAACTCGGGAAGGTTTCACCTTGCTGCATCTAGCTGTCAACTCCAACACCCCGGTTGATGATTTCCACACCAACGATGTCTGCAGCTTTCCGAACGCACTTGTCACAAAGCTGCTGCTGGACTGTGGTGCTGAGGTGAATGCTGTAGACAATGAGGGGAACAGTGCCCTTCACATTATTGTGCAGTACAACAGGCCCATCAGTGATTTTTTGACCTTGCACTCTATCATCATTAGCTTGGTTGAAGCTGGCGCTCACACTGACATGACAAATAAACAGAATAAGACTCCGCTAGACAAAAGTACCACTGGGGTATCTGAGATACTACTTAAAACTCAGATGAAGATGAGTCTCAAGTGCCTGGCTGCCCGAGCAGTTCGGGCTAATGACATTAACTACCAAGACCAGATCCCCAGAACTCTTGAAGAGTTTGTTGGATTTCATTAAGTGACTGGATATGTAAAATCGTTTAATGTGGTGCTAAAAAGTAAAGGACTTTAATCACAGACAATAGAATTATGTGTTCATAAATTCTACTTTTCTTTCCACTACCCTTCCTCCCTCCCCGTCCTTCCTTAGTTCTGTATTTGGTCTTTTTTGCCTCATAACGGTTATTGATTTCAAATACACTTTAAACAAAGCCACATTGTTTAGGTGTAACTATAATCTAAGGTGTCTGGATATTGGTCACTTAACTTTCTCTTTCTTTTTTTCTTCATTTATGTCTTTTGCTTTCCCAATCGAAGTATAATTGAGATACATTTTATCAGTTTCAGGTGTACAACATAATGATTGGACTATTTGTAATTTTTTTTTTTTAAGGAACGAGTATAAGATATTTTGTTTATGTAACAAGGGACATTTATGATTTGAAGTTGATAATGTTTTAAGAAACTGCCTACAAAAGTATTTCTGTTAAGCCTGTGTCAGTGTGTTATCCTTGCAGCAGTTTTGAGGATTTCATGAAGCAAAACAACTAAAAAGGACCATAAAAAGTAACGGGATATCCAGGTGTTCTGCACGTGCCAAACTGCTGTAGGTAGTTTTCTCTCTTAGATATTTATGTGGAGTGATACAACACATTATAACATCAGGAGGATTTAAAAAAATATAGCTGCAGATTAATCTGAAAATGTGCTCACTTAATAACAGTTAAGCATAAAGTTAAACCCATGGAAATTGTTGCATTATGCTGGGTGGTATATACAAAGTAGTAATAATCTTAAAGCAAATTTTCAGAGAATATTGATGGACTACTTGCCTTTAGGGCTTAAATTCTCAAATTCTTTGAAGTCTGTTTTAATGTAATTTCTCTAAATTGCAGCAGTCTGCTTTTGACTCCGCTCACAGACATGTAAAAATTATGAATGCTGTGTTTTCTTATGAAACAAATTGTTATAATATAGTTATATGTTCTATTTTTGTCCCTTTCTCCCTTTCCTCCTGTGTGGTCTCTTTTAAAATTTGGAAATTACTTTTCCAGAGGGCATTGTCTGTGCCCCCCTAATAAGGTGTTTATGACAGATGAAAAGGAACCAGGATATTTGTAATTTGTAATTTTTTCGCTTTCTTAGTCTCCCTTATAACTAGTAGAAAAATCACTAGTGCGGTATAGGAAATTAAATGGTTTTGATGATGAAAATAATTTGCAATGCTCCTTTGAAAGATGTTTTTGTGAGAGCTGCAAGTTTTTCAACCACAAAATGTCACAGATTCTGATAGGCTGCGCAGAGGTCTCTGTTTTTTCTGTTCTGTTTTAATGGCAGCGTTTTAACTGTTGGATTAAAAGAGTATTCTGTGATTATCTTTTAAGCATCACAGAAATTCAAGTAGAGGGTACACACCTATCGATGTTAAAAATGATAAAATTAGCTATATCTGTATTTTTCTCTTTAGTGCCAAATGAATGCCTTAGCTACTCATAGTGCATGGTACTGTAAGTGAAGACCTGCAGCTTTTTTTTTTCTTTAATGAAAAGCATTATGATGACATAGTAACATCAGATATAAACTAAAACAACAAAAACAGAAAAAACCCCAAACTTGTATGGTTTCAGTGGTCATTGAATGTATGTGTACTGTTTTGTGAAGTATAAGAGAAGGGTTGCAGTTGGATCAGTGTAAAATACAATGACCAAGCCAAAATTAGCACCTAGGGCCTTAAATAAAAGATACCCCACGAAATGAAATAGTTTGAAGGGTGGGAGGGAATGGAAGGTGGGAAGCTTAAAAACTCCCCCCCCCAAGAATGCAAGATACCTTTACAGCTACTGTAGTTAACTCTTCGTGTTCTTCTTGCTTCAGCTAGGAATGTTTTGATGGTAAATTCTGTCGTCGTAATATATTTCTGTTTCCCCAACCTGAGGTTTTTACAAGGAGGGCTTTTAGGATGGTTTAAAGGGTGGTATTTGAATGAGCCCTAATTTTAAAATTACCGGCCTTGCTCCTCCTGGCATAATCAAGGAAACCCTGTACCTTGCTCTTGGCAACTCTCATGGCCTGAAAGAGAAAATGCATGGCCCCAAGGTGAGTGAATCCCGCCTTTTCCGCAGCTTAGATCAGACTCTGTGTTTTTTAGATTTCAAGGCCTGCTTCTTTGACAGTCTGAGGAGTAGCTGTGATACTTGGTGTTCAGTTAGTTCCATTATTAATGCGTATGATTTTTAAACACCAACACTTAAAATATCAGATAATGTTGCATGTTTTAAAAACCATTTCATCTCTTTGGCTACCCAGGACCAGCACTATTTTAGATATTGCTTATTTATAAAATGAGGATAATGATCACATGTACATATTCAGACATCAAAATTTAATGACTGTTTTTGAGAAGGGATGAATGCTGGAGAAAGTAGAGCTGCTGATTGAAATGCTGACAGAGTTGGAGAAGGAAGACAGTGGAATAAACTATGAACTCTGCTAATGGTAACAAATTTTTTACTATAGTGTAGTAGGACATTGTGCACTCTATTGCTAAGGATCTAATTTTGTCTTGTAAAATAAATCCAAATATGTATTGTGAAACATCTGTATAAAACCATTCTTGAAACAAGTGATTTACATGCCTGTTTTTTATTTGTTTTTGGTAGGATTATTTTAAACATGTTTAGCCAAATCCTTCCCAAGCTTAAGTTTTGTTTTGTTGTGTGTGTGTGTGTGTGTGTGTGTGTGTGTGTGTGTTTTAAGGAAAATAAATCGGTAATAATAGTTGAGTATCTCAGCTTACTTGAGAACTCTAGGCTGTCTCCATTTCCAGCCACTTTTGTCACTTTCTGTTTATTATTGGTAGAAGTATGCTTTGGATTATAAGTCTTCCTTGATGATGTTACAGATGAAGTTAAAACTTGCCTTGCTCAGTAATTGTCCTATGAATTTGGCTGAACTAGAGGCCCAGGTGGATGAATACCTGGGCAAACCATGTGAAACTTAGGTGGGTTTTACGCTTTTAATGGAGTTGGTGACCTTGAACTCTTGACCTTAGGTCTCTAACTCAAGGAATGGGCAGCAAACCCATTCCCCCAATTGATAAAGAAGGGGGAAATTTTTTATTTAAGAACTCTGACACAACATATTTTTTTTCAGTCTACCCTGGATGGCTCTAGCAGGCCACAGTCCAACTACCTTAAGGTTCTTTACTGTGGGAACTTCAAACAAACCAACCAAAAAGCAAGCTTTGGTCTTGCTCATTTCTGGATTTCTGGGAAGAGTTTTATTTCATTATACTAATAATTGATTAGTAGCTGACAATTATGAGGAATTTAGATAGGTACGATAGTCTGTTTGAAGTAACATATGATTTGGGGACAGTAGCTCCCTGAGTATCAACTCTGCATTTGGGAAGTGTCTTTAAAAATCCAAATCCCAAGGGAACAACACCCTGTCTCCAGTCTCCACTATAGTTTGAGGCAGCTACTTTATGGGTAAGACCATTTTGGATTATTCATGCAGAAGCATTTTTTTTTTTTTTTTTTGAATGGGACAGGGTGAGGAGTGAGTTGCTGGACCTCGGATTACAGTTTGCTGGGTTTAGAAGCAGCCAGTGATTGAACTAGTGAGTAGATGGATAAGAGTATAATAAAGGACTTGTTTTTATGGTAGATCTTCTGTAAAGATCTTAAATGTTCCTTTTTAGGCTAGCCATATGTATCTATGTACAGATGACTATTCTGTTTTCTTCACTATGCTGTAACATGAAAATGAATTAAAGAAGACAAAACTCTGCCTTTCGCTCTATGAAAAGTTACCAGCCCATAAGATGTTAAGCTCTGTGTTTATTCCTGCTCTGGAAATGCACAGCTCTGCTCTGGGTTCCTCTCTGGAAGGTAGAAAGCACCTGGTTATGTATGGCACATCGCAGGGCCTTCCTCATACATTTCTGGCAGATTTGCCCAAATCTTCAGATGGGCTCGGTTGTATGTACAGCATCCTCTCTCCCAAATATGGGATCTGAAATAAATACACTGATAGTGATGCTATATATATTAATTTTTAAAATTGTAAAGTAAATGTCTTTAGTCCTAGGTTTGTGGTGTGTTCATTTGTGTTAATGTGCAGGGAAGGGACATGGACTTGATGGTTATGGGGAGTGTATCTTGATGTGTGTGCAGGGGTGAGTATTGCTAAATTATTAACAGCTTTTCATTTAGGGGTGAGTTATGTGACAAGTGGCCTAATCAGAAAAATGAAGGAGCGAAGATGCAAGCTTTGCCAAGTGATGAAGTAAACAAGATTTTGTATCTGTTTTTTATCAGGTGTTGTAAAATTTGTGCATGGCTTTTTTTTTGTTGTGGCTTATTAGTAATTGGTAGAGGAGAAAAGAGGAGGAAAACCCCTCAGCTTTGCTAACCAGTCTTTTCAAAGGTACATAAGTTGGGGAGTAAAATCTGACTGGCCTAATGTGTTGAAAAGATCCTATCCTTTATAATATTCACCCCATCCTGTAATCCTCCATGTAGAGGAACTACATTGTTGTATTCTAGTAATTCACTGTGATTTATAACAAACCAGTGATGTCATTCTATTGTGCACTTTTGTCAAACCATTTACGTGACTTTAATAAACATAGTAAACTTGCTGACTGCACCAAAGGTCTGTTAGTGATTTATATATTGCATGACATTTTCTATTTGAGTTTGACATGTAGAATCATTTTTAATTTCGTGGCAAATGACAGTCCTAATAGCCCAGCTAATTTGAAACTAACAATATTGCTGTGTAAAAGGAAAAAAAATGGTGTTTGTGTTCAGTAAATGTTTGAAAAAAAAAAAACCTGCCTTGAAGTTTGTGTCTTTATTGTTCAGTGTGCCTTGGTGGAGATGATCTTTTGTTGAATTCATTTAAAAAAAAGGAGTTCAAAGTTTTCTGTGCCTGGGGAAAAATTCAGATAGTTAAAGAAAAATTCAAATAGTAAAAAAACAAAAAAAACCCAATGCCCTTTCCATCTCTACCTGCCTCCCATTTGGACTCTTAAGAGTCCACTATTTACTAGTTTTCTAAGTAGCTTCCCAGAATTTTTCTGGAGATATATATATATATTTTTTCCTCCCATTCATTTTTCAAAAATGCAAATGGACTTTTTCGTATTCGATTCTGCATCTTGTATATTTCATTTAATATATCTTAGGCTTTTTCAGATTGGTATGTATAGTTTTTTTTTGGTCTTTAAACAACTTTATAGATTTAATTCTGTGAGTGGACTTAGTGTTTATGTAACCAGACCTTGTGTGGGATATATTGATATTCTAAATAATGCTTTAGTGAACATCCTTATAGTCTCTATTCATAGAACAAGTTCATTCCTAGCACTGGAATTTCTGGGTTGGTGGCTGAGTATTTAGAATTCTGATAGAGGGATGCCTGGGTGGCTCAGCGGTTGAGCACTTGCTTTTGACTCAGGGCGGGGATGATTCCACTGTCCCAGTCTCAGGATTGAGTCCCACATCGGGCTCCCTGCATGAAGCCTGCTTCTCCCTCTGCCTACATCTCTGCCTCTCTGTGTCTCTCATGAATAAATAAATAAAATCTTTAAAAAAAATAAATAAAATTTTGATAGAGATTAAATTGCCTTCTACCTACCTACACTGTTACTGACATCAGCTGTTACCTCATCATTTAGTTTTTGGCAAAGTGATTAATGAAAAATAGTATTTCATAGTTTTGATTTGTGTTCCTTTATTATGAATGAAGTTGACACTCATACTTACTGACATGTTTGTATTTATTTGCTTTTGGGTTGTGGTCATTTTCTTACTCGTTAGAAATTTTTTGGAAGTTTAGGGAAATTTTCCCTGTCATACGTCATGGTTTGTAGTTTGTTTTTTGACGTTGACTATAGAAGTTTCGTATCAGAAGTTTACATTTTTATGTAGCCAAATTTATCATAATTTTTAAAAAATGGATTCTGAGTTTTGTATCTTGTTTGTAAGGTTGTCTCTATTCCGAGATCATAACATCTTTTTTTACTCATGTTTTCTTCTAATGCTTTTATGGCTTTTCCCTTCCATGTCTCTTCTGCCTTCTTTTTCCCTTCTTCTCCCATCCCCCTGCTTCTTCTTTTCTTTGGTTTACATTTTTTTCTCTACCTGGAATTTATTTTATTTTTTATTTATTTAGAATTTATTTTCATGTAAGGATCCAGCTAGCTAAAGACTTCCTTAATTATTTTTCACTGATTGCAATCACGAACCAAATTTCCGTAATGTAATTGGATCTTTTTCTAGGTTCTTTGTTCTGTTGATCTGGCCATGCAGTAGAGCTCTGGGGATTATTGTCAAGGCTAGCTCTGTGACCTTGGGCAAGTTACTTTTCTATTCAAGTTTTAGTTTCTGTAAATTGGGACAATAATATTTAACTTGGACTGTGATAAGCAAATGAGAGAATCAAGATGCTTACTTAGCAAAGTGCCTGACCCATAGTAGTGAAATGCTGGTAAATGTTAAATATTAATACTAGTAGGGCTAATATGTTTTCATTTGTGGAGGGGATATAATTCCTTTATTACTGCATTTTTTTCCCCAATGAATTTTGGTGACCTGTTATGTTGAAAGATGATTTTGTTTAGCATTGAGTTTAATAGATTAATTTAGGGAGACTTGCCTCTCAAGTGTGAGCCTTTATATCTGAGGGAAAGATAGTCCCATTTAGTGAAGTCTTCTGTCTCTCAGAGACATTTTTAAAGTTGTGTTTTGTTTTTTTTTAATGAGGTTTCTACAAACATCTAACTTCTATTATCATGTTGTTTGTTTACATTGTGGATAGGATCTTTTCTTCCATTATGTATACTTCTGAATGTTAAATGCTTTTACATAGGCATTTTAATAAATTTGCTTTTTCTTAAAAAATGAAATTTTCTGGTTGCTATTTTTGGATATCTCAGATACACATTATTTACAAGTAATGATTATTTTGCCTTTCCATTTCAGTATTCATGTTCTGTATTTCTTTCATTTGCCTAATTAACATTAGTTAAGGTTACCCGCAGAGTATTATTGTATGGTGGTATTAGAGCACATTGTCTGCACATGTTTTTTTTTTTTCAAATTTAGATTTAGGATAGCCTTCCAGCCCCTTTGTAGAGACCTGAGAACACCATTTAGTGCAAATCTCTTTTTATAGTTGAGGTTGTGGACTCAGAAAGAAGTGACTTGTCCATTCAAGGTCACACAGGGAATGAATGTTAGAGCCCAGGGTGAGCTCTGGGTCTTGATACAGTGAGCGGTGCTCTTTTACTATCAGACTATCAGGCCTGTACAACAAAGCTTCCCTTAGCATCTCTGCCAGGTCTGTCCCTGGCTGCAGTATGCAGCTGGACTCTGGGAATCACCTAGACAAATTCCAAGTTGTTTTTTTTTTTTTTTTCCTGTGTTTCAAGTAATGTCTGCTCTCTTCAAGTAACAGATGTCCAGACTAAAGAAAATACTGGTAGTAATAGATTTCATCAGATGCTTGATCTAGAAAATGAGAAGCAAATTTCGGGTGGTTCATAAAGACTTAGCATGTTGGCAAGCTTAGACAAAGGTTTCTATTCTAATTTCCCTGTATTTTGTACATTTAGTGTGTTTGGTCTCTCCTGAGAGCAGGACTGGGGTTTGTTCCTGCTTCTAACAGATGCACGGTACTATGAATGTACGTAACAAAAATAAAGATGATCCCTGCCCTTGATAAGTTTGTCATCTAGCTAGATGGCCCTATTTGAAATCTGACTTTCTGTTTTTCCTCAGATTTTAATTTTAATTTCCCAAATAAAAGTTTGTGATGTTACCTTTTGACTCTGGCTTGGGCCATTTTCTGAGAACATTATCATTTATTTGTCATTTTTGTACGTAGTACCAGGGAGATGAAGGCAAAGAATGTGCACAACTGAGCAGCAAGGATGACTCCATTAAGGAGTGATGTCCCCCTTTATGAGGAAATGTTCTGCTCACACCCTACTTTGAACCTTGTGAGTTTGCTCGGTGCGTTTTAGCCTGTATCTTATTGAAAAGTTTCAGAGCCCAGGTGCCAGGCTTCTAACCCTCTCTCCACACTTAACCAGGAAAACTCTGTTCCTGTTTCAGTTTCTGCTTGGAACATGGTGTCCTACTTTAGTGTGATGTCAAAGCTAATGGTATAGATAGTGACACAAAAGCACTGGCATAATTTTAATGTGGGCAGCTAAGCTTAACTGCCCTTTGCATGGAGCCTAGCTGATGTTAATACTAATGTTAGGGTAATTTGGGGGGATTTCAAAAGAATAGTAAGAAGTAGTGCAGAATAAAGGGCTAACGATGATATCAACGGGAGGTAAAAACAGGTCAAAGTGGTGAAAACAGGACACCACTCACCTCTAATGGCAGTATCCAGTGAAGCTACCCAAGGTGGATCTGGTGGTGGAGAGACCTGGCCATTTACTGTTTGGGGTGAGTGTGGTTAGAGTGAGTCATACCGGAAAAGGACCATGAGTAGGCTGACTGTTTCTCTTACAGGATGCTTAGCATCTTGGGACTTGAAGCCAGGGGGACTGACTGAAGGTCAGTGTCATATTCTGGGGGAGCACTGACCCCCAAAACCCTTTACTGATGGAAATAACATGTCTTTTAAAGACCTCTAGGAAAGGCTAGTTCCATGCCTTCTGTCAAAAGCTCTTCCACATTTATTCTACTTCTCTCGGTGTTTGTATTAGCACTTTGCCCCTTCCACCCGGTAGCTGTCTTGTTAAAAATACCAGCTTCCTCAACTAAAGGAAAACCCAGAAACTCCACTGTTTGTGGTGGAAGGATACCCCTTGGGGTTTTTTGCTGATTATGGCTGCCACCAAGATAGACCCAAGGCAGCTGAGAAAGTCTACAGTGTTCAAGACACTGACACAGATGTCTACAATAAGAGTATCGTGGCTCCAGATTGCTGGTTCATTTAACGAGCTTAACATTACCTTACAGATAGTGGATCTGTGAGGTCTGGGGTGGAACTTAAATCTCTGGTTCTGATCAGGGCGGCTCTCAGATCCCACTTTGAGAAGCTTGGCTCTGGATGGATAATGTGCTCTAAGAGGCACACTTCGCCCTGCAGGCTCACGTGTCCACACCATCTAATGCCAGAAAGAAGCAGCACTCTTGCCTGGATTTCTTTCCTTGCCCTCGGCTGGCCAGATCTGAGAGATCCAGAACCGATGCCCGCTTCCCTGCAGAACACTTGCGCGGTGACGGCACAGGGCTTGAGGCCTTTCTTGAGTCCATCCAAGGCCTGCCCATCAACTTCTGTATCTTTTCTGAGAGCCCCCATCCCACCTAGGGTCTCACCGTGTTAGAGCAGCAGTGAAACCTCACAGAACATCTTGCACAATTCATTCCACAACGTCTGTCTTTTTCCTCTACGAGACAGTGAGCCTTAGGAAATCCAGGCATTCCATGGACCAGATTCTAAAACCATCATCCATTGGTATTTGGTTTATGAGAGACCTTGCCCCGTGTGTTTTTCTCCTATGCGCTTGTTTGCTATAGACTTGCTTAAACAAGTATCACGTGGCCACCTGAAAGTCAAAGCAGCTTGTTTACAGTAATGCCTAGGATGGCTGGTAATGCTTTTAAAAGATTGAACCATTTTCAGGTTAACACTCTTGAGTTCAGCCCTTAGCTCCATCATAAATAATTATTCTTAACTACAGAATAGAGCATTGCAAATAATATCCATCTATGAACCACAACATGAGTTTTATGTTGATTGAGGTCACATTTGGGGCTGCCTGCCACTAAATGCCAAAACTGCTTCAGGAACTGCTATTCGTTTCTCCTCCAGACGATAGCAAATGTGTTCAACTTCTCCAGGAGTCCCCCTTGGGGCTCTGGGGACCCTGAAGAACTGAGTGAAATCTCCAGTGGATCTGACTCTGGAGACTTGCAGGGACAAGGAAGTCTTCCCAACTCCAGGCTGGAGTCAGGGTGACCTCACCGTTACAACGGCATAGTTCCCACCCTTAATGGAAGGTCACCTAGGCGTGTTAACCCCTTATTTGTTTTCCAGCCTATACAGTCACCTGCCTGTTGACCTAGACTCTGCACATTAGTCACGGAGGGAACTCTGAAATAAAGATAGTGCCCTGGCCCCTCTCAGCCAATTAAATCTGAATCCCTGGGGTGGGCCTTTGCAAAGGTATCTTTCCAAACTCCTCAGGCCTGAGGAATGCTTGCTCCTGCATGAGCTTGGCGCCTTAGGAACTCTTCTCTGTGGCCCTACCAGGCACTCTTTAAGGCCAATCTTGAACGCTTATGCCCCAGAGCAGATAAATTCCAAAAGGGAGAATTGATAAGAGAAAGAGGAGAGACACGAAGGGAGGTCTGAAAACTTTGAAGTTCCAAGTTTTCACCTTTCGACCATTTAGTGGTTCTTGGTGTAGGGCTGGGGTGGGGCTGGAGGGACCATGGAGCACTGGGGGTAAAGGCTGTCTGAAGCCCCAGAGGTTGTAATTTGGTCATTTCTGGGCTGCATTCTGATCTGCAGATAATATTTTGTTTGGCCTGCAGTGTGGCTGCACATAGCAGTTTTTTAAAAAATGTGAATACTAACCTCTAAAAGGCAGGTTTCACGTGAAAGCATTCTGAGAGTTGATGGTGCTTGACTCCGTGCTAAATCACATGACACACTTGTGAGTGTGGGTTCCTCACGTTTCCTTTAGTCAGATGCTCCATTCATGAGGGTAACCAGTGAAACGTGATTGTAAATGTGTTCTGATTTGGGGTTCACCATTTGAGAAAAAATATTCCCATAGTTACTTTGTATCAATGCCTTCTCCTTCCATAAGCCCCCACTTCTCCCCCAAGGCTGGCTACAAGGGCTACAACGATGGCTTAAAAGAGTAATCCTGGGATGACTCTGGATTTTGCTGTGGAACCTAGGGCTGTCTCTTAACTAATCTGGTTCTGAGTGCCCTCATCTAGGGACCAACAAAAGGAAATCATTTCCAAGGTTCTCCTGGCCTCTTGGGGTTCCGGTGGCACAAGATTAGAATGGGGACCACCTGGTTTAACAGCAATCTGTGTGTGAAGGTGAAGACACTTTAAGTCAGGGTGTCAGGCTGGCGTCGAAATGCTAGCCTGGAGAAGTCTGGGAGGCCAGAGAGGAAAGAGCTGGAACTAAGGCCTAGAAGCTTCAACCATCCAAAGGGGTCAAGATGGAATTGGTGGTCTTGTGAGGGAGGACATGCTCCATCACTGGAGATGTTCCTCCCAGACCAGGCAGCTGTTTGGAGGGGATGTTGTCGAGAGCAAATGGTAGACAAGTCCCTTCTCAACATTTAGAGCTAATGGGAAGGAAGGAGGGGCCCCACATCTGCCTCCTTTTCTTCGAAGAGAAGAGGTTAGCTCCCCAGGACATGTCCTGCCCACAGAATGGGATGACAGCACCTTGGTTGTTTCAACACTGTATTTTTTTTTTTTTAATTTCAAAAAATATTTACGACAGTAAAGGTCGTACTATGTGACAGGAGGACAGATGCCTTTGATGCATCCCCCTTTCATTTCTACCTCAAAACAAGATTAAGGCATAAATTACTCGCTGGGCACCGGGCGTGCCTGTTGTCCTCAAGGCGCCGTCATTGGTGGTACCACTTGTCCCATGAGCCAGCGGATCAGATATTTGCCACCGAGGTTGCAGAGACTGGGGTGCCCCTACACCGGCTTTAACCAGTGCAGTGTTCCGGAGGGGACCCCTCAGCAGCGCTGGCCGAGCCTTTCTCTCGTGCACGGTGGGCAGGAGGGACGGGAGGCTGGGTGGGTGGGTGGGGGGTGTTTGTGTGCATGGGTGTGCGCACGCTCATGCGCGGGGAGGTGGGTGATGCATGGGGGGGCTCTGCACTGCTCCCCCTGCTGCGGGGCCTGCGGGGCAGGGCAGGGCAGGCAGGTGGGGAGAAATGCGGCCTGGGACGCGGGCCCCAGGGAGTGCCTGGCACACCTGCTCCCGTGGGGGGCGGGGGGCGGGCCCGCCTGCCTCCCCAGCTCCAGGTGGGCGCCCCTGTTCTGCGTCCCAGCTGCCCATCCGTCCCAGTCTCCGCGTCCCAGGGTCCTTCATCATCCCTGGCCAGCAGCTGTCACCATCCCGGGCCCCGGTTCATTCAGGGGCAGCTTCAGGGACCTATCTCCTGCCCGCGGAAGAGGCTGGTGGGACTCGGCGCCTTGGGCCGCCCGGGGTGCAGGGTGCGGGGTGCAGGGGGTGGGAGGACAGCAAAGAATGCAGATCTGCTGCTCCACGGGGCCCTGCTGGGACTCAAGGCCTGGAGTGTGCAGAGTGGCAGGCTTCCTCCCCCGGTGTCTTCCGAGGATGGGACGGGAAGGTTCTGAATTCCTAGCACCTTAGTGGCCCGGGCAGCAAATGCCCCCACAGAGCCTGGGGGAGCCTTTGGTGTGCTGCGGGAGGGGGCCCTCCAAATCACCAGGGCTCCGCGTTGGAGGTGTCCGGGCCTCCCAGGAGAGCGGTCCCTCTTGAAACCAGCTTGAGTTGCTTTCAGAGGGTGCAGGCTTGGTCTCTCAGGAGATGAGGTCAAGTGCAAAGCGAGCTGGTGTCTTCTCCACCCCAGCTCAGTGGGCCACGGGCCTGGGCCCGCAGGCTGCCTGGACCGGTGTCCTGGCCCCCATCAACTTGCAGCCTCCTCTGAGCCTCACTCCAGCCCTTTGGGGGTGGGGTCCAGGCCAGGCTCTCTCCTGCGCTTGGCACTTTTAAAGAAGCCGAGCTGCGGGAGGCAAAGGGGGATGTCTCAGCGGTGGGCAGGGAGGACAAGACCCGTCTCCCCTCCCTGCTTCCTGCCACTAACCCTCCTAAGGCTCCTTCGCCAATACCCCAGCTACCATGGAGTACCCCAACCCCCAGCCCAGCAGGACTCCCTTGGCGGGGGTGGGGGTGGCTGCAGTGGAGTGGATGGAGCTTGAGTCAGGAGGCAGAAGTCTGGCTGTATGACCCTGCCCCAGTCAACACCCCTCCTTCCGCCTCCCTCACCACATCTATGATAGAAGGTGGAGGCCAGGGGTTCTCAACCTGAGGTTCAAAGACAGAGAAAGGTTTGGGGGCTTGTTAACAGCCTGACTCTGCTGGAGAAATTTTGTGTTTATGTGTTTGCTTCTTTTTCTGATAAGAGAAGACCTAGATTTTATCAGGTTCTTAAAGGGACCCACAGAAGAGTCAGAGCCACAGCTGGAAGGTCCTCGGGTGGCCATAGCTAATCTGTCCGCTGGGGTGAGCGGTGGATGATTCGGTAGCTGGCAAGTTCTGGGGAGGGGGCTGAGTGGGTGGCAGCTCCCACAGGGAGGATACGGAGCCTAGAGGCTAGCGCCCCTGGCCTGGATGCTGCTCTCTCCACCGCCTCCCTGCTGGGGCCTCACCTTCCATAGTGCCAGGACCAGCAGGGCCAGCAGCAGGAGGCCCCCCAGGGTGCTGCCCACAATGATCCAGATGGGGATCTGCGAGTCTTCTTGCTTGGAGATCTCAAATGTGATCTGCAAGGGGAGGAGTGCTCGAGGTCAACAGCATTATTGTTCTGGGGCCCCGGGGGGCAGCCGGGTGACAGGAGATGGCCAGTGCCTGATGGGATCTGCTGGCGGGATGGGTGGCACCCAGCCTGCAGTCTTCGGAGCACCCAGCCCTTGCACAATAGACAGGTGAGTTAAGTGACCCAGGTGATCCTGCCTCCTCTTTGAGACACTTTCTGCCTTTGGCCTCGGCCGCTCTCACTCCTCCTGGATTATCCTATCACATGAGCTACTTTTTTCTTATTTTCTCCGCTGCTTCCTCATTGGCAATCTAAGCCAACAGAGGCTTAGATTCTGGGCTGCTGGATTCTCTAGAAGAGAAGTGAGATCTGAGAGGCCTCCTAACCTTCTAAATTTTGGTGGTCCTTGTGCCTCTGTCCCTGGACCTCTGCTTTATGTAGAGTCACTTCTTGGAGAAGTTTACCTATAGTCTTGTCCGGTGAGCACAGTGGGCCCAGGGCCCTTCGTGCTTTTAGGGGCCCACAAAGATATTCTAATTTCTTTTAAATTAGAAGAAGAAAAATATAATCTTGCTTGCATTATGTTTGTCTTTATAGGGACACTGTCATAAAATAATCATCTAAATTATTATTATTATTATTTTTTAAGGATTTTATTTACTTATTCATGAGAGACACAGAGGCAGAGACATAGGCAGAAGGAGAAGCAGGCTCCCTGGGGGGACCCGATGTGGGACTGGATCTCAGGACCCAGGGAATCAGGACCTGAGCCAAAGGCAGACACTCAACCACTGAACCATGCAGGCGCCCCTAAATTATTTTTTAGGGAGGAAGGGGCTCTGAGGGTAAAAGTGCTCCAGGCCATGTAAGGCCTCACGTAGCCCTGGGCAAGCTCACTCCTCGGGGGGGCTTTACCATCTATACTCAGACAGCTGTCACGTTTCTCCCCCTACCTGGCCTCTCTGCTAAATCCCAGACTCCTATCCTACCCTCTTCCTGGCCCACTTGGCATCTTTAACAGGTCCCCAAACACACTCTTGATCTCACTCCTCACCCTCAAACCGGCTTCCCCAAGAAAGCAAATAGCAGCCCTGTCCTTCCTCGCTGTTCTCAGGCCAGAAGCCTTGTACTGGGCGCTCTTACCTTCACGACCACATCACCAGCAAAGCGTGTCCATTCTACCTTTGAAGCACCCAGAATGCGGCCAATCCTCCCGCCTCCAGGGCCTCCTCCTTGGAGTGAGACCCCGCCGTCCTCTCCCCCAGAGACTGTAAGACCCTGAACTGCCTCCCGGCCTCCACCTCTGCAGTCTGTCCTCCGCACGGCAGCCGGAGGAAGGCAGATGTATTCTCTGCTCTGCTCCCAGCCCCCCAGCTCGGAGTGGAAAATGAGCGTCCTTGTCCTGGTGCACAAGGCCGCACACCCACTGGCCTTATCTCCTCCTCCCTCCACTCCAGCCCTCCTGCTACCCAGCCCCTGACGTGCCAAGCACACACCCACCGTGCAGTCTTTGCATTGCTGTCCCTTCTGCGAGCAGGGCTCCCCCACCCCAAGATAGCCACGTGATCCCCCCATGCTCCATGGCCTCTGTCTGATGTCAGTTTGTCAGGGAGGCTTTCCCCAATCTCCTTGTATAAAATAGCCGCCCCCCCAAACCTGCACCCTTTTGCGCCTGTGTTTTTCTGGGCAGACCTCATCGCCACTCAACACTGATATATTCGAGTGTCTTGCCAGTCTTCCCATCTAGAATGTCAGCTCCAGGCGAGCAGGGCTTTATCTGCTCTGTTCACTGTTCTATCTTCAGTGCCTGGGACAGAGTAGGAGCTCTGTCAACATGCTGGATGACTGAATGAATGAACCCCCGAAGCAGCCCTGGCTTGGCCGCGGACACAGTGTTCAACAGGAAGCAAATCACAGCCCCCTCTCTGCCTTATCTCACACAGCCTCAGTTTCCACATCTGAAAAATAGGGGCAGGTGTACCTCACGGCGCCTTGAGGAGTGAGCCAGGTACAGTGCCCGGCTCAGAGTCAGGGCTCAGCAGGTGGCTCGGGCCTTCTATGTTCTCTTTCTACCCAGGAAGGCTGGGACCTTCTCCACCTCCCCACCCCTGGCACCAAGCACGTAGCCAAGCTAACAGAGGCTTAGATTTGGGGCTGCTGGATTCTCTAGAAGAGAAGTGAGGCATCTAGAGAAGAGAGTATTAGGGAGATCTGAGAGGCACCTAGGTGGCTCAGTGGTTGAGCGCCTGCCTTCGGCCCAAGGTGTGATCCCGGGGTCCTGGGACCGAGTCCTGCATCGGGCTCCCCGCAGGGAGCCTGCTTCTCCCTCTGCCTGTGTCTCTGCCTCTCTCTCTGTGTCTCTCATGAATAAATAAATAAAATCTTAAGAGAGGGATTTGCAGGGAGGTGGGAGTGGAGAATTCACTTAGAAGACATGAGCTATTTGTAGAGGGAGGGGTAATGTGTGCATGCGTGTGTATGCGCGCGTTGTGGCGGGGTGGTGAGCCTGTTCAGCACCTCTTCTCTCTTGGTCACCTGCAAAATTCTGACACATGTCTTGAGATTCAGTCCAAGTGGACTGTCTCCAGAGACCTTCCCCTGGACATCCCTACCCCAGGCCCAGCACCTGTGCTCACCCCCGGATTGCAGCCATGCTTTGTTATCCTCATCCCCTTGTCTGCTTAATTCATCTCTGCATCCCCTGGGGGCCCGAGTCATAGGAGGAACACCCAACAAATGCTGGATGAATGAACAAATAAAACTGCTTCTTAGCAGGGGGTCCTCTGCACCTGCTCCCCCTCTGCCTGGCAGCCCCCCAATCTGTTTATGAGTGATATTTGTGTGTTTTATTAAGGTCTGGTTTCCAGTCCACGCTTACTGTGCTTTCCAGCATCTTGTGGGGCCGGGGCCGGGGTGTGTGTGTGGGGGGGTGTGGGGTGGCTGCTGGGGGTTAACTTGGCCTCTGGTACAGGACCACTCTCACGGACCCCAGGCCACGGATGGATGGTTTAAACGGGGATGTGGCCAGTGGAGGGCAGCAGTGTCCCACGTCCCATGCCTCCTCTCTCCAAAGGTTTAGGCTTTTCTTCAAGACCCAACTTCTCATTTTCTCAGGAGAGCAGGGCACACAGGAAGAAGCCCCACTCCCTTCCTGGGCCCTGATTCAAGCCTGTCTGGTCTATGACAATCTAGCTTTATCCAATTCAAGAAAAGTCCCAGTACAGAGACATCTTGCATCCCTTGTTCTTCACGGATTCAGTTCACACCAGACTTCTAAAGCACGTTATATGCATTTCTTTAGATTTGAGGTGAGAATGGATAGGGAGGAGAGGGGTGGATGGTCACTCTAGGCTGCCAGCCTGCCCAAGACCCTGCCTCACTGCTGCTGGAGCCAACCAATGGGTCCCTCCCCTCCCCTCCCCCACCCTCCCTGCCCCGCATGCCCCTCCGCCTCCCCACCCCCAGGCAGGCCAGCCTGAGGTCCAGTTCTTTCCTCTAGTGTAGAGTCCACAAGTTCCCCTCCTTCCTCTGCTTCCCTGGGGGTGCTGCGCTACAGAGCCTGACCCCCCCCCCCCCGCCGCCCCCAGGCACTGGGTAAATGCCTGCTTCTAGCCCCCTCCCTACTTTGGCCCCTAAAGGCCTGATTGTCTTGCTTATCTCTTCTGATGCTGCACTAACTGCTGATGGGCCCATCTCCCTCCTGCAGGAACACAGGAGCAGAGAGTATAGGAAACTCTAGGGGAAGGAGTTGGAAATAGGGCCGATTCCCTAGCTGGTCTGGCTCAAGCTCAGGCCTGCAGGGTTTCCAGGGGCTCACCTGGCGGCTGGGATCCTCCTCGCGGAAGATGAAGGGACTGTGGAACTGTCTCTGCAAGGCCGCATTGACCGTGATCCTCATCAACCTGTACTTGAGCTGTAGGATGAGAGGCCTGGTCAGAAGCGGACCCCTCCCCTGGAGGGAGACTCCCCAGCACCCACCGCCTGCCCTTTCTTCCTTGGAGTGGAGCCCAGGTGCCCTACTTACTGCTTTTAGGGACCTCAACCACAGGTTCCCCAGCAGGTGGAAATTGATTTCCTGGTTGGGGGCCAGCCTCACGTTGCAGTTGATGGAGATGACATCAGAGGTGCTGTGATTCTGAAAGAGGAGGTAGGTCTCAGGGTGAGCGACCGGGCTCTGGGGGAACAGGGGAGGCAGCTAGCCCAGCCATGAGCCAAGCAGAGGCTTGGGCCACCAGAGAGATAGCTGAGCAGTGCGCCTTGCCCAAGTTTTGCTCCTGGAGGCGGGGGGAGGGGCAGAGGACCGGGGGACCACAGAGGTGGGGGGTGGGGGGGACACATGGGCTGCGGTGGTGGCCGGAGACAAGGTAAGGATGGCATATCCGATGCCAGTTGAAGTTGTGCGTAATCACGTGTCTTCCAGGAGCAGAACTTTGGTTCGACGTGAGGGAGCCTATAAATGTCATCACCACACAAACAGATTAAAGGAGACAGTTGTATGATTACTGTAACAGATGCAGAAAAAGCATTTTAGGAAATCCAACTTCTGTTTATGGTAAAAAAAAAAAAAACTCCCAAGGAATGTCCTGAATCTGAATAAAGACTATTACAAAACAACCTAGGGCAACCTATCATATTTAATAATGAAAAATTAAAAACAATTTTTTTTTTTTTTTAAAAAAGGAGGTTCAAGACAAGACTGTCATCATTTCTATTTCCCACTGCCCTGGAGGTCCTACCCAGAGCCAAAAGATGAGAAGAACAGCTTACAAGGATCGAATGGTAAAGTGAACACAATTATTATTTACAGATGATACCATCTCGGCGGAAAACCCAAAGAAATCATCAACTAATCAGAATGTATTAGGTTAGACTTGTTTGTGTCCCTCTCTTGCAGCCACCTCAACCCCACCCAGGCTCGGTCTTCAGTAAAAGTACACTGCACTCAGAAAATACTTTGTGTCACGCACTCGTTTGGGGAGATAAAAACCAAAACAGCCTTGATTTTGTTTGGGGGAAGAATAGTGAAAGTTTGCTCAGAAGCTGGTATCTGGGGACAGTGGCAGCCCTGGGAACCTAAAGCTGGCAACTATAAGCAGGTGTTTTGGGAGGGGCTTTGGGAGGTGACATGAGCTCCTTTCATCTCTGGGGACAGGGAGGACCCAGCTGATGGGGTCAGTGTGTCCAATGCAAGCCATGTAGGTCCTGGGCTCTGTCACCTCGCTCCGGCGGGGCTTCCCTTCCCTCTCTCCTCCGTATCCTGCTGGCCCTTTAAGGCACAGGTGTCATTTCACTATCCCTGTTCCCTTACTGGAGGTCATCTGCTCTGCTGTCACTCTCTTGACGCACTTGTCACAGCCTCGTCCCCTGGCTTCTTTGGCACTCACTCTCACGTGTCTTCCGAGATGGTGAGCTCATGAAGAGCAAGACGTGTCTTTTCTCCATCCTGTTTCCTCTGGGTTCAAGGCTGGGCACCCTGTGCTCTGGGCAGCTCTAGTGTCACCGGATACGGAGAGGGGGAGGCGCGCAGGACACTCACCAGCTGTGGGGCCCGGGTCAGGTCTTCCTCCGTCGGGGCGTGCCGGTACTCGGTGCTGTTTCCCCAGATGTTACAGGATGTGTTCACCTGCACAAGGGCCACGTGCAACTGGCCTCATCCCCAGCACCAGCACAACCCAGCATCCCAGAGATGGTTTTTTCTCTTCTCTTCCCCGGGAAGGCCCTGCTGGCCCTGGTCCTGGCAGGAGGAGCTGAGGTCTGAGCACATGGGGACACACCTGGGGGGCGGTCTCTCTCCAACTGGTCCCCTCCCTTAAGCAGGTTCCCTAGGGCCCTGGTACCTGGTCAGTGAGGAAGTCCCTCAGCATCAGCAGGCGGTTGCCCCCCCTGGTGGCGATGGGGACGGTGATCTTCATCATCACCCCATGGATGGGGAACAAGCCCAAGTTTTGGATCTGTGGCCAGAGAGGGGAGGAGTCAGTACTCCCAGCAGCTGCGGGAGGGGGGGGTGGTCGGGAGGGGGAGGATGAGGTCCATGGGGGTGATCCCCACAGCCAGGCCTGGGAAGCAGGCCCCTTCGTGCCCCCTGGGGGCATATTTCTTGTAGGAGCTCTAAAGCTCTGTGGAATCACAGTGGGGCGGGGGTGCGTGGGGGGTGGGCCGCACGGACAAAGTTGCATGAAAGTGCTGAAGGGGCCGAGTTCCTGGAGGTTGAGGACAAGCCAGTGGAGCCATGAGGCTGGGGAGCAAGGTCACGTCATTTTCCCTTGGCTGAACCACCTTGGGCTGCGGTCAGGGCGGAGATGCTGAGAGCAATGAGTTGATCATGAGGGAGAATCATGAATTAATGAAGGCTCTAACTGGCGAGCAAGTGGGGGTGCACATTCTAGCTGTGACCCGTCTGGTGTCGGAGCAGCAGGGCTCTGGAATCAGAGGGGCCGCGACATGCCCAGGACCGCGACCGTGTCCGAGCTGTGTGGCCTCTGGCAGTGGCTAAACCCCTGCTGGACCAGCCTCCCAACTGCACTGTATCTGAAGCGCAGTTCCCAGCGTCAGCCTGCCCCCAGCTCACGCAGGGTTCAGGGGGCAGGAGCCGGTGCGACCCACGGGGCGGACTGCTCGACTGCCTCCTCATTCTCCTTCTCGCTCCTTCCTTGCACGGAGACAGAGGGGAAAGCCACGTTTCCCAGCCTCCCGAGGTAACTGGTAGACTGAGGAACTGCCAAGGAGCTTCTTTAGCAGGGAGGGGCTTGCTCTTCTCTGCTTCCTCCTTCCCGGGATGAGAACGTGATGGCTGGAGCTGCAGCTCTTTTGGACCATGAGGTGAACTTGAGAGGCTGGGAGCCACGCGTCGAGGATGGTGCAAAGGATGGAAGACCCAATCCTGAATGACTTTGTGAAGCTGCCAGCGTGGACTTCTTTTACGGAAAGAACAGACCCTGGCCCATTTAGACCACCATTTTTTATATTTTTTAAATTCTATGCAGCCACACCTAAACTTCACTGATACATCTCTCAGGCCAGCTCTTTTTTCTTTTTACTTTTCTTCTCTCTCTTTTTTAAAAAAGATTTATTTATTTATTTATTTATTTATTTATTCATGGAAGACACACACACAGAGAAAGAGAGAGAGAGGCAGAGACACAGGCAGAGGGAGAAGCAGGCTCCATGCAGGGAGCCCGGCGCGGGACTCGATCCCGGGTCTCCAGGATCACATCCTGGGCTGAAGGCGGTGCTACACCGCTGAGCCACCCAGGCTGCCCTTTTCTTTTATTTTTTGTAAGATTTATTGATTTTTATTTGAGTAGGGGGAGAGGGGCAGAGGGAAAGAGAGAGAGAACCTCAAGCAGACTCCCCGCTGACCACAGAGCCTGATGCAGGGCTAGATCTCACGACCTTGAGGTTGTGGCCTGAGTGTAAACCAAGAGTGGGATGCTTACCCACTGTGCCCTCCAGGTGTCCCCCATTATTTTCTAGATGAGGACTGAAAGCCTCAGAGAGGAGAAGGAACTTGCCTAAAATCACACAGTGAGTGGGTAGCAAGCAGGGCTGGGGCCGAACCCCAGGCACTAGCAATGACTTCAGACTCCTCCCCTCCCAAATGGGGGCTCCTCGGCTCTTGTTCCCTCTGCCAACCTTACCTTGAAGACGCAGCTGAAGGGAGGCCCGATGCCATCATACATCTCCAGTGAGCTGTTGGGCTTGACCTCGTAGTGGCTCAGGCTGCTGCTCCTGCGAGGACAGAGGACAGGGCCGCCGTGAGCCCAGTCGGCCTTGGCCAGTTGGGTAAGTGCATTTAAGAGGGTGTGGGCATGTGCCTGGCTCCCCTAGACCACAAAAAAGAGCTTTCCTCCTGTGTGCACGGACAGGAGGGCTGTGTCAGGGAGGATTCGGAGCCTCCGCAGGATTACAGCTGAGATCAAGTAGCGACGGGCAGGGACCAGAGAGCCCGTTGTTTGCTAGCCCTGCCCCGGCCCCTCTGCCCAGGGACATGGTCTCTTTGGTGCATGAACTTGCCCCCAGCCGTGGCATGGGAAGGCCTGAGCTGGCTTTCTGTGTGGTTGCTGCCCTGCCTCCTCCAACCGCCTGGGAGCCCCCAGGGGACAGGCTGGGGGTCAGCGGCCCAGGATGGGGAGGGGAGGTGGGAGCAGTTTGCCTCGAGGGGAGAAGCATTTTCTCACTTTCACTGTATAGAGCTGCTGGTGCAAGGTGGTGATAATGAAAAGCAGATGGACTTTTAGTAGGGTATTAAACAGTAAAATAGTATTATTTAGTAAGATATTAAATAGTAAAATAGTATTTTACTATTTTACTAATAGTAAAATATTACTATTTTAAAATCCTCTCCGACCACACCCCCACCGATTGCCTGCCCTGGGGGCGGACACCTCCCAGGGGGGCCCTGGGCCTCCCTCTTTGTCCCTGGCGGGAGTGCCCTGGAGGCCAAGTCTGTGTCTCCCCTGCGGCTATTTTGATACCACCCGCCCTGCATGGCTGGGGCTGCACTCCCAGACCCCTCAGGGACACACCAGCTCCGTGTCGTAGTCACTGGACACTGGAGCCCGGCCCTTGAGACCTCGGGTCCTATTAGAGTCCCCCATAGGGAGCTGCATATTAGGCCTCACTTCTCTTGGGCATCCCCCAGCCTGGGGTCCTGGGCACCCCCCTGCCCACCTGGTGAAGAGGACATCAGCCTCATATTTGAGGTGGAAGCGCAGGAGGGCCGTGTTGTCTTCCTTGGTGCTCTCCTCCTCATCACTGTCACTGCAAGGAGAGCCACGTGGAGCGGTCAGCGGCTCCCGCAGCTGAGCCCGCACCCTGGACGGGCTCACTGCAGCGCCTTCATCCGGACAGAGCGGGGCTTGCTCCCCCCACCTCCCAGCGTACAGGTGAGAAAAGGATGGCTCAGAAAGGTTGGGTCAACTTCCCACCGACACACAGCGTGTAAATAGTGCAACTGGGAGCAGAGCACTGGCTCCTCTCCTCCTTCTCCAGTGTTCTTTCTGCCCGGACTTCTCTCTTCTAGGACATTTTTCCATTTTAGAAGACCTTCCTTGGGGCACCTGGGTGGCTCAGTGGTTGAGCATCCGCCTTTACCTCAGGGCATGGTCCCGGGGTCCTGGGATCGAGTCCCGCATCAGGGTCCCTGCAGGGAGCCTGCTTCCCCCTCTGTCTCTGCCTCTCTGTGTGTCTCTCATGAATAAATACATAAAAGTTTTTTAAAAAATGAAAAGACCTTCCTTCCCCTACTCTGTGAGGATAAGCCCTGCTTTGCCTATCTTCAGGGGCTGCTGTGAGGCCTGACCATTTATCCACGGTGCTCTAGAACTGGAGGTTGTAAAAATAGGTGCCATAGAAATCGCTATTTAAAGGTAAGGGTATGGGACGCCCGGGTGGCTCAGCGGTTGAGCATCTGCGCTCGGCTCAGAACGTGATCCTGGGGTCTCGGGATCGAGTCCCACATCAGGCTCCCTGCATGGAGCCTGCTTCTCCCTCTGCCTGTGTCTTTGTGTGTCTCTTATGAATAAATAAATAAAATCATTTAAAAATAAAGGTAAGGGTATTATTATTCATATCTGAGCTGCCACAGAAATGCAGCAGGTGCATGCACACTTGGGGACTAATGGGGGGGGACCGTCCCGGGTTGGGGCAGGGAGGGATGGCCTGGTGGTGATTCCACTGGGCGCAGGAGGGTGCAGTTGCTAGCAGCAGAGCAAGGTGGGAGAAGCAGCGAGCAGGGGTGGGGGGAAGGTTGGGGAGAAGGAGAAGGCAAGGCCCTGACCTGCCAGCGGTGAGCCGGATCTCCAGATGGTGCAGGAAGACGGATTTGCTGAACTCAAAATCTAGCCGGAAAGCCACCTGCAAGGAAGAGGTCCAGTGGCAGGGTTCTGGGGGGCTGGAGCGCCTGGGAGGCTGGTGGGGGGGGCTGGGTGTGCGTCTGGGCATGGCCAGCCCACCTCTCCCCGCCCCTGCTCTCGTCCCCCTCTCCCTTCCCCCAGCCTTGCACACCCTGGTCCTGGGAACACGCTGCTGCTCTGACTGGCTCTTGCCTCAAGCCCCCCTCTGTCTGTCCGATCCCTGCTCTCCAAGCAGCCTGGTCTCAGTAGGGTCTTCTCTTGCTCCAGAACCTTCAGTGGCTGCCCACTGCCCAGCGGTGATGGGCCTAGGGCCCACGACCTGGAGTCTGGGCTTTGGAGATTCTCCTTCCTGGAGAATTAGCTTCTCCCCTCACACCTTCTACCCACTTTCCACTTGCACTTTGAAGCACATGATGAGCGCTCACGGAATGGTCATGTTTCTCCCAATCTCTCCCCCTGCACTCAGCAGGATGACGGAGGCCAGACTTGGAAAAAACGTGTTAGGATAAAGGGCAGCAGGGATAATTGGCCAAGAGGTGGTGGGAGAGCGGTGGGTGGGTGGGAGGGGTGCCCCCCCCGGGTACCCTCCCCTCCACCGGTGAAGGGGCCTGGATGCTCTCTGGAGGTGGGCAGGCGCCTTGGGTCATCTGAATGCCATTTCCCGGGAGAGAAAACTAAGATACTTCAAAGCCATGTGCAGGCTTCTCCATCCCTCCTCCGTCTCCCCTCTGTTCACTTCCATTTCTCTGGCATCCCCAGTGCCTCCCAGGACCCACCCTGGTCCCGCCCAAACACCGTCCCCAGCCTCAACCTTGGCCTTGGCCCGGAAGAAGGGGTAGCTGACATTGCAGACTTTCTTGTGGAGTCTCCTCTCCTCGTTCACGCACTCGATGCTGCCGTCTGAGTCGTCCTGGGGGCGGGAGGGGGGCACCGGGGGCAGCAGTTGGTGGACCAGGGACCCAGGTCTGGGGGCCACCTGTGCCGTCCCTGCCACCTGTACTGACACTGTAGCACGGGCCCTCGCAAGGGAGCTGGGACCACAGGGGCCCTGGAGACAGGGGTGGCGTGGCTCCGAGCTGGGGCTCCGCTGGGCTGGCCCGGGGCCGCTCCGCACCGGACCTAGGGAGGGACTGTCACACAGCACTCAGCTTGCCGCTGCTGGGTGCCTACGCGGCATCGGCCTGGGTTTCATCTGGCTTATCTGTGAAATGGGGATGGGAGTGCCGACCTCCTTTAGTTGCTGTGAGCATTAGGTGGCACAATGCCTGTGACGCGGTGCCTGGCAACACTCAGAACAGCGTAATCACTCAGTAGGATGAAGCTCTGTCCCTAATGCGCTCTGCACCCTTGGGCGCTGGCTGGCCACATGCCTGTGTGTCTCGTTGGGCATGCATGAGCCCGTGTGGATGGAAAGGCAGGTCTGCGTCGACTTTGCACGTGCGGGTCTGCATGAAGGCACGTGTGTGCACCTGTGCCCGGCTGCGTGCGTGAAGAACACGTGCATTTCCTCGGAGATACAGGTAGGTCCGGATGCTTCCGCGTGTGTGTGCGCGTGTGTGTACAAAGTGCACGTGATCAGACTAATGCATTTGTATCTGGCTGGGGGGCTGCTTCCTCCACTAGAGCTCCCCTTGGACAGATGGGGTGCAGAGGGGCAAACTGGAGAGAGGAGTTCTCATCTCCCAGCTGGGAGCAGCTCCTGGGCTGGGGCTGAATGGGCGGCATCCTGTGAAGGAGCCAAGCTGCCCGTTACCCCTCTGCACCACCTGCCGTGTGTGTGTGTGTGTGTGTGTGTGTGTGTGTGTGTGTGCGCGCGCAGCACTTTATGGAGCACACTGTCCTCTTCTCTTTGCCTCCCTCAGTTCCCAAAGCCCTTCTGTGCCACAGAGATGAAATCCCAGGATTCCTGCCCCTGGGCTTATGAACAGGCTCAGCACTGTAAAGTCTGGGCCAAGGAAGCAGTGAAAGGTGGATGTAGGCTTGGGGTTCGGTTTCCCTTAAACACCCCAATTCAGGGGCACTTGGGTGGCATCTGCCTTCAACTCAGGGCATGATCTCAGGGTCCGGGGATCGAGTTCCACATCAGGCTTCCCGCAGGGAGCCTGCTTCTCCCTCTGCCTGTGTCTCTGCCTCTCTCTCTGTGTTTCTCATGAATAAATACATAAAACTCTTTTAAAAATTAAAAAAAAAAAAAACAATCTAGATGCAAACATCACATGGGCTCCGCATCTTCACTCAGGGCTGTGGGGGGCTTGGTGGTGGGGCCCAGCCCTGGGCCTGCTAGAGGGAAGGCCTGGTGGCAGTTCTGCGGGGCACGTGAGGACAGAGGGGCCCCTGCACCCGTGCCACCCTGCACTCTGGGCTCCGTGTTGATGCTCTGAGATCCCTGAGGGTGGAGACGGTGTCTGCAAGGACCTGGGAACCTCCAGCACCCACACATGACGGCGACGTCCTGGGTTTACTCAATCACCGTGTCTTAGGGGCTTCTCCGTGCTTGTGCCCCGCGGGTTTCGGGGTTACAACAGGCCAGCATGAGGCACTGTGTTTTCTTGGAGCACACATAGGGCTGTGCCGGGTGGGGGGGCGTGCTGCGTGGGGCTGGAGGAGCCTGTGCGGCCTGCTGGGGCTTCAGGAGGCCACTGCAGAGCACGCGACATGAGGCCTAACTGCCATGAAGTGCTGGCTCAGGAAGCAGCCGCTGAGTAGGAACCTCACTCTGCCGCTCGTAGGCCCCTTCGCACCTCTCTGTGCCTCAGTCTCCTCCTCTGTAAGATGGGAACCAAGACGGCACAGGAGTTTGCCGGACAGGAGGGACCTTGGTGGGAAGGGCCTCAATGCGAAGGCCGGGGTGCTGGGAAACAGCTGTGGCTGGGGGGGGCTGAGGGTGCAGGGGTGAGGGCACAGGGGGCAGGTGATGGACGGGGCATCAGGACGGGCCTTGAACACCACAACAGTCTGGAATTTGTTGTGAGAGCAACAGGGCATGATAGGAAATTTTAAAGTGGAGAATAACCTTTCCTGGATCTTGTTAGAAGGGCCCTTTCGAGAAAGCCTGAAGGATGAACTGTAGGCAGAGGGTGTGAACGAGCTGGTGCGCACACGTGGGGTGTGTGTGTGTGTGTGTGTGTGTGTGTGTGCACGCCTACTCGTCTGTGTCCCTAACAGCCTGAAGGACATTCCTCCCCACAATCCTGAAGGGCTCAGGCCCTCCTCTACCGGTGGTTCTGCACCCTGGCTGCACACTGACGTTACCCAGGCCACCTTAGAGGCTCCTGCTGCAGGCCCCACCTGGCACCAGATCCACTGGAACCTCGAGGAGAAGCCTGGCTGCGGGTATTTGTAACCCCCTCCTCCCAGGGTGATTTTACTGCGCAGCCAGCCAGGCCCTTGGCTGGACTCAGGCAGGCCCGGCAGGTCACCAAGGTCTTACCTTCTGGATCAAGCTGGCAAACTGCAGGTTGGTTGACTGCGAAATATTTAGGACGGTGCTATAGGCATTCTCGCCCCTGTTCTCCAGCATGGCCTCCACTGCGACCCTTCGGCGAGTGCTCTCGATGATGAAAACCGTGGTGTCAAAGGACAGGGTGTATGTGGAGCAGTCCTGCACGGGCTTCCTCAGCACTCGCTGGCAGTACTCCCTGCGGGACAGAGGCCCCGAGGGGCCAGGCAGGTGGAACGGGGGGCAGGGGGTGTGCAGGGCCAGATCTCACTACTCATGTGTCACCTCTCTACTCAGCATGTTTCCCTTTTGGCTCTGGCTACCAGGAAGCTCAGGGCTCAACGCAGAGACAATCTTGATGAGTAGCCTAGATGGCTTGACCATTCGCTTCTCCACCCTTCTACACAGTTTGCATGTGCTATTTCTATTTATTGTATACGTCTTCTATCTAATCACCTCACGGTTGGGTAAAAGTAGAGCATGGATTATTTGAAAATAAATGATGTAAACTGAAAATAGAACATTTTTCATGATTTTTCCTTGTGTGCTACTTTTTTTTTTCTTCCTTCTGGGATCAGGGAGCTCGTGGGCACCCTGCTAATCCTCTGCTAGCCTCCTTCGCCTTGAGCTCAAGCAGTCCACAATGGGCTGTACAGGTCACCCAGCTGGGGGCTTGGGGGATGAGCATCCAGGATCACAGGTCCTGGTCTCCACCTTTCATCTGTTTGGTACTAAAGACTCCAAAGAAAGGATTCCTTTTCCTAAGCAAAATTTGAGGAGGTTGGATAGATGAGTCCTTTTCATTTTGCAGAGGAAGTAACTGAGGCCCAAAAAGGAAAGGCCCAGACATGCCCGAAGTCACACAGGGATAAAGAGGCAGAGCCTGGGCTAGACCCAGGGTCCAAGTTCAGTATTTGATCCATGCTGCCTATAAGAACGACCTGCAGGAAGTAATCGGGGGCCCTGGGAGCCCCAGATCTACTAGCAGAGAGGGAAAGGAGTCAGGGTGGGGGCAGGGAGGAGCCGACTCACATGGCTGTGGGCAGGTCACTGCGGGCATCCAGCAGGAGGTCAGGGACACAGTGCTCGTCCTCGTTGCAGCCGTTCCAGAAGGGCACCTGGGCCAGGGAAAGCCAGGGAGGGGTGGCTGGGTGGCCCCTCTGCTGCCGGCCATCCCTCACCCCCTCAGCACACCATCCTAGACATGGGCTTTGTCTTCTCTGCCCTCCTCACAGACACCACCCTGCTGTTCCTCATGCTTTTGCAGAGAAAACTCCCTTCTTTAAAACATGGTTAAAACTCAGCTTCTCCCGGGTCCCTTTCAGTTCTCAACTCTCTTCCTCCTTCAGCTGGTAGCCACCCCCCAGCAGGGCGATTGCAGTCCACGTTTACAGATCAGCTGTGCTGGGGGCAAGGTCTTAGGTAGTGGGGGTGCCGGAGGAGGAAGACATAGCTTCTGCTCTCAGCTCATGGGGAAGATTGGTACGCGAATAAATAATCAGAGTGTGAAATGTGCAAAAAAATCTTAGAAATCTGTATGAGGAATAGGAGAGGCAGAGGGAGGAAACAGTCACTTTGGCCTGTACGTGGTCAGAGAAGCCTTCAGGGAAGAGACAGTCGTAGGTCGGAGTTCTGAAGGATGACCACGTTAGCTGCGTGACCAGAGGAACAGGGAAGTCGAACGGAAGGATGAGCCTGTGCAAAGGTCCTGAGGCATGAAGCAGCATGGCGAGTTTGGGAAATGATGGGTGGTCTAAGTGTTGCTGTATTTTGGGGTGGAGAGGATGGAGAGATGGGTGGGGTGGGTTCTTACAGAGCCTTGGGGAGTGCCTTGGAGCTGATGGGAAGCACTGACTGCTGCAGGCAGGGGAGTATCCTATCAGCCCTGCATACTGAAGGCTCCCTGTGGCTGCTGTGGGTGCGTGAACTGGAGGGATCAAGGCTAGAGTCAGGGAGCCCACTGAGGAGGCTGCAAGAGATGATGATGGCATTGGAAGGGTCCTGGGTGTGGAGAGCAGACAACAGGTTAGGGGCGCACCAGCGGTGGGGTCCCTAGGACCTGGAGTTCATCAGAGCTACAGGGCCCAAGGCCTAGGACATTGGACGGGTTCCTTCCTTAGCATCTGGAAGGGTGGCAGCACCATCCATTTGGAAACACAAGGGTTATGTTGAGTCGGTTCTGGGGCACCATGACTTTGAAGCACTTGTGGTCTTTCCAGGGCAAAGTGGTCAGCAAGCGGTTGGGTGTTCGGGTCTGGAGCTGAGGAGTACAACTGTCCCTCCCGAGGACATAGCCAAAAGCCAGGGCAGGGGGAAGAAGCCCGCACAGATCTGAAATCCATGGACTCTTCTCGAAGGGGAACTCCTCAGTCTCATGAGATCCCCACGCAGCCCACGGCTTCCCCATCGCTTGGCCGATTCGCAGCTGGAAGCAGGCACGCGGCAGCCCCCAGAGAAGCAGCGCAGCCAGAGCGGATGGAGTGAGGCCTTCCGGCGAAGGGACATAGTGGGAAGGCCCATGGTGGCCCCGAAGGGCTTCACTGAACCCCAGCACCCATGTTCCCCCGCGACTGCGAGTCTCTGATAAGATACCCCACCCCCACCCAGCCTCCTGCTTAAAAAGGGAGAAAACTGGGACTCCGGGGTGGCTCAGCAGTTGAGCGTCCACCTTTGGCCCAGGATGTGATCCCAGGATCCGGGATCGAGTCCCACATCAGTCTCCCTGCATGGAGCCTGCTTCTCCCTCTGCCTGTGTCTCTGCCTCTCTCTCTCTCTCTGTCTCTTATGAATAAATAAGCAAAATCTTTTTGAAAAAACCCTGCATTAGGGGTGCCTGGGCGGCTCAGTCAGTTAAGCATCTGCCTTCAGCTCAGGTCATGATCCCGGGGTCCTGGGATGGAGCCCCATAAGGGCTCCCTGCTCAGCGGCGAGCCTGCTTCTCCTGCCTCTCCTGCTCCCCTGGCTCGTGCTCTCTCTCTCTCTCTTTCTCTCTCTCTCTCTAATAAATAAAACCTTTAAAAAAAAAAACTGTACTATAACCTTCAGAAACATTTCCATCCGGTTGATTAAAAGGAATAATTAATGTGATAAACAACTGCTGCACTCAATTATACGGAACAGCTCATTCCCCCTGGAGGTGAGATACCGCAGCACTTGAGCAGCTACATAGGAATCTGTCGACGAGGGGGATCCCTGGGTGGCTCAGTGGTTTAGCGCCTGCCTTGGGCCCAGGGCGTGACCCGGGGTCCCGGGATCAAGTCCCGTGTCGGGCTCCCTGTATGGAGCCTGCTTCTCCCTCTGCCTAGGTCTCTGCCTCTCTATGTCTCTCATGAGTAAGTAAATAAAATTAAAAAAAAAAAAAAAAGGAATCTGTCAACGAGCGCTGGGCAGAATGTTTCTAATTCGCTAGAAATCCAGATTAATAGGATTTTAGAAATTTAGCTGTTCCTTGCAGCTCTCAATAATATGATGCAGGTTCTTCCTCCTGAATGTTCTCTTCACGCATCCCTTCAGCCTGCCCTTCTCACTTCTATCCCTTACTTACAACGTCAACGCCCCTGGAGTAAAAGGCCACTCTGCCCACGCCCGCAGAGCTGGGCCTGGCCTATTCCTTGAGGTCCAACCGAAAGTCACCCTCTCCAGGAAGCCCTCCCGCCCTGGCATGAGCATCTGATTGCTCAGTTACGGCTCCTCTGAGCTCACTGCCGTCTTGGTCCTGCCTACGGCCCTCCTGCCGGCTGGCACAGCTTCCAGCAGCGTTGGGCAGAGCCAGCCCCGCGCGTTAATCCGAATCATGGGCTTCGACACGCTCGCTCGTAGACCGAGTGGCAGCTTCCCACGGGTTTGCTGTCGTGGCTCTGTAATTACGGCGGTGGGGAAAACAGGGGGGACGCAGCGCACCGGCTCACCGAGGACTCTGGCTTTGCCAATCCGCTCCCCACCCCTTCTCGAACATTCGACAACCTCTCTGATATGTTTGTGATGCAGAAGCAGGAGAAAAGAGGGAAGAGGTGAGGGTCGAGGAGGGCTGGGTGGTGGAGTAGGAGGGGGGGTGGTGTCAGGGAAGGCGGGGTGGGGGGTGGATGGGAGCAGAGGGGATCTCCAGGAGCCGTGCTGCTCCTTAAAGTCCAGGAACGGTTCACAAACTTCACCTGCTCCCCCTGCACAGTTCGGACAGAACTAAGCCGTGCTCTTTCCTTCGAGTGGGGCTGTAGGCGGGAGGAGCACATGAGTGTTCGATACCAGAAAGTTCTGACGATCCCAGAGCCGGGGATTGGGGCCCGTGGTCGAGAGGCTGGAGCAGAGCTGCAGAGCAGGCTCTGGCCTCCAGGGCCCTCACCCGTCCATGGGGGAGGCGGGTGGTTGAGACCCATGGGCGTTTCTGGATCTGTGATCCTCCAGGACCCGTCCAGGGCTCACCCTATGCTGGCCAGACAGGCGGGTCCTTGACCTCATTGACAAAGGAGGAGGGAAGGGGTCGTGCTGTGGGTTCGAAGGGCAGGAGAGGGGAGGGTGCTGCAGGGGACTCGGGGGTGCACTCTGGATCTGGGCTTCGGGGTGCGGGTGGGGGCTGAGGGTACTGAGCGCCTGGGTCATGTGCCCCCGGGATGTACCGAGACTCGGAGGGTGGTGGGCCAGCCGTCGTCCAGCACCGGGCCGTGGCCGGGGTCCTCCAGGGAGTACTCCACCCAGAAGGTCACCGGCTTCACGTAGTCGGCAGTGTCCTGAGGAGGAGATGGGACGGGGTGAGGGTGCGTGGAGCACCTGTTCCTGGGCCAGGACGCTGAGAAAACTTCTGCTCCCTGAGGCGGGAGGGCAGCCTCCCCGTCGGCCTCAGGATGAGTCCAGGGTAGAGGAGCATGCTAGGTGGCGGGAGGTGCAGCAGGCCCTCCTCCCGCTGAGCCGTCAAGGCCTGGCACCCGACCCCTAGTGCCTCGGCCTCCGGGGAGCCAGGTGCCCCCCACCCCGTGCGCACACCCTGGCCAATTCCAATGGCCTCTGTATGCTGGTCTCACCCCCTCCTTCAGAAGCTCCTGGCACAGCCCCAGCGCCGTGACACGGCTTCAGGGGTGTGAGGACTCAATGAATGAACAAATGTGTGGATAAAACAGGCTGTTCTGATGCACCCAGGTGTAGATGGTCAAGAAGGGGACGCTTAGAGATGCCTACAAAGTCTCCCAGGTGGAACCCAAATCCTGATGCCACTGGCTTCTCTGTATCCAGGCCGTGGCTCTCCCCAGCTTGGGCTCGCATCAGAATCCCCAGGCGGGCCCAGCGACGCACTGAGGCCTGAGCCCACCTCCAGAATCTCGGATTCGGTGGGTCTGGCCTGGGGCTTGAACACCTGTGTTGCTAACAAGGTCCCCTGTGCCGGGGCTGCTGCTGGTCCGGGGGACCACACCTTGAGAATCAGTACACCAACCATCAGAGGCGACCACATGTTAACAGACGTGAGGACTTCCCACATCTGCTCATCTTTCTGACTTCTGGCCTTTGAACTACAGGGGTCAGGTGGGCTCTGAGTGCCCCCTGCTTGCGTCTCCAAGGCTGGAGCGGTGGCATAGGGATCTGGAGCTTCTATGGGGCCGACTCTTCATCTTCTTCCTTATTTGCAAAACCAGACACCGGGCCACTGTGGGTTCTCTACCTCTCCCAGGCTGCCCACTCTGGGTTCCTCCTCCCTGTCCGCCCCCACCATGGGCCCATCTTGCCTGGTCCTCATCTTCAGCCAATGCCTGCTTCCATTCCCTCCAGCCACGGTCTTTGCAGGCTGACCCCTGTTCCCTCTGTGCAACCTCACGGAGCCCACCTTCCTCCCCAGATTTCCTCCCCCACTAAAGACACAAAGGGCGTCAGAGAGGTTGGGGGAAGAAGGGATTTCGCAGAGGGTACCACAAGGTGACAGGCAGTATGTTCTAGTGGCCTTTGTTCCAGGGCATGAATATGGGGCGGCCAAGGTCCAGGACACCGCACACTGGCTCGCCTCCCGAGGCCTACTGGGGGCTTGGAACCGGCCTGGCGCCAGCTGAGCTCTCTGCCTCCCCCGTGGCAGCCCCTCCTCCAGCTCTGTGTCCCCTTCCTGTCTGAGCTGTGTCCCTGCCGGCGGGGCTGCCGGGCGTCAGGCTCACCAGGACATGGAAGCTGATCCGCTCACAGTGCTCCTGGCCGGAGGAGAGCAGGACAGCTCTGTTGGTGTACCGGTCGCCGCCCTCATCCAGGTGGGCCCGCGGCGTGTACCGCCTCTCATCCATGGTAGCATTGTACCTGATGCCTGCAGGAGGGAGAGGGCAAAACCATGGAGGTGGAGCCACAGTTCCACCTGTCTTTTAAGAGAGCCTCCTGAAAGCCAGCCTCCTCCAGGAAGCCCTCTAGCCTGGCCCGGGCAGAGCTGCTCTTCTCCCCTCGGGAGGCCTGGTGTGGGTGGGAAACTCCCATGCAGGGATCAAGGGAAGCACTGAGAAAGGAGAAAAAGAAGGAACCAAGGAGAAGAGAGGTGAAAGGAGGTGGGATGAAGAGGGGGGCTGATAGCAAAGGGAAAGAGAAAAAGGAAGAAACGCAGGAGAAATGAACGAGGTAGAAGAGGAGGCAGGACGAGGGGCCAGGCTGTTGTGCTCCTTTGAGTCCCTGCTGGAGTCCTGGACACCCCCCAGCTCTCTCTCCACCTTCCAGGTTTTGCCCTGGCCTCCGGGATCCTGTCAGGCCTGGGTCAGAGCCTCTGCAGGCGGCAGTCCCCACCCCACGAGCCCCTGCTGGCAGCTTCTCAAACCTAAGACCCCGTTCTGGGGTTTAAGGCCTGCAGCCTTTAATGAGACTGATCTTTTACTAAATCCAGGAAAGCCTTCGTCTCCTCGCCTGTGCCCCAGCCAGCCTGCATGTGCCAGGTTCTTGACCTTTTTCCTTTTACAGATAAACGTTGAAAGAGGAGCACAGCTGCCCAGGCTGGCCCTGACCTCTCCCCCACCCCACCCCATCCTTCTGGTGGGCCCTGCTCCTTGGCTAAGAAGCTTTCAGAAATCCCAATTGGCTTCCCAGGGCCCAGTGCGGTCCCAGAACCCGCAGCCACTACTTTGTGGGGCCAAGTGGGCCCAGGGCGGCCGTGAGCAGGTGTCTGGCTGCCGCCCTGGCTGGAAGTGATGGTCCTCAGCAGGAAATGCCCTGCCGCAGACGCATACCCACTCTGCACGGTGACCACTGCACCTGGGGCCTTCGTCTGTCTGACCCTCTTGGTTCCTGCTCCCTCTCAGGACTCAGATTCTCTGCATCCAGGATGCCCCTCTTTGCTTCGCTGCTTCCAGGTCCCTGTTCTGAATCCAAATTGTGCACCCCAACTATTTCCTTCTTCCCCCGGCCTCTCCCTTGTTGGTCACTGCTGCAGACTGCCACTCTCGCCCTGGCATGGTATCTCCTTCTTGGCTCCTTGGAATTAGGTCATCAAGGTGGCTCAAGGGGTGACCTGGCACTTGAAAACCATTTCAGTGAAAGCCCAGGTTTTGAAGCAGAGCAATCCCAAAGTCCACAGGGGAGACTGGGGCTGGCAGCAGGAGGTAGGAGGTGGAGAGTAGGGAGGAGCCTGGTTTACCGACTGTGTCCTTCTCGAAATGGGGTGCCAGGAAAATGGGTGTGAAGCAGAGGAAGGCGGCCAGGCAGGTGGCGTCCCTGCCGCTGCGTTTGCAATCCCTGTGGAAGATGTTGATCTTGGACGGCTCAAAGTGGAGGCTGGCATTGATCTGAACCACCGGACGGGACCTGGAGCAGAAGAACACTTGGCTGGGGGTTGGGGTACTCGGCCACCCCTGGAACCCAAGGAGAGGGAAGGGGGGAGATGTGGGGCAGCAGACGGAAATGAATCTGTACACCTTTGGCAGAGGGCAGACAGGGCCCCAGATGTCAAAATATTGGGCAAAAAAAGTGACGGGCAGGTGGAGGGCAGGCGCGTAGCCCCAGAGCCGCCCTTCATCATCTCCTAGCGGTTGTACTTGCTGCAGACCACACTGACTGCCTCGGGTGTCCTCACCCCAACCCTGGAAATTCATTAGAATACTCTGGAGAGTTTTAAAAGAATCCTGATGCCCAGTTTGCCCTCCAGGGCAAATCCGATCAGAATTGGCATCAACATGTCTGAAAGCAGTGCTTCTTGAATTTTAATGTTTGCACAACTGCAGGGGTGGGGTGGGGGTGGATCTTTAACATGTAGATCCTGACCCCCCACAGGCCCACACGGATTCCACATTTCTAGTAAGTCCTCCACGATGCTGTTGCTGTTGGTCTGGGACCAAACTTTGAAGAGCAAGGAGTTAAGGCTCCCAGGTGATTGCCACGTGCAGCCAAAGTGGAGAGCCACTCCCTGTTCCAGAGATTCCCCACGTCTCCACTGGACACTACCCTAGGGGCAGTCACGGAAAAGCAAATTTAGTCTTCTATCGGCCTAAGAAAAACATAATCAGAGAAGGAAGTGTCCTGCATCTCCACACCATGCATTTATATAAAAAGAGGTGAGTGTAGTGTGATTTAGATGTTTCTGAATTTTTGCACGATTATCTGTGCTGATGCTCTGCTCCTAGCTTAAGGGGGCTGGGGGCTCCCCCCTGTGCTGTGCAGTGGCTGGGGTGGCTTGAGTCTTGGCTCTACTGGTTCCCCAGGGACCTTGGGCAGGTCCCATGATCTCTCTGAGGGGGATGTGGGAATCAAAGGAGGTCAGTGAGAGGAGCCCCTTGACAGTGTGGAGTGCTGTGTAAACATCCTAGCTTACACCAGTGCCTTTCAAACGTGGCTGCCCACGAGAGACAAACACTTGGGGATTCTTTCAAGCTTACTCCTGCCCGGGCCCCTTCCCTAGAAACTCTGTTTTATGTGGTCTGGGTAAAGCCTGGGCTATGAGGGTTTGCAAAGCTGCCCAGTTTGTGACAACGTGGATGGACCTAGAAGGGTATGAGCTAAGTGAAATAAGCCGGACAGAGACAGACAAATACTGGGTGATTTCACTTATATGCGAAAAATCTAAAAAAAAAAAAAACCCTAAAAAAATCTAAAACCCAAAACAAACGAATAAACAAACAAAAACAGAATCAGACCTAGAAATACAGAGAACAAAGGGAAGGTTACCAGAGGGGAGGGGCTGGGGGGCTGGGCAAAATGGGTGGGCTGGGGGGAAGGAAGGGGAGGAAAGAGGAGTGGGAGGTACAGGCTTCCAGCTGCGGAATGTGGGAGTCATGGGGATGAAAGACACCCCATAAGGAATACAGCCACTGACACTGTAATAGGGGATGGTGAGGGATGGGATGGTGAGGAAGTGTCCTGCGTCTCCACACCATGCATTTATATAAAAAGAGGTGAGTGGCACAACTGCAGGGGTGGGGTGGGGGTGGATCTTTAACATGTAGATCCTGACCCCCCACAGGCCCACACGGATTCCACATTTCTAGTAAGTCCTCCACGATGCTGTTGCTGGCGAGCACAGCATAACCTATAAACTTGCCGAATCACTATGTTGTACACCTGGGATTAATGGAACATGTACATCACCTATACTTACATAAAAAGAAAGAATAAAAAAGGAGAAAAGGAGCCCCGAGAATCCTAATGGGGCAGTTTGAGGTCTGTGGGGTTTGATCGCACAGTCTTCCCAGAAGGTTCCAGCTCACAATTTCAGCCCTAGGAACATAGCACTTAGGTTTAGACCTCAAAAGCTAGAGCTGGACTGGGTCCTTTCCACCAGACTGGCTCTCTTGGGGTGTGTGTGTGTCTTGTTTCCCGTAAAGCACTCAGTTTGTGTGTCACCCTACGCACCTGCTAGGTCAGGTCTACCTCCTACCCTGGGTCTTGGTCATCTGTTCTTGTTTCCTGGCTGGAACCAACCCAGTGAATACCTTTACCGCCCAAGCTGCTCTTGCTGCTGCTGCCACCCCCAAAGATTCATGAGCCCCCATATGCGGAGCAGACCTTCACCCCCAGGGCCGCCTTTAGAGGGCCAGGGGACACCCCCCCCGGGTGTGTGGGGCAGCCGATGCTCTGGTCATGGCAAACAGAGGATACAAGGGGATATGAGGACCCCCCCCCACAAGATACACTGCACTCTTTCCACCCCTATAATGGTCTGTTGCAAGAAGCAGAGGTGCATCCTGCCTCACTGGAGATCCCATGAATGAGCAGCAGGTGCTAACTGGTTCAGTGATGCCCCCCCACTCCCATTGCTCCTCTTTTCTGCTCCAGGGTCCTTGGCCTCTGGGATGAGGTCACTTGGGAAGCATTACTCATGAGCTCTAGTCTAGGGCTCTGTTTCCTAGGGAACCTGGGCTAAGACATCTCCCTGGGCTAAGGCTGTAATATTTTTGATGACTGAGGGCAGGTCCACTTTTTTACTGTCCCTGTGAAATTGTAGGATACCTCTGTGTAATGCCTTTTTTAAGTTGTATGAAAAATGCGATGGGGCGCCTGGGTGGCTCAGTGGTTGAGTGTCTGCCCTCAGCTCGGGGCGTGATCCTGGAGTCCTGGGATCGAGTCCTTCATAGGGCTACCCTGCAGGACGCCTGCTTCTCCCTCTACCTGTGTCTCTGCCTCTCTGTCTCTGTGTCTCTCATGAATAAAAAAATAAAATCTTAAAACAACAACAACCCGGTGTCCATCATGACCCCCAGAAGAGCCCGAGAGCCAAGAGAAGCAGAACCAACCACAAAATCACAGCGTTGCCCAGGGCGCCCACCGCCAGGTCGACGAGCCCATCCTCATTGAGGTCCAGTTGCCCATGGATGCTGCAGCCAAAATACTGGAGACCAGGAGCCAGGTCAGAGGCCGCGATTCTCTGCAGGGAGCGGGAAGAGAGAGCCGGGTGTGGGTGCTGTTAGCACAGGGCGGGGCGGGGCGGCCCTCAGGGAAGCCAGGATTGGGAGCATCAGAGAGAGCCCACATGGAACCATCAGGAATCGTCCCCAGCCCAAAGCTATGCCCTCTCCTGCTCCGTCATGTCACCTGCCGTCAAGTCCCGGCACCTCTGACCACACGTAGTGGGCCACCTTAGTAAGAAAATACGTAGGCCAAAATGATGACCCTGGGGGCACGGGACCTGAGATGGGTGCTTCTCGAGCGGAGCAAGGTTTCCAGGGAGGAGCAAGCCCACGTGGGAATTCCCACTCTCGGTCCACGGCCTGCTTGGATGTGCTGGGGGAGTGAGGTCCGGGTCCCCAGGGAGGGGGCTTTGCTGTCGCAGGGGGGACACAGGTAAGCAGGCTGCCGACAGGAGTGATGGGGCCGTCCTGAAGACAAAAGCTCCCATTTGGAAATCCCGACCTGAGGTCAGCAGGGCTGGGACAGACTGGAGTCCCTTCCTGCAGGAGCACACGGCCTCCCGGGTGACCAGGACTCGGGCAGCCCCAGCCGCTTGCCAGGGAGCCTCACCTGCTTCGGCGTCTTTAGGATGCTGGCCTGGAAGCCGTGGAAGACGTAGATGGCTCCTCCGTGGTTGTCCTCCAGGGGTGCTCCCACCACCACGTCGCTGTAGGAATCTTGATTGAGGTCCCGGACCGCGGCGATGCACGCCCCGAATCGGGCGTTCTGGTAGCCGTGGGAATCCTCCAGTGTCCCGTTGTAAACAAACCGGTTCTGCAAAACACGGGTGGGAAAAGGCTCAGGGGGACGGGCAAGGGTGCTCAAGGACAGGTCCCCCCTGCCCGCAGCACCCTGTCCCTCCCACCCCCATTTCCCCCCGGGAATCCTCTCTCTGGCTACCTGAGCCCCGTGGTGGCGGCAACAGAGGAGGGTCCTGCTCTCCCCAGCCTGGCTCGGCAGGTGGCCCAGTTCCCCCACCTGTGCCCAGTGAGGGCAGGGCCCAGGTGCCTGGGGGGACCCCAGCAGTACCTGTCTCAGGTTGTAGACGTACACCCGGCCCCGCTCTCGGCCCTCGCTGAAGTACATGGGGGCGCCCACCAGCAGGACATCGGTCACCCCGTCGCTGTCGATGTCCACCGAGGTGATCTCACTCCCATAGTAGGAGCCTATCTGCAGCACAAGGGGGGGGTGGGCTGTGCTGTCCCGGGAGCCGGGGACAGCCTTCCTCCCGGAACCGGGGTGAACAAAGGAAGGGTCTTCTCCCTCTCGCCTCCTCTCCCCACCGTGGCATGGACTCACCTGTTTTCTTTTTCTTTTTTTTGACTCACCTGTTTTCTTTTCTTTTTTTTTTTTTTGACTCACTCATTTCACCTGGTCCCACCCTGCAGTCTTTTCTCCTATCATCCACCGCCCCCCAAGCTCCCGCTTCCTTCTTTCCATTGGTTAATTGTATTGATTGCCATTGGTTCTGTTTGTAAGCCAGTACGATGGCAAAAATGAACAAGATAAGAAAAAGGTATAAAGAAGAAAATAAAAGTCACTCTTTGTCCCAACATCCAATTATAACTCCCACGAACATTTTAGTGCATTTTTGTTCAGTCTGTTTTGTCCAGGGTGTGTGTGGCTGGTTTGTGTGTGCATATATGGTTTTATTTTTATAACCTGGGATCACAGTGTATATATATATACATATATACACATATAATTTAATATACAATTTACATATACATATAATTAAATATATACAATTTAATATATACAGTGTATATATATAGCTTATATATGATTTATTTTATATGTATATGATTTTATATGTATTTATATTTATATTTTATATGTATATGTATATGATTTATTTTATTTTATATGTATAATACATATACATTAATTAAATATACAATTTAATATATATAGTGTATATATATAGCTTATATATGATTTATTTTATTTTATACTTATATGATTTTATTTATTTATTTATTTATTTATTTATTTATTTATTTTCTAAGCATTTTATTTATTTATTCATAGAGACAGAGAGAGAGAGAGGCAGAGACACAGGCAGAGGGAGGAGCAGGCTCCATGCAGGGAGCCTGATGTGGAACTCAATCCCGGGTCTCTGGGATCACGCCCTGGGCTGGAGGCGGCGCTAAACCCGCTGAGCCACCAGGGCTGCCCTACTTATATGATTTTATATGTATTTATATTTATATTTTATATGTATATGATTTATTTTATTTTATATGTATAATACATATACATATAATTACACAATTTAATATATACAGTGTATATATATAGCTTATATATGATTTATTTTATTTTATTTTTTAACATTTTATTTATTTATCCATGAGAAACACAGAGAGAAAGGCAGAGACATAGGCAGAGGGAGAAGCAGACTCCCTGTGGGGAGCCCGATGTGGGACTGGATCTCAGGACCCTGGGATCATGACCTGAGCCAGAGGCAGACGCTCAACCACTGAGCCACCCAGGTGTCCCTATATACGATTTACATATATATATATATATATATATATATATATATATATATATATATTTATTTATTTTTTATATACTATTTTTAAATCAAACAATAGATCACGAGCAATTTCTCCATGATGTGTTATATTTTTTCCTCCAATATGATCACTGGTGGTTCTATAATATTCTAATCACGCATATGCTGCATGTGTATAACCAATCCTCTTGTGGGACATTTGGCTTGTTTCAATTTTTTTTAAAGATTTTATTTATTTATTCATGAAAGTCACAGAGAGAGAGAGAGAGAGAGGCAGAGACTCAGAGGAGAAGCAGGCTCCATGCAGGGAGCCCGATGTGGGACTCGATCCTGGAACTCTAGGATCACACCCTGGGCCGAAGGCAGGCACCAAACCACTGAGCCACCCAGGGATCCCCCTCGTTTCAGTTTTTAATGTTACAAATAACTCTGGGATTAGCACCTGGGATGGGGGATTATGGTTTCTTTTCAGCATTTGAGCACCCACTTTGTTCCCCTCCCCGCTTGGGTGCCTGTGGCCCCCATTTCAATGAGGGTGACACCCACTTAGTCTGAAACCTGAGAGTCCTCCCTGGCTCCACCGCCCCCTCTCCCACGCACAGTCTCCCAGCAAGCCTTGCCTGGTCCACGTCAAACACGTCCTACTTCCCTCCTCTGCTGCCTCTTCTCCGGGTGAGGCACCTGGCGGAGGACCCCCTGCCTCACCCTCCAGCCTGCCCCCCTCCCTGGGCAGCCAGAGTGGCTTCTAGCAGCTGACCACACCACTGCCTTGCTTTCAGAGGGGGTGCACGGGGAAGTCCACATTCTGCTCTGATGGACTCTGATGGACCTGCCTCCCTCCCTATCCAGCCTCTGTGTCCTCCCACACCCCCAAGCTCCCACACTCTCTCCTGACATTCCCAGTGATTTCTCCAAAAGCCCCAGGCTCTGGCTGGCTTCCAGGCTTCCCTCTGTACATACTTTGCTCTTGTCTGCACTCCTCTCCTCTTCTCCCTCCTGGATAATGTCTAACATCCTCAGCTCACTTCCTGTTAGACTCTCGCCCTGCCCTGCCCTGCCTGCAATGGGTACCCCTCCTCCATCTGCTCCCCCCCCCCCGCCCCACACCAGCACCCGCTTCCCCCTACAGAGAGTGCTGTGTCCCCTCCACACCTGAGTATGATAATAATATAATACATATAATCAATATGTATTGAACCAATGGGTCACTTGGGAAGGATGAAGGAGCTCTTTGCATGGACAGACCCTGTGTGACATGCTTTATAGCCTCAGTTGGCTCATGTGAGCCTCTTGCTACCTTAGGAGAGATCACCCTCCTCATTTTACAGGGAATGAACCGAAATCACTCGCGCAAGGTCAGAAGGTTGGCCACAGCCAAACTGGGTTGAGACTCCAGTCTGACACCTGAGCCCGTGACACTCCCTCCCCCGCCGCCTCCTGGCTCAGAGTGCTTTGAGGAGCAATCTATCTTCAAGTATTAAGAGCTTTTAACTGAGAAGCAAGAGAGAAATACAGAAGAGAGGAGAATGGAGATCTCAACAAGGGGTGGGGGAGGGAAGAGCTATCCCCTCTGTAAAGTAATTAAGAGGCAGACAGAGCAAATAAGGGAGCAGGGAAGGGAGACTTTTGTCTAAATATGTAGCCTCAGCTATGTGGGTCACGGTGATTTGGAATCCACTTAATTTAGCTGCCTTCAGCACTGCGGTTTCTCGTTCGGATGTTGGAGGCGGAACCGGGCAGTAAAAATGTCATAAATTCATCAGCAAATTCCCTCCAGCTCTCAAGGTCTAGCCCTGGATTCCCGAAAGAGCCGGCCCTGGGCAGAGTGTGGGCAGGCAGGATGGAGGCCGGGGGACGGAGCCATGCCCTGGGCTGCCAGTGAACCTTGAGGCGGGAAGAGGAACCGTGGCTGCCTGAGCCAGAGGGATTTAGGTTAGACCCAGCGAGGAGCTTGTCCTCATGGTGACAGGCCAAGGGCAGTAAAAGATGCAGGGGACAGGGCTGTTCCTGGGGGGACAGTTCTCCGCAGAGCCGAGGGTGAGCTGGGGATGGTGGTGCAGGCCTGGCTAGGGCTCAGGTCAGGCCCGGGATGCTGTGGATGCTGAGTGCAGCCAGGAGGGGTGTGTGTGTGTGTGTGTGTGTGTGTGTGTATGTGCGCACACACGCGTGCTGGCTTTGGGGTTGTCAGGGGTCAGGAGGTAGCATGAAGCAGAGCCACACCAAGAGTCCTCGGTTCTAAATCTGACCCAGCCTTGAATCCACTGGATCACTTTGGAAAAGCTACGTGGCTTCTTGGGACCACTGTCTTCCTCGGCTGTTGGAATGACTTGGATCAGAACCCTGTTCTCTGATCTTCCCACCACCAGTGCTCCTATCCTAGCTTCACAACTGGCACGCATGACCATCCAACACGGGACTCTGAGCAACACAGTGCGGTTCCCATGCGGCCCGGGCGGGGGCGGGGGGTGGCGCTGGCGGCTCTAGCCTTCTGCATTGTTCCCATTCCAGGGACAGGAAAGAAGCTGGTGTGCCCGTGAACCCAGGGGGCCTCATTGCAGTGGGGCCGGGGCGGGGTGGGGGGGGGATGCTGCAGTTGCTCCCACTGCTGGCAGCGTGAAGGTGGCTTGAGGAACGTGACAGTCCCTCAGGATGCCTGGGGGCCCTGGCAGCCCGAGCTGGGGAGCCACAGCCGAGATCCTGCCTCTAACCTGAACCCTTTACATGAATGGAGAGAAGCTGGCTGTTGGGGACAAAGGTCTGGCCCCAGAAACAAGAGGTCCACGAAATGGAGATAAGCAAGCTCTCCTAGGTTCTCCTTGCTGTAGCAAGGACCAGGGCCTGGCTTTCTGGAGAAGGGATAGTCCAGCTCCAAGGCTGGTATGCACCCCCGACACCCCGACTGGAGTCACTCCACTCCGGAGTCCCCACCAGCCCAGCCTCCCCGCCTCCCCGCTGTGTATGCCCTCCCACGGCACCTACCTCCACCCCCAGACTCCCCCTTCATTACCTGCTCACCCCGCAGGGCCTGGTGGATGGTGAGACTCCTGTTGTTGTGCATGGTGAACAGGATGGCTTTGCCCGTGTGGTTGAACCGGGGTGCTCCTGCCACGTACACCCACCCCTGCCTGGAGGACATGACCGACGTGACGGTGTACCCTGCCACAGGAGGAAACAGGCTGGTCTCTGCCCCAGCTCCTCAGCTGTGCCTGAGCACAGGCCAGTCAGGGCAGGCTGAGCCGGTGCAGACCTGCAGGGTGGTCACTCCTAGGTACAACTGGGGAAGCCTGAAAGAGGCAAAGCTCAGGATGGGGCTTTGGAGGGTGAACAGAATTCAAGCACCCCGGCCCCAGCTGGAGGCACCAAGGCAGCCGGGTGAGGCTGCTGAAAGGCACTGTTGACCTGGAGCGTGCACCCCCTCCTTCACCGGAGTCCCGAGTCCCGCATGTGTGGGGGAGCAGGGAGGAGGGAGACGGTGAACCCAAGCTGGGCTTCATTACATATTGGGCAGGCTTTGGTTTTGATCCCCACCAGTTGTCTGTCTGGGGACCAGCCGGTGTTATCCTCATCAGGGTAACCTGCTGGAAAGCGGTTCATGGAGAACCACAGCCAGGTGGAGGGAGCTGCTCCGCTGGGCATCGACACGGGGTCCTTGCAGTCCCAGAACTTTGCAGACTCAAAGGAGCGAGCCCCTAGGCTCCTCTCAGTCCCACACGCACACTACGCAAGCAAGGAAGAAATGGAAGCCAGGGCACCTTCCGGAAAGGCCACCACTCCATGCCCTCGGGCTGGCTTTGCCGGATGGCGGTGAATCTCGAGGCAGAGCCTAGAGCCCCACTTTCTGCCCGATGGCCTCGGGTGCTGGATCCCAGTTTTTAGATGCGTTTGTTGGCAGTTCCTGGACCGTCTCTGGCAAATGGATGTCTCCCCCTGCCATGTGTGCGTGTGCGAGTGTGTGTGGGTAAGGGTGCCACCATGGTCCACTGGTTGCCCACACAGAGGCTGCAGGATGCATAGACGAGTTCACTGAGTGGCTGGGAGCGCGGATGCAGGACGGTGAGCTACTCTGGTTCCAGACACATTTTTGACTCTTAGAGCTGTATCCTGGGGACTGGGGCTTGAAAGGTCAGTGAAGCAGGAGGTAGCACAGGCTGATAGGGCTGTGTATTAGCACAATCATAAATATATGAGGGTATAAATATATGACCTTACGGCGTGGGGTCAGCTTGTTTGCTTGCTTGCTTTTTCTCTCTTTTCTCTTTATTTTTAGGAGGGGAGGGGCAAAGGGAGAGAGAATCTTCATACTCGACTTGGAGCCCGACTCAGGGCTCCATCTCCCAACCCCGAGGTCATGACCTGAGCCCAAATCAAGAGCCCAATGCTCAGCTGACCCAGGGGTGCCATCCAGGCACCCCACCAAGCTTTCTTTTGAGCTCCAAATGGCACTACTGAAAATGTTCTCAATTAGCCCCTGGCTCTGGGCTTCCTCAGAAGGGGGGGACAGTGGTGGGAGGGGCTTGGGGGCCAAATGTCCTGGAAGCACGCGTGGGCTGCCTTTCAAAGCAGCATGAAGCATTGAGAGCTTCCTGCTTCCCACAGTCTGCTGGCTGTGGCTTCAGTTTCCGTGTGGTTCTTTGGCCAGCAGGCAGGGCCATCCTGACAGCTGGATCGACCTCCCAGAAGGCCTGACAAGATGACAGGGGAAGACCCGTGGCCAGAAGTCCACACAGCTTCCTTGTGTGGAGGCGGAGAGCCTGGCCTCCTGAAGTCCTTCCTCCAAAACCCTCTCTCCCTTGGGGCACATAGAAAGGAATCTTCCAGAGATCCCAGACACTGTCCTCGTGGCTGAGCCCCAGAGGGAGGAGAAGAGAGAGGCATTCCTTCAGGATTCCCACCCAAGATGGTTGGGCCTTGCAAGGGATTTGCAGCCTGGCTCTGCCCCACCAGGGTCTCCTGGGAGGAGGAAGACAGCTCTGCTGGGCCAGGAGAGATGGTGGCGGGAGACTCATCTTGCTACCCTCTCACTCGGATACCTTCACTGTCCCTCCTGCTAGCATAATAAAGCTCCAACTCCTCAACCCGGCATTCGAGGCCTCCAGCTACAGCCTGCCCTAACCCGCCTTCCCCTTCCTGCTGCACCCCTCTGCCCCAGCCTGACCTGTCTACTTCCTGGGTCCTGAACTCGCCGAGCACTTTCCACACCTCCCTCCTTCTCTTGGACCTTTTTGGCTTCTTCAGTCTCTTCCTGCCCCAGGGACCTGGTGCAGACCCCAGCACAATCCCAGGGGTGGCCAGGGTGTGCGGCCACTGGAGCGTGACGACCCACAGCGTTTGTCTCAATCCCTTGGGCCCTGGGTGCTGATGTAATCTCCCTGATATTTAAGGCAACTGCACCACCATCCCTTACATGGTGTCCCCACTTGTCTACACAGTGCTGAGCACGTGGGAGGAGCACAAGCCGTCGCGGTTGATTCGCACTGAATGGGCGCCAGCCTTCGTTCTTCTGACATCTCTTCTAGCGTCTGGGTATCTGCCAGGGCAGGGGCTCCGATCTCTCCCTTCTTTTCTGTGCTCGCATCTGAACTCTGGCCCCATGTGCATTATAGTTTGTACCTGTGCACCTGTCTCTCCCCCACTGGCTGAGAAGCAGCTGGAAGGCAGACGCTGGGTCCCGCTTGCCATTGCGTTCGGAGGGCATCGGCCACAGGTGCGCTTTACGCAGTTGAGGTTTAATATCTGTTGAGTAAAGTGGAGCCCAGGCCCTGGGGCCAGGTAGTGCTGGGAAGTTTCTAGGGCCCTACACCTCTGTGTTTCCCAGGCAAGTCCTGATTCTAGCATTCTGTGGCCAGCTCAGGGTCCCAGAGTTGGAGATGGAGGATGGGGTGGCCACAGTGTGGGCAGCGTCACAGGCAAGGCGTGTGGTTGAAGCGCTGGGGGACAGAGGCAGGGTGACATGGACACGTGGACAGATGTGCCGACTCTGGGTGGCCCGGGCTCTTGGAGGAGTGGGGTCCGAGGAGGCATTAATGATGAGGGACCTCACAGATGGCAGACGTGGCTCAGAGATCATGGGAGCCCCGGCGGTTCCCTGCCTGCTGCCCTTCGCTCTGGCTTGGCCTTTTCAGAAAGGAATCTGCCCTGGCAGCCTCAGCGTGGAGGCCCAGGGCCCCGTTCTTCTAGAACTGGAGGTGACTGGGTTCCATGGGTTAGGGCCTCACAGCTGGGGGGCCTATCACCATGGGGCCAACTATCTGTGGTTCTCCTTAATGTCTGCTTCCCAAGTGCTTAATGGGAATAAGCACTTGATTGTGAATATTAGCACATAAAAATGAGGGTAGCTTTCTCCTCGACTTGCACCTTGGCCTTGGGAGGCAGCTCAGCGTGCTCAAACCCCAGTCAAGGCAGAAAGCTTTAAAGACACATGGACAGTCGGCCCAGCGTCTAGAAGCATCAGCTGAATGTCGGGTACAGGAGGCTTGCTTGTCACTAATTCTAACCTGTTGGTCTACAGGTGCTGGGTGAAGGGGCAACGGTCCCCGACCTGTGGCTGGACGTTCACAGACTATGCAGCCAGGCCCCTCGGCTCAGGTGTGGGAGCCCCCGGGCCCCCCCTGCCCACCGCCCAGGAGCCACGCTCAGCTCGGGCTCTTACCTAGATAGGCACCGTGGTTCTTGAGCTCCTCGGGGAATTCCTTCAGGTAGGACTCTCGGAGGGGGATGACCTTCCCGCCGCTGGTCTCCTTCAGCACGGCCCCGTTCCAGTCATAGGCGCCAACGGCTCCCAGCAGAATCCCGTCCTGACATTGGGGAGGGGCCGTCAGCTCGCGTCTCCCGGGGCTCCCCGGGTTCTGCACAATGAGCCCCTACCAGCCACCTCGGGCACCAACCTGACCTGTGTCTCCTGTGTTCATTATTTAACTTCCAGCCGGGATTCTGGACTTTTGAATGAGCCAAGGACCTTCCACCCCATCCTCAGCCTCAATGGGTCAAACAAAGGAATGTTCCAGAAATACATTCCACCTCTGGGACCCAGCCTCTGTTCCTCATTGGGCTTTCAAATCCCTATAGTCAATCTCCCGTGGCTCTCTCCTCCTCCTGGCCCTCCTTGAAGCCGTGCCCTTGGCCTTGGCCTCCTTCCCTGTTCCCTCATGGTGGCTGAGTTTCTTCCCCGTGTGTGAATCTTACTTCTTCATTTCTTCAGTAAGAATTCATCGCGGGTCTACTGTGTACCAGGCACTTGCTTGGTGCTGGGATGCTACCTCTGCCCTCGCAGAGCTCCAAGTATAAACAAACGTGCAGACCAACATACTAGTTGCAAAGCGTGCTGGATGCTACAGGCAACATGTAAATACCACAGGGAGGTGTAGGCTAGGCGGAAATGGGGGTCGGGGGAAGCGTTTTTGAATAAGTGATGCTCACCTGGACACCTGGCAGGGGAAGGGACAGGTGTGCCAAGGTCCTGAGGCTGGGAGGGAGTTTTGAGGCTTTGGTTTTAAGGGCCTGAAAGCTGTTGGATGGGCTGCAGCATGGAGCGAGGGGGGCCAGCACGACTCTGATGAGGCTGGACGGAGAAGCCAGGGCCACATCCGTGATGGCCCGTGCTCCAAGGAAGGGGGCTTGTCTTTAGCTGCAGGGGAAGTGGGTGCTGCAGTGCTTGGACAGGAAGGTGGGCGTTCTGGCTCCCTGAGGGCCAGGCTCCCTGTTACTGACTCCAGGGTCCCCTCACTCTCTGGGGTGCCATCACCACCCCACCTCCTTAAACCACCCACAAAGCTAGCAAGTACAGGAAAGCAAACAGCCAGCCCTTAGAAGAGGAGGAGAAGTGCTAGGGACAACAAACGCCCGAGGAGGTGGTGGGAGCAAGCAGGGCCACCTTCCCGGGTGACCTTGATGATTCCGGGCCGGGCAGGTGTTACCCCAGCTTTGGGCCGTGGGAGCTCTAGCTGGCGAAGTCACCTCTTTCCCCCACCGAGCCTCCCTGATTCCGGCTGGGTGTCCCCCCACCACTCGGGGCCCAAGGCACTCCGTCTCCCCTTCCCTCCAAAGCGATGGTGCCAATAGGAAAATGTGATTCTGGCCTTGGGATAGTCAGGGCCGTGAGTGACCGTGCAGGCAGGGTCACCAGGTGCCAGTCTCAGTGGAGGGGGCAGGACTCTGAGCCTGGAGCTGACTTTCCATTTCTCATTTCCCAGGGGTCACATTAAAGACGGAAGTTGATCATAGATAAGACTTAAAAAGTCTGAATAGCCTGGAAGTGGAACCCACCATTCAGATCGAATGTTTTTCCGGCTGTAAGTAAGCCGGTCTCTGGAGAGTCTAATATGCTTGGTTGTGTTTGATGTCACACTTTCTAATTAGCTTCCTCCTCCTACTCTGTGTGAGCTGCTGTCTGGGAGCTCCTGACATCTGCCAGCCTCGGGGATCAGGGCCAGGGCCTCAGGCTTGCTGCCCATGGCCACCGCCGGTGCTCCTGGTGCTCGTGGGCGTGCTCCCTCCTCAAAGAGTATTTTCCCATCAGAGAGACCAGCAGGATGGATGTTCATTAATGGCACTTGACAGATGGCATTCAAGCTTCAGAGAGGGAAAGGGACTTGCCTGAGGCTGCACAGCAAGTCGGGCAGGGCTTGGATTTCGAGCAGGGGGATGGTATGGGCAAGGGGGAAAACACCCACAGGCAGCCCCTGGACCCTGCTTCTCTGCCTTCCCATTGGAGCACCTTCTAGGAGGAGCGTGATGCACAGGCCTCGCTCCTCGCTGTCCCCCCCATCTCTTCCAGCTGAGTCCAAGTTTGCAGGACCAGGCTCCTTCCTTCATGGAGAGGACTTGGAAGATGAGGTCTTGGCCTTGCAGATGACTGGAAGCCTCCAAGATGCACTGAGGACTGGCTCAGCTGACGTGCCTGGGATTCCACTGGGGAGGACCTGAGGCCGACCGGCGGGGTTTGGGGATTCCACAGGGACTTCTGCATTTGGCTGTACTGGGCCGGCTGATGGCTTTTGCGGGTTCTCGCCTTACGCTGTTTGACCCTGGCAGGGGCTGCATGCTGGTGCTTCCAGGTGGTGGCCCTTTTCCGACAGGTGTCTGTTGCCAGGGAAGGCCTCGCTGAGGACTGTGGCCGAGGGCCGGCTGGGAGGGAGCACACCTCAGTATGGCACTATCTTTCCCCAGCTCGGGGAGCCTAGACATTTTGAACTTGGAAAAAATCTGGAAGGGCAGGGCCCACAAAGAGGGTTGAAGCCTTGACAGAGGAAGCCAGGCATGCAGGCCCAGCTGGAAAGCAAATGGCAGGGCGTTGCAGGGCAGAGGCTCGTCATCCCACGCTCCAGGCCTGGCACCGGCTCCCTGATTTATGGCCTCCTTTCCCGTGGGGCCAGCTGAGCTCCCATCAGGTATTGCCCGGTGTGCCTGGGTGGCCTCGCACATGGATCCTTGGCATAAGCTGCCTTTTCTGGTGCCCTGCATAGAAATGAGGATGCAGGCATGGTGGCCCTCAGCAGGTCCAAGGCCAAATCCGTGCCCTCCCTACAGACAACCTGTACCTGTATTAACTTGAGCGAAGCACCTGCCATGAGACTCTGCTAGCTCAGCTCTTAGCTGCCTTCTGCCCTGGCCTCTGCAGCAGTCTTGCCTTCCTAGCTGAGCCAAATGCTCCCTGGGCATGTGACCATATCTTCTCAAACTGTGTCCCAGCTAGTCTGTGTCCCCAGCTGGGGGTGAGGGAGGGGCAGGCATATCCCTAGCAGTGGAAACAGTACAGTCTAGGGCAGTGGTTCCCAAATGGGGGCAGTTCAGCCCCCAGGCCATATTTGGCAATGTCTGGAAACAGTTTTGTTCGTCAGAGCTAGGGGTGATGTTGGGGTTCGTATGGCATCTCGTGGGTAGTGGCCAGTGCTGCTGCCTACAAGACACAGGACAGTCCCAAAGAATTGCCCTGCCTAAACTGTCAGTTGGGCTGAGGCTGAGAATCCCTGGCCCGGAGCTTAGAGCAGGAAGACTCCAGTCAGACATTCCTGGGTTGCTGTTTCAGCTTCAGGTCTTCTAGCTGTGTGACCTTGGGCAAGCTTCTCTCTCCCTCCCTCCCTCCCTCTCTGGCTCTTTCTCTCTCTCTCTGGTGCTCTGTCTCAGCCTCAGCTGTAAATCGTTTTGTGGTGAGAATTAACATTTTTAATTCTTAGCATGGTGCTTGGCAGCCAATAAGGCCTCAGCATATAGTAGCTCTTCTCATCCTTTTATTCATCCATAAAACCCCGGGGGGGCAGGAGTCAAAGAAGCAGATCTCACAGTCAGGTTGGTGCTGCAGATGACTCATTACAGCTGCCCAAGGGGAGTGCCCTGTTGGGGGCAAGGGCAGCCTAACTGGGGGCTCCGCAGGAGGGGGGGGCCAACTGAGGAGGTGGGTGGAATTAGGATCGGATTTTTAAGAAACCCTTACTTGATTTATTAGTAAGTCTCAAAAGGTTCACTTCCAGCTCCAAGCCTCAAGATTCAGTTTCAGCAAATATTTTTCAGACATCTCAAAGGTGGAGGTTCAGAGAGGTTAAATGATTTGTCTGAGGCCGCACAGTCAGGCGGTGCTTTCTCCTTGCCCAGCAGTAATGGAATGAGAATAGCAGACGCTGGCAATTCTTCTTGGCTTTGGTTAGGTGGGATGGTGCAGGCAGGTGGAGGTGGCCGCTGGTGGTCCTGTGCATTCGTGCACAGATCACCTGGAGGACACTGAGTACTGTCCTCCTCCCCAGGCTCTTCCAATGGCTCCCTGGTGCCTGCATGCCCATCATCAGAGTGACGAGAGGGGCTAAGAGCCCCTTCTCAGGCAGATACATCATTAAGAGGATGGATTATACTGCCATTAATTGCTTGGATCCTGTCAGAAAATGATGTATTTTTAACAAGCCCAAAGGGAGGGATGAGTGCCAGGAGGCTTAGGCAGGGTTGGGCAGGTGACCCCCCTCAGAAATAGGCCTCCAGTCTTTATGTAGAGGGAAGCCCTCCCATCACTGTGCTGGAATCCATAGCCAGGGTGGCAAGGAAGGGCTGTGGGGGGCAGGGGGTACACAGTACCTGACTACTCAGCCCCGATCGGGGGTTGGTTGTCTCTGCTCAGAGCCTCCGATAATGGCCCAAGGCCTTAGCTCTTCAGCCTACAACCGTGGCGGGGAGGGGTGCTGCGGGAAGGGCACAGGCTGAAGAGGCAGCTGGTCGGGGAGGTGGGAGGCTGACCACCCTTGGCCTGTTCCAGACATAACCAAGGGCTGGTCCTGCTGGACCTAACCATGTGTAGGTTAAAGGAAAATAGTCTCTTCCCATCTCAGGTGAGTCAAGTATCTGTGTAGACAGGATACACGCTAATGAAACTGCTTTCTTCTGGAAACCTCCGGGGTTGGGGAGACATATGGACCGCAGGGTAGGAGGAGTGGGGATGGATTATTGGCTCCATCCACCGCCAGTGGGCATGGATTATTTATATATTGTTCCCTTGCTTCCTCCATACCTTCCCCTCCTGGCCTGTGGGCATTGCAGACTCTTAGAGTCTATGCCCCCTTGGGAGGTGTGGATCCCTTTGGTAAGCTTCCTGGCAGACTCCTGCAGCTTCTTCTTGATTACCCAGCTCAACAGGGAGTTCACCACCTCAGCGGGCAGCCAGGACTAATGAAAGCCACTCCAGCTATTAGTGACCTTTGCATTCATTTCCAAAGCCTAATGGGGCCATTGGCTTAAAAAGCTGTTTAGAATTGGACCGGAGATCCGGAGATCCGTAGCTGGCCTTCCTGATGGTAATTTTCAGAATATCCTCTTATTCCTTTTTGCAAATTGAGACTAGAGTTCCGTGGATTGACTCTAGCTCTCTGGGTTTTCCCAGTGGCTCCGCCTGGGATGCAATGCCTGTGGCCTGGGGCCTTGGGCTCTTTGGGTGACCGGGTGGCATTTTGGGGTCTTCTCTCTTACCCTGGAAACTGGTCTCTCCTTCCTCTCATTGCTTTTATCTTTTTTCACTCGAAGGCTGGTTTCCTTGCTGGAAAGGCAGGAGCAGCCCAAGTGATGATCTCCTGGGTTCATATTTGAGATATTCTCATATTTGAGAATATGCTATGGGGTCCTTCTTCCAGTGCTAGAGATCATTCTTTCTGGCATAGCTAAACAGGCCCAGGGTAACTGAAGGATCTTCGCACATTTGCAAGAAGCAGCTGTTTGTGGAACACTTTTGGGGGAGATGGAGCCTGATAGCTCACCCAGGACATGGACTCACTCAGGCTCAGCACCTGCTCTCGACAAGGCTGAAAGGCTGGACCACCTGCTCCCCATCCCCACAGAGGTCTGACTGACCCTGAGAGCTGTGGAGCTGGACTCCCAGGGACAGAACGGCTGTGGCCAATTATGATGGCATCAGTGGTTGGCGCTGAGAAACCTCTGTGCCCTAAAATAGCAACCCAATGGCCAGTCACAGTGCCAGACAGACCACCATCCTTGCTCCATTCCTTTCGATTTGGAAGGATTTTTTTTTTCTTTTTAAGAATTAAAGAGTCTCAGATTCAAATTTAATCATCATCTCTTTAAGAGTCCTACCAGATAAAAACCACTGGATGCCTGTCACTTGAAAAACAAGAGTCAGGGGATGAGAAGAGCTGGGGGTGGGGATGAGGATGGGGAGAGGCACCCTGGTCTCTCCAAGCAGGGGAATGAAAACGAGTTGTATACGCGGAAGGATCTGCAGAGGGCAGTGCATGACCTTGACCTAAATAGCAGGCCAGGGCTCTGAGCTCCTGGTCTCCCCTGTGTAGTTGGGGAGCAGTGGATCCTGTCAGGACTCGTCCCACTTGAGCTGCGTGGGTCATTTTCAGGGCTCATTCCAGTGTTTTTGAATACCTGAACCTCATCATAACTTCCCCTTCTCTTCAGGTTCCCTGATTCCTGAGCATACACAGGCCACAGTATTTGAAGCGGGAGACGGCACCTTCCAGGACCCAGCGCAGGGCCCAGCACCGAGAAGGCACGGAAGAAATGTGCCCCTATGACTGCCTAAAAGGGACTATTCCCACCTGCCAACCCGGCTGGGCTGTGCTGAGCATGAAATGGGGCGCAGGAATTTCCTGGAAAAGTTTCAAGTGCTGTGTGCCTATAGCATGACTGACTTGTTATTATAGGCAGTTCCATTTATACCTTGCTGGATTGGGGTGGGCATGAGCCTGTCCAGATGCAGCTCAGAAACAGCGGAGTGTGAGTCAGGTTTCCACCCTTCTGCCTGCTGCTGCCCACTGCACACATGTACCCGCCCCCAACTCCCCCACCCCCAACTCCGATTTGGGATTTCTGACTCAGACCCCCTTAGAGTCCATAAGCTTACAGGGAGCAGCTGTTTGGTGTGTGAGGAGGGACGAGTGTAAGCCTGGTGTTTTTCTCTATGTCCCTTCAGCAGGTCACTCAGACTTTGTGTGACTCAGTTTATTCATCTGGAGACTGGGAATAAGGAATCCTGCCCTATTTACCTCGCAGAGGAGTTGGTGGTGGTGGTGGTGGTGGTGGTGGGAATTGGTGAGATATTGAAGGTGAAGTATAAGTAGGCAGGATCGATAGGTCCTTTCTAGCAAATGAGGAGGCATAAGCACACTCCCACGGTGCCCGCCTGAGAACACTTAGGACACCTGTCTGCCCAAAGCATGCCCACTGACGCAGACTCCGGCCATACGGTCCTCCTGCCACCAGGGCTCCCAGGAGGGGCTCCAGGGATTTCTGAAACTCTCTCCCAGATACTGACTCTCTGCCCCCACCCCGGCAATCCCGTGAGGTGTCAGCCCCGTCTTGCCAATCAGAACCAGGTGAGGTGTGTCGAGGGAGAGGGACACCCGGACCGACCTTCTGAGCCTGCCTCTGGCATCGTGGGCCCACCTGGGACCTCTGCCATCCGTGGCTGAGTCTGCACCGGGACCACATCTGGCACATCTGGCCCCCCTCCCCGCATGGGCGCTGGTCCACGCCCCGCACGCACAGGCCGCCTGGGGCAAGGGTGCCATCAGGACAGTGCAATTGATTGGTTTCTCCCATGTTGACCGCATTTTTGCACAAGGCTCTGTGGACTGAACGGGACCTTTGGCCCTGGCGGAAATGTCCCCATCGGCACCCTGTGCAGGGAGCAGAGGCAAGGGGTGGCGGTGCTCATTACTTGCAGCCCACTCCCTGCTGGGAAGGGCTTGGGACAACCTACTGCAAGGTGGAGACCTTGGCTTCCGTCTTGCAGCCGCAGCGGATGGAGGCAGAGGCAGCCCAGGACAGGCGGGGTGACCACCTAGAGAGCCGGGGAGTGTGCGGGAGGGCGATTCCACCCCGGACCCACCTCCACCACGTGAGACGAAAAGCCGGTCTGTGACATCTCCAGCCCGAAGGAGGTCTCATTTTTGTTGGTGCCTGAAACGGAGGGACAGAAAGATCTGGGCTCCATGCCTGACCACCTACTTGGTGCCACACACACACCTGCAGCTCCACCCGCAGCCCCCGTGTCCTGGGGGTGCCTTCAGGGAGGGAAGACGGGGTCCCCGAGGCTGAGTCCAGCGGAACTGCACCCCTGGGTGGCCCAGAGGCAGGCGGCCTACCCAGGGAGGGCACCAGGCACCTTCCCGAGGCGCTGGCGTTACGACTAGTAGCCTGCTCACTGTCGAGGACGTGCTGGGACGGGTTATACGAGACAGCATGTATGCTATATGGCTGTCAAATAGGGGAAAGAGCAAGAAAAGTGCATGGAAAGAAATAGTCAACATTTTTGGCCAGAAATGGAAATTCCATCTCTTTCCCCACTTCTCTCATTCCTATTATTCACCAGTTTGGTTCCAGATGCCTCTGGATGACTCCCAAACGTTGGATCGACCCTCGGGAGGGAGACCTGTCACCACCACAGCTTTGCACAAGAAACCCATGTGTGCTGAAAGCTCCTCCCCACAAAGCCCCCCGACCCTGCACAGGGCCCTGGAGCCTATGTTCTCGACACCCAAAGTGACCATTTCTAGAAGAAGGATGCTCCTCTGGGTATTTAAGCCCTAGTGTGAGTGTCAGCACTCAGGCTACACTTTCTATTCCTTTATCCTTGTGGATCAGGCCTGCTTTCATCTCCACCTCTTCATGCGTCTGGAGCTCATCTTTTCCAATGCGCTCAGGCTCTAGGACTCTGTTTTCTGTCTCTGTATGCAACCCTCCCATGTGGCCCAGCCCAGTGTTGCGAGGGCCGGCTGCAGCAATACATGGTGCAAAGGAGATCTGTGCACACAAAACTGGAGTTTAACAGTAAGGAGGGAGGTGATTGGAAGGAACCGTACGCGGGGCACCTGGGTGGCTCATGGTTGAGCATCTGCCTTTGGCTTGAGGATCGAGTCTCACATCGGGATCCCCACAGGGAGCCTGCTTCTCCCTCTGCCTGTGTCTCTGCCTCTCTCTTTGTATCTCCCAAGAATAAATAAATAAAATCTTTTTTTTAAATCTTTTTTTTTTTTTTTTTTTAAAGGAACGAACCCTATTCAAAGTGTTTTCGGGGGAGCGGGAGGAAACAAGGCTCAGGGATGAAGCACTTCAGGCTATGGAGGCAGGTCCAGCTGCGTTCAAACTAGGCCAGATACACAAAGGACACCCAGTTCAATCTGAATTTCAGACACCAGCGGATAATTTCTTAGTATAGGTCAGTTTGCCACAAGCACCATATTTTATATTTGCCAAATCTGGAGACACTGGTTCAGGCCCCGTCTCCTTCCCAGGCTGTGAAAGCTTTGGCAAGTCACTTGGCTCCCATAGGCTTATGGATCCTCAGAGGTAAAAGGGGGAGAATTTGAGCAAAGCCACTGTCTGGGGCTGACTGTGAGGTGCACAGCCTCAGGTCCGGCACAGAATACCATGGAATTATCATGAAGGGATGGCTCCTGCTAGAGCATTCCATGTGGTGGGGCTGGATTTTGGGGGTTCATCTGGTGCGAGCCCAGGAGCACAGACCCCTCTTGGTAGGTATTGCTCACCTTCCAAGCTGAAGATCCTGTCCCCCAGGGCATCAACGATGTCTTTCAGGGCCGCCTCATCAGTCACGTTGAAGAAATGCTTGTCATCGGGGTCACTGGCGATGTATTTGATCTCATTTAGAAAAGCTTCTGGATTGATCCCCCTGCGGTTGTAGTAGCCCAGAACCTGCCAGGTAACAGGGGCAGGGCAACAAACCAGGACATAGCACAGACCTCTCCACATGCCCGAGGCCACTGGCCCCGAGTGGTGGGGGCCACCATTACAATCACAGAGAGAACTTGAGGTCCCACTTGTAGTTTGAAATAGGTTGTCTCGTAGAGGCCAGATAAGGCCCCTGTTCTAAGATAAGGTTCTGGGGGCTGGGTGGCTTGGGGTGTTTCCTAGAGTTTTGAGGTTTCAGAACCTCCCTGGTGATGGAGAACTACTCCTCCCCCAACCCCTACAACTGTTGTGGTCAGCCCCAGACAGTGCTGAAGGAAAATTTTCAAGTTACTCTTTAGGAGAGGATGAAACAAGGAGAGGCCTATTGGAGGGCCTGGACAGCTTGTCCACTACCCAGAAAATGACCCAGGGAGTCCCCAGGGGTTTGATGGCAAAGCCTCTAGGGGCGCAGGGTGGAACACACGGGGCAGGACTCACGGCCACAGCATATCTGGTCACGTTGTCTCTCTCGCTTTGCTGGATCACCTTCTCCAGGTCTGGGCTGTCATGGGACTCCCCATCTGTTATTACGATCATCACCTTCTTGGCTCCCTTCCTTCCACCTTTCTGGAAAGCCTCGGAACTGAAACCAGAGCATAGGGAGAGGGTCACAAGAGCGATGTAGGGATGGAACAGCCCCCAGCACTCCTCCAGAGGGGCAGCCACAGAAGCAAGGCCAAGCCCATTCAGCTCCTGGGGCAGGGTGGTGGTGGTGGGAGCAACCCAACAGGGTTGGGATCTCGAACCAGTGAATAAGCACTGGGTTGAGATGCTCACATTACTTGTTCACCAGCTGCTCAGAAGGGTCATGTATCTGCTTGTCTTTTTTTGTTTTTGTAAGGATTTATTTATTTTAGAGGGAGAGAAAATGAGTACAAGCGGGAGGGGCAGAGGGAGAGGGAGAAACTCAAGCAGACTCTGTGCTGTGCGCAGAGCCTGACGCAGGGCTTGATCTGATGACCCTGAGATCACGACCTGAGCCAAAACAAGGGTCAGACGCTGAATTGACTGTGCCACTCAGGAGCCCCTGCTTTAAAATGACTTTAAAAAGTCCCTTTATAGTCTTGATCATGCTGTTTGGGGTAAGCAAAGGGGGCAGGATGGGTTTGGGAAGAAAGTTCAAGGCCCGACGGAGACCTTTATACGCGCTAAGTTAGTGGTTCAAAAACCCAGCTGTACATTAGAATCACCTGGGGAATTTAAAAAATGATGCCCAGGCCCCACCTGGGCATGTAATCAGGAGCTCTGGGGGCATGGCCTGGGCATCAGTATTTTTCAAAAGATCTGATGAATACTGATGTTTAGACCCACTTCTCTACATACTGAAAAGGTGACGGGCCAGAGTAACTCAACACCCAAATGACACTCATCATAGAATACACGGAATGAAGCCTGCATGAAGTTCTGATTTTTCCCACAAGGACTATTTTGGTTCTATTTTGGGAACTATTAAAGTATCCAATTCCATGACAAATATTCCTCTTTCTTGCTTTTTATTTTGTTTTCAGTGCCTGGAGCAGGTGCTTGGCCTGCTTGTTGGGCCACCCAGCCAGGGGCAGGGGGGTCTGGTATGATGCCCTGCTGGCAACCCATCTCACACACAAACTGGCTCTGGAAACATCACTAGTTCTTGGTGCTTCTGTGGTCGGCCCTCCTTTAGACTGTGAGGTTCTGAGTAGGAATGACACGGTCTGGACCAGATATCTGGCCCAGCAGGTAGAATTTTCCAGTAAGGATCTGAAAATAAATGTTTCCCTTAGACTCTGTGGTGACTCTTCTTGGGTCTCACCCATGGATTTAAACTCCCCAAAGTGAGATTAAAGCTCGTCACCAGAGGTATCTCTTGTTACATGGCGAGCTGATGAACTGATGTGCACGATGTAGACGTTGAGGAATTCACAAAGCCTGGAATGAGTTAGTTCAGAGCATCTTCAAGCTCCCAGTTAAGAGAAACAGACCATCTGCCATTCTCTAGCTCTGTGATATTGTGGATATACTGACTTAAAAAAAAACCCTCTAATTTTAATATGAGCTGTGAACTGAAGGAGGCCAGAGGTACACTTGATGTGACTACAGCAAATTTTGAGCTTAAGCCTGACCTCGTGGAGGGAGAACTCTACTAGTCCCTCAAAGGAGATTCTAGATATTTCTATAACCTCATCGAAGGGTCAGGCCCAGGCACAAAATTCCGCAAAAGAAGTATGGCAGGGGAGAAATCAGGGTTCATGGTTGTTTTAGCTATGACATTATCATCCCCCAAATCTGGCTCCAATAACCCCAAACACAACCCCCATTCCATTGTCAAAGCCTCCAAACATAATCATTCCTTAACTTTCCCTCTCTTCTGTTCTTGGCCAGGTGATGGTCTTCTTTCCACCTCTCCCTGATTGAATCCTGGGGTCTTCCTAGGACAAGCCAAATGCCAGCCCCTCTTAGCAATCCTCCCTTGGATCCTACCCTTTCATCCTCACTGAGTTAAGCTGATGCTCATCAGAGTTCCCTATTGGGTCAGGGGCCACAGGTAATAATCTTTGTAACCCCTCAAGTCCATGGTCTGGATCTTTATGCTTTTGCAGGTGCACACACACAAAAATGCATTGTGAATAACTGAATGAGGAGAGGCAACTTTTCACTTTAAAATGCACCTCCCTGTAGTTTGGTTCAAACCACTTGATGGGTTCCACACTCGTAATTGGCCTGGGGTTGGTGGGCTGCATCCCTGAATGAGTCCGTTAGTTCACACCGAGGAAGCAATAGCTCAGCGGGCTTGGGCTTTCTCTGTTGCTGTGGCAATTTCATGAGGGCGTGTTGGGGTCACAGGGGCTCATCCCAGTGACGGCAAAGCAGCAAAATGGCCCGTTCCTTGTGAGGATGAGTAAGAGCCATATTCACATGGAGGGAGGTTCATTTAGGAAAAAAGTTTCAGTGAGTTTTGTCAGCAAACAGAAGCATCTTGGTGGAGTCATTGCTTAATTATAAAAAGTTGTAAAGTTGGAAAAAAAACCCTCATCATTCGACCATATGAAATCACGTTATTACTAAATTCTGTTAAATGCATGGGCTAATCCTATGTGAGGTGGGATTATGCGAGAAGGGGCCTGTGGTCTCAATGGGCAGAGCAGAACTTGTATTTGTAGATGTAGAATTTATATTTAAAATCTATATGCCTCAGACGATGTAGTCACCTTAGGGGTTTAGGCCGCAGCTTGAAAGATCTTGGGGAATTGCTCAAAATCACTCCTCGATTTCAGTGGGGGGTGAGCACAATGTTCTGAGCAATGGTGGTGTCTCCGGAGCACGCATGGAGCCAGCTGCGAGGGCATGGTCCAGAGGTAACATTCATTATCATTGTGAGTGAGTTCCGGTGTGATTTTTAAGGACTTTAGGAGTCAGATTTAAGGATTTAAGGATCTTCCTCCCACTCCACTGACGACACGCACTCCTCAGGAAGATCCTGCCCTCACGGAACCCACGTACTTTTTATTAGGGTCTCTGTGGCACAGCGCATTTTCCACAGCTGGTTGCAACAACACCTTCCCATCCCAAATGCTCTTCTGTGACGTGGCCTTGCCATTCCTCCCTCAAGAGGCAGAATCAAATTCTCTTCCCCTTGAGTCTAGACTGGCCCTAATGACTTGCTTGATCAACAGAATATGGCAAAAGTCATATGCGAGACTTCAGGGGGTAGGTCTCAGGCACTCTCAGAGTTCCTGTGTGGGCCTCCTGGAAAGCTCTCTTGGGACACTCCTTCTCAGAGACTGGCTGCTACACCATGAGAAAACCGACTCATATGGCCACATGTGGGGGTGCTCAAGTCACCAGCCCACACTGAGCTCCCAACCAACAACAAGCAACAACTGCCAGTCACATGAGTGTGCCATTTTGGATGTCCATTCCAGTCAACCCCTCCCATGACAACAGCCCCAGCAGGCACACCAAACTACAACCATAGGAGAGAACCCCAGAGAGAATGGACCAGCTGGGCCCAGCCTACCCCGTAACTTGGAGGGATTAATAAATGATTGTCTCGAGGCACAGAATTTTGTGGAGTACACAGCAACGTAGAACTAGAACAGTTATCTGAGATTTAAGTAAGTCATTATTATTATTTCTATTTTATTAGGGTTGGTTTTTTTTTTTTCATTTTTTACCGAGCAAATTCGATGCCAAATGCCGTCCGGGTCTCTGTCCCTCCTCTCTGCTCAATGTGGCTGGCAGCTTCCACTACATCTTTTACAGACCTGTAGTCATTGAGGTGAAATTCATGCACCACGTCTTCTCCATACTGGACAACTCCAACCTGCGGGAGAGGGGAGAGGACAACAGAACATGCTGACCCCTGAAAACTGGACCCTCGGCAGTGAGGTTCCCTGGAGTCATCTCTGTCTGTGGCTGTTGGGGAGTACAGAGGGTGGGGGACCATCCCGATGGTGAGTCACTGGGAAGGAAAACAGTTCAACAGGGCTCTAGAAAAATGGGTGGCTTGGTGAGGCCTGTGGAAGGTTCATCTCCAGAGAGGAGAGTGTGAGTTAAAGAAAGACCCTACAACGGGTGCCTGGGTGGCTCACTCAGTTGAGCATCTGACTTTTGAATTTGGCTCAGGTCATGATCTGGGGGTCGTGGGATCGAGTCCCAGGTCACGCTCTACTCTAAGCCTGGAGCCTACTTAGGATTCTCTTCCTCCCTCTCCCTCTGACCCTCCCAGCTTGCGCTCATGCTCTCTCTCTCTCAGAAATAAAATAAAATAAAATAAAATAAAATAAAATAAAATAAAATAAAATAAAAATAAAGAAAGGCCCAACAGATTATGTTTATTGCTTAAGCACAGGATTGAAGCCTAAAATATTAGGAGCAGCATGCCTGGAAAGCCAGGGCATTTTTCATCAAATGTTGGAACCAAGGTTCCTGAAAAATTGGAAGAGAACCTTTTATTCCCAAGGTCAATAATATATAGACAATATTAATAGCCTCAAAACAAACAAAAATCCTTAAAGGCCTACAGTAGGACTAGAATAATAAAACCTTCCTGTTGGACAGGCCTCAAGTTTATTTGGTGCCTTTTTAATGCCCGACTTTTGGCCCGTGATATCCTAAGGATAATCTTCCTGTCGTGGGGAAGTCATTACTTCTTGAGAAAGCCCACTCCCTTTTTAACTGCTCTAATTGTTCCAAAATAATTTCCTAGGGATGCCTGGTAGCTCAGTGGTTGAGTGTATGCCTTTGGCTCAGGGCATGATCCCAGGGTCCTGGGATGGAGTCCCTCATGGGGGTCCCTGCAGGGAGCCTGCTTCTCCCTCTGCCTATGTCTCTGCCTCTCTGTGTGTCTCTCATGAATAAATAAATAAAATCTTTAAGAAAAATAATTTCTTAGATTGACTGGAAATCTGCCACCTTGTACTTCCTATATGTCGGTCCTCACTTGGTCGGCCAAAACAATACAGTATAAATCTACCCCTCTTTAGCCAAGTGGTAGTTTGGACATGTGCTGGCAGCTATGAGCTCCCCACTCAGTCTTCTCTCAAGATCTAATTATCCCCCGTGCCTCACTCAGCAGGGATCCACTCAACCTTTCCTGCCTTCCTTCCTTCCTACTCTTCCTACTCAAAGTCATTCTTCATAGGTAGCATCGACAGGTTTTACCGATGAAGTAGGGCCTCCCCCAGACTGTCCCCAGATGCACCCAGCAGAGATGGGTGTCCTGGGCTGCAGGGCCTCGGCCTGGCCCCTGCACCTATACCTTATTAGCATGTGCAAGGAGGCTCCTCCATGCCCCTGGGGCAGCGTCTTCCATAGGTCTGGGAAGCCCTGGTCAGAGGGGAAAAGAGTCCCAGAGACACTTACCTGGATCTGTCCAGGGCCAATGTAAAATTTCTTCAGGATGTTGATGAGGAAGTGTTGAACCTCCACCCAGGGGTAGATGCTGTTGGAGCCATCCAGGACAATGACGATGTCCATGTAGGTCTGGCATCCTGGGAAGTGGGGACATGTGGTCATGGCTGCCCAGTGACTCAGTGTCTGCAATGAGTCTCTGATTCTACAGATGAGTGTCCAGATGAGTCTACTGGATGGGTGTCCAGATGAGTGTCCGTAGGACAACAGAGGAAGGACCCTGTCATTCCCTGGGCTGGGCAGTTGTCCTTGGGCTAGTCATTTATTTGGACAACATGAATGATGAGCCCAGGAATTCTGGGCTCTGCTCAACCACTCTGAGCTGGTTGTTTGAACCAAGCTTAAATTCACCCTGACTGCCTCTGCTCTTCATCAGGGCCCAACCTACCACCAGCTGGCTAATGTTCTGCGGCAGCCATCCTGCCCAGATCAGCAGCTCACAGTCATTTGTTTTACTGTCGTGGGCAGGATGCACTGACCACTTTCAGCCCAAATGAGTGAGTTTCATTTTTTAGGAGAGCGGTAAAGGGTGATGGCTTAGGACGAGGAATCTGGTATCAGACTGTTTGATTCCTGGCTTTGCCGAGCTCTAGCTGTGTGACCTTACACCTGTTCCCTCTGCTGTAAAAACAGACCTGGTGACAGGAGAGGACTGCCAGGAGGAATCAAGGAGATGAGGCTTCTAAAGGGCTGAGCACAAAGTCAACTCTCAAGAAATCTTAGTGGATCCTCTTAGTTTTTTTTTTTTTTTCTTTTTTAAAGCAAATTACTTTGTTAATGTGACAGTGACATCATAAGGTCAAGCATTTATGCATTTACCTGTGCTCTGAACATAAACGTTTCTCTATTTCCCAATAATACTAGTATCAAGTTAAAATAAATGACAAAAAACAACAAAGAAACGTTGGTACTGTAACAAATGCAAAAAAACTTCTTTTAAAATCGAAGTAACTTGTTTCTATTGGTGAACAGTTGTGGTTACTTTGAAATTAGACGTCCCAGCGTGGTATGATACACACATACTGTATTATAGCATATCCTATTAAAATATTGGTTATCTGCTGACTTGTACTGGAGAATTTTCACACTGTTGTAAAATCTACTTTATAGCAGAAGCCTTTTGTGTGTTAACCATTCCAGTAACTCCTTCATCATGAAGGTGCCATTGGTTGAGGTCAGTGGTGATCAGAGATAAGAAAGTGGCAGCTTTGGGCTTGGGGGCCCATCGCAGGCTTTATGTTTGGGAGAGCATTTTAGAAGCATTTAGGTGACTTGGCAGCTCAGAATCACCTCTGCTTCTGGAGTCGTGTAGTGGTTCTTGTACCACCTGTATGCCGTGTGTGGCAGGTGACGGCCCAATCCTTCTGGGCTGACAGCACCAGAGAGCTTTGTCCTTTCCCAGGCTGGTCTAGCTTAATGCCTGTGGACCGGGCAGCTGAGTGGCGCAGGTGGTCACGGACGTGACTGAGACAGAAACTCCTTAGTTAGGGGTGGGGGGTTCCTAACCTAATGGTGGGGGACCAGGTTTCTTTTATTTTTAAGCCATGCTTATTATTAGAATGCATTCACTATTGCTAACTTCTTTCTTGCAACTTCACATTTTTCTTTTGAAGCATCTTGGAAAGAGCTTTGCTTTAGATCTGTGGTTCCTAAACAGGGCTGCACACTCCAGTGAACACACACACACACACACACACACACACACACACATACACACACACACACACACCCTAGCTGGGGCTTGTCCCAGATCTACTGAGTTAGAGACACCAAAGGAGTGGCCCTGGGATCTGTGTCTGATAAGCCCCCAGCACACCGCTGCTGGTGAGCCAGATGGCAGGTCTCCCCCAGAGGAGTTCCTGGAGGCTTGGATGGTCATTTGTTGGCCTGAGGTGAGATTCCCTATTCACACCTCATGTGACTGAGATTGGGCCTCCTCCCCAGCCACAGCACCGCCTTTCCCTTGGCCACCTGGTGAGCATGGAATCAACACTTCCTCCTCACCCTTACAAGGATGACTTTTCCATCCCTGCTGCGCTGATGCTTCCCTCTTCCTCTGCACCAAGCACTGTCCTGTCCTTCAATCTCTGATTGGGCCTGTTGTCTGGGGGAAGCTGCTGCTAGCTAGAGGTGTGAATCCTCTCACCCTCAGTGAGAGGGTTAGCAGCTGCTTGGGTGACGGTATTCAGCCCAGAGGAAATAGGCTCGGAGCCAAGTAGTCTGGGCTTGCAGGAGACAAGGTCTGAACATTATTCCCCAGATTCACTTGGTGGGTGGGGAGTGGATGGGAGGTTTTGTGTTCCATGAGGGTCTGTGCAAGCTGGGCAGAGCTTCCTGATATTCAGGAACACCAGTTAGAGGGGATTGTTCCTGGGGATATTTCTGTTTTCCTTGGTCTTCCATCTACAAGGCAGCTGCATTGCATAACATCAGAGGGCACCATTCACATTGTAGTCTAAGTGAACAATGTCCCCAGAGTTGTACTTTGCATAGCTTGCTTGCTGTACTCCATGGCCCAGCAACCTCTTCCTCACTCACAGTGGGTTTGCAGTGAGCCTCTCTGACTGCTACGATTGTCTTCATAACCTCAGTTCATTTGCCTCCCACCATTGCTCTGCCCCAGAGATTCTGGAGGACGGTGGCGCTGGAGTACAGGTGCTGCTTTGTAGCTGCAGGGTGGCAGTGATCAGAGCTGGGAGCCTCCCATGACTGTTAGCATGGGTCTGCAGAGTTGAAGCTACTTACTTTGGAGAGCTGGGGCTACCGTCTTGGAGAACCTGAAGTTGGAGTTGACTCTTGAACACATTCCTGTGGTGTAGTAGGAACTCCCACACTCGTGAGACCAGAGTGGGCTGCAGGCCTGTGAAACACAGTGCAGACCCCCCAGTCAGCTGGGGGGGATCTCTGGGAGGGTCCAGGCCCAACAGCCTTTGGCCCAGCCCAACCTCCATGACCCAAGACAGACATTCTCTATCTGAGTATTGGTACTCCAAGGATTTAGAGAGTCTTCTTGGAGTCTAACTGAATTCTTTCTTGCTCTGATGTATTCTATCTAGTTCCCTTGGTTTCAGATGGAATGGAGAAAAACTAATCTTAGAGTCCTTGTTGTATTTTCAAGGGTCCCATTCTCTGTCCCATCATCTAGAGTTGTGACGCTCCTTCACCCTACCTGCCCACACCACCCACCACACAGCATCATCCATAGGAGTGGACCCTTCAAGGTCACTAGAGGAGCCTCTCTGTCTGAAGAGGTCCCCTGAAGGTTCTTACTGGGAAAATTTCCAGGACTGGGCCCCAGCAATATGCCCATGCCTCTTACTGGGGAAAGAAAAAAAAGAATGTTTCTGCTCTTTCTCTGAAACTTGCTACCAAACACATTGATGTCAGCTCTTCATTTAAAGACTGAGTGATGAGTCCCCCTCAGAGTCAGGGTTGTTAAAAATGAAAACCTTGACCCATGTCTCCATTTTTGTCTGGCTGCCAAGAAGCCCAGGACTAAATTTTGTGCTGCAATTTCCTTTGGTTTGGAAAAATAATTATTCCATTTCTAATTCCTTTCTTTAATTAGCTTTCTTTTTTTAGTCAGATTTTAAAGGTTTTGTTTTATCTGCATCCTTTATTGAAGCTGTAGTAAATTATTTCTGGAAGAAGGGGGAGAATGAAGAATAGGAGGGTGGATCATGGATGATGGATGATGGATAGGTGGACAGATGATGGATGGATGGGTGGATAAATGGACAGATGATGGATGGATAGATAGATGGATAGATGATAGATGGATGGATGAGTGGATAGATGACAGATGGATAGGTGGCTGGATGATGGATAATGGATGGATGGATAGATGGATAGATGGATAGATGGATAGATGGGTGGGTAGATGGATGTATGGATAGGTGGATAGATTATGGATGGTGGATGGATGGATGGATGGATGGATGGATGGATGGGTAGGTGGATGGATGGATGAATGGATGATGGATGGATGGGGATAGGTGGATAGATGATGGGTGGGTGGGTGGCTGGATGATGGATAATGGATGAATGGATGGATGGATGGATATATGATGGATGCATGGATGGGTGGGCAGATGGATGGGTGGATAGGTGGATAGATGATGGATGGATGACTGAGTGGATGGATGATGGATAATGGGATAGATGGATGAATACATGGATGATGGATAATGGATGATGGATGGATGTAGGAATGGATGGATGGAAGGATAAATGAATGAGTGGGTGAATAGATGAATGGAGAGATAAACAATTGGTTGGGGAATGGACAATAAGTGAATAGATGAACAAAAGTTGCCATTTATAAACCAGGGACTTAATTAACACATGGAAACCCCAGAGGGTGTATCATACCATCCTTCTTGGGCCTTCATCCTTGTGAAGTAGGTGGAATCAATTCGGTAGGAACATAATAAGGAGCTTTAGAAGGAAAAGGGAGTAGCAACAAGGGCCCCTGACAGGTCTGTGTATGGACAGTACCCAGCATCCTGTTTGCCTTGGTTGGGATGATGAAGGGCTGTGGGCTGGCCATAGATGGGGGCACCTATGGACTTTCCCTGGAAGGGCCACTCTACTCTCTTCAGCCCCTGAGCATCCCACTCATCTTGTTGTCCTGGTGTCTGGTGCTCCACACCCTGAATGTCCCATCTGTCCACAGAAACGTACTCTTGGATAAGAACAAAGAGTGATACAAGCGCTCCCTCCCATCTTAAAATGAGTAGCTCATTTTATTGGGCTTTCTGGGGTAATTTTTCTCTGAAATCATCTCCTGCAGCTGTTTCTAGAACTAGCAGTCCCAGCAGGATCCTGTTTTGAATCTCTAGCATTGCCCAACTCATGGTGGCAAGGAGCAGGCCGTGCCTGCCACGAGGCCACCCGCGCTTGCTGACTGTGTGCAGAGTTTGCATGTGCTCGCCTGGGCAGGGTGCAGAGACCTCTGCGAGCAGGCCTTTTTTGCCTCAACATCACGTTTACGCTACTCATTGGCTTATCAGCTCTCCCTCCACCAGAATTTAAGCCACAGCAGGCCAGGAGCTCTGTTGACTGCTGATTCCCCAGTGTCTGGCATTGGGCTCGGCACATGGTAAGTGCTCAAAACGTTGTTTAAATGAATAAATGTCCCTACTTCAGCACAAGTACCCCTCCTCTTCCTTCCTTGCTGAGACCCGTTGTCTCTTCTTTAAAAGCAAAACAAAAGCCTCCTCCAGAAAGCCTTCCCATGCAACCCTGTGCAGCCTGGGTGGCCTGTCACTGTGTATCTCTTTCTTCGGTCGTAGCAAATCCATGTTCTCTCATTTATGGCTTCCCTTCAGAGACTTCTTAGGGTGTGTGGTGTGTCCTGTTTCTTTGATCAAACCTGGAGCAGAGATTCGGTCTCTGCCTCAGAAATGTGGCTCTCCAGAAGGAGGGATAGGCTCCCTCTGCCCTGTTGGCGCTCTTTATTACTGTTCCTTTCAGGCTGTCCATCCCTCATCCCCAGGGTAGGCACACAAAAGAGCTCAATATGTCCTCCTGCTGGGGCTGCCCACCTCAAAAGTTGAGGGCACCCGGCAGACAGAATGGCACAGAAAGGAAGCCAGTGGAGGAGCTGCTGCGTGAGCGTGTGGACAGGCAGCCTGGTGGACAGAGTGCGAGTGTCATGTAAGGACATGTTAACTCACCCCCTGCCTCTCTGACCCTGAGCAGAGGGTACATGGGGCAGGAGGGCCTGGGACTTAGAAAGACAGTGGGGTGGGCGGCTCTTACCAGGAAGCTGTTGTCCTTGGGGTTGGTGGCCAGGCTTAGGCCGAGGCGCATGTTGTCCTTCCGCTCCGACACGTTAGACAGAGTGACCCTTCCTGGGGTGGGAGGGAGAAACTTAGCCCACAGCCCTCTCCCACCCACCCCACACCCCTCGGCCACCAGAGGTGCCTGTGGCAGGGTCGGGGCCTCGCAGAGTCCTCCCTGATTCCCCTGCCCATCGTGCAGCCCTTCATGGTGTACCAAGGGCTTGCCCAGACACGTCTTATTCCTTCCCCACAGTTCCCTGTGAGATGAGGAAACTGAGTCTCAGAGAGGCCGAGCGACCTGCTCAAGGTCACCCCGTAAGCACACAGCAGAGCCCTGCATCGCCTAGTCTGGCGTTTTTCCTCCTCCAGACGTCTGACCGGTCCCTGGCACTCCTCACGTGTCCCGTCCTGCACACGCCAGAGCGCAGGCCCTAGGCTGGCTTCCCCTGGGCTGCCTCCCCTCCGCATTTCCCTTCAAGCCGCTCTGCTATCAGAACTCAGCGGTCCGTGTTCTACTCGGAGCCCAGGTCTCTGGTCATCTGGTAAACCGACGGACGCTAGCTGATTCTCCCACGGGTGGCCAGAGCCCTCTGCAGGTGTGGGAGTCTGGCGAGAACGTCACTCTGCGCTCGGCTGCCAGGAGGGCCGGTTAGCAGCAGGGTCATCAGCCAACCCGAGTGTCGGGAGAGGCCTGTGGCCAATTAGAATTGCTCAAAGGAGTTCTGTGAAGGTCTTACTAGAGCATCCCACCGGCCACGGAAGGGGAGGAAGCAGGCTCGACTTCCCCTTCTGTGCACCGGGGTGTACGTGGCTGCGTGTCGGGGTGAACCCACGTGTAGGGGGGCCTGTGGCAGGGGGCAGAGTTTAGGAGGAGGTGAGCCAGACCTTCCATTGCAGGCCCACCCTCACGTACTGTGGGGGGCAAGTAGATGGCATCCTCAGCACCTTCCGAGGACCCGGGTGGCCCCCGAGAATGGTTTGCATTTAGCTTTGTGGGCGGCTGGCAGGGTGAAGAGGGGCGCAGGCCAGGCAATAGCAGAGGCCCGAGCTTCGCCGCCTAACTGCGCTGTGGGCTGCGGGGCGGGGGGCAGCTGGGTTGGTTGTTTTTTTTTCTCTCTGAGTTCCCTCGGTTGGTAGTAGGGCTTCTCTGGAAATCCAGCCCCTCTTGGCTGGAGGTTGTGAGGGACCGGGATTGTTTGGTTTTGTCTGTCCAAAGAAGCCAGAGAGAGAAAAGACTGGTAATAACCCTGTGTTTTTACAATGCCTATCACTTACATGCGCCCCACCCCGTACCCCCTGTGGGTCCTGGGGGCCCCAGGGGTCAGCATTTCTGTTTCACAGATGAGAAAATTGAGATGCAGGGGGTGGGGGGGCTTAGTGACTTCTAGAAGGTCAGTTGCTGATAAATGAGAGAGTGGGGACTTGAGGCCAGGCTGCGCCTCCTGAGCTGTCCCGTCTGGTGGCTGGGTGGTGGTGGCAGTGGGGTGGTGGTGACAAATCCAGAGAGGAAGCTCCGAGCCCCGACTGGACAACCTCCACCCCTGAGCGTGTGGGGATTTCTGCCCTCTGTTTGTGTCGGGCACGCCGGCCGCCTCGCCTCACCCCACCGTGCACCACCTCCTTCCCCCTGGTCTCAGAGCCCGGAGTCCTTAGTCGGACTGCTGGCCTGGAAGCAGCTGAGTGTAGTGGGGAGACTCGGGGTCGCGTCCTGCCTCGTGGACTTGGGGCAGTCACCACCCTCTCTGGGCCTCGGTCTGCTGGTCTACGACCAGCAGACACTGGCATCTTTCTCAGTGGGTCTGTGTGAGGACCATGGGCACGAGCCCCGGCTCACGCAGAGTCCGCCCTCCTGAGTCGCATCCTCTGCTTGAGCCTCAGCCCTTCCCTAAAGCCCCGACTTCATCCTGGTGTCGGGAAGGAAGGCATTGGCTTTTTCACACTGAGTTGTGAATGGCTGCCACCCATCTAGCCTTCCCTGGAGAGAGAAGAAAGAACATTCCTGGCTCGGTGAGGCTCACAGGCTGGAAAGGCCATAGGAAAACCCAGGAGTCAGGTTTCCCAGCCTTGCGTTTTCCACTGTGGGGATAAGCCGCCAGATGGTCTTCCTGCCGTGCACTTTCTCTCGGTGGGAAAGAAACCCTCTTCAAATGGAGGGCTTCCTGATTGGTTCATTTCCTCTGCCCTGACTCACTGGGCTGCCCACCACCTCCCAGCTTATGCCCAGCTCAGGAATGTTTTCCAGGCTCTCACTGCCAGCAGGGGAAACTTTCTGCAGTAGAGGAAATTAAATGATGGGTCATGTGTCTGCGTCCCCACCTGGACCAGCAGTTTCTCTTGGTGGCCTCAGCCTTGAACCCCTCAGGTCTCACCCCTCCCACCCCCCTCCTTGTGCCCTCTGCCCCAGCTGCATGGCCTTTCTTTCTGTCCTCAACAGAGTAAGCTCATTCCTACCGCAGGGCCTTTGCACATGCTCTCCCACTGCCTGGCATGCTCTGGTCCCACCTGACTCTGCCATCAGACCTTTGCTTAAATGTTACCTGTTTAAAGAGGCCTCCCCTGACCACCTTGCTAAGGTACAATCCTGTCTCCACCTCCTCCCCACCCAGCCTCTCTTCTCACAGCTCTGTGGCTTATCACACAGTGTTTATCCCTACCTATAGCAGGATCCTTTTCTATCTCTACCTGCTTCCTAGTTTGTCTGCTTGCTTACTGTCCTCTCCCAGCAGAGCCCCAGGCTTCTTTTATTTTTTTATTTTTTTTATTTTTTATTTTTTTTTGAGCCCCTGGCTTCTTATTCCCTGCTGGATCCCCAGAGACTGGCGCAGTGCTTGGCACATACTAGGGGCTCAGTAAAGGCTGGGGACGTATTAGACATGGAATGGATCCTAGAGTCCTCGAGTCCACCCTCCTCACTTTACACACGAGTGAACAGAGGTTCAGAGAGGGGATGTGAGCTCCCTATGGACGTGCAGCAAAGAAACTGTCCAGCTGGAAGGAGAAATCGAGCTTGGCTTGCTCCAGAAGCCTGTGCCTTCAGGGTGGTTGATGACTGGGTTCCGTGAGCCACCAGCCAGGCTCCTGCCTCCATCAGTGTTTCCTTACTGAAGTCTGGGCCCCGGCTGTGCCGGGGTTTGAACTTCCCACCCACAGTGCTGACGCAGATGTGGACAGCGGGAGCGTCCCGCACCATGTGATGATGGGACAGCTGGCCGCCCTGGGGATGCGGGTGCTTGGCTTTCTCTTTGATGTGGACCTTTTCGTTCATCTGCTTATCTCTTGAAGCTCTGACACCTCCCCCACCAGGCCTGCACCCCCACTTCACCTCCCCAGGGAGCCCCACCCTGCTGCTGGAGGGCAGAGACCGCCGTCCTAGAAGGCCGAGAGGCCTCTGGGCTCTGGGGAAGGCAGTCCCTTACGGCTGGGCCGAGGTTGCAGTGTCTCAGCCCAAATGGAACTTTTTGCTCCCTTCTGCAAGCAAAGCGATGGCCCAGCCACTGTCTGATGTTTAGGACAGAGTGGAAGTGCTTTAGCAGATTAGCGTGTGTGTTTTAACAGATGCACGTGTATGTGCACATGCACAGGCACACACTGATCCTATGGGGGTGAGGACAAGCCCTTCATTTCAGAAAGGCAGGGCTGCTTCCTGACTTTGGACCGCCCGGATTGGAACCTTGGGGACTCTAGGCAGGTCCCCTCGCTTCCACATGTTGCCATTCCCTCCTTTGTTACATTAAATCTTGAATGGTCGTTGAACGGATTGAATGAGTCAAAATCCCTGAAAGTGCTTAAACCAGTGCCTGGCACATGGTGAACATTATATAAGATATACGAACACTGGCTATTGTTATTATTCCCAAACTGGATAGAAGACAGGAACTGTTTTTCTCCTGCTGGGAGAGAGAGTCTTGCGTTGAGGGCCAGTGGGGGGAGTCAGAACGAGCAACGGCCTGGAACCCTGGAGGCCTAGGTTTGCGTCCTGGCAGGCCCCTGACAAGCTAGTGTGACTCTGGGAAAGGTGCTTCCTCTCTCTGGCCTCAGGTTGCCCTTCTGTAAAATGGGGGTGGTGGAATCAGGGTGGCTGGGAGAAGGCAGTGTGAACGTGGGCATGGATATGCTCTCTGAAACCTGTCCCGCCCCAGATGGTGGTTGGCCTCACGGTGGAGAGGCCAGTGGCTCACATTACCCAGGTTGAGCTTGGTACAGTTCCCATGGGTCACTGGACACTTGTACACGTCTCCCGTCTTCTGGTGGCCGTTGGTTTCCAATGGAGCGCCCACGACCAGCCTGGGACAGAAAAGAAGACAAGTAAAGATGCTCCTTCCTGGCAAAGGATGGAATTGGGTGAGGAAGGCGGGAGAAGCCGTGTGCAGACCCTCCAACTCAGACCTTTGTCTCCCAGGGAGAGGGACTCTGGGCATTTGGCATGACGCCATGGGGCTTGTGACCGGCTCCGGGCCCTTGCCAGGATCTAGAGCTACAGAGATGAAGACCACATGGCCCTGCTACAAATGAGATGGAGGTTGGTCCCTGGGAAAAGAGGGCAGGGCAGACGTCATGGAGGAAGTGTGCTTGGCTGGGGCTTAATGGATGATTACAAGTTTGTCAAATACTGGGAGGGTGGTAATCGAGGTCATTCAGGCAGAGGAGTGATGATTTTGGAGCCGTGGAGTCTTGGCCATGTGTCACGACCTGTGGACGGCCTCATGCCTCACCATATATGACAGTCTTTCAGCTGGGGAACCAGGAGCTGGGGCATGGTGCAGAGTGGTCATTCACGGCTGCTCCCCGTATCTTTGCTCAAGGTGGGCGAGGCAGCCAGCGGGGCTAGGAGTGTGGCCAGGGGCAGGCACCCAGCTGGGGCATCCGCCTTGAGCCTGCCTATGCCTTTGTGACCTTATTTGGAAAGAGGGTCTTAGATAAGGGATCTCAAAATGAGGTCATCGGGGATTAGCCAGGTGACCCTAAGCAGGAGAAACACAACGGAGAGACGCAGAGAGAAGAGAAAGCCGTGTGCAGATGGAGGCAGGGCTGGGAGGGATGCAGCCACAAGCCCAGGAATGCTGGGGCAACTGGAAGTTACGAGAGGCAGGGAATGGTCTCTCCTAGATCGTGCAGAGGAGCACGGCCCTGCCCACACCTTGATTTTCGATGCCTGGCCTCCAGGACTGTGAGAGCCGAGTTTCTGCCCGTGTAAGCTTTCTACTTTGTGCTGATGTGTTATGTACCCGCTGGAGATTAATACACCTTGCTTACACGCACACATATATCCAGAGAATGACAAGTGACCATTCCTTCCTGACCTGGGCAAGGCCTGGCAGGGCCACCTCCCCTGAGTCCAGAGAGGGTCCCACTCAGCCTGGATGGCCCCTTAGAGATCCCCCAGACGTCCTCCGTGCCTCATCTCCAGCTCACCAGAGAGCAGCAGCATTGGAGGTGGCCCAGAGTGGCCCGGGGAGGCAGCGGGAAGCCCAGGCTGATGTGAGGTGCAGCCCTGAAAGCAGGCTGGGCTCCCTTCCGTGCCACCGGCTCACCCTGTCAGCGCCGCCTGCCCGCCTCTGGCACAGCTGGGTCCTTTTAGGTCTCTAGTCCTGCTCTCGGCCAGCGGCCGCCTCCTCTGCTCAGGCCTGAGCGCTGAGAGTGACTCACAGGGACAGAAGGTGCCAGAGCTCACACAGCCCTAGAGGCCTCCCAGACTCTGAGGCCCAGGCCACAGATGGCGGTGGATCCTGGGACACAGGGGCAGGAGAGACACTGGGACAAAAAGATTGTTCTGGATCCCTGTTCTCCCGGCAGCTCCCCACCCTGGCAACGCTGCCCGAAGAAGCGGCCGTGTCTTCTGACTTCTGGTGGTTGAGAGGGGACACCCAGGACTCCAGAGGCTTCCTGTGGTCAAATTACCCACCCGGCCCCCCAGGTCCTGCCCACCTCTTGCTGCTATCGGGGCAGAGTGCGAGGTCTTAAGCGGGAGTTAACAGGGCTCTGTTTGAAATTAGAGTTTATGAAATAAGAGCTGAGCTTTCTCCCCTGGGAACCAGATAATGATAGATTCTAAATATATCCACTTATTAAGCATGCCTATTTTTGACCAGCAGGAATTAATTGGACCCATAAAATCTGTTTGTCTAGACGACATGATTTTTGGCTACTTAATTCCATGAGCAATGGTGCGGTCAAGGCTGCTCCATTCTTTGCAGTGAGGGGGAGAGAGGGGGAGACAGAGACATGGAGAGAGACAAGGAGAGAGAGAGGGAGGGAAGGAGAGGGAGCTACCAGTCAGTGAGGCTTGGGCTCCAGGCTTGCTTTTTTGGCTGCTCTAGTTTTCAAGGTCAACCTGATATGTGACCAAGTCTTCCAAAGGGATGTTCCCTGCAGGGCACCGCTGCCTAATGGGGAGCGCTTGCTGGGAGGAGCGCCTTTGAGGAAGGCCTCACAGGCTGCCTCTGGGAGAATGGGGCACACAGCAGGTTCCAGATCACAAAAACCATGGCCATCTGTTAAAAAAAGCTAACCCCATGTGTCTTCTGGAAAACACCCCGGCAGCCTGACCAGGTGGACTCCTTACGACTCTATCCATTTTACGGAGTGGAACTTTGAGGCCTCAAGTGGCCGACTTGGTGGGCCCCCAACACGAGGAAAGGACTTCTGGCTGAGACTGTAGGGCCCTGGTCTTCATCCTGGTTTGGTGTGTAGCCTTGACAAGTCACTGAACTTTCCAGACCTTGGTTTTCTTGGCTGTGAAATAGGGTTAGCCAGCCCTGTACTATCTCTGTGGGAAGTCACAGATGTCAAAAGAAACAGAGGGACTGGACACCTGGGTGGCTCAGTGGTTTAGCATCTACCTTCGGCTCAGGTCGTGATCCTGGGGTCCTGGGATCGAGTCCCACATCGGGCTCCTGCGTGGAGCCTGCTTCTCCCTCTGCTCGTGTCTCTGCCTCTCTCTCTGTGTCTCTCATAAATAAATAAATAAATAAATAAATAAATAAATAAATAAATAAATAAATAAATAAAATCTTTAAAAAAAGGAAAAAAGAAAGAAACAGAGGGGCTGTGTCTAAGTAAGCTATGCACAAGGACTACGGTCATGTGTCCTGGCAATGTCTGGCATGTAGCAATCCGGCAGTTAAATCCACCAAGTCACTATGACTTCCAACTCATCTCAAGACCAGGCATCGTCCTTTTCAAAGAACAAGGGCCGGACCCTCCAGCCCATCTCCGTTCTCCAGACCTCATTTCCCTGGGGGACGTTGGCATCTCATGAGGTGGTGGGACGGGGCGTCCTGTCCCCGTAGTATGGATATAGAAGCTGAGGCCTCAGGAGGGGAGCTGACCCAGGCCCCACAGTTGTTCTGTGCTAGTTCTCCCGGGAACAGCTTTGTCTGTGTTGCCTCCAGTATTTCTTTGCCGTGAACCGAGGGCCTGGGTCAGCCCTCTTTGCCACTCTCGAGTCTTGGCATTACGTGCACCCGTCAGGCTTGAGGTTTTGAGGATATGATTCAATCTCACTGCGAGGGGGTGACTGCCCAAGCCCAGGGAAAATGTTTGCGTCATCACCAGGACCAGCCAAATTGCTCCTGGGGCCTGGCAGGCTTGGCCATCCCCTGGGCCTCAGCCTTATGAGCCATCTGCGGCCTGAGGGCCCGCCGTGCCTCTGGGGGCAGGACACCGATCCCTGGGGTGTGGACAGCAGATGACAAGACAAACCCCAAAGGTCATGGCGAGCATCGGGCCCTTTCCGTGGGCCGCGTGCTGTGACTCACTGGCTGTGGGCTGCCGGCATTCCTCCGGGAGCAGGGCTGCGCGGATGGCTTCAGCCACAGCCCTGGGGGACCCCTGCCTGGTGGCCGCCCTGGATAGCAGCACGCCTTGCTAAGGGAGGAGGCTCACCGGAGGGAGGGCCCCCCGAGGAGGGCAGGTGTGACCCCACTGGGTGTGGGGCACCTTGGCTCCCAGCAGGTCATGGACTAAGACAAGGGGCCCTGGCTCTGGACCTCACACCCTGTCCGACGGGGCCTGGTGCGAACTCATCCTGACCTCCGCTTATCCTTGGCTCCATCTTTTGAGGCAACTGCAGTCTCTGAACCTTTTCAAATGCACCTTCCTATCAGAGAAAAAGGTAGCATGTACCCCCAGTGTGCGTAAATTCATATGTCAATTATACCAGCGGGAAATTGTCAGTCTGTACATTAAATATCAGTACTCTTGGGGTTTTTTTTTTCAGATAAAATATAAACTTAAATAGAACTTGAATCGTCTTATTTCCATGCTCCAGTGTACTGGTCCGCACATGCCCAGTGGTGTGCACATCCCACCTGGCCACCAGCCCTTTAATATCTGGGAAAATGTCGACCTACTTCAGGAAGCCCTCCCTGATAACCCCCAGGCTTTCCCAAATGAACTAGCGTGCATTCCCCTGCCACCTGCTGTGGTCGGTGTTTTAGTGTCAAAATTCCTTGAGGGCTGCGAGGTCCTCATCTGCCTTGCTGCACGAGCACTGGGAGGTCTGGGAACACTCAGGAGAGAGGCACCTATTGGCTGGCCTGACCTCAGGCTGACTGTCCCTACCAGCAGCATCAGAAGCTTCAGGAGCTTTAGCTTTGTCTCAGACCTAAGAGGAGCCCCAAGTTCAGTGCCCGGAAAAGGGGTTACTGAAGTTCAAAGGAGTGACCCAGCTTCCATTGAGAGTCAGTGTTGCTGGCTTCCCTGGTACCCATGTCTCTCTTCCCACAGTCCTCATTTTTGTTTGGGGGTCCAGGGAACCTGGCTCCATTCTCAGTTCTAGGGACTGAGCACACATCTCAGGCCAGGCCAATGTTATTCCCCCAGCTTCAGTGACTAAGGCTGGCTCACCCCAGTCAGAGTGAATCTCAAGATTTCTGCTTGGGACTTGGGGACCAGAGTAGTTCCTTTTCTCTGGATGCCATATATAGATGCAGGCCCTGGGTTGCTGGCAGCCACCTTGTGGCAATGGGAGTTGTGAGCTGCAGCATGGAGAGGAAGAGGGCTGAGAGAGAAGCATTAGGAGAAGGAGCTGAACTCCTGATGATACTGTGATCAAACTATACCTGAGGCTACTAGATTTGCTGCTGGACTTTTCAGATATACAAGCAATAACTCCTTTTTTTTTTTTTTAACCATATAGGTCTATTTGGGTTGAGTTTTCAGGTATTTATAACCACAGACATCTAACTAGAGTGTGTAAGGCCAAAAACCCACATAGTTAAAATTGCCGTTAGAAATTCCATATATTAAAAAAAAAAGGAAAGAAATTCCATATATTAGCATGCTATAAGAGGAGCCTGACATCCAAGACCAATGAGAGAGGAGCAGACTCATATCCCTCAGCTCGTGCTCCATCTGGGGCATATACTTACTTTGTCGTGAGTGGTGGGCGGACTCATGTATATTATTTCTCTGGTTGTTTAGCTGAATGCATAAAACCGTGTCCTGACCCAGCCTTGTAGGAACAGAAATTCTTTTGGTCTAGGTGTATCACACTTACAGCAGCTACTTGGACAGGGAGCCCCGCTCTCCAGGTATTTCTGGTTACCTGGTAACTGGCCTCGCAGGCCATCAGGGCTGAGAGGAAACCGGGAGGCTCCCTGGGTCAGCCTTGTGACATAACAGTGAAGCCAGAGCAGGGAAGTGCCCTGTCCGAGGTCTCAGAGCGGACAGTGGCAGAGCTGGACTGATGCATGGCAGCCTGATTCCCAGGGCAACGGTCCCCTAAAGCATGGAGGGTGGAGAGCATGGGGACAGGGGCCGGGGCTCTAGGCGCAGCTCAGCCTTTTACCGGCTGGGTCTGGGGAGGCAGGTGTGAACAGCTTAGCTCCCCAGCAGATGAGGTCAGCGGAAGCCATGGGCACATAAGGCCATCCGAGGCCAGGGGAAGGAAAGAGGACACTTCCAGCTGATGCACCTGTCCGTGGAGGGGGTTCTGAGCCCAGAGATCAGCGCAGACTGCTGAGGAAAGGCAGGACGTGGAGTTTCATCCGCTCCCCGGGGGGAGGCCTCTTTGCCCCTCTCTGCAAGACCTGGCCCTCACATCCTAGGAAATCCAACAATCATTGATTATTATTATTTTTTTTCATTTTCATGAATCCCTTTTGGTGTCATTGAGTTGCACTTGATTTTAATCACCAGAACAGCTTTGAGGCTGGAAGGGCAGTTATATCTGAGGCTCGGAAGGTGATTTGACAAGCCCTTGGAGAGACACCGGGACTCCAAGTCCAGTGCTCTTTCTGCCATTGTGAAAAAGTGGGCCACTTCAGAAGGCCCAGCATGGAGAGGGGCTCCCCCTGGAGCCAGCTGGGCCTGTGCCCCAGGAGCCCCCTCCTCTCCCACCTATCCCATCCCTCCCTCACCTGCTCCTCTCTCCCAGCACCCCTCCTCCACTCAAAGCCACCCAGGCCCTTTGCTCCCTTTCTTTCCTGGCTTCGTTTTCCTTCCCTGAAATCAGATAGGGGCATCAAGGAGGGGGGTCCACTGGAGGAGCAGACTGCTCAGGGGAACAAAGGAGAGACTATTCCTTTAGTGAGGTTTTTCCTCTCCCTCTCTCCATGGAAAATGTAATCTCCTCCAGCCAGCATGAATATGGTAGCTAATGTGTTCAAGATGGGGCTGGGGAAGTGCTGAGGGCAGCAAACCCCATGCGGGGGGTGGGAGGTTTGGGGCCCTGGGGCTGCACTGGCTGGGGGCAGGGTCTGGAGGGAGAGCCCACCTGGGACCTGCTGGAGGTGAGGTGTCAGCACCTGCTGGTCTTCCTGGTCTGGCCGGAGGGGCTCTGGCTCACTGTGGCTCAGACCCCTGGCAAGGCCTGGACTCCTGGGGGCCAGGAAAATGAGGACTCCTCCATTTGCCAGCACATCCCTAACTCTCCCTGCCTCTGTACCACCCTCATCAGACATGGGAATCCTTTGTGTGCGTTTGGAACAAACGCATATGCCGTGCTGATGATTAATTTCCTGTGCCAATTCAGGCTGGGCCATGGGGTGTCCAGATATTTGGTCAAACAGTATTCTGGGTGTACCTATAGGGTGTTTGGGGTGAACATTTACATCTAAAGCCTGAGTAAAGCAGATTGTCCTCCCTAATGGGGGTGGGCCGCATTTAAACAGTGGAAGGCCTGAAGACAACAAAAGGGCTGGCCCTAGCCCCAGTAACAGAGAATCCTTCCTAATTGGCTGCCTTTGAACTGGGACATTGACTTTTTCTTATTTTTGGTCTCAAATTGAAGCATCAGCTCTCCTACATCTCCAGCCGGCTGTACTTCACATTGGAACTACCCGATCAGCAATTCTGGGTCTCCAGCCTCCATAATCATGTGAATCAACTCCCTATAATAAATCCCCTTATATGTATGTATATCTGTACATACTCATGTATAGACACACATATACACACATCCTACTGGTTCTGTTTCTCTGGAGAACCCTAATACATTCACATGGTGCTTGCTATGTTCCAAGGGTTTTATATGTATTTGATGCTGCTCCCTCATTCATTCATTCTTCATTCGCTCATTCATTCATTCAATCAAAAGCATTTATTGAGCTCCTGCTAATGCGTCAAGCACTAGGGGCATGACGATGTATACGATGTCATCCTGCCTTCAGGAGGTCCCCAGAGAGCCTACCAGGTGAGACAGGCAGATTAACAGGCCATTACAACAGTTGTTCTCAAAGTGGTTCCCAGACCAGCAGCAATCAGCGGAAATGCAACATCTTGCCCCACTGCCCCCCAGACTGATGGAATCAGAAACTAAAAGGGGGCCCCAGCATCTGTGCATTAACAAGCCCTCCAGGGGATGCCAATGCTGCTTAAATTTGAGAAACATCATAATACATAAGGTGACCTACAACCCTAGCCAGGCTCAAAACCCCAAATCCATTCAACTACAATCTACCCTCTTCACTGTGCCTGTGAATGCTCTGTATTCGCTCACTGTTGCTCACCTGCCTGCCCCCACTTTTATCAGGGTGGCCCTGAATGTGGCATGGCTGCGTCTGTCACTTAGGGCTCACCTCCAATGTCACCTCTCCCAAGGGGCCTTTCCTGACCACCTGCCACTTGGGGCTCGGTCTTTTGACAATGAGACAGGACCTGAGCCAAAACCAAGAATCAGACACCTAACCAACTGCACCACCCAGGTGCCCCTTAAAGCTGCCTTCTTTTCCCCCCATTCATCATCCTTATCTCCCAGTAGAATGTGAGCTGGAGGGGCTGAGGACCTTGTTGGCCATGTTTGCATCTCTAGACACCCCAGTGCCCACAAGAGTGCCTGGCACCAAGTAGCTCCCCAAAATAGAATTGTGGGATAAATTAGCCAATCACCTTGTTCAGTAGGATGGCTACAATCCCTTAGCCTGCAAATTTGGGACCACTGACTAATAGGCCCTCTCTGCCCTCCCAGTACCTGTTAATCCAGCTGGGAGAGTGGAAGAAGCTCCCTCAGAGGACTAAACACCCTAGAAGAGGCTGTTAACTGCCCTGGGCCTCAGTGTTCTCATCTACCAAATGGGACTGAACACACCTGGCCTACTAGGGTTTCCAAGGTGGTGGGTCCCAGACCTTGCTGGTCATCAGAGTCACCTGGAGAGTTACCAGTGCAGGTTCCTGGGCCTCACTTCCAGAAGGTTCTAATTCAGCCAGCTGGGGACAGGGCCTAGGAATCTATTCTTAGAAGCTCCCAGATGTTCAGGCAGGAAGCAGAAATGAGGCCCTTTGGACATGTGAAAAAGCACGTGTGTCCCAGGAATTTTTACTACATCTGGGGATCATGACCACGGCAACCTTTCTCAGGAGTCCAGCAACGGTCCAGGAAATGGTTTCTTTAAAAAATTTGCTTTGTTTCTTTTGGTCACAAGAAAACACACAAGAAACACCTGCTTTAACACTTAAGTGAAGCATGCTTGCTGCCTAATGTTCATAGCGCAGAACCGTGCAAAGGAGATAACTACCGCCAGCAACAGGGGTGCAGAAAGCCTTCCAGGCATTTACGGAGCGAACTTGAAAAATGGAATATTCTACATACATGGTTCTGTAGTGCACTCTTTCCAATTAATTATTTTATATTCGAACAATTTTCCATGTCAGTGTATATCAACGCTGCAGTCAGACCTGGTCCCCGGGCCCCTGTCCTGGGTCCCACTCTGACCCCCTCTGACCCGTGCTCCCTCCCACGGGGTAAGGAGTCCTAAGGGTCAAAGGGAAAGGATCCCTAGAGCCCACGCCCCCCCAGCCTGGGTACCAGGCTGCTGAAATCTCTTGCCCAAACAGCTCAGGACAGGCCCTCTTCCCTGGATCTTTCTGATGGTGGATCCTACCTCCAACAGGGCTAGCCAAGGAGCGGCTGCTTGCTGGGGGTATGTATGGCCAGAGCTTGGACGTGCAGCCCCTCATCACTACTAATGAATAAGCAAGGCTCCAAGCACAAGTAGCCACACGGGGCAGTGCAAGCGGTGGGTCCAGAGCCCGCGTCTGTTCCTGTGTAGGCGAACCCTGGAGCCGGCCCCTGTCGCCTTGGGCACAGAGACTGCTTGCCTAGCATCATCACAGCCGTTGACTTCACAAGCTTGGCTTTCCGCTTTGTTCCTGGAAACTTCTGCGTCCACCTCAGCTGACATCCAAACAACATTTTTTCCTAAGTTGCAGAAGAGGGGAGAGTGAGGGAAGGTGACCGCAGAGGACAATCTCAGCCCGCTGGAAGGGAAAATGAGAACCTGACCCACTGACCGGAAAGAACAGAGCGGCTAGCCTGTGCCGTCGAGCTCAGCGCCACCCCCCCTTCACACCCCCAGATGCCGGTCTCACAGGGCCACTTGTCCTATTTTTCACCAGACCTGGGATTCTCCTTCCCGCCTCTGCGAGGGCAGTTCCCTGATTCCAAACTCTTGAGCCTGCCCCCTTTCATCCACTCTTCAGTGCCTCCTCTTCTGTGATCTCTCAGCTGAAAGCTCTCTCTCACTTCCCACGAAGCTTTGTTTCTAATCCTCCTGTCTTTTTCCCCCCTCTCCTTTAGATAATTTGCTTCTAGAGAGCAGAGAGAGAGAGGAGGCCCAAATCCACCTTTAATTTTCCCCTTTGGCACTAGTCAAAGTACCATGAACACCGTCTAGGCTTAATAATTGTTGAGTGAATGTGCAGATGGGCAGCTGGAGGCTGCTGCTCATTCTGCGAAGACAAGCTGAAGTCTTCACTCTGCTTCTTGGGGCATAGCTAGGAGCAGAGCTGAGCTCTTCTGGGCCCCCTCTGCAGCTGGGTGGGCCACCAACTTTGGACCCGCCCCCCCCCCCCCCGGGTCTGGTGCTTTACGGGAAGGTGGCTGCTGTCTGCTTTCTCTTCCAAGAGCCTGAGTGCACAGCATGAGGATCCCCCTTCTCTTTTCAAAATGTTCGATGAACTTGCTTGTTTTTCCAAGTCATGCTCAGAGTTTCTCTCAACCCCTAGCTTTATAATAACTCTCCTCTGAAAATGAAACCTGAACACACCGATAGGTCGGGCAGATGTTGCACGGTGGAATGTATGGTTCCAATGTTGTGGCATGTGCCCGTCTGACAGCTCCTCAGTGATTACCTGCTGGCGGGGCCAGTGGTCGTGGAAACTCCTGTTCTGTCTCCCGGGTCATTCAAAATGTGAGCAGCATCCGCACCCAATGGCTCATGGCTTTGCACCAGGGCCAGGGGAGGCAAGTGGACAAGAACTTATCCCCATCCGGGTGAGGAAGAAAGCGAAGTGCAGAGAATGTGAGACCCTCCAGGTGGAGGCAGAGGCACAGCCGGGATACTCGTTATTCCCACCGTGTCTGCTGCTCATTCCAGCAGTGGGACTTGGGTAATGGACATTAAGGGGAGAAAAGCCTAAACAACAGATGCTGTATTTTAGTTTGGGGCCTGTTGACACGTTTACAGTTAATTCCTTTCTACTCCCAGGAGGGCTAAGTGACCTGGGGTGAGCCGCCTGCCCTCTCTGGGCCTGTGTCCTCACCTGTCAAATGAGAGCTTAGGCAGATTCGGTTTAAAGAAAGAGTCACTGAACACTTACTATGAGCTGGGTGCTGAAGATGGAAAGCTGAATGGAGCACAGTCCACACCCTTAATCTGGAGGGGGCCAAGAGGCCTGCACCTGGTGATTTTGGCGTAGAGGGCGATGCTAGGAGAGGCAGCCCAGGTGCAGTGGAGCCACAGAGGAAGGGCACTTGCTCAGCCATCTGGGAAGCCTTCCCGGAGCAGGCAACTGCGAGATGGAGCTTTGCAAGGTGGATAGGTGTCACCCAAGGGAAGAGGGACCGGGCCCACGGGGCAGAAAGGCAGCTGAGTCCTGATGGTGTCAGGCTTATGTGTGTGATTCTAATGCACCTGCTGTGGCAAAGGCTTCCATGGACCCAGAGAGACAAACAAGTCCCTGCCTTCACAGAGCTTGGAGTGGGTCATCTTCAGGTGGGCTCACCCCATTCATCCTCCTTCTTCCTCCCCACCCACATCTCCTTGACACACCAAATTCCCATCCCTCTCCCCTCACTTGTGTAGAGAACTCTACCTAAAGTGGCCCACAGTGTAGACAGATGGTTAGATGCCTACATCCTTGGGGATCATTGCATTCCCCCCACCCTGATCAGATTGACCTCCCTGCTCCCCACTTTCCAGTGTCTCTAAATTCCTGCAATGGGCCACCCCTTTGGGTTCAGGCATTGAAGGTCACTCTCAAAGCAAGCCTGGAAAGGAGCTAACACACAAATCCGCGAGAACTCACAGCCCCCTTAAATCAGTGGTTCCAGGACCTCGGCTGGGCATCTGACTTGTGTAGGGATGTTTAGAAGCATGGGTTCCTACCCCAGAGGTTCTGATTTTGTCACTCTTGGACTGGGCTAAGGAATAGGTAGGTATTCTTTTTAAACCTTCTGCAGGTAATTTTGTTCTGCCACTTTAGGAACCCCTGGATTATATCATCAGGTGATCACCAGGCTTTGAGATCATGGGAAACAGGCCACATAGGAATTCTGGGCGAGAGGCCCAATCAAAAAACAGTTAAAAATAAATGTTTGGGACAGTTTATTATGTGTCTGGGGTTGTGCTAGGTGCTTCTCGGACATTAACCCAAGTCACCCAGCTGGCTAAACGGCAGCTCCTTGGCCTCATTCTCCCTGTCTCTGGGCACAGGAGAGTGGGGCACACAGAGGCCAACCCTATGTCCCACCAGGGAGCCCTGAACTGCAACAGGGAATTATTGGCTATGCAAAATCCTTCAAAGTACTTTCTGTGTGATTCAAGTTCAGATTCATTTCCCCCCTCTCCCTTCTGGATTGTGAGTAATGGCTCTTCTTACAGCATTATTATTGGAGAAGCCATGAAGAAGCAAGGAGCCTGTAGACTCACTTGAATCACTGGCGAGTAGATAGAGTCTGTCATTACATTGTTGCAACCATCCTCCCCCTTGGGCTACAAAATCCCTGGCTCAGTGGTCAGAGAGAAGCAGAGGGGACAGTACAGAGACGAGGTGCTGCTACAAAGTGAGGTGCCCAGCATTGGCCCAGACCCCTCTCCACCACCCACCTGCTGCCTGCTTGACTCCCCTGCAGCTGGCTCTGCCTTCATACCTCAGCCTCTCGCCATATGGGGCCACCGTCCCCAGGTCCTTTACCACCAGAACATCCGGCTTAGGACTGCCCTGAGACTTAGATAGGTCACAGCCCGACTTCTAGAACCATTCTCCCCTTCTCCTTCTGTGGGTATGTGCCAAGCAAAGACGAATCAAAGGTGAGCCCTACCTTTGGTGGCTCTTTGCTACTTCTCTTAATTGGCTTTTTTTTTTTTTTTACAACTCTCCATGTCTATCTGCATTATTGGCTCAGGGTGACTCATCACAGCTAAACCAGGGATAAGTGATTCAAGGGGGAAAGTGGAAAGGATTTAGAGATTCCACGGAAAGCAACAGCAGCCTTGTCGAGATGGTCTCGAGTCAACGACAAGCATTGCCATTGGCCGTGTGTCTGAGGGAAGCAGGTATGTGGGAGAGAAGACGAGCCATTTGAAAGAGTTTGAAATCCCAAAGAGCCCTTGATTCTTCACGAAATAGTCAGGAAAAGCTAGAAGAAGGTATCGTATCCAAGCCTGGGGAAAGCAAAGTTTAGATTAAGCAGTGGTCCAGCATAGCTGAGGTTAGTGAGAAAAAGCATGTATAGCACACTGACTTGTTTTTATAATTGAATACAGCCTTAAAACATGTTTATTCCAATTATGATTTTCAATAAGGAGTTCTGTCTTTCGTATTTTATAGCCTGGCCCCAGGTGTAACATCTAAGTGAAGCCTAGATGATGGGCCTGAGGAGCCCTTACTGGGCTGTCTGGCTCCTCCTGGTGTTAGTTATGAGAATTGCAGGTAAAGAGCTAAGGTGCCACGAAGAACTAGTCTTAAAAATCCAAACCTCTGAAATTCTGGAAAGCCGTTCTCAAGATGGAGTGAATTTCAGCATTGCTTTGTTCTCCACTTCATATGAAGAGCCCTCCTTCCTTGTCCTGCACTGGACCCAGGAAGGCCCTTGGGGGTCCCCAGAAGGAGGGCTGCAGGCGGAGGAGCCAGGTGGGAGAGTCCCTAGGCCCCTGGGGCAAGGCGGTTGGTGGGTGGAGGAGATGCTGAGTTGGCAAATCCCTCTGCCTTCCCTGAACTGCCCGAATTAAATTTATTTTCTTTCATGGAGGTTAGTAACCAGGAGACTTTGCTTTCAATGTTTCCACTTACCCTCAAAGCATGCAATAGTTGGCTCCCTGCCTCTCTGAGCTCAGCACTAAGGTTGTTCTGGGACCTAGAGGACCGGCCTTAATGCCTCTCAGGTTGACCAGTTATGTGTGTCTGTGTGTGTGTGTGTGTGTGTGTGTGTGTGTGGTGGGTCGGGAAAGGAGGGGATGGGGAAGTGGGGGTGGTGGGGGGGGGTTGGTGAGGCCTGGGGTTACCTAGGCCCTCGCTGACATATTCTTCAAGTCCTGGGACTTCCCTATGTGGTTCTGGCATTAAAAAAAAGGAGAAGGAGATTAACGAAAGGAGAGAAGAATAGAAAACAAGGCAAGAAGAGAATCCGTATCTGGAGATGCAAGACGCCCGGAAAACATTTGCCGGTGCCTGGCCCCAGTATGCCCGATGCAGACTCTCCCTGGTGGCTCTGAGCACCGCTCTGTGTCTTTGAGGGCCTGAAGGTGGCCCCTGCTCCTGTCTGGGGGGACAATGGCCTGGGTTTCCACTCCTCCAGCCCCTGTGCTCATGCTCGGCTTGTGCAGGCGCTGCCTGCCTGCCCGGGTCTGCTGGGTGGCTGGGCCCCGGGGGGCCCTGAGCCAACATCTCCCCGCCAGCACAGTTTTTCTCTTTCTCTTTCTTCCTCTCTCTGGTGCGTTGGGTGGTTTCATCCTACCCTGGGCTTTGCTTCTATAGTGATTTATCCTTTAACCAGAATGAGTCATGGTACCAGATTTTATTTGTTCCAGGAGAAAATAGCAGGGGGCACTGTGGTCTTGGAAGCCCGAGCCAGGAGAAGAGCTTATAGGCCGCTCCTCGGTGCAATTTATTTTATTATTTTTAAAAGATTTTATTTATTTATTCATGAGAGACACAGAGAGAGGCAGAGACACAGGCAGAGGGAGAAGCAGGCTCCCTGCAGGGACCCCCATGAGGGACTTGATCCCAGGACCCTGGGATCACGCCCTGAGCTGAAGGCAGGCGCTCAGCCACTGAACCACCCAGGTGCCCTCCTCAATGTGATTTCTACACAGTGAAGGCTGAAGCTGCCCCAGGCCTGACGGCCTGCACCCCACACGAAGGAGGAGGGATGGATTTGGAGTAAACCTGATGTTTGGCCCAAACAACAGTCACTGGGGCCTTTTACTTCAAAACCTCTCCCTGGACACTGTATCTTTTGTGGAGGAGAGGCCAGTGCAGGGAACCACGGCCAGCAAAATCTGCCCACAATAGATACCTCGCACACCATCCCCTATTTCTTCCTCATGAAAACCCTTTTGGGCTTACGTTGTGGTGCTCCTCTCACAGATGAAGGAACTGAGGTCCAGGAAGTGGCTGGCAGGTGCTCGCGTTCCCACAGCTTGGGAAGTGACTGAGCAGGGAAGGGAGCGAAGGTCTGTGTGGCTCTGAAGCTCAGACATCTCCTGGGTGAAAAGCCACCTCGGTGTGCCTTCATTCATGTGCCCTGGCAGGACACCTGGGCCAGCTGTGGGACCTGCAGTGACCCGGAGGGCAGGGGCTGCAAGGGAGAGGCTAGAAATGCAGGGGCTGGAAGAAGACAGATGGCAGGAACAGAGGCCACCCCCCCCGGGGGGGGCTTAGGCTTGACACTCAATTTTTGTGGATTTATTCCAGTCAACCCCAAATGCTGTCATGAGTGAGCCTCTTGTTATCTGAGAAGGTCCATGCAGAAAGGTGCTGTAAACCAATCAGCACCCCCCACCTAAATTAGAATTTAGTTGAAATAGATACCACCTAGTAAGGAACAGAGTGGGAAGTCTAGAAACTAGGAAGAGGAAATGGGACAAAGAGAAGAAAAAAAGAAAATTGAAAGGTAAAAGAAGGCAGAGGGGGCGTCTGGGTGACCCAGTGGTTGAGCGTCTGCCTTCGGCTCAGGGCGTGATTCCTGGGGTCCTGGGATTGAGTCCCACATCGGACTCCCTGGAGGAAGCATGCTTCTCCCTCTGCCTCTGGCTCTGGCTCTCTCTCTCTGGGTCTCTCATGAATAAATAAATAAAATCTTTAAAAAAAAAAAAAAAAGGCACCAGAGGGTGGACTGAGAGAGATAAGAGGATGACAGGGGATGACAGGCATGAGCAGGGCTTCTCGAGCCCACCTGCAGCCCCATCCCCAGCTGGCTTTGGGCTCCCAAAGTCCCCAGCAGCACCCCCCACACGGGTGTGTTCAGGTGATTTTATGTCTGCCTGTTGTCATCAGCCTCAGATACTGGGAACAGAAACCTCTGGGTTTGTGGTTCTCAGAGTCTGGCCCCCAGACCAACAGCACAGCTGCACCTGGGAACCTGCTGGATAAGTGAATTCTCAGATCCACCCCCCCAGGCCTACTGACTCTGAAGCTCTGGACGCGGGGCCCGGCAACCCCATCGAACAAGCCTTCCAGGGGACTCCGGTGCCCGCTGAGGTCTGAGAGCCGCTTGCTCTGGAGCAGCAACTGCAGAAGTTCCGGTGAGTGCCCGTGAGAGCTCGGGACTCACTCCGTGTGCATAAGGGCACGTCATGAGTGTTTCTTTCGGTCACAAGGGCTCCAGTCCTGTGGGGTTTGCCCAGCGCTGCAAGCTCCCCAGCTGGGCCCCCGGCTGGGACCCCCGGCTGCTTCTTGGGGTTGGGGGCACTCAGGGATAAGCCTTCAGGGCGCTGCCCCCCACCCCCCTCCGTCGCCCAATCCTCCCCTCCTCTGCCCTCTGGGACACTGCGCACCCCTCATGCCCCCACCTCTGGTGGTTCTCTCTCCTTCCTCCCCACTCACACCCACAGGCCACCCTTGGGTCCTTTCCCAGCCCCCTCCTTCTCTCTAAATGCTCCTCTGTGAATGTAGTTCTCCCAGGGCACATCTGTGTCTTGGCCTCATCTCCCCACCAAGCTGAAGGTCTCTGGCCCCTGCTGCCGGCTGGCCACCTGCACCCGATGACCCTTGGACACTTCAAACCAATGGGACCAAAGCTTAGTTCCTATTCCCCCGAAGTCAGTCTCCTGTTGCTGGATTTTGCTTTCCTGCCTTTCCGTTGTCCTCCCAGTCAGCAAGATCTGCCCTCACTCGTCCTTCCTCATGTTTCACCTGCCTCCTTCCGTTCTTGCTCTAGCTCACTCGACTCCAGCCACATGCATTGTTCCTTGAACATTCCAAGCCCCTTCCTACCTCAGGGCCTTTGCACTTGCCATTCCCTCCGCCTGGAATACTCTTTTCTCAGGTATCCCTCATTGTCTCAGATTCTCTTTCCTTCCAGTCTCTGATTGCTGCCACCCTAACACTGAGGCCCTTCTTGGCGGCCTGCAGAAGGTGACAGCACCCACGTCCCCCCAACCCCACCTGTAAGCCCCCTTAGCCTGCCCAATGCTTCTCCATTGCCCGGATCACCATCTCACAGATGATGGGCAAACTAGCCACGCCTCTTATCCCACTAGGAGAAGCAATCGTGGGGGTTGGGATTTTGCAACTTTGTTCACCATTGAATTCCCAACACCTAACAGCAGGTTCTCAATGACGAATGAATGAACTACTGACACTCACGAAGGAGGCCCCTTCCTCAAGACCTCCACTCATCTAGACTTCCACAGCCCTCCCACCAGCCTCCTCACCTCCAGGCTCTCCTCCCTCAGTTCCCTCCTCCACATAGTAGCCAGATTGAGCACCCTAAAAATTGCATCTCTGATGAACCACTCTCCAGCCCTAAAACCTCCATTGGCTCCCCATTGCCTTCAGACACAGTCCCCTTGCTCCGGGGTACTCCTCGCCCTCCCAACCTTTGGCCTCCCTGCTCTGCTTTCTGCACCTTCTCCTCTAGCCACGTGGGATGGGGTCCTTTCCCTAAACATTCCCTCTTCTTTTCAATCTCTGAACCCCTGCTGTTCCCTCCATCTGTTACATGCTTCTCACCCAAGTCCATTCTGTCTGTGGCAATCCTACCCATCCGGAAGCGCCTTCCTCCACAGCCTCTTCCAAGCCCCTCTGCCTCCTAAATTAGAACTTTCTCCCTCATGTGAATTCTTGTGATCCTTTCTGTGTGCCCCTCTCTTGCTATTTATCACGGGACTGGAGCCCTGTAAGCATACGCCCTCCCTTCCTGGCTGGGCTCAGCATGTTTATGTGAATCTGCTGGTGTTGGGTCCTGGGGACACCATTGCCTCGGTTCTCACGGGGCCAGCAGTGTGGCTGGTGGGGAGAGGCACCCCCAAGGAAGCCCACATCTCCAGCTGGCCTCTGGGCTGGGGCTGCTTCTGCTCTGGGCCCCTCTGGGCCTAATGAGATCCGGGCTCCAGACCTAGCCTGGACTCTTACTAATTATGCCCTTTCTCAGTTGCCCCACCTGTAAAATGGGGACAAGCCTCCTTCTATTACAAGATGCTCATGTCCTTGAAGCTGTACCCCAGGGAACTCACCCTGCCCTCTTGTTCTTAAAGCCAAGTGAGTTCCAAAGCGGTCCCTTCGTGGGGCCCACCGGGGCTGTCCAGCTCCAGCTCCCCAATGCCCCGGAGGGGAGAGAGCCAGATGCTCTGCCTTGCTGAGAGCTGAGGCTTCTCTCTCCAGGGGTGAGAACATCAATGACAAACTGGAAACTTGCGGGGCCCAGCTCTGTTTTTTCTCAGCACCAGGAAGCTTCCTGCTCCAGAGGACCAAAGGCTTGGCGAGGCCCTCCACAAACCCTACACTGGAGCTTCTGGACATCAAATGGCCTTAAAAAACCGACTGATTTAATGATTTCAATGTACATGCATTAGAGTCATATGGATTAAATTTCTTTGCAAACACACAAGGGCTTTCAAAGCAGAGGCCGAGGATGCACAGAACCAGAAGAGTTTGTTTTCTCTTCTTTTTGTGTGTCTGTGAGTGGTGGTGTTGTCACTAAAACCAAGGCATGTGGAAAACTGTTCAGGATGTCTGAAGCACTGGTGTCCACTGGTGCTTTGGTTGCCCAGTTTGAGTTTGGAGCTGGGGGCGAAATGGGCCGGAGGTGTAGGGTTAACAAAATAAAGTGGCATCTCCACCAGGTCCTTCCCCTCTTCTTCCTGCTGTTTACACCTAGCTCTGGTGGCCTTGGTGGTCAAGGAGGTCCCCTGGCCTGGTCAGTGGGGGCCAGACCTCATCAGTGCCTGTGGTGGAAGACAGGTGTGGGTCCTTCTCTGTGGCAGGGCTGGGGCCTGGGGTCTTTGTGTGGGGGCTGGGGAGTGACGTTGCTCCCCACTGGCATGTCCCTACTATCAGCAGAGCCTGTGATCCTCAGGAGCACCCCACCCCCTGCGTGAATGTCCTGGGGAGCTCCTTGGAACAGACTCCCTGGCCTCGATGCAGACCTAGGTGTGCCAGTTCTGCCGAAAGGGCTGAGACGGGGTCCATGCTGGAAATGCAGGAAGAGCCTGGGTCAGAGGGAGACTCTCAACCAAGTTGCCAGAGGCCCAATTTCAGGTTTGGCTGCTTGCTGGCTGCAAGCACCTCAATCTCTCATTTCCTGCTTTACACATTCGCATTTGGAGTATCCTTTGATCTTGCCTAGCACCCCGAAATAGGTAAGTTCATACCATTTTATACATGAGCAAATGCTCATGAGCAAATACATGAACAAGGAGTGAGAGAGGGCTTTTCCCAAGGTCTCCCTCCAAGCGGCAGTCTTTGGACTGCAAACCCCCACTTGCACTTGTCTTCCCTTTGAGGTGCCTCCTGGCATGGAGTTGAATCAACATGCACCAGTGGAGCCGTCCCCTGCATAATTTCCAGCCAGTGTCCCTCAAATGACACTGGCATCAACCACTTTTCCTATGATCAACATCCACAGGGACTTATGTCTGAATACTACTCTTGGGATGCTGCCTACAGGACAGGAAAAATGGGGACTTGGGGAGAAGCAGAGAGGGAAGCAAGCACGTAGGATGAGCAAGGGTGTCCCTGCAATGAGGACAGGTTCCTGAAAGGTCCCGTGTGCCCTTGCTCCTTCTGCATGAGGTTCAGCTCCCTCGGACTCCAAGGCCTCTCTGTTTCTCCCAGCCTGACTGTGGCAGAAAACAAGCCAAGGCCAAGTGGCTGCAGTGCAGTACCATTCCCCTCCCGTGAGGTTAGCAACCATGAGAATCTCTCCTCCCTTTCTGCTCATGTAGGCTCATCCTTTGAGACCCCACTCAAATGCCCCTCTTCTATGAAGCCCTCCCAGAGACCCCAAGCACAGGGATTTCTCCTTTCAAATTCTGGCTGAGTTCCTTCTATGAGCAAGACACTATGTTGGTGGCTCTCAGACACAGGGAGATACAGATGGTGTCCAGTAGGGGAGGTACGCCACAGGCCCAAGCGACCCCAACACAAGGTAGGAAGTGATATTGTCACCCGAGAGAGACGGCTTGGGAAGGATCAGGCCATTTTAGGCGAGGAGAAAGATCTGGAAACCTTCATGGAGAAAGTGGCCTCACAGAGACGAACATTATTAACACCAGCTTGTATTTCGTCTTGTATTATTTTTCAATTAGTTCAAGGATGTTAGTGTGGCCTCCTCAAATGGTTTGTGAGTTATTTGAGAGTGAAACCATATTTTACTCATACTAATATTTTGCAGAGTCTAGTAATAAACAGAAGCTTAATAAACAAATATTAGTTAAAACAAATGCAATGTTGTCAAAGCCAGTTCTATTTCATCCTTAACCCTTCGTACCATGTACAAAATATGGATATTGTGCATCTTACATTTGGGCTGATTGAGAGAGGTTTAAATCCTTCATTTAGCCTTTCAATGCATGTTCTTTCAAGCATCTACTAATTACCAGGGAATGTATCCCTTATTTTAGGAAAAAAGACAATGAAACAGGCAATGGCTATCCAGTTTGATAAACAGTATGAAAAACAAAATACGGAATTCTATGGGGCAACTCATGTAGTCATGGGAAGGGATGTGAAGTGAAATCTCAGTTGGCAAAAGAGATAAAAGAGGACTTTCAATTCTAGCCATAAACCAACTACAAAAGCTACATAAAACACATGGAACAACTATTTTCAGACACTGGACGGCAATCAACAAAGGGCTTGGTACTTGAGAAAAGGAAAGCACAGCAGCTAAACCCACATTCAGCCTAGCTCTCTGCATGAAGGCATTTTCCTTATTTTGGCACAGGGGAAGAGAATCCAGAGAGCAGCCATCTTGCTGGGTGGAGCAAACAATGATTGGAATTGGGGCCGAAACTAGGATCTGGTGGGGGCAGGTAGAAAGGAGAAAGTCACAGGGAAAGAGCCCCCCAAACTCTGCTAAAATTTTTCCTGAGGATCCTTGGCTGACTCCTATCCTAATCTGTGTATGCATAATGGGAGATTCTAGAAAATCTACTAGAGGAGAGCCACTGGGGGGAAGAGATTTTAGAGGCTGTCCCGTGCTTGGAAGATACTGGAGTGCATGCTCAGTCTGAATAGAGAGACTTTAATGAATACTGTGGGCTTTCAGCTGAGATCTCAGAAAATCCATGCCCAGGAATAAAGACCACAGCCTAGGAGTAAAGACAAAACAAGATGATATCTGCTCTAACCAAGGCCCAAACCAAGCCATGGTAAGATCTAGGTGATTTTGTCAGTATTTTAACTGCCTATCAGAACAAAATGTATAGTTCTTTATTTTTTTTAGATTAGATTTTATTTATTTATTCTTGAGGGAGAGAGAGAGAGAGAGAGAGAGAGAGGCAGAGACACAGGCAGAGGGAGATGCAGGCTCCATGCAGGGAGCCCGATGTGGGACTTGATCCCGGGCCTCCAGGATCACACCCTGGGCTGAAGGCGGCGCTAAACCGCTGAGCTACCCTGGCTGCCCTGTATAGTTCTTTAAAGGAAGGTAACATAACTAACATAACTATAGCCTCTAATGTGTACCATTCACAATGTTCAACATAGGGTATAACAAAAAAATCACTGAACAGGTAAAGAATCAGGAAAAAGTAACTCATAATGATAAGATGAAATAGTCACTAGAAGCAGACCCAGAGATGATCCAGATATTGGAGTTAGCCAAGGACTTCAAAATAACTATGATTAATATATAAAATAAAATAGAGTAAAAAATAAGCAAATGAGAGAAAGATGGTTCTAACTACTGGTTCTAGGGTGCCTGCTCCCTATGCTGTCACATAGCCTGCTACTTGGCTGTTTTTGTTTCCATTTTTCAGATGAGAAGATCGAGGGCCTGATATGGAATGCTTGAGGTTTCATAGTCCGGGGCAGATCCTATACAGCTGGAACAGGGACTCAAGTCCCTGGATGTTGGGGTGTCTATGTGGGAGGGCCACTTTGGGCAGCTGGTGGAGGGGCCAGGTGTGGGGAGGTCAGGGGCTGGGTGGGGGGGCAGCTCTCACTCACCACTTCTTGCTGCCGATGTCATGCTGCTGTACCGTGTAGCCGAAGAAGGCAGCTCTAGAGCCAGAAATGATTTGAGGCTTCCTGGTGTCCATGTTGAAGGTATCCGTGAACCCTGGGGTGGGGAGAAGAGGATAGTGAGGCAGGTGGAGGTTTGGGCCCCAGTGGCTTCATGGGCTCCACTGGCAGGTCTTGGCTGTGGGAAGAGTATGTTTCCTGTCCATGGGGAGCCCCCATAGGAAATGGAGCCCATCGTCTGTTGGGAGAAGGCCCTGCTCCTGCCCTGTGAGAGCCACAATCTGACAGGGGAGGCATAAAACCTGCTCTTAGACAGACCAGGTCTGACTGGGAAGACCAGGTCCCTCCCTCCGAGAATTCTCCATCTCATGGTAGAGGTGGAGACTTCTTTCCTCCTCCACCGCTCCTACCTCTAATCTTGCTTCTTCTAATTCCTCTGTCCTCTTCCATTTTGTTCTCTCTTTTCCCTCCTTTCTTCTCCTCCTCTCCCTCCTGCTCCTCCCTCTTCTCTTTCGTCTCATCTCTGCTTGTTAAAGAGTCGAGGAAATGACTTCCCACCTGCCCCCCAGCCTGGCATCCTAGTGGCCACAGCTCCAATTCTGCAGGCTCACTACCACCTTCTGAACCAATTTGCAAACCTCTGCCCAGTTTCAGTTGGGGTCACTGCTTGGCTGGGGCAGCTGATGCAAAGCAGAGAAACAGTCCCATAACCCTTTCACCCTGGCCTCTAAGGTCTTCCCTGTTTGGTAAGGTCACGTGTTAATTAGCCGATTCCACCTGCTGGAGAGCCTTGGTGTTGAATCTTTGGCATTCTTGTGCCAAATCACAAGAAACAACCACTCATATCTGCGTGGCAGCCTGGGTTTCTGGATCTCCTCACATCTGCCATCCTTTTCCTTCACAGGACCTTGGGAGAATGAGTAAGCGTCATCCACATTTGGCAGAGGGGGTTTCAGCCCCAGAGAGATTAAGAGGCTTATCCAAGGATGCACAGCAGATCAGTGGTAGCATCAAGACCTAGGATCTCAGATGCCTGCTCTTTGACTCCTTCCCTCCATGAGGAATTTTCAGGGCATATCTGGCCTCCTGACTCATCATCACTAACAGGAACACCAAACCTGAGACGCCTGGGATTTCAGGGGTGGGATCCTACCATCAGACCAAACTTTCAGATTAGTGAAATAAAATCAGTAGAATAGAATAGAACAGGATAGACAAATGTCATTAATACCCCTCTCCTGTGTAGGGCACTTTATACATTTCAAAGAACATCTACATACACGTCACCATATGACCTCCATGGCAACTTCGTGATGCTCGTACCTTGAGCGCCCCACTCTCCTTCCCATGGACACTGAACTCTGGGCTGTATGGAACCAAGTGGTTTCTTCCATACTTTCTTATTTTTCTCTGCAAATGGATACCATTTCATCATTAGAGTCATTGAATCAGAGTTCCAGAGAGAACACTGGAACCCCTTAGGGTAGGGATATGGGATGCATGTTATCGCACTTGTCCATGTCAATTGATTATTCGTGCTGCCTGGAGCACTGAGTTAAGAAAAATTCTGAGGTCAAGCGTGTGCTCAGGGGGCAAGACTACTGTGATCAATGCGTGGTGCCTGCTGTGGATGAGGACAGTGGTAAGTTGCTATGTAGCCGCCAATCCTGTCTCCACGATTCCTAATCTGCCACATGAATTTGGTGTCATGGCCCAGAGTGGGGGTGGGGGAAGAGGAGTACCTAATTCTTTAGTGCTTGTTACAAGGCCCTTGAACAGACTTCTTGGCCTGGCTGGCAGCAGGCAGGCTCGGGGAGGAGGACCCCAGTCTGTGAGCTTCGGGGGATGAAGGAGCACCGGTTTTCTGCCAGTAAGGGCATGCCATGGAGGAGGGAGGGACGCTAGTGTCCCCTGTGCAGAGCCGGGGGGGTAGAGAGAGGTAGAAAAAGTGGAGTTGCACATGAGGAACTCCAGACCCATGCCAGGAATGAACACACATGCTCGCATACATGCTCACACCCACGCATGCATATGTGCATGTGTGCACACACAGACATGCTTGCACACACGGGTGCACACACACACATTTACATGCACAGGCCACGCACATTCCCCGATGGTGTGCAACACCTTATCTGGCTCCCTGGCGCCCCTGGAGACACCCCATGGCGGTCCCGTGTCCTCCTCTTTCTGTATCTGACCTCAGCGGGGGTGGGGAGTGGGGGGGTCCTGAATAACAGGAAAGCACCTTGGGGCTGTTGGGACCCACCCACCACTTCCAGGCCTGCAGAAGGGTGAGGACCAGGGGGAAAAGAAGGCCATCAATGGTGTCTTTGGGGCTTTCCCACTACCAGTGCGTCTTGTGTGAACACGGCCAGAGGGGTCCTTCCAAGACCTGTGAGATCCTGTCACCCCTCAGCCCCGTGCCCTCCACCAGGTCTCCACCCCACTCAATCAGGGCCAGACTCCTTCCCAGCAGGCCCTGCGTGACTACCCCCTACCCCTTCCCCATGCTCTTCCCTCTGCCCCTAATTTCCTGTCCGCCCCCTCCATCCTTCTGCTCCAGCCATGCTTTGCCTTGTCCCTCCTGTAACATGTCAGACCACCTTCTGCTCAGCGTCTTTGCCCCGGTTCCTCCCTCTGCCTGGAAGGCTCCTCTCCTGGTTGTCCGCATGGCTCACCCCTTAAGTCCCTGGCCTCACTGTTCCAGTGCCATCTTGTCCACCACTAGGCCACCTCGTCACTCGCTATCCCCCTTCTTCATTTTTCCTGATGGTACTTATCACAAACATATTAGATACTTTTCTGTTTCTTGTTATGTGGCTGATAGTCGAAATTATTCTTTTTTTTTAAATAAAGATTTTATTCATTGATTTGAGAGATAGAGAGCAAGCAAGCATGGAGGGCAGAGAGAGAGGGAGAAGCAGACTCCCCACTTAGGGGGGAGCCAAACATGCAGGCTCGATCCCGGGGCCCTGAGACCATGACCTGAGCTGATGGCAAACGTTCGACTGAGTCACCCAGGTGCCCTGACAATATTCTCATGTTCTCTAAGTGGCACAAGACACTGCTGTACCCTCACCACTCATCCTTCGAGCCTGGGTAGAGATCTAGCCCTTGGTGCGTGGTTGTAGGGATCAACTGATTGGGTGGTTGGGGACCAGGAGCCACCCTGGGGTCACATGTCCTCTCTCCTCCATGAGGAAAAGGAGAGAAAAAAAAAGGCTACTTACGGAGTGCTGAGATGTTCCAGGCACATTCTGGGTGTCTAACCATCAATTTCACATTAATTAGTTAAATCTCACACCAACCCTGTGAGATGGGTACTATACCTCTGGGAGGTTAAATAATTTGCCCTAAATCACTTGGTTGGGAGAGATGAGAGCAAGTTCAAGATCAAATAGCTCAGGGCACTGGGGTGATGTGTTACTCCTGGGGGACCATAAGAAGGACCCACTAGGGAGGAGGGACTATTCTTTTCAGAGAAGGCGGTGTCTTCTCTGACCTCTGCCCTCAGGTGCCACATCCTCTGCTTTTAGGGTCTACCGAGAGAAGCACGTGGAGAGAAGGCGGGCGTCACCTAAGGGTCTGTCTAGGAGCAGTCCAGTCTCCCCCACACCCCTACCCTCAAGCTCCTGGGGACAGGATGAGTGAAGCTGGCCGCAGGTTAGAGGACAAAAGCCCTCAGCGCTGGGGCATTGAGTTACAAAGTGCTGGTTTCTTCCCTGGCTCTGCCATTTGCTTCTGACCAAACGGAGTCCGAGAACGGATTTCCTAAAGGTCATGTCCAGCCCGACGCTCTGACCTCAGCTCCCAACGAGATCTCTGGCCTGTTCCTCAGATGGGAGATGGCTTTCACACTATTCTCAGAGATTTATGAACCCCAAGTACCAATAAAACAAAACAAAGTTGTTTTTGTTGGGAATCAGCAGGCCGATTGCAGAGACACCCGGAGCCCGGCTGGGCAGCTCACCGCTTCTCCGCCCTGGATATTGAGGACCGAGCGGGGAATCCACGACACTTGGGCTGCTCTCCTGTGGCCTGTGGCCAAAGCTACATCAGCTCTTGCTCCCTTTTTCAGAAGCCTATCTGTCTTTTGAAAAAGCACCAGCCAGTCAATCCCAAGAAGGGATGGAAGCCACAGCACTGAGCTTGAGCACCCCTCCAGGCTAGGGTAAGGCCACTGCCCTGCTACCAGGCGGGGCGGTCCCAGTCCCAAACACCGGGGCACGCTGGCCAGGACGCGGTCACAGCTACTGTCAACCAACAGCTCCACGGGGAGCACTCACTGGAGCCTAAGTGTCGCTCCCGGGAGTCTACACTGTGTCAATCCTTCTTCACTGCTCCCCCCACCCACCCCCACCCAGCCCTGTCCCAAACCCTCCACGCAGTCCCAAGGCCCTGGGAGCCTCTGCAGACTCATCTTGTGTGAGTTTTCCTCTGGCTTCCTACAGGGCAGTCACCAGGGGCCCCTTTCTGCTCCCCAGATCCCCTTGCTTCCTCCTGCCCTGGGGCCTTTGCACATGCCACTTCCCCTACATGAGCCTCTCAGATGACCTTCGCATCACCAGCAAATCTCAGCACAAATGCCACACCTCCCTTGCACCCCCAGAAGCCTCCCTGACCCCCGATTACCCCAGGCCTGGCCTGAGGATCTCATCACCTCTTGTACTCCCTAATAGGTGACTGGTGACTTCTTATCACAGTAATTAGACACAGTCGTTTCCATCATTGGATCGCTCCCATCTTCCCGTGGGGATGGCAGCCCCATGAAGGTTAGACGGGGTCTGTTCACTCACTGCTGGAGCCAGCACCCAGCCCAGGGGCTAGCCCCGAACACCGCTGAGGGGTGAGCCAGATGACAAGAGAGTGGGGAGCCCAGAAGCTACGGAGAGGCATGTGGAGAGTAAGTGCAAGGCGGTGACCACAGGGCCATGGTTGTGGGCTGTGGCGGTGAGGAAGCTTCTGGAGCTGAGATCTCAGCTTGGAAAGGTGATGCATAAACATTGGTAAGGTGATCCAAAGGTGGTGGGCAGGAGTCCTTAGAGCGGAGGGAAGGAGAAAAGGCGAGGCCAGGCAAGGAGAGGGCATGACCTCTGAGTTCAGGGAAAGCTTGTTAGAAGCCCAGCTCCAGCATTTATTCACTTATGGGTGACCCAGGGTAACTTACTTCTTCTTTCTGGTTCTCAGTTTACTCATCTATAAAATGGAAATAATAATCCCCACCTGGAAGGGTGGTTACCAGTCCGAACGCAGTAACGAACCCTCAGCAGTGCCCGGCATGTGGGAAGCACCCAAAACATCTTAGTTGAAGTGAATTGACTCAAGATTCCCCATTCCCTGGGCTGCCAGAATGCCTTTGCCCATGCTTGTTCATCCACCCTAGAAGGCCTTCCTTTCCTTCTCGAATATCAAGGCCCAGGTCTGAGGACACCTTGCTACATCATGGTCCTTCCTCTGGTTGCTCATAGCGACTTTCACACTCTTCCTTGGATCAGAGCAGTTTCTACCTCTGCCTTGCTCTCTTACTCGTGTCCACACTACTCAGGGCCACATCCAGGAGTGGCTTTTTATCTCTACCCTGTGCCTGAAGGATGCAGGGAGACTTGCCTGCTGGGGTTCTCACCTTCTGAGAATCTGTTCGCAGAACCAGTACCTGCTGGCTTCTTCCTGCCTTAGTTTCCCTCCTAGCTCTCAGATCTAGGTACTAACAGTCCCCTGCCACTTAGATTAGGGTAACACCATGTATAGCATTCACTAGGTGCCAAACACTCTTCTAAATCTATTTCATCCTCACAATACCCTTTTGAAGTAAGTACATTATATTCTTCTCCTTTTACAGGTGATGAAACGGAGGTGCTGTCTGAGAAAAGGCTGGGGTCACACGGCTAGGAATGGCAGGGAGGTGCTCCGAGGCCTCAGCAGTCCAGCCCGGGCCCCCTGCCTCCATCCAGCCTCCATCCAGCCTCCATCCAGCCTCCTCTCCCCCATCAGCCCCACCACCTCCCAGCTCTCAAATTCCTCACCTTACAGCTCTCACCCCGGCCTGACCTCCTCCCACCCCCTGCTTCTTAAAAACTCCCCAGTCCTGGGTCCCTCACCCTAAATCCTCCTCACTAGAGAGCCGATCGGTGAATTCCTGACCCTAATAGGTATAATACAAGGGGACTAGCTATGCCAGAAGGGTGCAGCCAGAGTTCCAGGGACCTTGAAAGCACCAGACTGGTGGTGACAGCAAGAGGGGAGCCTGAGAGTGAACACCTCTCAGCGGCCCTCCCTCCGTGTGCCCGGACCCCAGCCTCGGCTCACTCCCTGGGCCCTGTTCCGGGCTGCAGATGCAACTGTGTAAGCAAACGCTTTTGTTTTCCTTAGGTGATATGAGCTGGGAGGCGGGCGAGGGAGGCAGAAATGTAACCCAAACCCTCTCGGACTGTCTCCCTCTTTTCAGTTTTACTGGGGCCCCAAGAATCTTCACGTCTAAAAGCCAACCACACAGATGGAGAAGGAGGGCAGGGAAAGACCCAGAAACTAACTCAAAGCAAAAGGAAACTGTAAAGTGGATCTCTTGCCTCCGGGGAAGACGAAATAACACATTTCCAAAGTGAGGCAGAAATGAGAATTCAATGCCTGGCTGTTTTGCACCGTCTGCTCTGCTGTCCCCTCTGCCTGGGCAGAGCACAAAAGCACAGTGATTCTTGTTCTGCCACCAGCCACCTTTCCCTTCTGCCTGGAGGCTGTTGTCTCAAATCAGGCATGTAAGAAGGCGATGCCAGCTTTGGGGGCATGGCTGGCAAGGCCCCAGGGCTCTCTCTAGTCTTGGCCCCTGTCACAGGCACTAGTGAGGGGGGGAAGGCCTGTACTAGAGAGAAGATGGTCCCAGCTTGGGGTGCCCTCTGGCTCTGGGGAGAAGTGGGGACCCAGCCCCCAGGGGTCCCGCTGCCCTCATAGGAAACCTAGTAACTACACACTCCCTCAGGAAGCCCTCAGGAGGGTGGGGATCTGGGCTCTGCTCTTGGGAGCCCCTGGCAGGTGGGGAAAGTATGCAGTCCTTCCCCCGTGGGTAACTGCTCGAACAACAGGGAAATCACACTGGCCTCCAAGCTTCTCTCGGGCAGCAGCTCCGTCGGCCCGTGCATCCACTTCTGGAGGTGTCATGTGAAGACTTGTTTTTTTTTTTTTTTTTTTGAAGACTTGTTAAGTGTGGGGTTCAACCTATATACACCGAGTGGAGTGAATTTCCTACATCTTCTCCCAGGGCTGAGAGTCTGAGCAATAAGAGGACAAGGACCGGCTGGGTTCCATTTACTTCTTCGCCTAACACAGGGTTTGGGACACAGTGGGTACTCAGCAAAATGTGTTGAACTAAAGTCGAACATTTAGCTCTGCCTAACAACAATACATAACAAACACTGCTGAGCATTCCCACTTGACTTTGGGCTGGGCCATAGGAGGCAGAAATTAGAGTGAGCCAGTTCCCAGTGGAGCGGAGGTCTTAACGATGCTCTGTTTCTATTTGTTCACTTGCACTTTTGCCATCAATGTGACAAGTATTTCACTCAGGCTAGCCCGCTGATGCCAGGAAAAGGATGAAGGATATTTGGAGCTGAGCAGCCCTAGCCAAACCCAGCTGAGATTAGCCGTCCTCAGCATGTAGGAGCAAGGCCAGGGAGACCAGCAGAGCCACTCAGGTGAGCTTAGTTTAGGTAAGCTGGTACCAGACACATGAACTACTTAATTATTGGCTGCCACTCAGATTTTGGGGGTTATTTGTTATGCGGCATTATTGTAGCCATTGGTAACTGATTTGGTCTAGCTCTCTCTTCTTTTTAAAGACTTCATTTATTTATTTGATAGAGAGAACACAAGCAGAGGGAGCAGCAGGCAGAGGGAGAAGCAGACCCCCACTGAGCAGGGAGCCCAACGTACAGCTCGAACCCAGACCCCGGGATCATGCCCTGAGCCCAAGGCAGATGCTCAACCGACTGAGCCACTCAGGTGCCCCTGGTCTAGCTCTTAAAGGATGGGCAGTCAGGGAGGAGAAGGGAAGGTTTTACAGGGTGACTGACAAAGACATAAGGAGAGGGAGGCTGGGGATCTGTGGGGATTCAGTTTCTGGGGTAGCAATCCGATCGTTCCCTTCTCAAGGGCTCACAGGGAAGGCCAGAGTGAGGAAGGGCTAGACCCGGTCCTAGCCTGTCAGGGAGCAGTGTGGCCCAGCCAGCAGATCACTCAGCCTTAGAGCTGTGCTATGGTGCCTCGTGAGGACACAGGATGGCAGACACAGGAGCAGCAGATGGACAGGCAGACAGACAGACCCTGAGCACCGATTCTGGGATCCATGTAGTATCTGAGCAGCCATAGACCCTCCACAGCACCAAGGCCCTCCTGTACCCCATTCCCTTTCCTCCCAGTTGCCAGGGCTCATGAACAATTACGGTGTCCCCCACCCCTGCCCACCTCCCCAGACACTCGAACACTGGGCCAAAGGAGTAGCAAATCTGTTATCAGGGAAGGGTAACTTCTTCAGATTTTATTTTTTCTGAGCAAGGAGGGATCTTGCCAGTTATTCTTTTTCTTGCCTAGCATCATTTTCCTGCAGCGAAGCGCAACTTTTTTGAAGCCAGCCTACACATGAAATGCAGACACGAGAGGTTGAGGTGGGGTTAGGGGCAGGGAGCCAGGGAGTCCCTCTTTATCCCCCAGGGAGAGTCCTAAGACAATCCCTGGGAATCCTAGCGTGCCCTGGAACATAGTTTGAGAACCACCTGATCAGGCTTAAGCTCTTTACTGTCGTAAGTGAGAGAGCTAAGGCTAGGAGAGGGGTGGGGATTGGTGCCAGGTCACCAACTCTTCCTCATGCTCATCTTTATTCACCACCCGCCCTTCTGCATGACCTTCCTCTTTGGTCCATGAATTCAATAAAAGTCTGTTTGGGTCTGCGATGCTTCAGGTTGCATGCTGGGCAGTGAGGACACAAGTCGTTAGACAAGATGTGCGGTCTTCAGAGTCAACAGTCATGTGGGTGGGCCACTGGACATGTAAGCTGGTCAGCAGAGCCCAAAGTGAGGCCGAGAGAATTTTGGGCCAGGCCGGTGCTCTCTGGCTTCTAATTTCAGCATTGTCGCTGACTTGGCCGTGCATCCACGGAGAGTCACCACTGCCTCAGTTTCCCCACCTGTAAAACGAGCCGGTTCTGCTCTCTGCCATGTAAGGCCCCATCCCCGCACACGTCAGTGGGGTTCTCTTGGGCAAACACACAGCCTGCTTCCAGCTGTCGGCACGCGAGCATCTGTCTTGAGTCTTTGCAAACAATTTAGAGTTGGAGGCCCGGCCGTGTGGAGGAATGCAAACTCATCTTAACGTTGGCCGGAGCCAAACACATTTAGGAAGGGGAACTCTCCAGGCAAAAGTGATCATATTTTGCATTTCCGAGCCAAAGGAAAGGACTGAAGAAAACTGTCACATAGGGCTCTGCAGTTTGCAGGCCCCACTCCCTCGCCCTGCCTGAACCCTGGAGATCAGGCCCTGGGGCCTCTCTTCCCTGGCTGCGGCTGCCGGGCCCGCCCAGCTGGCAGAGGGGTGGCATTGGTGGGGGTCTAGGCAATGTGGTCGCCTTTCCAAGAAAGCCCAGCCCTGTCCCATTGCTGGACAGTGTTGCTAAAACCCCAGTGAGGAGATCTGGGGCAAGTGGCAGGGGCACCGTGGCTCCCTTAGGACTTGTCTTACTTCAAACTTGTGGATGCCACGCTTCATGCAGTAACTCCCTGAGTACATGGCTAAGTGGCCTTGGAAGCGCTGAAGCTTCTCTTTCCCTGGTTCCTCCACGGGTGGGAGCAATGACCCCTTCACTGGGAGAAGTGGCTGGAGGACCACCGCCAAGGCCAACAGATCATAATGCCCACCTCCTGAGAGCTAGGACTGCTGCGGTAAGTAGAATGAGGCCGGGAGTCAGGAGACCTGGGTTCTCCCCTGGCTTCTGTCACTGATTGGCTGATTTTTTTTTAATTTCATTTATTTATTCATGAGAGACACAGAGAGGGGCAGAGACACAGGCAGAGGGAGAAGCAGGCTCTGTGTGGGGAGCCTGATGTGGGACTTGAACCCAGGACCCCGGGATCATGACCTGAGCGGAAGGTAGACGCTCATCCACTGAGCCACTCAGATGTCCCAAACTTGGGTCTTTACTCTTACAAAAGACCACCTGTTCTCCATCTTCTCTGATCAACTCCTCACATCTTACTCTTTTACAAATGACTGCCCTTCTGGATGGACTTCATGTCGGTCCACTAACCCGTCATTATCCCACTGCCTTTTGCTCGGAAAGAAGCACTATGGAGTCCACCCTACTTCATATTCCTCCGACCACTAGTATTGCCAACCAACCCCCTACCTACCTTTTCCTTCCCTCCCCTGAAGCAGCAGGAGGGAACCTTATCTCTGCACAGAATCTCAAATCCTCGGCTCCCTCCATCCCTGGTGCAGGTCAGAACAGGCCCACTGAGGGACCTAGCGTATGCTCGTGCATGCGTAGCCAAGGCATTAGCCAGAGAGGAGAAGCTGCGGAGTGGTAATGACAGGCAGGGGTGATTTTACCTGACCGAGTGCAGAGGAAGGAGAGCACTCAGAGGACATGGGTGCCATCCCTCTGAAGTGTCATCCCTCCCTGCCGACCGGTAGAGAAGGGATGGGAGAGCCTTTTGTGCAGAGGCTCCATGGAAATGCATCATCCCTCCCCACGGAATGAGCACACCACTCATTTTTTGGGGGAATCTCGCAGGGAAGTGATCTCATCCGGGACACGTGCCCACAGCCTGCATCCCCTGCTTCATCTGGTGGAGGGAGGAGCCCCAGGTCAATATGTACTTGCACGTCCTCGTGGATGTTGCATGTATGAAAAAGGGCACCTGAGAATCAGAAAGCTTCCCTGCAGGTACGGTGAAGGAATCGGCCGCTCTCGCCTCCCCCACTTTGCTCCCCGTTGCCTCCCTGTCGTGGAGAGTCCAGGGGCAGGAAGCAAGCCCTTGGTGCCTAGTGTTTCAAGCAGCAGTCACTCAACAAACATGAAGTGAGCACACACGCCAAGGGTGGGCTTGGGCCTCTCCCACCAAGGGGAATTGGAGACTCAGGAGGCTGCCCGCTGTGACCAAGGTCATCTAACTGGTGGCACATGTTTAGAGCAGAGATCCCAAGGCAGCGCTCTCGTTCCACTCCTTCTCTGACATCTCCCAGTGGGATTCGGCTGCCACTCTTGGAGCACCCATACCAAATGCCAGGGATGGGCCAGGTGTCAGGACAGTATTTCATTGAACCCTAACGCGTGATTAGAGATTTGATCCCCACTGGACAGGCAGGGAAGTGAAGGCTCCGAGTGCCTTGCCTGCCTGCTTCCCAGGTGACATATCCTTGACCCCTGTCGAGTGTCCCTTCCAGGTCAGCTGTGTCCGTGCTCGGAGAACAGGCAGGGTGGGGTTGGGTGAGACCCTCTACTCATGCCCAAAGGGGATGCCACCCCCCGCCCCCGCATTCCTGGACCAGAAATAGTTCTGTTTTTGAAGCTTTCACTTGGGTTGAGACACTGCAGACCCCCCTGTGCTAACCCAACCTTTGGTGCCAAAAGGGAGGCTACTATCACCAAGTCGAGGGGGGCTTCTGTCCCTCTCCAGCCTTGTGCCCTGCACAGTGTCTGGAACACAACAGGATCTCAATAAAGTTGACTGAACAAACTCATGAATGAACTCATGAATGGATGAGCACAGAGTTTATTGAATTAGCTTGATAGTCATCTAAGAAGGACCTACGCTTGACGGGACCCAGGGCAGCCGTGGCAGTGCCCACCGCCTTCTCAATGCACCCTCAGCTCTCGCCAGCCAGACTCTGCTCTGCCCTCATGCTACACGCCGGGTGCCCACGGCCTCCGAGCCCTTCTGCCCGGCCGGTCTACCTCTCTCCCCTATTCCAGCCTGCTGGTCTCATCCAAAAGCTCAGCTGTTCTCTCTCCTACTCCCACAGTGTGCTGGTTGGTGCTTGCTGCTATGCGACTTGTCACAAATCAATCCCCTAAATCAGAAGCCACCAGACACGGGTTAGGTGCCTGTATGGAGTGGTGAGGCCTCGCCACTGGGGGTTCTGGAGGAGACCAAACAACTTGCCGGGGCTGACACCGAGACTGTTGCATAAGCATCCAGAAAGGGGAGATGGAGAGAAGGAGCCAGTGCTGGCGAGCGCCTGGGCTCTCCTTTTTATTTTTTATTTTCTTTGTTTGAGAAATCTGGAGTTTGCCAATGTGCTGGTTAAGCAGATGTCAAGCTCATGGAAAACAGGCCTAAAAATTGAAAACAGCAAACACCGAACTGAAATTTGCTGTAATTAACATTGTTTTTGCTCCCAGCCTTGGACACCCAGCTCGGGCCTTCAGGCAACACGTGGATCGCCTCCTTCGGGAGTAAGATTCACAATTTCATGAAAGCCAGTGCATTTTCCTGCCTTACATCACTTACTCCCTTTTCTGGCCAGGGAAAGTGATCAAAATGAACTTCTTTCCTTAGGTTTTCAAAAACTGCTGTGAAGGAGATATAAAAACACACCAGTGTCGGTATTACGAATCACTGCATTGCAAGTTCAGTTAAGTACAATAGAGCCTCGGTCCACTAACCCTTTCCCCCCAGTGCACACACCTCAAGCTGCCTGGAAGACCAGAGTCAAGAGATGTGACCCCAAAATATGCCTGTACGACTCCAAGAGTGTGGGCCTTGGGCTCTCACCTTTCTCTACTCATCCCAAAGTGGCCCAGGGTCCTGGGATCCTGCCCCCACACGCCCCCCGCTAGGTCACACCAGTCCAGCCCAGACCTGCCCTGTGAGCCCCACAGTCAATGCCCAGCTCCCCACAGACATTTTTATTCGGATGTCTCCTGGCATCGTGCTTCACACAATCAAAAAGTTGCCTTCGGCTTTCCCTCCCCGAAAGGCTTTCCCCAAGACTCCCCATTTCAGGGCCTAGAGTTACCAGCCACCTGACTGCTCAGAGTCAGAGGCTTGGAGGTTGGTCCTCAGGATTTTCCTTCACCTCCTGTCAGCAAATCCTGCAGGCTTCACCCCCTTGGTGCTTCTGGAATGTGTCCCCTCTTCCCCATTTCGTCTGATGCCACCCACACCAAGTCATTCGCATCCTTTTGTGCCTGGACCTTTGCGAGAGCCTTCTGATAGGTCCCTCACTTCTACTTTTGCTCCAAGCTACACTCTTCCCTGGCAGTTAGAGCGATCCTGGCACTCTCCTGCTGAAAACCTTCCCAGGTCCTCCCATTGCCTGTAGGGTAGATTCCAGGCCTTTCTCCAGGGCTCCCCCGGGCCCCACAGGCTCTGTGTGTCCTTGTGTCACCATCCTCATCACTTCTGCCTTCCTGCTCCTCGAGCTTCATGCTATAGAGAACCATTATTCTCCCTCAAAGCATCTTCCTTATGTCTGTTACGAATAAAGATAATTATAGTCGGTTATAAGAGCTATTTGCTCCCTTGGACACGGTCTCCTCTCCCCCTGGGGTTTCAGTTCCACAAGGAAAGGGACCAGTGGTGTGCTGGTGAGGCACACAGAGAGCTGAATGTGTGCGATCTTCCCTTTTGGTGATGTCATGGTGGTGGCTTTTAACTGACCACAGTGGGAGGATTTACACCGCGGCGTTCGGCAAATGCTACAAATAGGGACTCTTCCCATCTCATCCCAGGAGCCAGAACTAGTTGTTAAACATTTATCAGCACTCTCCTGGAAGGGACCGTGTCAGTCTGTCTCCCTACCTTATCCACGGCATCTGGAGCAATGCCTAGCACGCAGCAAGTACTCACTATGCATTTGTTAAAAGAGATGGGGCGGGGGGGGGGGGCAGAAAAAGGAATAAAAGCATTCAGGCCTCCAAGAGTCTCATACTCTAACCTGCCAACAAGGAGTAGGAGGGAAATGTGAGACTTGGAGCCGCAGAGAGGGAGAAAACTTCAGAGTACTGAATTTGGCTCCAGAAGCTCTGGTTCTAATCCCGGCACAGCTTTTAACTTGTTTCACAACTTGGACAAGTTTCTCCTCCTTCCTGAACCTGCTCTCTTGTCTGTGAAAGGCACATACGGGACTGGATGCTCTATCTCAAAGTCCCTGTGTAGGATTTAACGAAGCCTGATGGTGTACCCTGTTGCCACTTTGCCCCCTCCAGTCCCCCAGTCACTGCACTGCGCCCACTACTGCAGAGGGAGCTGTTTACACTACAGTCGATTGGGTTATGCAGTGTACAGTCTGCACAGCTGTACGTGGCGGCCCTGCCCACTCTGATCCTGGCCACTGGCCATTTTAAAGGGAGCTGAATTGGACAGTGAGTTCCTCCCTTTCCTGACATACTAACCAGCTCAAAGAGTTCAGACAGTTTGGTTTTGGTTTTCCAGTTCCTAAGATTATTTCCTGCTTGTCATGGGTGTGGGGATCAAGAGCCCTGTGCATCCAGAGTTAGCCCCAGCCCAGGGAGTGTTTGGGCAAAGTAAGAGCAAGACAAGGCTTAGGATATGCAATTTGTGGCAGGGCATTCCCTCGGAGGAGAGGAAGCAGAGCAGTGGGACCCAGAGAACTGCTGTGCCTGTCTGCCCTGGTCTTTGAATACAAACTAAAAAAAGGAATTGTGGGGGCCTTCCCTCCCAAGCCTACAGGGCCCGCCCTACAGTGGATGCACCCACACCCATCTGAAAAGTTCTCTGGCTGCACAAGCTCAACACAGACCCAGCAGAACCCAAGTTAAGCTGGATGCTCTTGGCCAGGCTTGATGGAGATGGAGGATACCAGGGGGTGGAAGAGTTTCAGTTCCCAGAAGCCTTTTGGGTTTTGGCATATGTCAGTTCCTTATGGTTTCAAAATGATCTCAAATGTCTATTGTCACTTTCAGGTCTTTAGTAGAGTCAAGGGTTCATGATTCTATCTGTCTTTGCGGGAAAACAAAGGCCTGCCTTATGAGGTGGTGAGCTCTCTGTCACTGGAGGGATGCAAGCCAAGGATGGCCACTTGTCTGGGATATTCAGGCTCCAAGTTTCTTCTCAGGCAGATACTTGGTAATGAGGCCTTGTAAGAGACCCCTGAGGCCCAGGACTGCTCAGGGACCGCTGGATGAGGAAGGGCCACCCACGCTCTCGACCCAGTTCTTTAAAAATAGAGTCCCTGTTGTCAACTTTCCCATGTTACATGTGGCCTTTATAGTCAAAGGTGACCTTCTGGCTCAGGAATTGGTCACAGGAGCATGGAAGAAGAGCCCTCAAGGAGCTGTTAGCATCATGGAGGCCAAACACTTACTTTAGAAGTGACTGAATGGAAGGCTCAAGAGGATATATGGCTCATTCAAGTTTAATACTAGAGCCTGAACTTGCCCAGAGGTCATCACCTGCGGGCCAAGGCTTCTTCATTACCTCTGACTCAGAGGGGGAGTGAGAGTTGTAATCCAGCCCTAGGGGTTGGTTTCCACATCTGTAACACTCAGGGTTGGTTCGGACTGGTCCATTTGGGCCAAGTCATGGCTGGTTTCAAGCAGCCTCTCCTAAATAATCAGTAAGGAGTGGGGTAAGCCTAATGCTCTATCAGCCATGAACCCCTCTGTGTGAATTAGTTCACACTTGTTCTACTGTCCAGCGGGCTGAGCAGAGCCACGGTTGGGAGAAAAGGGGGTGCTGGCTGGTGTGACCTGCCTGAGGTAGTGTCACCCCCCTGAGCAGGGTGTGTGTTGGCACTGGGAGGATGGTGTGATGCTATGTAGAGGAGGACGGAGTAAGAGAGAAGCCGGTGAACAGTGCCCACTGTCCCAGGGGCCAGGCAACCTTGTAGAGAGTGGAGGTACTCCCCCGCCACATCCCACCTTTCTCCCTCCCACTCACCCATCCCTGCACCAATTCCAGACTAGCCCCATGCTCAGCAAAGCTTTGACCTGGGCTCTGGTTCCACATAAAACTCCCTTCTCCTTCATGACTGGGGCCCCCTGGGTAGACCCCTCTTCCCTGGCCCACCCCCATCAGCAGTGGGGACCAGCCCAGTGGGGCCTCTGCCAAGTCAAGCAGCCCAAGTCAAGCAGCCCAGCATAAGCCCTGGGGTGGGCTAAGCACAAGGGCAAACGGCCACTCCTGTGCCTGGACACACCCGCCAGCTCCTCTAGACTCCTCCCGGAGAACACCATGGGGTCCTGGCCCTTGACAAAGCCTTGATCAAACCTCCAAGGCGAGAGAGCCAGGGCAAATCATGCCACAGATGAAAAGAATCCAGATCTGTTTCATAAAAATCCCCCAGTCAAACCTAACCTGGTCCCACTTCAGCTCTGCATGAGTAGGGACGGGGGCATCTGTCCTTCCTGAGCACTGCACAGTATAAGCCAGTGGCCCCCATGGCGTCGTGGGTGAGAAACGTTTACTTGGGACAAGAGTGAACTTTACAACTTGACTACTCATGCTTTTATTTAATGGGTATTAAAAAGTTATAAGCCAATGAAAGCTTAGGTTTCATGGCAATTATTGCTCAGGATTGGGGTAAATAAAAAATTAAACTGATTTAAAGTCCATTTAGAGAACATAATTAAGTGAAAACAGTCAGCGTGTTGCACAGACACGGCCAAAGTCATGTGGGCGGTACACGGAAAGAAGGAAAGAGGTGGGCTCTGAAATGATCCAACCTGGGCTTGGATCCTGGTTCTCTTGTTTGGTGGTGGTTGTGTGACCTTGGGCAAGTCACATAAACCTCTCGGGATTGTAGTCACTGGAGTCAGGCTGCCTTGGGTTCAAATCCCAGGCTGTGACTTTATATCCTGGGTGATCTTGGACAAGCTACTTAAACAGCACTCCTTTAATAGGATTATTGAGAAGATGAGTGCTTGGAACAAAGCCTGATTCACAGAAGCCCTTGATGAATGTATCGATATTGCTAAATATAATACAGGAACCTTTACTCAGCAACTCATCCAGGCCAGACATTTTGGGATAATCGGTATCACTTCTAACTTTTCATACTAACCCTACCTGGGAGGCATTACAATTTCCATCACACATTCTAAAGAGAAGAAGGGACTTGCTCTAGGTCACATGCTTCCTAAGTGTCAGGGCCAGAACTCACACCCCAAGTCACTGCAAAGTGCCCCTCATATGAACCTCATTGGGCTCAGACTCAGTGTCTCCACCTGTACAATGAGTTCTGTGGCACCTCCCAAGCCCCCCGGGGGGCATTCTGGTCTGGTGGTGCCCAGGGATTGGACCGTAACCTGGGGTCTACTGTTAAGTCCCTGCCATCTTCTCTGAGCACTTCCAGCTCCTCCTCGGGGACTAAATGACATGGTCGCATCCTGCGGTACATGGATGATGTCTGAATCACCACCCTTTTGTGGGAAACGAAGCATTTTGAACTTGTCCTCCACCCGCCTTGTTTCCTGGGAAGTCCCATCATATACGTGGGTTTGTACTGTGTAGAAACAAGGCCTTTCCCAGGTCTCCTCGTGTCCTGCTGGAGTCACAGTAATAATGCTGAACAGCACAGGGCCAGCTGGGCCGACCTGGGCTGCCTGCTGTGAACTGCTGGGCCCCTTTCAAGGCCCTCCTCCCTTTAACAGGCCCTCTTCCACCTCCTTGGCCAGCCCTCCTACGAATGCCACTGGCCTGTTCTTGTCCGGAAAGAAAGCTTTTATTTATTTTTAAGGATTTTATTTATTCACGAGACACACACAGAGAGGCAGAGACATAGGCAGAAGGAAAAGCAGGCTCCCTGCTGGGAGCTCCCAGGACCCCAGGACCCCAGGACCCCGGGATCACCACCCGACCTGAAGGCAGCTGCTCGACTGCTGAGCCACCCAGGTGCCCCTGGAAGGAAAGCTTTTAACAGGATAACAAATGGCCATGGGAAGGTCAGGTGGAGCGCCCTACCCAGGGGCCTGGCATTCTAAGGCAGGTGATTGGAAAGAGAGTGATTGTAACCTCGGAAGGGACTCATTGAGGGGATTTCAGGTGATGGGGGAGTTGGGGCTGGGCGAGTCTTCATTGATTGGTTCATTCATTCCACAATTATTTGTGGCTTGTCTCCTCCACCAGACACTGCTCTGGAGCTCAGGCTACAGCAAAACACAGCATAGGAGAATCCTTGCTCTCATGATTACATCCTGTTGGAGGAGACTGACCATAGACAAGGTGGAGAAACTGTTACGTAGGTAACAATTAACAGATGAGAAATAGCCTCCGAGAGGTTGAGGCAGGGAAGGGTGTTCTTGTCGGCAGGAGCACACAGGGGGAGGTTGAACGTTTCACTGGGGGTGCCACCAAAGGCCTCCATGGGAGGGTGGTGTTGGGGTGAAAGCCTGAAGGAAGAGACAGGAGCCCTTTGGTGAGGAGCATTCCGGGCAGAGGGAAGGGCAAGTGCAAAGCCTGAGATGCTCGGTGCGTGCAAGAACCTTCCAGAGACTGTGGAGGTGGAGCAGAAGGAGCAAGTGGGGGAGGAGTCGAGGATGAGGTCAGGAAGGCAGGGGAAGCCAGATCACAAGGGGCCTCTTACTCAGAGGAAGAAGCGAGCCCTGGAGGGCCTGGGGCAGAGCAAGGACGTGACATGATCTGACCTACATTCTAGCCGCATCCCTTGGCCAACTGTCCCCTCGAGGGACAAGGCGGATGCCAGGAGACCAGTCAGGTGGCTGTTGCCACAAGCCATGGGAGCCTTTCTGGGTGCCTCCCAGTGGCCCCCCGGGCCCCTGTCCTTCTCCTGGCCTCAGTCCTCCAGGCCGAATGAGTGGAGATGGGTAGGCAGAGGGCAGCCCGGAGCTTTCAGAGCGCGGTGATGTGGGACCAGTGGAACTCTCTAGGCTGGGGTGTGGCGGGGGAGAGCGAGTCTTAGGATGAGCTAGAAGGCAGCTGAAAAGAGAAAAGAGCCGGGATGATCTTGGTGACAATGTGGCTACATTCGGGACCATCGGTGAGGCCTCTTCCCGAGCCTGCCAGCGTCTCTGCCCCTGGCTGGCCTCACCGTCAGCAGCAAGCACATTCCACAGCTGATGCTTGGCTTGTGGTCTGGCCTGGCCCTCTCCTTGGTTTATTCTGCTCTGAAAGGCTTTTAAAATAAAAATCTGGGTTCTCTTTAAGTTTGGGGCATGAATCACTGCTTCTGGGCCCGGGAAGGGGATGGAAGGTGGGAGGCCCCATCTGCGGGTGCTCCGTCTCACTTGGGGCCTGTGTGTCACTAAGCACGATTATGTGAGCGGCTCCCAATCAAAGCTCTCGGGATATGGACACCCTTCCAAGCTCCCAGCCAACCTTTCCAGCTGCCTGGGGGCCCCCGCCACCTGCCCCAAGAGCCCTATGAGGTCGACCTGTCTAGATCAGACTTGACTTCCTCTCGTAACCTCTTCTGCTCAGGCCAGCGACATCACTCCTCTTCCTCCATCTCACTGCACATAAACCCATTGAAGGACAGGGTGCATCTCCTGTCTTTTACTCACTAGAGCCTAGCACGGGGCCTGGCTCATACAGGCTACTGTGTTAGGACCTCCTGGGGGGGGGTGGCGGTTGTGTGTGTGGGAATCATGTGCAGAGAAACGGAAAACATCTATCTTGCCCTTCCATATCTATTTCCTTGGAGAGGCGGTGCTTCCATATTTGATACATATGAACTGAGCACCTGCTATGACACTGTGTGAGGGCAGGGGACACAGGGGCCCTCAGTCCAGTGGGGGAAGGTGTTCAGGCAATGGCAATACTGTGTGGTGCATGAAGTGCAGGGTGTCTTGAGATCGTATGGGTCTCCGAGGTCAGATTGAGGGGGTAAGGTGAGGCTGCCAGGAGGAATTGGTGCCCCAGTAGAGACCCAAAGAATGAGTAACAGGCAGCCAGGAGAAAGGAGGAGGGGGGATGGGAACTAAGGAACCACATGAGTGAGGCCAGAGAGAGCTGGTGTGTCAGAAAATCTAAGAAGCTCAGTCTGGTGGGGGTGCTATAGGAGTGTGCAGGTGTGGGTGCATGTGATGCTGCTCGAGGTGAGTCCTGAGCACAGGCCAGGGCTGGCTCCTCAGGATCTGGTTAGCTCTATTACAGTCTGGACTCGACCTAATGGCAATAGGGAGCCATTGAAGGTTCTTAGCAGGAGAGTCACACTACTTTGTGTTTTGGCATTACTCTGGCTGCTGCTGAGAAAGATCTGATGGATGTAAACAAGAGAGACAATGACACCTGAGCTGGGCTGGAGCCTCAGGGAGCTCCCAGGGCCCTCCTGCTTTGCCTACAGGTCCCTCTTCCTGATGGAGCATCCTTTCCCATCCCACCTGGGCTTCGCTTGGGCTTTACCTGGGCCCCATCTGGAAATGCTGGCTTCTTGGGTGTGCAACCTGTGCAATTGCTCAGGGCCTGACACTCAGAAGGGCCTTTGCTTGGTCTAATGCTCTGCTGTGGCCATCCTGGAATTCTTCATCTTTTTAAACAAGGAGCCCTGTGTTTTCATTTTGTACTGGGCTCCATAGATTATGTAGCTGGTCCTGTAGGTGTGGAAAATGGTATAAATAAACTCAGAGAAGAGCCCTATCTACAGATTATTTATGGGACTTTATGATTGCCACCAATTACTGGATCTGAGGGGCTATCACCTCCAGGGAAGGACAAATTCTAGTAAAGGAAGGGAAGATGGGCATTGCTTTGTCACCTTTCTGGCAGGAGGAGGAGGCAGTGGTCTGAGGTTCTGGGGGTGGCCAGGCTGAGAGGGAGAACTGTGGAGACTGGGGACACACCCAGATGTCTATAGGGAATGACTTCAATGATCTTATCTCACTTGCTTACCAGAGATATAGAAATTCTACCATTAGAACTTCATTCCTTTGGCTGAAGCATTGGTTGCTCCTTAAATTAGGTGTAGCAGATTAGATTCTTAACCTCCTCTTTGGCCAGAAGACCTGCCCCTGAGTTCCCATGTGACCTTGGGAAAACCTTGAAAAGCCTCAATTTCTCCATCTATCTAATGGACATAACCCCCTTGGCAGGGCTGCTAAGCCTCATCTGGCCCCCCTCTTGATAGAATGAACATATGGGAATGCTCATCAGGATCTGCACCCACTAGCTCATTTTATGTTTTTTTTTCCAAGATCTTCCTGAGGCACAGTTTTCCCAATCTGCAAAGAAATAGACCCAGGAAATCTGCAGGGTCAGGATTTCTGATAGCCTGGTGATGCTGCTGGAGGAAGAAAGCTGTCAGCCCCAGCTGCAGAGGCAGGAGCCCCTTCTCTGTGTCATCCTGTTTGGAATCCTGGAGTACGTTGCTATAGCAACTTGCCTAACTCACCCCACATGCCACGTGGAAAAACCTCTGTCTGCTTTAGCACATCACCCAAGCCACAGACTGGCTTCTCCTAAGTTATAGGATGAGGCCGCCATCATCCACAAGGGCTGGAGTAGGATGCCTCTGAGGGGCAATGGACTAGCGGGCTGAGTGGCTAGATCACGCGAAGGGCAGGTCCCCTGGCTCATATAAATGGTCTGCTTGGTTGGTCTCTGTGCCTGACATTCCACCAAGAGCCCTTGGCTTCTAAAGAAGGTGCAGCCCGGTTAAAATGTAGATCCCAGGATCCCTGGGTGCCTCAGTGGTTTAGCACCTGCCTTCAGCCCGGGGTATGATCCTGGAGTCCCAGGATCGAGTCCCGCATCGGGCTCCCTGCACGGAGCCTACTTCTCCCTCTGCCTGTGTCTCTGCCTCTCTTTCTTTCTCTCTGTCTCTCATGAATAAATAAATAAAATCTTAAAAAAAAAAGTAGATCCCTTCTGGTAGGACACATGAAGTTGTCATCACTCACCAGTGCTCTTTAGCATGAATTACCTCATTAGGTCTGGGGTTCAGAGGGTTTGATTGGGGAATAGGAGCAGAGATTTGCTCAGCCTGGATCCTCAGGCTGGACTAGAGAGGGAGCCCAGGGACCGGTGCAGTGTGGTCCAGAGTAGTGGGCACCTGGGGACAGGAAGTAGAGCCTCTCTTGGCCCTGAGCTGGGAGGTAAGGGAAGGAGAACAGCTCCCACCTTCCGAGGCACCATGTGAGCACCGCTTCTCACCAAGCCAGCATCTTGACTGACAAGAAGGGAGTTGCCACTCCCGAGCTGGTGTCCCTGTGCGGGTGGCCAACCGAGTGCTGGTCTCATTTTCCCCGAAGATCGCTCTTTCAGCAAGAGTATCTTATTCATCTTTCTATGTTTTCCAGGCCCATTTCCCAAAGAAATATCATGAATGGATTAAGTAAGAGCTGCGGCTTTGATGTCAGACGATCCTGACACTACCTCTTACTCTATTGGCATGACCTTGGATGAGCCGTTAACTTCTGATGTGTAACCTGGTGATCGCGGTAGTGACCTCATGCAGCAGTAGCCAGGCCTGAGATGGGAGATGGTGGCTCACACAGCGGCTGGCATCAATCAGATAATAATAAGTGATGAGAAGGGTAATAACTGGGACTGTTAGCTGAGGGCTGACCCGGTGCCGCCAGATGCTGTTCTAAGCACTTGATAGGAATGAATCATGTACAGATCATCTAACATCTAGCACATGTCAGCGTGTGAAGTCATTGTTCTCCCCATTTTACAGATGAAGGAAAATGAGGCCCAGAGGGGCTTCTCCAGGATCACTCACGGAGAAAGGATTTGGATCCAGGCAGTGAGCTGCACATGGTGATTATTACTGCTGCTCAGGAAGCATGTAGGTGAAGAAAGAAATGAGGGACAGAGACAGGGAGGCAGTGTGACCACCCTGACTTTTTCTTCCAGGTCGGACTTTATTCATGTTGTGACTCAGGTCATAAGAACACAGTACAAAAGCCCTACATGGGATGTTTTGGGAGCTTATTTGTTTGGGGGTTACAAGATAACCAACTGCAGTCTCTCTCCTCTCCTCTCCTCACTGGTAACAAATGTCTGGGCTTTCAGCTGCTTCCACTAAGAACTTGTACAGTTAGGATTTACGTGATGGGGGTTGGGTATGGTTCCCACCTGGATCACAGTTCCCTATAGCAAGCACTCCATACTGAAAGCATGTGGGTGTCTTTGGAGCTCTCAATTGTTTGGGGGAAGATAGTTCCAAATGGTTTTCAATCCTTGATGATAGCCCGCAGTTTGGTGGTAGTGGCGGGGGATAGGGGCATTAAGTGATGAGGATCAGCAGAAGTACCATTATGAAATGTGTTAGCGCATGTTTAAAGCTTGTTTTGTAGCTGACTTTCTCTGAGTCTGCTAGATGCCATCACATACCACAACATGATAAAGGTCACATAACAAACCCAGAGCCAACCTCTTACCCAACAGTGGAAAGCCTTCCCTCTAAGATTAGAAACAAGACAAGGGTGCCCAACTTTGCCACCCTTATCCAACATAGCACCCACAATCCTAGCTACGGTAATCAGACAAGAAAAAGAAATAAAAGGCATCTCAGTTGATAAAGAAGTAAAGCTGTCACTATTTGCAAATGACATGATACATATAGAAAACCATAAAGAGTCCACCAAAAAAATCTAGTAGAGCTAATAAATGAATTTAGCAAAGTTGCAGGATATAAAATTAATAATCATAAATCTGTTGTATTTCTGTAAACTAATAATGAACCAGCCGAAAGAGAAATTAAGAAAATTATCCCATTTGTAATTGTATCATATAGAATAAAATACCTAGGAATAAATTTAACCAAGGAGGTGACAGAACTGTACTCTGACAGCTATAACATGAATGATAGAGATTGAGGATTGGGGCACCTGAGTGGCTCAGTCGATTAAGCATCCTACTCTTGATTTTGGCTCAGGTCATGACCTCAGGGTCCAGAGATTGAGCCCTGTGTTGGGCTCCATTCTGGGCATGGAGCTTGCTTAAGATTCACTCTTCTCACACTGTTAGTGGGAATGAGAATTGGTGTAGCCACCCTGGAAAACAGTATGGAGGTTCCTCAAAGAGTTAAAAATAGAACCACCCTGCAATCCGGCCATTGCACTACTAGGTTTTTATCCAAAGGATACAAAGGATATAGTGATTCAAAGGGGCACATTCACATCAATGTTTATGGCACCAATGACCACAACAGCCAGAGCCAGACTATGGAAAGAGTCCAGGTGTCCTTTGACAGATGAATGGATAAAGAAGATGTGGTATATATATCTATATCTATATCTATATCTATATCTATATCTATAGATATATATATATTACTCAGTCATCAAAAAGAATGAAATCTTGCCATTTTCAATGACATGGATGGAACTACAGGTTATAATGCTAAATGAAAAAATCAGTCAGAAAAAGACAAATATATGATTTCACTCACATGTGGAATTTAACAAACAAAACAGATGAACATAGGGGAAGGGAAGGAAAATAAAATAAGATAAAAATGGAGACAGAGGCAAACCAAGAGACTCTTAACTTTAGGAAGCAAACTCAGGGTTGCTGGAGGGGAGGTGGGTAGGGGGAGAGGGTAACTTGGTGATGGTCATTAAGGAGGGCACTTGATGGAATGAGGACTGGGTGTTATGTGCAACTGATGAATCACTAAGTTCTACCCTGAACTAACAATACGAATAATAAATACTAATAAATAATACTAATAAAACTAATAGTACACTGTGTGTTAACTAAATTGAATTTAAATGAAAAATTAAAATAATAAACTTTTAAAAAATTCTCCTTCTCTTTCTCTGCCCTTCCCCTCTTTCTCTCTCCCTCTCTCCAAATAAAAAAGAGAGAGAGAGATTGAGGATGACACAAGTAAGTGGAAAGATATAGCATATTCATGAATTGGAAGAATTAATATTGTTAAAATGCCCATATTACCCAAAGTGATCTATAGTTTCAGTGTAATCCCTATCAAAATACCACTAGCATTTTTCACAGAACTAGAATAATCCTAAAATCTGTATGGAGCCACAAAAGACACAAAAAACAAAGCAATCTTGAGAGAGAAGAGCAAAGATTGAGGCATCACAATCCCGATTTCAAACTAGACTACAAAGCTGTAATGATAAAAACCGTATAGTACTGGCACAAAGATAGACACATAGATCAATGGGACAGAACAGGGAGCCCAGAAATAAACCCATACTTATATGGTCAATTAATCTATGACAAAGGAGGCAAGAATATACAATGAGGGAAAAGATAGTTTCCTTAATAAATGGTGTTGGGAAAACTGGAAAGCTATAAGAAAGAAAGAAAGAAAGAAAGAAAGAAAGAAAGAAAGAAAGAAAGAAAGAAAGAAAGAAAGAAGAAAGGAAGGAAGGAAGGAAGGAAGGAAGGAAGGAAGGAAGGAAAGAAAGAAAGAAAGAAAGAAAGAAAGAAAGAAAGAAAGAAAAGAAAAGAAAGAAAGAAAGAGAAAAAGAATGAAAGAAGAAAGAGAGAGAAAGAGGGAGGGAGGGAGGTAGAGAGGAACTATACCACTTTCTTACACCACATACAAAACAAACTTACAATGGATTAAATGTAAAACCTGAAACCATAAAACTCCTAAAGAAAAACATAGGCAGTAAACTCCCAACATCGGTCTTAGCAATATTTTGGGGGATCTGTCTCCCAAGGCAAGGACAACAAAAGCAAAAATAAATAATTGGGACTACATCAAACTAGAAACTTTTGCACAGTGAAGGAAACCATCAATGAAATGAAAACTATCAACATCTACCAACTGGGAGAAAATAGTTGCAAATGATATATCTGACAAGGGATTAAAACTCAAAATATATATGAAGTCATACAACTCAATATCAGAAAAACCAAACAGCCTGATTTTAAAATGGGCAGAGAAACTGAATAGACACTTTTCCAAAAACGGCATCCAGATGGCCAATGGGCACGTGAATAAATGCTCAGCATCACTCATTGTCAGGGAAATGCAAATCAAAACCACATTGAGCTATCACCTCACACCTGTCAGAATGGCCAGCATTAAAAAGACATGAAATAACACATGTTGGTGAGGATGTGAAGAAGAAAAAGGAACCCTCGTGCCCTGTTGGTGGGAATGCCAACTGGTGCAGCCACTGTGGAAGACAGTACAGAAGTTCCTCAAAAAATTAAAAATAGAGCTACCCTATGACTCAGTAATTCTACTATTGGGTATTTACTCCCTGAAAATGAAAACATTAATTCAAAAAGATAAATGCCCTCCCATGTTCATTGCAGCATTATTTACAATAACCAAGACATGGAAGCACCCTAAGGTCCATTGATGGATGAATGGATAAGGAAAAGGTAGCAGATGCACACACTGGAGTATTTCTCAACCACAGAAAATAATGAAAACTTGCTATTCACAACAACATGGATGATACCTAGGGGGTGTTGCACTAAAGGGAAATAAGTCAGGCAGACACCAACACCTTATTATTTCATTTGCAGGTGGAGTCTAGAAAAAGCAACGAACAAACAACATAAAATGGAAACAGACTTATAAATAATAACAGAGAATAAGCTGGTTTGCCAGAGGGGAAGGGGCAGGAGGGGTGGACGAAAGAGGTAAATGGTATTAAGAGGTACAAGCTTCCAGTTATAAAATAAGTAAGTCACGGAGATGGAAAGTACAGCACAGGGAATCTCATCAATAGTACTGTAGCAACTTTGAGTGGTGACAGGTGGCAACTACTTACCTCCATGGGCATTTCCTACTGTATATATATTGAATCATCATGTCCCAACCTGGAGCTAATATTGTATATCAATTCTACTTCTAGTTAGAAAACAATCCCTACCATTAAAAAAAAAAAAAAAAAAAAAAAAGGGCCAGGCCAGCTCAGAAGAAAGTTTTGTTCTAAGCAATGAGGGGAGAGGATGGAAAGGAAGTTCCCTGCTGTTGAAAGAAGCTTCCATTACAGAAAGAGCTTCAGAGAGGTCAAAATGAAGGTGAGTCACCGTCTGAGTGCCTTAAGGCCCACGGCGCCCGCCGTGTGTGTAGGCTGGGACAAGGACAACAGCAAGGAGACAGCCAATGTCTGTGGTTCCATGGTGGGGTAGAGATGGGCTCTGATGTATAAAGAGAAAGAAGGTGAGACTCCACTCTTGTCCCACCAGCGCCCCCAGGGCTTCTACATGGAAGGATCCAGAAGCTCCTCAGCTAAAGGTAGCTGAGAGGTTTGGTTGACAAACTCCCAGCAGGGGGGGCAGTGGAGGGGGAGGGCAGAGTGACAAGCTTCATCTCTTTCTCTGCTCTTCCAAAGCCAAAGAGCAGGGCTTGGACCTTTATAGGCTTTGCACACTCATGGTGCCCTAATACGGTACTTTCTCCAGACAAGGTTTTCCTGCTGAATAAGACTCCTACTCACAGGGACACATGAGGGCCATGCTGCACGGTACGGTTCTTATGTGCTCCACAAGATGCCATAAGACACTCACTCTGAGATCCCATTGGTTTCGTGACAGCCTCAGTGGCAGAAAACATCTCTGAGTTCCATTATGATCAAGTCTTGGGGCCAGGTCTTTGGGAGAGGAGCTGGAAAAGTTTGGGTTTATTGGGGCCTAGGCACGTATGCCCCTCCTGGGCCTCCCATACCCCAGCACTTCCTTTATGCTTCTCTTAGGGACTTGGGTTTGACAGTTACATCTCCGTGCATCCTTACATCCCTTAGTTGAGTACTGCTGTTGCTGATGATGACGGAGAAGAGAGACAACCTCCTTGAATGCTTAATACGTGCTGGAGCTTTCCAAGCACTTTATTTGCACTGATTCATTTAGTCTTTGGATAACTGTAAGTTATCCAAAGTCTGTAAGTTCCATTATTTTCATCCCCATTTTGCAGGTCAGAAAGCTGAGGCACAGAACCATTTAGTAATTTGTCAAGAGCACAGACTCCAGGCAGTGAGACCCCCCCAGGGCCTTCACCCCTACCCTGTGCATGATCTCACCCTGTGCCTTTATGGAGGCTGGCAGCTTACAGGTGCTCAGTAAAGACTGAGTTTTTAAAGAATCATCACTCACCCGGACACCTGGGTGGCTCAATCACTTCAATGTCCCACTCTTGGTTTCAGCTCAGGGTCCTGAGACTGAGCCTCGTGTGGGGCCCTGTGCTTAGTAGGGAATCTGCTTTCCCTTCTCCTCTCCTTCTGCCCCCCCCTCCCACCCACTTACTCTCTCTAAAATAAATAAAACCTTAAAAAAAAAAAAAAGAATCCTCATTCATCAACCCTAACTACAGTTGTGTTATGATACAAACTTCCTATCAATGGATCTGCTTTCTCTGGATGTCAGCTACAAAAGTCTTTGGATTTGTCTATTTCTTTTTCTTTTTTTCTTGCTTTCTTGATAGTTTTGCTCACCCACCACCCTGCCCAGCCTGTAGCAGAAGCTCTGGCAAGACAGGGGCTCTGAACTCATAATGGCTTCAATACAGACTCACTCCCAACTTGGCCTGTGACAGGTCCCCTGTTCCCCTGCTCAGCCAAACCGCACCGTCACCGGCAGGCAAGCTTCCTGGTAATCCTCACATTGAATCCATGTGATACAGTTGGGAGACTGACATAAGTCTTGCTCTGAAGCCAGGGGAATGGGCCCATCGACATCGAGACCTTTCCAATTTTCAGAGTCCAAACTAGGTCACCCTTGTGGTTTTGAAATATCCACCTCTTTGTTCTTTAATTTGTCCCAGGAAATAACACTCTAACTTACAAACCATCCTACTTGTAGAGCCTTTCCACACTCCTACAAGACCCTGTTGAAAGGATACCTCCTCCTTCAGGAAGCCTCCCTTGCTAATCCTAGTGAAACTGAACATCTCTTGTTTGAACCACAGCCCTTAGACTTCTCTGCATCTTTCACTCTCTGATCCTTCTATTTTGCTTGCCCTGGCCTTGCCTTATTCCCGGCTCCAGGCAAGGCCCAGATTGCACACATACTTGGTCCCCACCCCCAGTTCCTTGCAAGCAGATGTCGTTCCAACATTGATTGATATGTTTAATGAATCCCATACTTTAAGAACCCAAACTGACCAGACATAACTCAAGGGTGGTTTTCTCCATATAAAGGGAATTCTGAGTCACAGATCCTGTCCCTGTCCCTCACCCCCACTCCCCTAGCACACACACCCCCACCCCCATTCCTGCTTGAGTAACAACAACATTAGCAACCATTGCTTCTGTCCTGCTGTGCACCAAGCCCTGCATTAAGGACTGTTCCGACAGGGCCTCGCTTTATTATCTGGAGAACTTTATGAACTCCGTCTGAATTTCTCTCCCTTCTGCAGAGAAGGAAACCTGTGGAGGGATTGCATAATGCACCCAAGGTTGTACAGCTAGTGGGCAGCAGAGCCAGCAGCGGAGCTATGCTCTGATTTCAAAGACTTCACTCTGAGCTTCCTGAGGTCTCACTGACTCCAGCCCCTAAGGCAGCCACTCCAGCTCAGGCTCTGGTGGGGTGGTTCCTCTGTTGGAGTCACACGGGAGGGAGCGCATTTCCCTTTCCTAGGGTTGGATCTCCTGATCTGAAGACAGCTCCTGGAGCTTCCCTCCCAAGTGGTCTGGAGTGGGCTTCACGCCCTCCTGCAGCTGGTTTCTAGATGTCTACTGGCCTGGTGGCAGCCCTCCCCTTGCCCTCCCCAACGCCCCCTTCCCCCAACAATTTAAAGCGTTAATGTTTATTTTGTGGCTCTACGATCCGGACTGAACTCCAGCAGCCAGAGACTCTTTCAACTACAGGCCCTCCCAGAAGCTCAGCTGTAGATCGTGGGAGTGGGGGTGGGGGGGTGCACTTGTTTCCGGGGTACCCGGGACCAGAGGGGAGTCAGCCCGGGCTGGGGGGTCACCACCTGTGCTTCCCGACGGCTCCTCTCCATCTGCCCCTCGGTACTGGCCGCAGCCCCAGCCCCAGCCTGGAACTCAGGAGGAAGGGGAGGCCAGGCCGGGCGGCCGGTCCCCGCGGCGGGCGCTGGGCAACCCCCCTGCCCCCGGCCCTCGGCTGCGCAAAGGGGAGGCCCCAAAGTTGTCGCCGCGGGGAGAACCGAGCCGCCCGGAGCTGCGGGTGCGGGCCGGGCCGGCGGGCGGGGAGCGGAGAAGCCCAGGCTGGGCGCCCAGGGCGCAGAGCGCAAGGCTGGCCTCCGGCTGCCCGTCGTGCGCCCCGCGGGACCCCGGGTCCCCGCCGCGCCCCGACACCTGGATTGCATTAGGCGGGCGGCGCGCGTCTCGGCCACGGCGGCTTCCCCAGGTTTATTGAATAATTGCATAAATCCGAGCGCGGGTTGCCCCGTCCCTACCCCAAGGGTCAGGTACCGAGGTGGGGGGTGGGGGGGGGGCGTCGGGCGACCTCGCCACCGCCTGGGGGCCGCCGTCCTGGGGCTTCGTGCGTCCCCGGCCCAAGGGACTCAGCTCAGCTCGCGGCGCCCAGGTCCCCCCGCCGCCCGGCGCCCCGGGGCCGCAGTGTCAGGCCCCCCCCACTTCAGGCGGCGCCCTCCGCGCGTCCGGCCCCCCCCCCCAGCCCGGTCCACGCGCCCTCCGCGCTCCCGGGACGCCCGAGTGTCCCCGGCGGGGCCCCCGGGGTGGCCAGCCCCGCGCGCGGCTCTTCCCAGCTCTTCCCCCCGCGCCCAACTCCCGGCTCCCCGTCCCCAGGCGCGCCTCCCTCTCCGCGGAGCCACGTCCCGGGGGACCCCCGTGCGCCCCGCGGCCGAGCTCCGACGCGGCCAGGGGCGCCCACGGGACGCAGAGGCAAAGGGGCACGTACCTGGCCCCAGGCTGAGCGCCCAGGCCACCAGCAGGGCCCTGGGCAGGTCCATGGCGCGGGGCGCGGGGCGCGGGGCGCGGGGCGCGGGGCGCGGGCGGGGGGCGGGCGGCGGCTCCTCGCGGGCGCCCCGAGCCTGCACTGCGCCGCGCGCCCGGCTCCCTGACAGCCCGGCTCCCGCGGAGGAAGTGGGAGGGCTCGCGCGCGGGGAGGGGCGCGGACACGCTCGCCCGCGGGCTCCCGGCCAGTCCCGGCCGCTCCGCCACCTGGGCCGGCGCCCGCACCCCGCGCCCCACCGCGCCCCACCGCGCCCCCGCCGTCCCGGAGACCCCCCCAGAGCCACCGCGGCGCCCCCTCCACGCTGCGCCGCCAAACCCCAAGCCTCTGCAGGAAAAGTGGTTTCTGTTCCCATGTCCCGGAGGGAAGAGCTTCACGGAGCTCGGAGGGGTAGCTCAGGGGACCCCGGGGACCCCGGCCACGACTCAGGTCTCACTTGGCCCAGGGGAGCGGATGTCCCTCCAGTGTCAATTCTGAGACATCCCCCTGCCTGGACGCACCCGGGGGGCTTGGAATGGAAAGGCCCCAGGGCTTCTTCGGACCCTAGAATACATGCAGAGCGTCCCCCCAACGCCACCCTGTCTGCCCTTCCTACTTCCTACCCGAGGCGCCCCAACACAACCAGGAGGATGGGGTGCCGGCTCCTACAACGGCAAAGCTCTTCTTTGGAATGCAGCCACCTTCCTTCCCAGTAGCTCTAACCCCTGACAAGGAAATCCGATGCACATTTGTTGCACAGACTTTAAATCAGGTCTTGGACCCCAATGGGTGAACGTGGAGGCTGGCCTTGTCCGGCAAGGGAGAGAGCTGAGGTAGAGGGTGGGGTGGCTCAGGTGAGGAAAGCTAGAGCGCAGGCCCCACATCACTATGTCAGGAAGGCCTCCCTTCACCACTTTCCCAAATCCGGATCCGTACCAGGGTGCGTGCTCGCTCACTCTCTCTTTCCATCTCTCTCTCTCCTTCATTGTGCTTAGTAGAGGAACTATACATCCGCTAGTATAATCATTTGATAAACTTTTCTTTCCTTGTCCAGACCCAAAATCCCATTAAGGTCGAAATCCCTGTTAGGTTCACAACAGAGCACTCAGCCCTCAGCGCCCAGGGACATAGTAAGTGGATCGATGACCAGGCAGGTGAGCACAGGAAACGTGAGGTGCACAGAACCAAGAATCTCCTGTCTGGAAGGGACTGGAAGGACTTCCTAGAGGGGTTGACATTCAGGCTGGGTCCTGGAGGTTGAGGTGGGCTTTGAGAAGACCCAGGTTCATGCAAGTATAGTAATGGGTGTTGCACCTGCCTCCCCAACATTGCTCTCTTCTTGCTAGCTACCCTGGTTTTCATTTTGGTAACCTCACCTCTCCCACTCGGCCACAGACTTTGGGGAAAGCTGATTCCATCTCTGGGAGGGGTGTGTGTGTGTGTGTGTGTGTGTGTGTGTGTGTGTGTTTTGGGGGAGGCATGTGGTTTAGGCTGAAGTGAATCAGTGTATTGTCATCCCCTGGCCATAGTTTAAGAAAAGGAAACGTGACAAAAGAAAAAGGTTTTCTAGGAAACAAGCTTTTTGGATCTTCTTTTTTTCTTTTTTTTTTTTTTAAGATTTTATTTATTTATTCATGAGAGACACACAGAGAGGGAGAGACATAGGCAGAGGGAGAAGCGGACTCCCTGCAGGGAGCCCGAAGTGGGACTCGATCCCAGGACCCCGGGATCATGCCCTGAGCCAGAGGCAGACTCTCAACTGCTGAGCCACCCAGGTGCCCCTTCGCTCTTCTAAAAGGACCCCTAGAGTGAATGAAGGGAGGAATATGAATTCACTAACTCATCCTCCCTTCTCCTACTCCCACATCCCCTCCCAGGCTGAGACAAAGGATCATGAAAGCCCACAAGTTGATAAGGGGTTAGGGTGGGGAAGTGAGAGCTGGCCTTGGGATGATGAGGCGGATAGATGCTGGATGACAGAACAAAGCACCCAAGTCCAGGAAGGTCTTGTTGAGCCCCTGAATCACGCCACCCCATCAGCCTGTTCCCTGGAGGATTTTCCAGTCCTATGACCTTTATTGTGGAAGCGGGCCTGAGTCAGGATGCCTTGAACTTAGAGCATCCTAACAGGTAACAGCTACCCCCCACAGCCGCAAACCACTTCCTCGCCTCACAAAAATTCGGGCTTTCTCTGGGGGTTCTCAAACTCCAGGTATATGGGGATTCCCTGGAGCATCTGTCAAGGCCAAACACTACTTGCCAAAGGGGATCTAGCAGTGGGTGTGCTGTTGAGGGTTTCTGGAGAGCAGCAGTGATTCTCCCCTTCCTCAGCTCCCTTTGTCCTCATCAGGGACTTGGGGCTCCCGAAGACAACAGGTGTGCCTTTGTCTAATCAGGCAGGGTGGGGAGGGAAGAGGTATGCCCTCCTTCTTTCAACCTGCAGACACACTGGAGGAGCCCATGCTGGAGGAGCTAGGGGTGGGGCTGAGAAGACAAGACATAACCTCGTATTTATTGAAGGAATTATTATTATTTAATCCTTCATTTTAATAATGTTTTATTTAATGATTATTAAACGTTGTCGAAATCACACAGGGCAGTTGTGTCTGGGTGACAGATGCACGATCCAGATTCGGTCTGGAGAAGCTCAAAGAATTGCATGAAGGGCTTTGTCGAAGCTGGGATTTGAGTTGAGCAGTGTAATAATAATAATAATAATAATAATAATAATAATAATAATAAGCCTTGACGTGTCCGTAGCATATTTATTTTTCTTGAGGTAATTCACATACCATAGAATTCGCCAAACTTGCTTACAATTCAGCAAGTTTTAGTTTATTCACAAGGTTCAATATTATGCAGCTATTACCACTAATTTCATGGTCATGACCCCCCTGAAGGGGGGTCTTCTTTTTCCCTCACCCCAATCCCTGGCAACCATGAATCTACTTTTTGTCTCTATGGATTTGTCTATTCTAGACATTTCCTGTGAATGGAATCATACAATATGGGGCCTTTTGGGGTTTTTTAAATTTATTTTTTATTGGTGTTCAATTTGCCAACATGTAGAATAACACCCAGTGCTCATCCCATCAAGTACCCCCCTCAGTGCCCGTCACCCAGTCACTCCTACCCCCTGCCCACCTTCCTTTCTACCACCCCTTGTTCGTTTCCCAGAGTTAGGAGTCTCTCATGTTCTGTCTCCCTTTCTGATATTGCAATATGGGGGCCTTTTGTGTCTGGCTTCTATCACTTAGCATAACTTAGTATCCGAGGTTCGTCTCTACTGTAGCAATCATCAGCATTTCGTTCCTTTTTATTGCTAAGTAACATTCTGTTGCATGGATATGCTGCATTTTATTTATCCATTCATCAGGTGATAGATATTTGCTTGTTTCCACTTTTTGGCTATTATGAATCATGGTGCTAGGAGTGGAATTCTGAGTAGTATGGTAATTTTATGCTTAATCAGAAGAAGAACTAACAAACTGTTTCCACTGAGGCTGCACCATTATACATTTCTATCAGTGATGCATGGGGTCTGGGTGGGGGGATAACTGCGATCTAATTTAATGCTCACAAGGGTCCTGCAAGGAATTATATTCACTTTTTATAGATAAAAAGGCTGTATTGATGAGGCTTCTTTCAGTTGCAAGTAACAGAAACTACCCAACGTGACTCAAGCAGAAGAGGCAGTGTACGAGCTTATGTAGACAGGAAGTGCACGGGGATTGCTCAGGTATGGCTGGATCAAGAGTCTCAAGTGAAACTCCCATTTTTTGCTCTCTATCTTCTCTAAGTTTGGCTTCACACTGTCCTCCTTTCCTGCGGCAGACAGGATTTCTCTGCCTGCTAGGAAGATGTAGCCAGCAGACCCAAGCTTCTACTTTATAGATTCTAAAGGGAGAGAGACAGCCTTCCCTCCTAGAACCAGCAGAAGAGTCTAGGGTTTTGATTCATGTCCATGCCGGAACCAGTCAGTATCTGGAGAATATGGTACTGTAACTGGCCCAGTCTATGGCACATGCCCAGTCCCGAGGAGTTGGGAAGAGAAGGGTGTGATAACCGACAGCCCCGCCAAGACCGCGTATCATAGAAGAGTTCCCTAAAGGAAACAGAAAAAAAAAAAAAAAAAATGACAAAGTATGCTGGACAGACAAAATCCAGAGTCATTGAGTCCACTTCAGAAATCTAAGCTCAAAGCAGCAAGGGATTCACCCAAGATCCCACAGCACCTACATGGCCGAACTGGGATTCAAATCCGGGTGTTTTGCCAAGAGACTCAGAACTCATCACCGCACCCCAGCCAGATGGGGGAAGCAGGTGTTTCAGACCAGGACTGTATGAGAATGGTTAGTCCAGAGAGGTCCTGGGGCTGGGATCTCTGGCTCCCAAGCTTTCAGTCTGGGGCGGGGGAGCTCTGGCTTCTCTAAAAGGGAAAGGTGGGTCAATGCCATCCCTCTGAAGGAACCCAGCCATTCCCGGGCACTGCTTCAGCTAGGACTTCCACACTCTTCTTCCAGAGAAGTACTTGAGGCAACCCGGTCTGCTTTCATTTTGAAGGGCACCTCTCTCTCTTTTCTTTACATTTTTCACCTCTGTGATCTAGTGTGATCAACTAGTTTGCCTGGGACTGAGAGGTTTCCTGGGATGTTGGACTTTCAGTATCAAAATTGGAGCCATCCCTGGCCAAGTGGGACAGATGGGTCCCCTGTCTTCATCTCTTGGACCTTTCGCCTCCCTTTCTCTAACTTTCCTTTCCAATATTCTTCTCCTCCAGCTCCCCTCACCAGGTGTCATCCCCTACTCTCTTCTGTTCTCTGCTCCCAGGTACCTACAGTCCATCCACTCACCATGCCAGCGTGGGGTGGGGGTGTGTGGGGGGTCCACCTTGGGAGGCACCCTGACTCCTGGACTCCTCTCTGCCCCCTCAGGCCCAGGCTTTGTCTGTTGGTCTGTACTTAGGATATGCAGGCTCTCTTTTTAAAATGAAGATAAACTTCAGCTAACTTAGTCACTGGGAAGGCACATCATCTGCCAAAAACATGATATAATAAATTCCAAGGAAGACAACAAAGTAGAAGCAAGCTACAGGGCTGTTTTTGTTATCTGCTGCTTGAATGGCATGTGTCAGTGTCCTAGGCCAATAATGGAGATGATGAGAAGGTGATTGGGTCACACATAAATGGCCTTAGGTTTCAGTTTGTCATGTCAGGTCTCATCCTGGCCAAAAGCGTGAAGAAGGTTAGCTTTGAATAAATGCATTTATCCCAATAGCTTATGTTTGCTCCCCAGTGCCCCCCGTCCTCATGCCACTTTCCACTTGAAATAGAAAGTCCGATCCAAAATGCCAGAGAGGGGTGGATGCTCCCATCTTCCAAATGCTCAGCTGAGCCTTGATCTTGGTCCTATCGCCGAAGGTCAGGGACCGGGATTCCTCCTGGGATCAAGCCCTGTGTACAACCTATGCCGAATCCAGGAAGTTATTTTCTGATTTCCATTTCTCAAGCCACAAGTATGTACAGTATTTTGCAGTAAAGATATCAAAGGGAAGGCGTATGGTCACAACACAAACAGACACGCAGGACGGATGAAGAAACATCCTTTTGAAGAAAAACATGTCAGAGGGTGCGAGATAATACAAACTGCCTTAAAAGTCTCGAGGTAGCAGTCAGCATGCGAATTGAAAGGCTATTCCTGATGCAGCTTAGATGAGTGAAGGCCCTGACCATGGACCAGGCAGGAGAAGTGATGTCAGGAAGAAACATTACAGCGACAACAGTAGGAAGAACACCTGCCTTAGGTGGAGCACCCAGTATGGACGAACTGGAACTCCTGCCTCTGTTCCTGTAGTTCCTTCCTCTGCACCGCCCAGGTGGTTGTCCAGACCTTCATCCTGGCCCCGACCCATCTTCTCAGGGAGAAGACATGAAAGTTAAGAGTCTGGGGGGAATGCACCAGAATCAAGATGGGCCTACGGAGGGCTTCCAGGACAGTCTCAAACAAAGAAGTGGAGCAGAGAAAGAGATTCTCAATTGTGCACATGACCCGGGGACCAGGAACTGGGCCATTCTATAAGCACATTCTAGTGGGTATGATTGGGCCAAACTTGCAGGTTTATGCGCATACACATGGTCGCATGCACGCATGTGCATCCATACCGACAATAAACATACTTTCCCATCTAGTACCATCCACATCCATGTTAAGGAAGAGAAACATTTCTCCAAGTAAACCTCAAATGTACAGGTTACCCTGTGCATTTTAGAGTGAGCATTTTCCATGATTTTTTAGATCTGTGTTGGTTCCTCATCGTTCTTCTCCCACTTTGGGATGAAATCTAAGAGTTATGAGTCACTGCATCTGTGGCTCAAATGCCAGGGACAGAGCTCCCGGAGGACATCCTTTGGCTCTAAAAAGGCCCAGATAAAGCGTTTACAGTTTAACCTTTATTTTGGAGGCAGATCAAACTCGGGGCGGGGGATAAATCCTAGGGATTTTTTTTTGGGGGGGGGGTTAAAAGATAAGGGTGGAAATAATTTTGGTCCTATTGTGGGATATTTTTAATCATCTTTCATTTGATAGATAATGAGAAGGCTTCAGAGGTTTTTGAGTGAGATTGGGGGAAGGACAGGGAGGTCTGTATTCAAACAAGTCAGGGGGACAGGAGTTTGTAGCCTTTGGCCAACTCAGGAAGGTTCTATGAAGAAGGGAAAGGACCAACACTTTCCAGATCATCTTTCAGATATCCCCTCATGCTTCCCCAACACATTGTGGGCTTTCATAATCATTGCTTGAGCTTCCACAAAGACTCTTTCTCTGACGTTGGCCCTGGTAGGTACTGTTCGCTGTGCTCACCATGGAACCTTGCACTCCTCCCAGCCCTTCCTACTGGGTCAAACCTGTGCCCTGGGTGCCCTTCAAAACTTGAGTAATGGGACTTTTTCCTGCCTTCCTTATTGTGTTTCCTACCACTCTCCAAAACATACCATGTGCTCTGCCTGGTGGCTACTACTTAGCATGCCCAGAACATGAATAATAGGACCAACAATAATCACTGAGCATCGCTGACCATGGACCAGATACTGTGCCAAGCAACCTATACCATCTCATCCCACCCCTTGGCCTGCAGTGGGTCTTCTGTTCCCACAGAATGGGTAGCATAGCCGTCACTATCAATATTCCAACGTAGTCCCTTGGCCCTCGCCATTCCCGTGAAATGCCATATCTTGAGGTTTTCCTACGTTTCTGTTTTCTCTGGCCCCTAGAGCTCAGTCAGCAGGCTGGGAGTGCTGGGGAATTGGTGGGAGCAGTCCCCAACCAATGACTGATGGAAGCCATGGATGACTACTCCAGTTCCCATGGCCCTCACTATGAGCTGAATGTTTGTCTCTTCATCCCCAGAGTCATAGGTTGAATCCTAATCCCTAAGGTGATAGTACTGGGATGTGGGACCTTTGGAAGATTATTAGGTCACAAGGGTGGAACCCTCAAGAATGGGATTAGTGTGCTTACAATAAAAGACTGTGAGCGTCCCCTTGCCTCTCCTGCCATTGGAGGTTACAGCCAGGAGATGCTGTCTATGGACCAGAAAGCAGGATTCATGAGCTACTCAATCTGTTGGCACCTTCATCTTGGACTTCTCGGCCTCCAGAACTCTGAGAAATACATCCCTATTATTCATATGTCACCCAGTCTAGGGTATTTTTGTTACAGCAGACCAGACAGACTAAGACATCCCTCCCGAGGGACCACTTTGAGGTATGTTCTGCAGTGCCCTGGGGAGCCTGGTGGAATTGAGCCCTATTTGCCCACAATGGCCACCAGCTCACTACTGCACCTGGTACTGGCTTCCTTCCCTTCTCTGTGTTGTAATTCCCCTGACCATGCTTCCTGGGATCACCTCTCCTCTACCCCCCTCCACTCCAGAACACTTGTACTTAAATTCTTGTATCAGGGTCTACTTCCAGGTTTAGAGGAGTAAAGCAACTGGACCCAAGTTTCTGTAGCCAGAAAGTGGAAGAGTAAGCACTTGAACCCAGGGGGTCTGAGCGGGACACTGAGAGAGGCTCCAAACCACTCTAATGATCCTGCCTCCAGTCTTTCTCACACCAGTCCAAGCACCTGGGATGTCTGGGAATGCCGGATATCCTGCTGTTTAAGTTTCTGGCTGTAGGTACACTCTTTGAAAGAGCAAATTCCACTTGGGAAGGTAGGTGAACCTATTCAGCGAATGTCAGCCATTCACTCAGAGTCTGAACTTAACTGACTACATCATTTTCTTCTCCAAGGTCCTGAACACAGTAGGAGCTTTAAGAGGGAGAGGATAGGGATATAATTTTGCAACAACTGTGGGTCAGGAGCATCAGCCCTCAGGCAGCTGGAGGCCCTGGGTGGAGAAAGCAGACCCTCAGGAAGGTGGGTGAGAGGGTGGGGAGAAGTAGCCTGTCCTGTTTCTCCATATAGCAGAGAGGTGGTGCTAGCCCTTGGCTGATGTCCTCAGCCTGGAGGGGCATGCAGAAATTTCTGAACCTCACAAGTTATATACAGGTATATACAGGTATATACTCTTGGAAGTCCAAGAGAAGAGATAGGGGAGCACAGCCCGAGACAAAACAAAAAAAAAAGTTCATAAAAATGTGACCAATAACGAAACCCTCTGATCTCTGCTTCCAGCCAGCCTCACTAAACCCAGTGATCAGAATTTTAAAAGGATGCTACCTCCCTCAACCTCCCGTTCTGCTCCAGGCTTGAGGGGCTGGCCTCTTCCCTGTGATCTCACACCTGCCAGGCCGGGGCAGCCACCAGAGGGTGCTTGCTTGGAGACTGCTTGTGTTCGCATAGTTCTGGAAAGAGGATCCACCTCCTGTACTGCCAAGGGAAGTTGTCCCCAGACTTTCCCAGCTGCTGCTGCTCATCCTAAAGCATGTACCAGAAATAAACATCTCCCAGGCAATTTGCAGCTGGGGGCAGAGGCTAAGTGGTGGTGGTTGCGGAATTGGGGAGAGGTACAAGGAGTGTAGATGTTTTAGTTGACATTTGGGTAGCAAATGCTTCTGTGAGCCGCCACCCCTTTTTTTATCCTCTGCTGAGCATTAGTGAGAAAAATGTGGGAGAAAAAGCGGGGTGTAAGGCCTCTTAACTCCACCTCCCTCCATGTAAGCCAAAAGTTAAGCATCCTGTGGAGGATTATTGCAAGGAAAGGGACTCTAAGCTTCCTTCGTGTTTGCAGAGCTTCAGACAGGTTCTGTGAATGGCTGGGGACCCTGACATTGCGGTTGAGGCTGTAGGGGATAGGGAGCATAGTGGTTACACGTGTGTGCTCTGGGCCCAGAGAGACCCGGGTTAGAATCCCAGCCTGGCTCTGCATCAGCTGGGTGACCTGCCACTTACAACCATTTCACTGTCTATAAAGTGGAGATGATAAAACAAACTCCAATAAACCACTTAACAAGTGCCAGACACAGTTCTCAGCACTTACAGATGAGAAAACTGAGACACAAAGGGGAGCCATCACCTGCTCAAGGACACTCAGCTGGTGAGTGGTGGAGGCTGGAGATGGCCGTAGGCTATCTGGCTGGACCACTCTGCCTCTTGGGTTGCCGTGAGGCATGGATGAAACGCAGCCTATAAAGGGTTTGGCACAGTGCCTGCCACATGGCAAGCTCTCAATAAATGTTAGTTTTTATTATTAACAACATATGAAACAGCGTAAAACAGACTAGTCAAGCTATCCGCACCATTTGAGGTTCTTAACAATGCCTGACATTTATTTAGCCTCATATATAATTGAAAAGGCTTCTCCGATTTGGTCTCCGAGAACCCTCCTTGAAGTCCTGCGAGGGCAGTGAGGCAGTTTCGAGCGGGCATGATCACTGGATGAACAAGGACATGGAGGCCCAAGGTCAGCGACGTGCATAAGGTCCCACGCTGGCCCTCTGGTCATACCATCCTCCAGCGAGCCCATGCTGGTATCTCAGACACTGAATCACACACCAGTGGACTGCAAAAAATACCAAAGAACTGGCATGTAGTTTGTTAGTATGTTTCACTCAGATTCTATTTACACAAACATTTTCATACCCAACTGTATAAACTGTGATTCAGCAATAACAACTTATTGGTTGTTTATACTCTTAACTTTATAATTAGGATCTGAAGAGATTATAATTTAAAAACCTGCGACAATAGAAGACCAGGGGTCAAACAATGGAACTAATATTTGTACAGTGTTTTCCTTTTTTTTTTAAAGATTTTTATTTATTTACTCATGAGACACACACACACACACACACACACACACACACACACAGAGGCAGAGACACAGGCAGAGGGAGAAGCAGGCCCCATGCAGGGAGCCTGACGTGGGACTTGATCCCGGGTCTCCAGGATCACGCCCTGGGCCGAAGGCAGCTCTAAACTGCTGAGCCACCGGGCTGCCCATTATAAACATGTGTGATCTCATATCAACCTCCCGACAACCCACTGGTGGACATCACTGTGCCATAAAACTTGGGCCGAGCAGAGCTCCTGTAACAGAGAGCCTCACAGCCATGTTCAGATCTCCGAATCTCGTAGATTTTGGCTGCGTGTTTTTTCAGTTATGGAGAGAGTAGTATTAGTGTCTCCCCCTGTGTTTCATCAAGACTCTGGAGCTAGAATGCCTGGTTTTAAATCTCAGCCCTGACACTTAATTCTGTGACTTTGAGCAAGTGCTTTAAGCTCTTGGTTTTTCAGAATCTAACCTATTAAGCATACCTGTCTTATGTGATGATTGTTAGGATTGAATGAGTTAACACATGCCAAGTGTTTGGAAAGGTGCCCGGCACAGAATAAGTGCTATTTGCTTCCACAAAAGTAAAACTCAAAATAATCTCCAACGAAGATTGTAGAATCACGTCTCTCCTTTATAGTTCTGTCAATTTTGGCATCATAGGCTTTGAAGCTAAGTCACCAGGTGCATGTAAATGTAGAATTGTCACATCTTCTTAGTGACTTGAACCTTTCAGTGCTACAAAAGGTCTATCTTTAGAGGCCTTTTAGTGACATCTACTTTTTGATACTAACATAGTTACACTGGCTTTCTTTTGGTTGGTGTTTGCATGCAATATCATCTTCCATTTTATTTGCTTTCAACTTTATCTTTGTATTTTAGACCTATCTCACGTAAACAGCATTTAATTGTTTTAAAATTTAACCTCTTGAACTGTAATTGAGGCACACAGTCCATTTATATTTAATTTGTCACTGTGTTTGGGTTTAGATCTACCATCTCAGTATTTTCTATTTGTCCTGCCTGATGCGTGTGCTCCCTTTCTCCTCTTTTCTTGCTTTCTTTTGGATAGATCATTTGTAATTATTCTTTTCCCCACTCTGTTGGGTAGGAAGTAATAAAAGAACTTGCTATGCGTTAATGATTCCCTAGAGATTCCAGCATGCATCTTTAATTTATGAAAACCAAATATGAAAAAGTGCTTTTATCTTCTCCCAGACAATGCAAAGAGCATTTGCACTGCAGTTTCTACCCTCATGATTTATATACAATTGTTCGTGTTTATTTTAATTCTCTCCATATTTAAAAAGTCATGATACTTTATTATTTTCTTATAGCCAGTCAATATTTGGATTTCTCCACATATTTAGCATTTTTGTTGATTTTCCTGCATCTTTGACTTTCCACATAGGATCATTTTTCCTTCTGTCAGAAGAATACCATTTAACATTTCCTTTAGGATTGGATTTTCTGGTGACAAATTCTCTCAATTCTTGTTTGTATGAAAATGGTATTATTTCATTTTTATTCCTGAAGGATGTTTTCTCTGAGCATTATAGTTTTTCTTTCATCACATTGAAATGATCATTCTATTGTCTTCTGATTCTTGTTATTTCTGATGAGAAGTCAATTGTCAGTTTAATCATTATTCCTTTGAAGGTAAAATGTCTAATTTTCCCATAGCTGCCTTTAAGCATTTTTTTTCTTTTGGTTTCAAGAAATTTTGCTATGATGTAGATTTCTTTTTATTTATCCTACTGAGATCACTTTGGTTTCTTTTACCTGTGAATTCAAGTTTTTTAGCCCTTACCTCTTCAAATTTTGTATGTGTCTCATTTTATCTCTCCTCTACCACTGGGACTCCACTAAACGTTTATTAGAATTTATCACTGTATCTATCATGGACCAAATGTTTGTATTGCCTCAACATTCATATGCTGAGAGCCTAACCCCCAATATGTCAGTATTAGGAGGTGGGGCCTTTGGGAGGTGAGTATGTCATGACAACGGTGGCCTCATGAATAGGATTTATGTCCTTACAAAAGACACTTCAGAGACCTCTATCCCTGCTTCTGCCACATGAGGACATGGTGAGAAATGGCCAGGAAGCAGACTTTCACCAGAAGCCAATCTCTGGCCTTTTGATCTTGGACTTCCCAGCTGTGAGAAATAAATGGTTTCTATTTAAGCCACCTAGTCTATGATATTTTTGTTATAGCAGTCTGAATGGACTAAGACAGTATCCTTCCTGCCTCTCATCTTTGCATTTTTCAATTATTTTTTTCTTCCTAAGTTTCATTCTAGATATTTTTTTTCCTGCCTTATCTTCCAATTTATTAGGTCTTTCCCCAGCTGACTCAAACTTCTTCTTTAAGTTTTAAGTTCTTTTTTTTTTTTTAAGATTTTACTTATTTATTCATGAGAGGCACACAGAGAGAAGCAGAGACATAGGTAGAGGGAGAAGCAGGCTCCCTGGACTGATCCCGGGGCTCCAGGATCACACCCTGGGCCAAAGGGAGATGCTTAACCACTGAACCACCCAAGTGTCCCTCTTCTTTAAGTTCTTAATTTTGGTTATTTAATTTTTTAATTTGAGAATAAAATAATATTTGTTTTTTTACAGTCTTCTTTTAAAATTTTAAATCTTGTCTTTTATCTCCCAAACACAGGAAACATCATTATTTTAAACTCTGGGTCTAATCGATTGGAGTCATTATGATCTGCTTCTATTGCATGTTATTTCTCCTGATCTTCATATATGATGCCTTATCTCCTTATGGGTCTGGCTGTCTTTGTGCATAAATCATAAAAATAAACTGAGAGCTTGAATTTTACCTTCTACAAAGGATTATTTGCTTCTGCTAGGCTCCTAATGTCATTCAGAGCACTTGGATACTGTTAATAATGTTAATAATATTGTGAGATTGAGACTTTCTTGGGTATGCAAATGTCTAGGAGCTGAATTTCAGTCTATATAAGGGCTGTTTTACTGACCATTCACCTTTACTTTTAAGGTATAGCCCTTCAGGGCTTAAAAATGTTAGAGATTTGATCTCTACATTCACAGATCACAGAAGTACAATTTTTTTCTTACCCGCAAATGTTGTCAAAAACATTTCCCAGTTTCTCAGCTGCATCCTTTGAATTTGCAAATGTTCCCAGGGCAAAGGCAGCCCCAAATGCCAAGCTCTCCTCTCTGGGCTTCCTTCCTCTTTCAGACTTCAGTTTAGTAATTTTTTACTACCTTGATAGCTTTCCCACCCTTTCAAGCTGATTTTTGGAAAATATTTTGTCCAGTTTTTTTAGTTTTCCTCAGAGGGAAACTTGTCTACATTACTCAATCTGCCAACATTGGAAGTGTAATCCAAAATATGACAATATCATTTCCTCAAGATGACCTTTAATATCTCATAAAACTCAGCAAGAATTTTCTAGTAAACCTTCTAGAATTTTCTTTTTTAAAAAATTTTTTAAAAATTTTAAAATTTTTTAATTTTTTATTTATTTAGAAGCAGAGAGAGAAAGAGAGAGGCAGGCAGAGAGGCAGAGACACAGGCAGAGGGAGAAGCAGGCTCCATGCAGGGAGCCCGACATGGAACTCGATTCCGGGTCTCCAGGATCACACCCCTGGCTGCAGGCGGTACTAAACTGCTGCGCCACCGGGGCTGCCCCCCTTCTAGAATTTTCTGTTCAAAACCAAGTACATCTGGGATAGTGATTTTATCTAGTCTTATCTAATAACAATTCAAGGACTAGGGAATTCATTTATTTATTCATTCAACAAATATTAAGTGTCTGCTCTGTTCCAGGCACTGACCTAGACCCTAGAGATACAATGGTAAGCAGAGCAGACACTTTCTCTCCTGTCCCTAAGTGTATAGTCTAGAGAGAGAGAGAGAGTGAAGCGACACATAAAAAAATCAGCTACACTCAGATGTGATGAGAGATTGAGAGAAAAATTGATTGAAAACAATCGATTGCGATAGAAAGAGTATGAGGATGCCAAGTACAAGAAGAAATACATTAATTGTGATACTCTGTCTGCCAGCATCAGAGCATTGGACCCAAATGGTCTTGAATAAGGACTGAATGTATTATCATTCACAAAATAATAAGCCTAGACGTGGAGGAAACTCAGACAGAGGTCATCAGAACTTTAATTGCTCCTCTGCTGCTTCTCTCTCATTGTCCTCAAGCTGGCAAAAGATGGCAGCTGAAGTTCCATTGGTCTATTCCAGCCACTGAAACATCCAGAGGAAAAATAGGAAGGCCCTAATACACCTCCCTTCATCTCTCCTTGTTTTTCATCAGGCAAGATTGGGTCACATGCCCTCTCCTATACCAATCACTGGCCAAGGAAATAAAATTATCTCAATGAAGTAGACTAGCCATGATCTGCTTTTAGCTGGGAAAGGGACCATCTTCCCTTGAGTCATGTGTGGGAAAGGCCAATTCTTCAACAAAATTTGGGTTCTATTAGGAAGGAAAAAGGAAGGAATAGAATGGTTTCTGGGTAGTATCCACCACAGGGGATTGGTAGTAAGGGTTGGGACATCACCAAAGACAAACCACCCATTCAACAACTCTCCTTGAGTCTGTACATACACATTCTAACATGTTCTTCACAATAAGCACATAAATCAGTAGTAATTAAGCTAACATTATTGAGTGCTCGTATATGTGAACCCATTTAGACCTTATGGCAAGGTCTAAATGTCAGTGAGGTAGGTCCTATTATTATTTTCATTTTATAATGGCAAAACTGAATCACAGAGTGTTCAGGATCTTGTGCAAGGTTACATGATTGGTGAAACCTGGATTTAAATCCAAGTCATCTGGTTCCAAAGCTACAGATTTTACCACCTTTGAAAAACTATCTGTAGTGAGATAAAGGGAAATTATTCTAATATTTTAAATGAAGAAACTGAAGTTCAGAAATATGTGGTTTGTCCATCTGCTTATTCACTTATAAAACTTTACTGAATTATCCTTTAATACTATAGGTGTTATGCTAGACTATGGGGATGCAGTTCTGAAAAAGACATGGCCCTTGACCTTATGTTACTTACAGACTAGGAACATAATTATTATTGAATGCTAACTGTGAAAAAATTGGCACAAATAGAGGCTGTAGGCTCTAGCATCTGATGCTACAGTTCAAGTCCCAGCTTCATGGCACATTAGCTGTGTGACCTTGGGTAAGTATCTGTTTTGATGACTTCTTCACCCCATTGGTGAGAGAGAGATTACCACTCAAGGGTATGGGGATGGCTGAACACACACTAGACAGATGAGACCAATAGTAGTTTATTAGTTATCTATTCTCACAGCCTAGGGAGGAGGACACCACCATCATGCAGGACCACAGGGGGGGTCTCACCCGGGAGCAGTGTAAACAGCTGGGGGCTGAGGGAGGCAGGCTTTGTAGCATCAAGAGGGTATGGTGCCTCCTTGTTCACAACGATTGGCTTGTTTGTATAATTCTGTGGTCCAGCAGGGAACTGAATCGTGCTATTCAGAGACAAGTAAGAATTGCACCTGGCCTGTCTGATAAGAAGAGTAGCCTAGTAGGCTGTTTGAGGCCCCCTTAATTTCATCAGATATCAAGCAGCACATGATGCTGAACCTTAATTTCAAGCTTTATGTCACTGTTTCTTAATCTGGTTGCACCTTTGTTTCTTCATCTTAAAATAGGAATAACAGTGCTTAATTCATCGGTTATTTATGAGTTTTGAGTGAGGCAATGTGAGATGAGCATTTAATACAGGGATTGGCACTTGGTGAGTCCAGCTGTTGCCAAATGCTAGGCATGGGTTGAATAGACCTGCAGAAAGTCATATGACTGATAAGCAGTGAACTCAGGTTTAACCATCCACCTTTTGTTTCTAGGTGCTGGAAACTTTCTATGACACTTAACTGAAATCTTGTTCACTGGGAAAATACCAGTTGTTTTATCCATACATCCATCTAAACACACATGTACCCATCCATTTATCTGCTCATTCAGGCAACAAACATTTGTTGAGCACCTAATATGTGTGTGGTCCTGGCACTATGAAGAGGGCTTTTAGAAGCTCACAGTCTGATGGAGGAGACAAACATGGGATGGGTGCTTTACAATGTGATGGATGCTATGCCACAAGTGGTCAATGCCAAGGACAAACCAAGGAAGAACCACTGGAATTGGGATGTGGGTTATGGAGACCTTGGGAATATGCCCCAAAGCAGCCCATTGAAATATCTTCCATTCCCTCCCCCATGACGGTAGGGGCTGATGACCCCTGTGGTCCACATTGGAGAGGAGTTTCCCACTGGGGTTCCTGGCTGACAATTGACAGACTTCCAAAAAAACCCCCAAGACTTTCCATTTCTGACTCCTAAACTATAGCTGCTGCTCTCTGGTGGTGGGATCCCAGGCTTCTCCATACCAGGTCTCAGTTTCTTTATTTGTAGAACAAGAGTGTTGGGCTAGCTGGCCTGGGGAGGTTCCTTCCAGCTCTACCCAAAAATATTGTTTGTAAACACTGTGTCTCATGAGACCCCTACTCCATGGGACTACCATTGTTCCCTAACAGACCCCTACTTGCCCTCTCTCACCCCGTATACACACTACACCCAACATTCTGGTCTACACTACACACGCTCCTCCAGGCGGGTAATGGCTTCCTCAGATATTTTCCTCCAGGAAGAAAGTCATGTGAAACAATAGCAATACAAATAACAAAACCCAGGAGAAAAGAAAAGTTGTAGCTTGCCTCTTTGTCTTTGGAAAAGGTTGTAACTTGCCCCATTCTCTGTCATTGACATACCTCATTCACTTGTCCTCAAATGAGGCTCTCATTTTAAATTAGATTGTGCCATAGCTTGGCGGTGCTGTTTTTTATTTCATGCCTCGTGCTCCACAGGATATCAGAAAGGAGAGCCAACTTTGCAGTTTTCTCCAAATCTGCTTGCTGCCCAAAGATCTGGGAGGGGGCTTTCCAAGGCTGGTCAGGAAGATGGAAACCCAGCAACATGCAATACTTCCCAGGCTGGCCTGACCACAGCGCTGTGGGTAGGTGGCAGGCAGGCAGCTGGGCTCTCAGTGCGGGGAGTACTGAAAGAACTAGTCAGAGAATTTGCGTCCTCCTCCAACTTGGTGTTTAGGAGATGTGAAGGAGCTCCTGGTGCTGGGCTCCCTCGATACTGTGTCGAGAGTTTGTCTGGGGCCAAGGTTTCACAAGGGGCAATGTTGTGAGATTCTCTCCTAAGCTGTGCTCTCCCTTCTCTCTGGAGGAAAACTAGGTTCTTTTCATCAGTAAAAGCATCCAAGTTCTGCTTCACTTATTTGAGGAATATTTCATCAAGAGGAAAACCATGTAAGCCTGGCACTGCCACTGGCAAGCTGTGTGACCTTGGGCCATTTGCTTTCTTCCCTGAGTCTCCGTTTCCTCTTCTGCAATATAAAAGGATTGTATCCAATTATCCAAAAGATCACTTCAGGTCAGGAATCAGACAGTTTGACCCAGTTTGAATCCCAGCACAATTTACCAAGAGCAGACCTTGGGTAAGGGCATTGCTCTCTTAACTCCAGGGTTGCTTGAGAATTAGATGAATTAGTGCATGCCAGAGTGTAGCACAGGGCCTAATGTAAAGGAAGCATCCAGTAAATAAGTTATGAGCTCTCAAGAAGATGAAGGTAATGGGCCTGTGTACTCAACTCTGCTCAACTTTCTTTCCTCTACTTGCTCTTTCTGGGGCAGAGACTGGAAAGCAAATGTAGTGGAGCGTTCAGGAGCCAAAGCTGGCACTTCACTCCCCAAGGCTGGTTATTTCCTCCCCAGGTACCCAGGCCAGTATCTTGCTGGCTATTAGAGAACCAAAACTAGACATTAGGTAGCTGCTGCTCAGTGTGAGGTAGGGAATCAAGGAAGGCCAGCCAAAACCCAGCAAGTCCCAATGGATGATATTAGAAGGGGGCAGAGAGAATTTTCTGGGGTGGACCCTAATTGGAAAGAAGCTCTTGATCCCATCTCCAGCTAGACTGGCCTTAGCTTTCTGTTGTGTTCCATGCCATCCTCTTATGAAGTGGAAGATGATGGTGTGTACAGTGGGACACAAGTATGATAAGGGAAGAGGATAGAAGGGTGCCAGGGACCCTTGCCCCCCTTGCCCATCAATCATGTGCTTCTAGTGACCACACTGCCCACAGTGGCCATGGTGAGTAATTTGCCAGGTTAGCCCTGGCCCCAGTGATCCTTCTGAGTAGTACTCTCAGTGGATTCATTTAGCTCCTCTGACAATGCCAGCTTCTGTATGGCTGTGAACTGGCTTCTTTTCTCTAGACCTTAGCTCCTCTTTTGTGAGGTGATGGAAACTTCTTTTACCTGTATGATGGCAGACCATGATCCACTCCACTAAATGAAAGAGTGCACAATGCTATGTAAAGAAGAAAAAAATATTTTCAACTTCATCGCCAAGCTGGTGTAAAGATAAAGAATCATGAATGAGGTAAAGCCCTAAATCCTTGAATATAAATTGGTGCCAATGCTCTCCTTTGAATTGTGGGTTTCTGTCAAAATTTGGGGATCTTGAGCTTCTGTTTTATGGTTTTACAGAAGCAGGGAACAGAACAGGAGGCCTAGGGGCCACCCAAGGTAGAATATCTAATAGGAAATCTCTTTGCATAAAGCTAAGACACCCCTAAAAAGCTTTATCTTCAGTGGAAGTGAGTCAGAAATGAACTCTGCAAAGAGGGCAAAATGTGGACACCAGTCTTTAAAAAATCCAGAGGATGGAGGGGTGGGGGGAAGACTCTAAAAATTCAAAACTATAAGCTGACCTTCATGTGAGTTTCCAGTCCAAGTTCATACTCAGTGTGGTCCAAAAACCTCAAGTGGAGAATTTAACTTTAAGTGATCCTACATTGGAAGAAACAAATATAAATAATTTCTGGAGGAACAAATTTAAATCCAACCCTCAAAGAATTCTACAAATAAACTTCCAAGGAAATGGAACAACTCACAGTAAAAACAAAATGAAGCAAAGTACACAAGGAAATAAGATACCAAAAGGAAGGGTCAATGGAAACAACAAAAATCACATCTGCAAAGACTTCATATTCTGGAATTAGCAGATGGAAAAACTAGGTTTCGCATATTGAAAGAAATAAAAAATATCTTATGAATATGAGCAAGAAATAAGCAGGTTTGAAATAGAGTCAAGTAGATTAAAGATAGAAAAATATAAGAACTAAAACTAAAAACCCAAATGAATTGGTTAATGAGTAGATTGGACACTGAGCAGAAAATTTGTAAATTGGAAAATGGTTTCAAAGAACTAGCCAAATGTGGGCACAAAGAGCTAGAAAACATGAGAGAGAAGGAGGTGTTAAGAGACATGAAAGAGTGAAATGTTTTAATATATTTTAAATTGATTTCCAGGAAGAAGTAAAGAGAAAATGCAGAGGAGATGTTTTAAGAAATAAATACTAATAATCTCCCAGAGTTGTTGAAAGCTTCTGAACCATATATCCAGAAAACCTAGCAGATTCCAAGCATAAACACATACACACACACATGCACACACCTAGACATACAGTAAATATCGTCAAAGCAGTCAGAGACAAAAGATGGATTGCTGATGTTTTAACAGAAAAGCAATGAGTTGAGAGAAAATAACCACCAATATAGAATTCTATATCTAGCAAAACTATCCTCAAAGAATTAGAATAAAATAAGACATTATCTGACAAACACTGTGTTTATCCCAAAAAAATCTTCCCTAAATGCAATGATAAAGTATGTGCTTCAGGAAGGAAAATAGTCCCAGATGGAAGATTGAAGGTGCAAGAGGTAATGAAGGACAAAGATACCTGAAAGATGCAGACAAATAGAAAATAACTCTCTGCATAAAATATCAATAATATTGGCCAATTTATGTAGAGGAAGAAACAAGGTAAAACTAGAATACTGAACAATAAGAGCAAATTAATTGGGAGGAGATCATTGGAATTAAAGCATTCTAAGATCTTTATATTGGTAGGAAGGCTGATAATATCTTCGACACATGTTAAGCTCAATCTGCATTTCACAATAACTAGGACAGTCACTAAACAAACAGACAAACAATATACAACTTCTAATAAAGTAAACAGAAGAGGAAAACCCCAATAAATGGAAAGGAAGGCCAAAAAAGGCAGTGGAAAAAGATTTAAAAAGCAGGGAAAAGAAATAGTACATAATGAAATATTAGAAATAAATTCAAATATATCAGTAAACAGAATAAGGGTAAAACGACAAAGCCCAAGGTAAAAGAGAAAAGTTGTCAGACCTGGTTAAAAGGAAAATGTCAGTCATAAGGTGTTTATTACAGTCATATTTAAAACAAAGAAACAAAGAATAATGGAAGATTGAAAGTCTCCAGCATGGAAAAAAACATGTGCTAGGCAAATAAATACTAAACAAACTAAATCTGGAATGTTTATAGTAACAAAAAAATGAACTTTAAGATCAAAAGTATTTTACAATTAAAGAGGGAAAGTATATAATGATAAGTAGACAAATTTATCAACAAAATATGAAATTCTAATTTTGTATGCATATAACATCCTCAAAAGATAAAGGCTAAAATTAATATATCTACAGTGAAAAAATAGACAAATAGACCTTATAGTGAAAGATTTTTAGCACACATTTTCTATAGATTAATTTCTATAGAATTTCTATAGATTAATTTCTATAAATTAAATAGATTAATTTCTATTAATTTCTATAGATTAATTTTTAACACACATTTCTATAGATTAATAAAATGTTAAAAATCAGTAGAAGCACAATATGCAAATTTTGGTCTAATGGGTATATATAGATCATTATACCCACCAATCAAAGAAGACAAGAATTGTTAAGCACACATAGGAGAAACATTTATGATAACTTTATCGGAGGTTGCAAAACTCACCCCAAAAAGTTTCAAAAAATTGGTACCATATGGCTCATATTTTCTAAATGCAATGCAATGGAGTTAAAAATAAATAACCAAAAGTTTATTAGAAAAAAACCCACACATTGAATTTAAACCTCAATATACCACTCTACTAAATAATTCATGGTTCAATGACACAATCACAACAGAAATGAAAATATGTATAACTGAACAATAATGAGACTGTTACGTACAAAATTTTTAATTTCTAGCTTTAAACTATTTCCTTAGAAAAAAACAAAAAAGGCTCAAATTTAATATGCTGTGTCTAACATAGATATTAAGAAGTTCAGCAGGATGATCTTAAATAAAGCAGATGGAAAAACTAAAGGTAAGGCAGAGGTCAATAAAATAGAAAGTTAACTGACAATAGAAAAAAACAACAAACCCTACTTTGTTTTTTGAAAAGATTAATACATTGATAACCCCTTAGCAAGTCTGATCAAGAAAAAAAAGGAGAAGACACAATTGCCAATATCAGAAATGAAAATATAGACACTCTCAAGGATCTTATAGATGTCAAAAAATAATATATTATGAACAATTTTATTTGGACAAATTAGAAAATGTAGAGGACAATGATTTTGAAAAATACAGTTTATCAACACTGGTGAAAAATGTAAAATTGGAATAGCCTAATATCTAGTAAAGACTTTTTATAAAAAAGATTTTATTTATTTATTTGAAATAGAGAGCACAAGTGCACGCATGAGACAGGGGTGGGGTGGAGGGAGAGGAAGAGGGCTCCCAACTGAGCAGGGAGCCCACCTCAGGGCTCAAGATCTCAATCCCAGGACCCCCCATCATGACCTGAGCTGAAGGCAAACAAACGCTTAGCCAGATGCTTAACTAGACTTTTAACCGACTGAGCCACCCAAGCACCCCTCTATTAAAGACATTTAATTGATGATCAAAAAACTCCCTAGAAAGAAAACTCTAGAAATAAATGGATTTACAAGTGAATTCTTCCAAACACTTAAGGAAGAAAGAACACCAATTTCACAAATCTTCCAGAAAATATCAAGATAGGGAACACTTCCTAACACTTTTTGTAAAGCCAACATCACTTTCATATTGCAACCGGGCGGAGATAACAAAAAATGAAAAGCAAAAATCAGCATCTCTCATGAATACAGTTGCAAAAATCCTTATCAAAATTCTAGTCAATAAACTCTGGCAACATATTTAAGAAGCTAGCACATTATATTTGGGATTTACTCTGGGAATGCAAGTTTGGGTTAACATTAGAAAATTAATTAATATAATTCACAATATTAACAAAAGAAAGGAAAAAAGATACGATCATCTTGATAGATTCAGAAAATACATTTGATAAAAGTTAACATCCATTAATCATAAAATCTCATATCAAACTATAAATAGAAGAGAACGTCATTAAACCATTAAAGATTATCTACAAAAAAATCTTTAGGAAACATCATGCTTACTATCTTGCTATTACACAATTGCTTAATATATTTCTAATATTGATATGATAATACTAATATAAAATAATGACAACTTTCCACCTGAAATTAGGAAGAAGACAAGGATACCTGCTATTACACATCTTCAACATTGTACTGAAAACTCTACCAAGTGCAATGAGGCAAGAAAAAGAAATAAAAGACACAGATCAGAAAGGAAGAAATAAAACATTTCTTATTCACAAATAACATTAATTTGTGTCTAGAAAATCCGAGAATAATATACATACTGCTGGAATTAATAAATGACTTTCACTAGGTCATTGTGCACAAAGTTAGTACTAAAAATTGTTATTTTTCTGTACCAAAAATAAGTAGGAAATAAAGAATTAAAAGACAATTTATAATAATCCCAAGAAATATTAGTATCTAGGAATAAACCTCACAACATACATATGAGTTTCCCATGGGGGAAGTTACAGATTATTACTGAGGAAAAATGTTTAAAAAGGGGATATACTCCTAAAAAGGGAAGAGGAATAAACTATGTTTATGGATTGAAATATTTAATATTGTAAAAATGTCAATTTTCTCAAATTAGCCTATAAAGTCAATGTAATTCCAGTCAAAATTTTTGTGTCTATGTATGTGTATTTGGTGAGCATAGACAAATTAATTCTGAAATTTATATGAAAATGTCAGGGTACCTGGGTGACTCAGTGGTTGAGTGCTTGCCTTTGGCTCAGGTCATAATCCTGGGATCCTGGGATCGAGTCCCTCATCAGGTTCCCCTTCAGGTAGCCTGCTTCTTCTTCTGCCTGTGTCTGTGCCTCTTGCTGTATTTCTCATGAATAAATAAATAAAATCTTAAAAAAAGAAAATGTAAAAAATCTAAAATATTTAAACAAGAAAAACTGGAGTACTTTCATTAGCTAACAAGACCGGTCATAAAGCTATGGTGGTTAAAACAAAATGGTTCACATACAAACAGAATAACGAATCTGTTAACTGATCCACCCATACTGTGTCACCTGATTTGATAAAGGTAACTCTCTAATGTGGTATAAGAATGTATTGTCCTCTCTCTGTGTGTCTCCCATAAATAAATAAAATCTTAAAAAAAAAAAAAAGAATGGATTGTTTTTTCACAAATGGTGGGAGTTTGATGGAGAAATCTTGCCCTACATGTGGCTATTCACATGTATAAAAATATATTTGGTCCGCTAGCTGAAATGCAAAAACCAAATCCAGAGGGATTACGGATCTAAATGTGAAAAGCAAAAGTTTGAAAATGACAAACTAATAGAAGAAAACACTAGAGAACATTTTCATGACCTTGAAATAGGCAACAGTTTCTTAAACAGGATACAAACAGCATTAGCTATAAAAGAAACAATAATAATCACAATTTCATGATGTTAATTCTTTTAAATTAGTACGTAAATTCAATATAATTCCAATTCAAATCTCAAAAGTATTTTTTTTAGAATTTAACAATCTGATTCCAAATTTATAGATAGAGCAAAATAAGGCAAGACTAGCCAAGACACTGATTTTAAAATCCCCAACAAACCTGATGGTGGACTTACTATGCCAGATATCAGGATTTATCATAATGATATGGTAACTAAGACAATGTGAAATTAGCATAGAGACGAAACAGAATAGAGGGCCCAGAAATAAGCCCTCACATATGCAGAAACTTGATTCACAATAGACCAGACATTGCAGATCTGTGGTTTTAGGACAATTGGTTATCCATATGGAAAAAAATGAAATTAGATCCCCCAACTTACACAATACACAAAAATCAACTCCAGATGGAATAAAGGCTTAAACATAAAATGAAAAACTATAAAACTATTGGAAGATAATGTAAGAGAATATCTTCACGACCTCAGAGTAGGGCAAGATTTCTCCATCAAAACACAGTAAGTTCAAACCATAAAGACAAAGATTGATAAATTTAACTACATTAAAATTAAGAATTTTTGTTCATGGAAGACACTATAAAGAGAGTTAAAAGACAAACTATAAACCAGCAGAAGGTAATTGCAACAAGTAAAACTAACAAGGTATTGAATAGCATCCAGAATATATAATTATAAATCAAGAAACACATGACAAACGATTGAAAATGGGGCAAAAAAATGTGAACTGGGATGTCATACGCAGAGAAATATAAATGGTGTATGAGTGTAGGAAAAGAGGCTCAGCCTCTTGCAAGCTAAAGCAAGATACAATTATACATTCATAAAACAGGCAAAAGGTAAAAAGGTCTGATGGTACCAAGTATTGGTAAGGATAGAGAGCCATGAAGCCCTTTGCCACTGCGGGTGGGCGTATAAGTTGATGAAACTATTTGGAAACAGTTTACCATTACCTAGTAGGGTTGAACATGTGGAAACCCTATAACTGGAATTCCAACGTTCATAGCAGAACTCTTTGTAATGACCCCAAATTGGAAACAACTCAAATGTTTGTCGATAGAAGATTCAGGTCCTTTGCCTGTTTTGAGTTTTATTTTTTAAAGATTTATTTATTTATTTGAGAGACAAGAGAGAGTGCGGGGTTGAGGAGAGGGTCAGAGGGAGAGGGACAGAGAAACCCAAGCTGACTCCACACTGAGCATGGAGCCAGACTCTGGGATTGATCTCACCACCCTGAGAACATGAAGCTAGCCAAAACCAAGTCGGATGCTCAATGGACTGAGCCACCCAGATGCCCCGACTTTGCCTGTTTTAATCATTGTCTTTTTGTTATTGAATTGCAGTAGGTCTTTACATCTTCCAGCGACAAGTTTTTTTTCAAACACAGAATTTGTAAAAGTTTTCTCTCATATGTAGGTGGCCTTTTCACTTTCTTGACGGTGTCCTGGGAAGCACAAAAAGTTTTAATCTTGGTTATGCTCAGTGTCTCTATTCCTTCCTTTGTTGCCTGTACTTTTGGTGTCATGTCTAAGAAATCATTTTCTAAGGCCATTCCAAGGTCATGAAGATCTACACTTTTGTTTTCTTCTAAGAGTTTTCTTCTAAGAGTTTTATAGTTCGAGCTCTTATTTTAGATCATTGATCCATTTTGAGTTAATTTCTGCATGCGGTGTGAGACAGGAGCGCAACTTCATTCTTTTGCATGTGGAAATTCATTCTTTAAAAAGACATATCATCCAGGATGCCTGGGTGGCTCAGTCGGTTAGATGTCTGACTCTCAATTTCAGCTCAGGTCATGATCTCGCGTCATGAGATCGAGCCCTGCTCCATGCTGCCCTTTCCCTCTGCTCATTCTCTAAAAAAGAAAAAAAAAATAGGAAAAGAAAAAGAAAAATACATATTGCCCAATTTAAAAAGGAGCACAGGATTGGAGCAGATATCTCTCCAAAGAAGATATACACATGACCAATAAGTACATGAAAAGATGCTCAACGTCAATAGTTATTAAGAGAATATAGATCAAAGTCATGAAATACTAAAAAACAAAAACAAAACCAAAAGTCATGAAATACTGCTTCACACGTACTAGGATGGCTGTAATGAGGAAGACAGACAATAGCACATGTTAGAAGAGATGGAGAGAAATTGAAATACACACACCGTTGGTGGTATAATGCTGCAGACACTTTGTAAGCCAGTTTGGCAGATCCTCAAATGATTAAACACAGGATTGCCATGTGACCCAGAAATCCCACTTCTAGGTGTGTATCAAAAAGAATTGAAAACAGATGTTCGCACAAAAACTTGTACACACATGTTCATAACCGCATCACTCGCAATAGCCATAAAGAGCAAACAACGCAAATATCCACGACCACCTGATGGACAGATAAACAGAATGTGATATAGCCACACAATGGGATATTGTTCACCCATAAAAAGAAGTGAATTACTGACACATGCTACAACATGGATAAGCCTTGAGAACCTTACGCTGAGTGTAAAAAGCCAGGCATAAAATGGCACTTATCGTATGATTCCGTTTAGACAAAATATCCAGAATAGAAAAATCTATAGAGATGGAAAGCAGGTTAATGGTTTCTAGGGGGTGATGAAAGGCTGGAATGGGGAGTGACTGCTAACTTGGTAGGGGGTTTCTTTGGGGACTAGTAAAAATGTTCTGCAGTCAAGATAGTGGTGACAGCTGCACAACCATGTAAATACACTAAACTGTATCATTAATGTTAAAGGGCAAACCGTATGCTATGTGAATTACAACTCAATAATAAAAATACATATTATGTGGTAAAATCATTTATCTTTTTTGAGATTTTATTTATTTGAGAGAGAGCGTGTGTGCACGCACACACACACACATGCACGAGTGGGGGAGGGGCAGAGGGAGAGGAAGGAGGCTCCCCACTGAGTAGGAAGCCGCATGTGGAGCTCTATCCCAGGCCATGAGATCATGACCCGAGCCAAAGGCAGACGCTTAACCGACTGAGCCACCCAGGTGCCATTGTAAAGCTATCTTCAAAAGTAGAGATTGGTTAACCCCAAATCAAGACACGCTCACCTCTAGTGTGTGTGTTACATGGGGGCATTACTATAGGAAATGGGGGTGGGCAGTTCTACAGCACTGGTAATGTCTTGTCTCTTAATTTGGATGGTGTGGACACGGTGTTCACTTTTATGATTCTATAAACTAAACACATATGTCTTGTGTGGAATGATCTATGCCATCATAAAAAGAAATAAACTGAGGGAGTTGGATGAGGTGATCTTCCAGAGACCTCTTTGCCCAGGGGGTCTCCAGCTCTATGGAAATGACAGAGGAGGTAGAAGCAGGTCTTAGGCACAGAATCAATGATGCTCCAGAACTGGGACACCTGGTGTGGACTCTCACGTGGAAAGGAGGTCTCCCAGGCTAACTCTGAAGGGGGCCTTTGGGGAGCCCAGGTTGGCCATCTCCTCAAGGCCTCAAGGTGGTGCTCATCGCATTGACTCTAGACCAGGCACACCAGACACTCGCAACTTTCGGCTTCATTTGGGTTCCTACCCATCTGATCTTAGTGGAGGAGGGGCAGGTTCTCATGGGTAAAACATACCAATTTCATGGATACACTCGAATCCTACATTGTTAATTTGCGAGTATATCTAAGTACTCACATCAATGTGTCCACATTCTCCTCTCCCTCAGGAAGTGGCTCAGGTGCTCACTGGTGAAGACAGAGGGACCATCCCTCTCACACCTGGATGGCCTTGCCAGTGACATTGGAATCCTCACCGCATATTGATACAATTTCCTGCATCCCTTGCCTCAACAGGGATGACATGTCCTGCATTCAACTGATACACATTTATCAAGTGCCATGGCGAGCGCGGGGGATGCAGCACTGAACACAACAGAGTTGACGGTCTCATTGCGGAAGCAGGACATAAACAGCTAAGCACGCAGCTAGAATTCAAGTTATAAATTGTGATAAATGTCACTGAACCTCACGTTCTTTTCACCAGTGAATCCCAGAGCCTAGAGGAGTGTCTGGCACAAGTGTGTTTGATGCATAAATGAATGACTAGAGATTGAATGAAATAAATTTGTCCTGTGCATGAAGGTCCTTCCAGTTCTCAAAGGCCAGGCCTGCCTCTCCCTGTATTCCCTGGCACCGCCAGGATCCATCTGGGCACGTCACCTTCCACCACTCCTCTGTCTTTGGCCAGGCCCTTCCCCATCTGACCCCCACAGTCTTTGTTTAGACCTTGCTGCTAGGATGTGGCTCAGTCTTGCTGACAGGGGAGCCATTCTGTCTCTGAGGGTAACCTTGCTTATTCCTACCCTGCTCTCAGTTCTCGGGGAGCATGTCCTGGAGGCCGCCAGCACCCTCTGCGCCTCCAGGGCTATCACGGAGCAGCCCGGGATGGTCACGTCGTAGTGTGATGGTGAGATGCTGATCACATCTCATCGGGGAAATACTCAGGATGCTGGGAGAGGCCACTTCCTCTCCATAGCAGGCACAAGCCTGTTCCCAGTGCCAGCCAGACTCACAGACAGGAGTGGGGGTTCTGGGCCCCAGGCAGTGAGGAGTTGGTGATTTCGGAGAAGACAGCAGAGTGGGGTCCCTGGGAATGTCAGAGGGGATGAGGGAGTGGGAATGCAATGGAGGAGGAAAGAAAAGGAGGGGGTTCCTGACCACGTGCACTTTCACTGCGCTGGAAGGAGGGAGTGCGCTTACTCTGCTACTGACAAAATGACCCTCTCTTCCAGCAACACAGGGAGCCGTCTAGTGGAGGGGCCTGGCTGACCTGTGGCCCGTCTCCCAGAAGCACAGAGGCGGGAAGATGAGGCAAGTAAGGATGGTCTCCTCTGAGACCTAACTCTGCCTATGGCTCCCAGAGCCAGGGAGTGAAATGAACAGGTGTTTATGGGTTCTTGCCTTGAGGGGTCCCCATCTAGCTGGTCAGAACAGACTGCCCACCAGAAACGGATAGCACCCAGATGGGCTGTCGGAAGCTGCCTGGAGCCCCAACCTCTGATGCAGTGTAGCCGGATGGTGAGAGCGAGGTCCTGGGGCCAGGGGCCCCCTCTCACAGACAAGTCCTATAGCCTCGTACAAGTTGCCTCAACTCTCCAGATGCCTGTATCCTCGTTCCCTTCAAGATGGGAATGAAAATGAGCAATAATGCATGAGGATTTACCTGAGGTGATCTCTCAGCATAACACTCAGTAGGTGCTAAACTTGAGGGAACCTTGGGGTACCATAGGAATGATTATTATCCTGGTTCAGAGAAGGGAGAGAGAGGGCGAGAGAGCCCGGGATTAGCTTCATGGAATAAGAAGAATGAGGCCCTTAAGAGAAGAAGAGAAATTTGATACGTGGAAGGATGGCAGCAGTGGGGGGGAACTGAGGCAGGAGATCAGGAGGGGTGAGAGGATGTGCTGGCTGGCGATGAGGACCCCACTTGACCAGAGTGAAAAGATGGAGCGGGGGAGATGAAGGATCATTGAAGAGGAGCTTGAAGGATGAGGATGGATGGTTGATGGGACCCCCAGGGTGAATGTGGGCCTTGAATCTCTGTCCACGCAGCTGTAAGAGGCTCCACAGGGACAAGTCCCTTATAACTTGCTGAAGGGCTCCTTCAAAGTGTCACCTCTCACTTCCTGAGATCAGCTGGTCACTTCTGATGAATTCACAGGCAGCTGATATTTTGGAAAGATCATCGTGTGGAGTCAAAGGGAGACTCAAGCTCTCCTCCTACCTCTGCATCTTCTTCTTCCTTTTTCTTTTTTTTTTTTTTAGGATTTTATTTATTTGACAGACAGAGAGGGGGGAGAGCCAGAGAGAACGAGAGACCACCAGTGAGGGAGAGAGGCAGAGGGAGAAGCAGGCTCCCTGCTGAGCAGTGAGAGCCCGATGTGGGGCTCGATCCCAGGACCCTGGGATCCTGACCTGACCCACAGGCAGATGCTTAACTGACTGAGCCACCCAGGTATACCCTAACTCTGCCTCTAATCAGACTAGTGATGACACTGTGCTGGTTCCTCCCTTGCACCCACCGACCTTATCTGCAAGATGAGAGTGGGAAAAATACCTCATCTCTCAAGTTCCTGCCACTTGGTGAGCTCTGCAAAAAACAACAACAACAACAAAACAAAAAAAAAAACAAACACAAACAAACAAACAAAAAAAAAACAACCCACCCTGCTCTAACCTTGCTGCTCCTATTTCAAAGATTTGTGGGGACAAATCTCCAGATATTTCATTTGGTTGGAGTTCACAGAGAGGTTGCTCTGAGCTGATCCTTACAATCTTGCTCACTTTTTTAAATCTGAAAATTAACAAGGCAACTGTTGTCTCTGGTTCTGAATTCCAGGGCTCATATTTAAAAAAAAAAAAAAAACCAAAAAACCTCTTTAAATGCAAAAGACTCCTGAGGAACCCACAGGCAGCTGTGAGGCCGGGAAGGAAGCCTTGGTCTTCCGGTAGGTGACTGTGGCTGGAATGCTGGCTCAGCCCCTCAACATCCAACCTGGTCTCAGGGGGACACTTCAGCTCCCCGAGCCTCCGAGCCTCCGCTTCCTTGTCTCTGAGATAGGGTGAAGGTTCCTTTACTCACAAGGTGAAGGGCAGATAGGATGCCATCATCATGGTGACATTCATTCTAATCTTGCTTTTCTTTCTTTCTTTTTTTTTTTTTTTTTAGATTTTATTTCTTTATTCATGACAGACACACAGAGAGAGGCAGAGACACAGGCCGAGGGACAAGCAGGCTCCCTGCAGGGAGCCCCCTGCGGAACTCGATCCCAGGACCCCAGGATCACGCCCTGAGCCCAAGGCAGATACTCAAGCCACCCAGGCACCCCTTTATCTCCCTTTTCTTCCAAGTGTTGAACTTTGGCCATCACAACAGTCCTGTCAGCCAACACAGATACTTCTGCCTCCGTTTCCAGGTTGGAAATGGAGGCTCAGAAGGGGGAACTGGGTTGCCCAAAGCCGTACAGCACAAGCAAAGCTGGGATGAGGAAGCCCCTGCCCATCTCCTTCACACTGTGTCAGCGTCCGCGCGAACCTGCATCCCCATGAGCACCGTGAACGGGGACAGAAGCCACCTTCCTCGTCTCGTCGGCCCTGGACGAGGCCAGGCCAATCTTTGCAGTGGGCCACTCTTCGACCTCTGTGCTGCCGAGTGACCCTGGCCAGGGCCCTCCTGGTTGCAGCTCTCTAGCGGGGGGCCAGGAGAGAACCCCCCCTCCTCCCGGCCTCAGTCGATGACCATGGCCCAGGAAGGCGAGGCAGGGCCCTGTGGCTGCAACCACAATCACCAGCAGGCCCCCGATTCCAGTAGCCGTCCCGGAAGCTACAAGCCAGGGCTGTAATTTCCAGGTTGGGCCCAGACCAAGAGCAACCCCGCTGCTGAATCAGTCACCCAATCAGTCCTATCTTATTTCTTGGCTTTCTGGAGGAGCTGCTTCGCCTCCAGGAAGTGGTGCCTGGGAGCCCCCGTCCTGCGTGGCACACCTGGGACGCCGGTTGGCTTCCCTCTGGCCTCCTCACTGTCTCTGTCCAGGTCCCCCCAGCTCTCTTGCCCGGAGGAGCCCATGCCCCTCGTTCCTCACCCCTTGCCCCCAGCCTCCCTCATCGATTGCAGACCTTCCTGGTTCCACCCCACTGGCTGAATCATGCATTTCTTCTCCCCAAAGGGCCCCAGCTGGGGTTTCTGCCAGATGAGCTGACAATCTGTGCAGATAAGTGCAGGGGACTTTCCCACAAAAAATGGGAAAATGGCCCAGAAATTAAAGAACTTGCTTCCCTTCCTTGCCCTCCTCCACTCCCCCGTCATTTTGCAAAATGCCTGAGCTAAGCCAAAAAGGAGATGGTTCTTAGAGGGAGAAAGCAGGGACTTCTTGCCACTTCTGAGGCCGGTGTTGTTCTTAGCTGGGCCAATGAGCTGAGCATCCCTCCTGAACCCCAGTGCTGTGCAGCAGAGGCTGAGGACTCTGGGGCTGGGGAAGGCCTGTTCATTCCTAAAGGATTTTAGGATTTGTCCCCACAATCTCTGCTGGTGATGGCTCTGGACCATGCAGTCAGCTCCTGGTGGGACTATCTGCATCCCTGCTAGTCCTGTCTCTTTTCCACAGGACACCAGGGTCCCCTTTCTGAAATGTAAATGTGTCCTCTGTCCAACTCCCTCGTGTCCCCTCTTTAAAACCAATCAATGGCAAAACCAATCACTCCAAAGCCCTGCCTGGTCTTCCCACTTACCCTCCCGTTTCCACCCTCTTCACTACCCAGGCCACACCAGCCTGCCTTCAGGTCCCCACGGCCACACACTCTCCCACCACAGCACCTTTGTACGTGCTGCTCCTTCTGCCTGGAGTGCTCTTCTTTGTCTGTTACCTGACAACACCTGCTTATCCTCAGACCTCAGTCCTTGTGTCCCCAAACCCAGCTCAATCCTCGTCACTCAGGGTACCCCCTTGTAGCCCTACAGACCTCCCCACCACAGCAGAGTCACGGTACGTTGTACGTTTGCCTTTGCGGCCATTTGGTTAATAATGTCTGTCTCCCCCGAGAACCAGGAGCTTGTCTGGTTTCACTCACCACTGTATCCTCAGGGCCTAGTACCCTGCCTGGCACAGGGCAAGTGCCCAATCATTATTTGTAGAGTGGAGGAGGCAAATACTGAATCTTCCTGGTGCCAAAGTCCTGTGGCCCAGGAGCACTTTGGTGGAGGGTGGAGGGTCCCACAGGGTTTGGAGTAAAAGATAGGATGGGGTATGAGGGCTGTGGATGGTTCAGTCCATTCGTAAACATGGGAAAGACACACATGTGCATCCTCAGAAAGAGTGTGTGTTTGTGTGTGTGTGTGTGTTCAAATCCAATGTAGTCATGGGCAAGTATTATCTCAAGGCCCAAATTATTGTCAGTGTAGTGGTCCCTCTACCTCTGAAGCTCATAGGACGAGTCCTCAACTACTGACATTAATTCCACTTAGGAATTATCCCTCCACTTATCCTGGTCTTCAGCTTTGTCAAGAATCCCCCATCATGCTTTTGCGTTTCTTCCTGGCTGTGTGTCTGTCTGCCCTTTCAGAGTTCAGGGATGCCCTTTCCCAGCTGTGGCTCATAGAGGGTCTGAGGCCACCATATTGGGTTAATCAACCAACACCCTCTTAATCTCCTTTGTGTCTGATCTTATCGGACTACAGTCAGCTGAATTTTAATTTGCTATAATAAACTCTATGACAGAGTCTCTCAAAATGAGATTTAAGAGCCACTTGCCTCTAAGTTATTCCAGGAGATTGCTAAAATGCAGTTTCCGGGCTTCATCGCAGGCCTACTAAAACCAAGCCCCTGAGAAAAGGATCCAGGAATAATGTTGTAAGCAAACTTCTCAGGAATTATGATGCATGATTAAAATTGCAAACTGCAGCTCTAAGGAAACTGGAGATGTACCTAGTAGAAGTGGGACCCCTTGCACACTCTATTGCTCTTACTCCCCAAGTGGATTTGTTTAAAAAAGGGTGGAATTCTCAACAGGATTGGTGGCAGGGAAGACAGAAGTGGTGGTCTTCTTTTTCTTTTTTTTTTTTTTCTTTGACGAGAGAAGGCTGTTTTCTATGTAATAGAATGTTCCTTTCCTGGGGCCTTAGTAAGACCATTTCTGGAGCTATTCGGGTTTCCTAAAAAGCCTCAGAAGCTGCTGAACTGAGCTAGTTCCAAATTCATTATCCAGTTGCTTAAACATACTATGCATGTATTTGTGTTCAGTAGTATTTATTGAGTGCCTACCTTGTGCCTGACACGGGATAATTTTATGAAGAAAACAGACAAACACCCTGTCCTCATAGAGCTTGCTTTCTAGTGGAAAAGAATAAGCTCACAGGAACACAGAAGAAGAAAGGAGACAACAGCAGCCAGGGAGTGATGTTAGCTCTCCTTTGGAGGGAGAGCATGCAGTGAGATGTGGGGTTGAGACCTACTAGTTAAACGTGACCCAGGAGGAGGTCTTAAAGGTGATGTCCAAGGGTGGAAGAGGGACAAAGGATATGGGGGAGAAGATGATTAGGGACTGTGTCAAGATGAGACTGAATCTTGGGCAGCCCGGGTGGCTCAGCGGTTTAGCACCACCTTCAGCCCAGGGCGTAATCCTGGAGACCCAGGATCGAGTCCCACGTCGGGCTCCCTGCATGGAGCCTGCTTCTCCCTCTGTCTGTGTCTCTGCCTCTCTCTCTCTCTCCTCTCTGTGTTTCTCATGAATTTATTTATTCATAAAATCTTTTTTTAAAAAAAAGATGAGATTGAATCTTATGTTGGACTAGGAGGGGGCCAGGACCAATGCAGTAGACTAACAACCTATAGACCGAGAGATGCTATAGATTGGGTATGTGGGAAGAAAAAGAGAAAGTGAATGTCAAAGTGAGAAAAGTATGAGCCTGATAAGTCGGAAAGCATGCTATAAAGCTGGGTATACAGAAAGATGAAGTTTCAGTGTGGGTCTGGGCAAACTAGACAGGGCTGGAAAGCCTCCAAGCAGAAAATTTATAGGTTGGGCTCATCCCTAGGTGATTCCATGCCCACTGAATGTGGGGCACTAACGCCTTTCCTGACAAATAGGACATGACAGAGGGGAGGGCCTGGCTCCAGGGCTCCCCAGATATACAAGCGAAGCACGCATGTCGAGCACCTGACAGGGGCAAGAGATGTCAGGTACAGACTCATGTATAAACACATACACACACATATTCACACACACGTGTACACACAGTCACCCTCCTTCTTTTATTACAAGATTGATCAGTGTGGGATGGGGATGAGGTCGGTGCTACAAAGGCTGCTGGGGTCGTTGGGGGGACATCCGAAGTATTGGGGTCAAAAAGGGGGGAGTGCGTGCTGCTTTCTGACTCTGAGCAGAAAATCTGCGACCATCTAGTGCCGCCAGTTCAGCTCTCGGCTTCTCCCCGTCCGCAATTGAACTTTTCACAGTGAGTTAGTAATAATAGTATCAACGAAGGAGAGAGCTCTTCAAATAGCACCCAGTTGGCATTGATCCTCCTGAAGAATGGAAAACACATTTTTGAGGTCAAATTTTTTTATAGTCTGGAAGTCAGTTTAACCAGAGCAACTAGCCTAGTGCTGTGTCACTTCGACAGTACGATCTCATGTTCATTATATTTTCTGAGGGTAATCTTTCCCTCTATCCTTTGATAAATACTTGTCTTGTACCACTACGTGCCAGGGAACTGGCCTCGATGCTCAGTGGCAATAAGGACCGGCCCTGGCCCTCGTGGAGCTTACGCTCTCATGTAAGATCTGGCCCAGGGAGCAAAGAGGTTTTGCGGTGACCAAAAGGCCTGGGAGTCCGTACTGAGCCCACTGTGGACTTTCTGGATGTGCAGCCTCCTCCACTCACCCAGAAGATGCTCCTGGGCTGGCACCACCATCACTCACAGAGAATGAAATCATGAGTGTGCAGAGGCTGCTGAGAGGTGAGGCGCAAAGCAGAGCTCTGAGTCCAGCACAGTCTGCTCCCAAAGACCAGAGGACACTGCATCCTTCACCCCCTCCCTCTCTCCTCCGGAGACTTCTCCCTGCTTTCTGCACCAGGATTCCTCATAGTCCAGGGGGTGGACGGGAGGGAGATCCACTTTGGATGTGGCCAATTTCCTGGGGAGACATCGACAAAATCCCGCAGGTCCCAGTCTAAGGCAGCACTCAAGTTCAAGTCCAATTTCCTTCCACCAGGCTCCTTTGGAACATGCCTTCCAGTCGACCCTCCCTGGGAACCGTGTTTACCCAGCTCCATTCAACGCTGACTCCAGTTGTGTGCCGAGCGGCGTGTTGGGTGCTGGGGACCTAGAAATGGATGAACCAACATACCCAGTGTGCATGGAACAGATGTAGGGTAGCTTGACGGAGGAAGAGCAGTGGCCCGAGAAGGCCAGAGTTGGGGACAGTTAACCCTGAAGGAGGTGTGCCCAGACTTAAACTGATTCCATCTTCTCTGTAGAGGAGCTCCCCAGCGCAGGTCCACCACAGTACCCCAGAGCCTAGCACAGAGCCTGGCACATAGTAAATGCTCGCTAAATTTTTGTTGAGTAAATGACTAACTACAGCCAAGCAGTAAACATGGGTGAGGCCATGGATGTTGCCTCTCTTGTGCCCTAGCTGTTGTGGCCAAGCTGTTTCCTCTCCAGAAGAGCTCTGGAGAGGTGTGGCAATCAGCACTGCTTCGGGCCTGGAGGATCACCTTATTAGTGACCCCTGAGGGGCAGAGTAGATTACTTACTCAAGCCTTGGCCTCAGGAGCATGGACAGTGGAGCTGATGCAGGTGAAGCTCCAGGGCTCCCTCTGGTATGGGCCCTTCCAAGGCAAGGTGTTCTCTGGATGGATGTCTGTGAACCTGTGCCCTGGTGGTGTGAGCTCCATCCCCCAGGCTTAGAGCTCTCCTGGGGGATGTCATTGAGAGTGCAGGCCCTGCTTTGAAAGCCCATGGAGAAAAATCTGAAGGAGACAGCACTAAGATGCTCACTTTACCCTTACCCTGCTCTGTGGGTACCTGTCCAGCAGATGGGGGTGACTGTGATGAGTGGACAGTGCTGGGCCAGGTGCCCAGGCACGACCCTTAGGCATAAAGCACCAGGTAAGCAAGAAACTTCAGGGGAAGAGAAGCAAGAAACTTCAGGGTAAGCTTTATGTGTGGTATTACCAGTAACAAGCCATGAAGCCAACTTTTCCAAACCATCAATGGCACAAAACGCATTTTGACAGCCCATGCCAGAGGGAGGGCCGAATTATCTTTCTTTCCTCTCTTTAGAAAAAAAGATTTTATGAAATTCTTATTGTGTAAGAAGGTAATCAAAGTGTATGTAGTCAGAAATGCTAAAATAGAGGTAGGAAAGTATCACCATCCTTGAGGTGTGGTAGGTTGTCCATTATTACCAATAATAAAAGCATTATGGTATTCTTCTGGAGTTTGTGCCGTTCGTGTTATTTGCCATATTTAAAATTTTTTCATTTGTGATTTCTAATTCTGAAAAAAATTCACTTTTGTACCTGATTTTATTTTTGTATTTTGTGTGTTTTTTTCTTGGAGGGTCTCCCTTCACCCAAATTGTGTAAGATTCTGGATCAACACAATGTGGAAATGTCTGTATGGTTCATGACATATGCTCATGCACCTTGTCTGTTTTTTAAATGTTTAATAAACACCCTTGAACCTACCACCCAATACCAAGAAATAGAGGACTGGTAAATTATTTTGTCCCATCCCATTTTCCTGCCTCCTCCTGCTGAGATAACTAGTGTCCTGAAACTTGTATTCATGGTTCTCTTACTTTAAAAAGGTATTTACCAAATATATGTGTTTAGCTTTAGTGTGGTTTTGTTTTTAAGCTTTATAAAAATGCTGTTTGTGTTTGTGGAATGATGACTCGATAAAGATGTCAGGGGATCCCTGGGTGGTGCAGCGGTTTGGTGCCTGCCTTTGGCCCAGGGCGCGATCCTGGAGACCCGGAATCGAATCCCAAGTCAGGCTCCCGGTGCATGGAGCCTGCTTCTCCCTCTGCCTATGTCTCTGCCTCTCTCTCTCTCTCTCTCTCTGTGTGTGTGTGTGACTATCATAAATAAATAAAAAATTTAAAAAAAAGATAGGATAACTGATAGGAAAAACTGATAGGATGTCAGTTCTCCCCAAATTTAATGCGCTACCAAAATCTCAGAATATACTTTGTAGATATAGACAAGATTGTTCTAAAATTCATATAGAAAGACAAAAGAACTATAAAAGCTTAAATAATTTTTAAAAAGAAAAATAAGGGGCATCTAGGTGGCCCAGTTAAGCCTCCAACTCTTGATCTCAGCTCAGGTATTGATCTCAGGGTCATGAGTTCAAGTCCTGAGTTGGACTCTGCTCCGGGCATGGAGCCTACTTAAAAAGAAAAAAAAAAAGGAAAGAAAGAAAAATGAATTGGGAGAAATCAGTCTACACAATGTCAAGACTTACTAAGTAGCTACAGCAATCAAGATCTTGTAGTAGTATTGATGGAGGGACAGACATGCAGATAGATAGAACAGTTGGAAAACTCAGAAACAGACCCACACAAATGTATCTAACTTATTTTTAACAAAGGTGCAAAAGCAATTCAACAGAAAAAAAGGTAGCTTTTTCAACAAACGGTGCTGGTGTAATTGCACAACCATAGACAGAAAAATGAACCTGATCCAAACTTCACACCTTGTAGAAAAATTAATCCAAAGTGAATGACAGACTTTAATGTAAAGCATAAAACTATAAAACTTCCAGAAAAAAAAAACAGGAAAATCTTTGTGATGGAGGACTAGACAAAATTATTAGACTTGACACCAAGAGAACGAGCCATAAAAGGGAGAATTTATAAGTTGGACCTCATCAAAATTAAAAATTTTTACTCTGAAAAATACTTTGTTACACCCTGTGAATAGAAAACGAGCTACAGACAGAGGGAAAATATTTTCAAACCACATAACTGACAAAGGGCTAGTATTTAGAATATCTGAAGAGTTCCCCAAACTCAACAGTAAAAAATCCGAACAATCCAATTAGGAAAAGGACAAAAGACATGCCCAGACAGTTCACCGGGGAGGATGTGCAGATGACAAATAATCACAGAAAGAGATGTTCATCATCATTAGCCACTAAGGTAATGCAAACTGAAATTCTACACCGAGATGTCACTAGGCTCAGGATAGTCGAATTAAAAAATAGTGTCAGAAAACAAAACAAAATAGTGTCAGTGCGCAGACTGGATCACTCTCATTGCTGGTAGGAATGTAGAAAGGTGCCGCTGCTCAGGAAAACAGTTTTGGCAGTTTCTTTAAAAACTAACCGTGCAACTACCGTATGACTCATCAATTGTGCTCTTGGGCATTTTACTCCAGAGAAATGAAGACTTTTATGTTCCCATAGAAACCCGCACATGAACGTTAAGAAGAGTTTTATTTTTAATAACCAAAACCTGGAACCAACTGAGACATCCTTTGACAGGTGAATGGTTCAGCGAACCGTGGTACGTCCACGCCATGGCATGCTACTTAGCAATAAAAGGAAATGAGCTTGGAACAATCGTGCCGCATCTCCGGAAATCATGCCCAGGGAGAAAAGCCAACCCCAAAAGGTTACAGCCTGTATGATTGCACTTATACGACATTCTTTTTTTTTAAAAAAAGATTTTATTTATTTATTCATGAGAGACACAGAGAGAGAGAGGCAGAGACACAGGCAGAGGGAGAAGCAGGCCCCATGCAGGGAGCCTGATGTGGGACTCGATCCTGGGACTCCGGGATCACGCCCTGAACCAAAGGCAGACACTCAATCGCTGAGCCACCAAGGCATCCGTACGACATTCTTTAAAGGACAAAATTATGGAAAGAGAGGACGTACAGGTCTCCAGTGGTTGCCGGGGTTAAGGAGGAGATGGGAACAGGAAAGAGATAAGTGTGGTTGTAAAAGGGCACCATGGGAAATCCTTGTGGAAATGATCTTATAGATTGTATCAATGTCAGCATCCTGGTTGTGATACTGTACTATGATTTTACAAGGTGTTACATGGGGAACACTGGGTGTATTGGTTCTCACAACAGTATATAAATCTACAATTAGTCTACCTGTCTTGCAGTTTCCTGGGGATGGGGGAAAAAGAAGTATTGGTCAAGGTAATTTGGAAAGTTAAAGGTGCCCTTTGGATTGAACAGCTGATGTTGACCATGACAAGGCTTCTGGCCCTGGCTAAGTATGTTGGATCCTAAACACAGTGGCATAAAAGAACCAACCCTTGGCATCAAGATGAAAGACCTGGGTTCAAATCTCAGCTTAACCACTTACTAAGCCCTTGACCTTTGGCAGGTCATTTGTGGCTCAGTCCTTTGCTCTGCCCTGATCCTTCTCTCACTCCCTGTGGATCGGATAGGACTAACCTGTCTTTACCGGCGAGGGTTGGGCATAGAGATGAGGTCTGGCCATTCAAGGTCTCATCAACTGAGCCCAAATGGTTGCTTGTGGTGTCAGGCTGTGACCAAGACAGGACCGATTAGATCTTCCTTAAGCCTTCTTTTTCTTCCTTTCTTCCTTTCTTCCTTCCTTCCTTTCTTCCTTCCTTTCTTCCTTCCTTCCTTCCTCCCTCCCTCCCTCCCTCCCTCCCTCCCTCCTTTTCTTTTCTTTTCTTTTCTTTTCTTCTTTCTTTCTCTTTTTCCCCCAAGAGCTTTTATAAAGGGTACTTTCTTCTCCTCTGGGACCATGATTCTAAGAATGACGTGGGAACTGCTTAGGATCCTCTTCCCTTACCACATGGAAGAAGCAATAACCGGATATTGTTAGAGTTCCTAGATCTAGCCAGACCTGAAGCTAGCTGCCTCAATAAGTATCCTTTTTTATTTATGCTAATTTGAGGGAGGTTTCTATCACTGGCACTTAAAAGAGCACCATAGTTATCATTTCATTTTACTACTTTGAGCCTGTTATATTATCTGTTATATTATCTATTTATAGATAAATATATTCATCTGTCGATTATAAAAGTAGATATAATAATAATAAAAAAAATCTCATCAATGTACTTAAAGAGACCATATACATAAATCTTCGTCCCTGTCCTCCATCCTTAATCAGTTGATTAAATTGGGTAGAGTCAGGGAGAGGTTTTTTTTTAAACATTTTACTTATTTATTCATGAGAGACACACAGAAAGAGGCTGAGACACAGGCAGAGGGAGAAGCAGGCTCCCTGCAGGGAGCCTGATGCAGGACTCTATCCGGGGACCTCAGGACCCCAGGATCATGATCAGAGCCAAAGGCAGACCCTCAACCCCTGAGCCACCCAGGTGCCCCATAAAGAGGGATTTAAAACAGAATACACTAAAAGGTTAGAGAGGTCTTGAAGGTCATCCTGAGCACCCATTTGTCCTTGAATCTTTTCTAGCCCTCCCATTTAATTTCCTGAATCTTATTTGCTTGGGTTTTTTGTTTTTGGGGTTTTGTTTTTTTTTTTTTTTAATGAGGATGACATAACTACTTTTTTTTTTTTTTGGCACATGGTGTGGTTGGGAGGATAAAATGGATTGATGCACATCAAAGCATTTTGCACAAAATGGAAGAAACTAGTTACTATCTAACAAGGAGCTTGTAGTCTGGCAAGAGATAAGGAATGTTCCAAGAGTCTTCTAGGCAGAGGTTCTGAAAATACAGTGTGTACAAGAATAACCTGAGGAGTAAGGCAGGCTGATCAGAACACTGGCCTCTGCCTTCTGACAACCCTTGGATCCTTCTGGTGCCACGGTCTGAGGATCATTGCCCTAGTGACTAGAGAAAAGGACGAGAGCACGAGGAACGGGAACATTAAATGCTTGCTGCTGACAACCAGAGAAGGAGTCTGTAGGAAAGTGCAGAAGAGACAGCTCGTCTGGAGTCAGGATGGGCTCCTGGAAGAAGGGCTTCCTAGGTGGGCTTCTCCCAGCAGTGGACTCGGAACCAAGGATCCAGATGCCATGGACTGGTCAAGGGTGTGCTCCCATGGGAAAGTGGTAAGGGAGTGGGTGAAGCAGGACGCGCCAGCGGAAGAAGCCAAGCTGGGTGCACCTGCAGGTGGAAGCCTGGTCGCCAGGGGCGGGGGCTCTGAAGCGACAATTCCACGTCCATCCTGCTGCACAACCGGCCCTGGCCTATGGGGCAGGAAGGTGGAGACCCCTTCCACCCATCCAGCTCCCCCTGTGCGGAGGCTGTTCCAGTGTCCAAGGTCACAGGTGCCGGCCGGTAGCCGGGAGAGGTTGGGGAATGGGAGGGGGAGCATCTGGCCAGGGCATGGGCAGGGGCCCCCTCTCGGGTCTGGGACAGCCCCTTGAGGCTGGATGCGTGGCCTCGAAGGAGGAGAAAGAGGACCCCGCAGAGTCCTGGAATGAAAGCCTCGCAGGATGGATTCGGTGAGGCCCCTCTTCTTATTTCTTGTATTCCCAGCAAGCGCAGATAAGAAGAATCCAGAGCATTTGGGAATGTGACCCACCTTCCCCCGGCCCCTCCTTCTCAGCCCCCCACCACACACTTTAAAACGAAATATTTTTAGCTGTGCTCATTTGCTGTCTGTCTCTCCAGACAGGATTGCATAAGAAGGGGCTGTTTTCCTACCCGCGGGACTGCAGGGGGATGGTTAAGTAGCACACGGATGGTAAAGCCATTTACACGTGGAGAAGCAGCCAGTGTGGCTTGGGGGGTTGGCAGGTCCCAAGCCTCTCGGCACATAAAGGGAAACCTGACCAACGCCGGGGAGGGCGGGTGACTTCATACGGATGCTGATTTACTGCAAAGAATAATACCCGAGCCCTCCCACCGCCCCTGCCTTTTCAGATTTTTGGAATCAGAAAATGCTACAACTGGAGCCTTTGCAAGCGGATCATCTGGCCTGAATGGGTCATTCTAAACATGAGAAAGCTGACTTATGAGAAAGGGACTTATCCCTGTAAAACAGAGCCACTACTTGGCCCAGGGGCCATGGTGGACACTTTACAGATTGTTCCATTTTAGGGGCACCTGGGTGCCTCGGTGGTTGAGCATCTGCCTTTGGCTTGGGTCATGATCCCAGGATCGTGGGATCTAGTCCCAAGTCGGGCTCCCTGCAGGGAACCTGCTTCCCCCTCTGCCTGTGTCCCTGCCTCTCTCTGTGTGTCTCTCATGAATAAATAAATAAAATCTTTTTTTTTTTTTTAAAGGATTGTTCCATTTTAGCCCCACAGTGGGGTGGGATTATGAACACCATTTTTATAAACAAGGACACAACCTCAGAGAGGCAACACAGCTTTCTCCAAATCTCACAGCAAAGGAGGGAGCTGAGATTCAAACCCAGGCCTGCTTGGTGTCCACCCAGAGCTCTCGTTTGTTTTTCTTAATCTTCAGGGTCAGTCGGGGAATGATTTTCTTTTTTTTGAGGGGGGTGGGTAGGATGATTTTCTAGCCTGCCACGAAAGAGCCTGTGCCTGCAGCGCCTCACTGGCAGTGCCACAGGGCAGGGTACTGTCTCTTCTGTTCACTCTTATATCCCACCGCCTGGAACAGAGCCTGTAGGTGCTCAATAAACATCCACGGGATGAATGAGTTGAAGCGAGTAAGCATTTACTGCACCCCCTCTTCACGCAGCTACCTGTTTTCTTTTTCTTTTTTCTTCTTCTTTTTTTTTTTTTTTTTTTAGCTACCTGTTTTCTGAAAGGAAATAGCACCGTCCCTTGGGGTGCTCATGCTAGAGTTGATAGGATGGGACATACACATGGAAAATGCTGGAAAATAGACTTATGTGACCCAGCCACATGTGAGCTCGTGTTGTGCAGGTGAGTCTGGGTTCAGGGCAGCTTTGGGGGGGTGTGTATTTCACGGCCGCTCTACCTACACCCCACCTATGCTCTCTGGCCATGAAGAGCTAGTCCTCATGCTTTCACAGCCAGAGCCTTGGTCTGAAATAAGCTCCTTCAGATTCCCCAGGTCCCACCAGTTTTCACGGATCAGCTTGAGTTACGCCATCTCCTACGGGACCTTTTCTGATCCCTTCAGCTGGAGGGGATTTCTCTCCGGCCCTGAGCTCCTGTAACACTTCCCCGGCCCTCTCTTGAGGCACACGACTTCTCTCCCCTACTGACCCTTGAGACAGGCATCAGGGTCACCACTGTAGGTCCAAACACCTGACAAAGACACTGCACGCACTGGTGCTCCCTAAGTGTGTGACAAGTATCAAATGGAGGAATGGATGGGGAGATAGATCCAGACAGACAGGGGAGCCTGGGGGTTCTGGAGTAGGCGGTTGTGTCTCTGATGTGATCCTGACACTCCTCAGCGTGGCGCTGCCCCTCGCATTAACTGGGAAGCAGACACTGCTTTGGATTAAGGCAGAGGGGCGCCTGGGTGGCTCAGTCCATTAAGCGTCTGACCCTTGCTTTCAACTCAGGTCATGATCTTGGGGTTCTGAGATCGAGCTGCATGTCAGGCTCCATGCTCAGCGTGGAGTCTGCTTGAGATTCTCTCCCTCTCCCACTGCCCTTCCCCTGCTCTCATGCGTGCTTTCTCTCTCTCTCAAATAAATAATTAATCTTGTTTTTTAAAGGCTTTGGGGATCCCTGGGTGGCGCAGCAGTTTGGTGCCTGCCTTTGGCCCAGGGTGCGATCCTGGGGACCCGGGATCGAATCCCATGTCGGGCTCCCAGTGCATGGAGCCTGCTTCTCCTTCTGCCTATGTCTCTGCCTCTCTCTCTCACTGTGTGCCTATCATGAATAAAAAATTTAAAAAAATAAAAAATAAATAAAAAATAAAGGCTTTGAATTAGGGTGGAGGTAGGAGACCTCTGTCCCCCCAGCTAAGTGAAACCCTTGGCTTAATTTCAATTCCTGTATGGAACAGGTAGCAACAGGTGAGGTCCCTATTTGGCACTTAGAGTTGCAAAAAGGCATATGGCTCTAAATATAGAGCTTTATATTTATTATTATACCAAATTATTATTATACCAAATTATACCAAAGCCAGAGCTTTGGTGTAATAGCCTAGAGAGGTGGTTTTCAAACTATGCTCTGAGTCACTCCCAGGTTCCATTAACAACTTATTTCTATCTCTCGTTGGTTTTATGTTTCTGTCACTCATTTTTTTAAATAAATCTCACATTAAGAAGTTTATGGACCTAAAAACAGAAACATCACACCCTGAGTCCCACCTGCCTGTCTTTCTCTGGCTCTCTGGGTCCCTGCCAGTCACTGTGGGTGCCTGGACCTGCGTAGCATTCAGTTATCTGCCTCAAAGCCCATGTTTCCAGATCGCAAGCTCCTGGAGGACAGGCACTGTGGCTTGCTTATTGAGTGTTCGCCCAGCACCTGGCAGGTGCCCTGCACTCAGAAGGTGGTAAGTGTTTCTTTAGATTCTTCACCAAGTGGGGGAAAAAGAACGGATGGATTAAATGATTGGAGGTATTGGAGCACTTGGTAAAATTATCAATAAACAATTGGCAGGTAATTTTGGAACACTACAGAGAAATGGCTATGGGCCATTTATATAGCATATAGAATATATAATTCTATATGGAATATAGAATATAAAAAAACTGGGGGACAGGAAGGAAGCCATTATTAATCTAATCCTGCCCCTGGCTGAGCCCTGCCTCTACATCCTGCCACGTGAGTGCATGGCTGGGTGGACATGCAGCCCTCATGTCTGTGTTCCGTCTGCAGCCCTCCAGAAAGCATCCACCCTTGGCCACCCCCAGGGGCTAGGATCCTCCTTGGAGAGAGAGTTCTGGAGAAGACTCCCTGGAAGTGGGTGTGGGGCATTTAACCAGAAAATTCTGCACTCCCGGGAACCCAAAGCATGGTCTAGAGGGGAGGGGTCCTTCCAGAGAGAGGTAGTCAGAAGAAAGCCAGCGTGGAGCCCAGGGCAAGCACCCTGAGGCCTGGGTCTAAGGGACAAACTCTAGCAAAATAGAAATATGCCAGTATGCCAAAGGAAGTAAACACAGTCACTACCTGACCCGTCAGGAGCAGTTTCTACAGAGGTGTCATAATGTGAACACTGCCTGCTGGTTTAACAAAAAACTGTGCTGTTGAACAGGGACGGCTGGGTGGCTCAGTGGTTGAGCATCTGCCTTCGGCTCAGGTCGTGATGCTGGGGTCCTTGGATCCAGTCCTGCGTCAGGCTCCCTGCATGGAGCCTGCTTCTCCCTCTGCCTGTGTGTCTCTGCCTCTTTATCTCTCTGTGTCTCTCATGAATAAATAAATAAAATATTTTTTTTTTAAGAAGGAAATATGGGAACACGAAGGTGGAAGAGTTGCAGGTGAAAGTGTTAAATCCCCAACTGCTGCGGCAGGAGGCCAACAGATTCTGCTGAAAACAAACAGCTCAAGAAATTGTAGGATAAATGCACATCTATTTCTTTTTAAAAACCGGAAAGTCAAAACCAGAAGAAAGAGCTAAGAGAACGCAAAGTTGATGCCCTAGGGAGAGCAACCAAGGGTAGAGGCAGAGGGTGACAGCCTTTTGAGGTTTAGCGCTACCTTCTAAAATAATGTGTGTGTGGTACCTTTATTAAATAAGAACTAAAATATTAAGAGGGCTTTGGTAGCCCTGGGGAGGTTAGACCCCCCGCCCCGGGTCTATGATGAGGCTGAGGCAGTGAGGCTAGGGGAGGCTGGGCCAGAGGGGCAGTAGGACAGGGCCTGAGTGGGGAGCTGCAGGTCTGGGTCCCCAAAAGACCCAGTGTTGGGGACTGAGGGGTCAGTTGAGGACAGGAATAGCATGGGGCAGATGAGGCAGGCGTCCTGGGCTGGCCAGAGTGAGGCGTGGGGTGTGGAAGTTCAGAGCTCTGGCTGTGGCCGCTGCGGTGGCCCGCGAGCCTCTCCATCACCCCCCTGGCTGTCCAGCAGGCATCTTCATGACAGCTTGGGAGGGGGCCCCCTCGGCGTTCCTATGAGCAGGGGGCAAAGAATCCTAGGAAAGGAGAAGGAAAACGATGAAATCGAATCTGGCCCTGAAATAAAAATAGCCAATAGCTGAGATTTTTAAGAAAATGGAAAAACAAAAACAGCATTTGGTACATGAGTCACTTCAACTTCTCCCAATTACCAGCTTTTAGGTTCCAAAGAAAGCTTCCGACAGAGGAGCCTTGGAATGTGGGTGGTGGTGAGGACGCGGAGCTCCGACCCATCCTGCCAACCTCACGTTTGGCTCTCTGCAGTGGAAGCCTAGAGCCGAATGCCTCCTCTGGCAGCCGGGTGCTGGAGAAAGACCGGTGGGCTGGGAGCCAGGAGAGCTGGTGCAAGCCTTGTGCCTCAGTTTCCCCTCTGCCAAGAAAGAGGCTGGGCTGCATGGTGCGAAGGCCTGGTCCATGCGGCCCGCGGTGCTGCCATGTGGCAGGCGCTGCAAGGTCGCTGTGGCTGTCCCCCTGGTGCTTAGACCACTTCCCTATGTTTCAGGGGCGTAGCGTCTTGTCCACACACTATAGAGACAGCCCGGAACCCCAGGGCTCCCATTCGGAAGATGGGGTCGAACTTGCAGGGAAAATCCATCCACACTGGGAAGCTGGAGGAGGAAGGGAGTGCTGTGTATGGGCTCACCTGGGCTGGCCCTGGAGGCTTCTGGAGGTGGTCTCCGGCTTGGAGCGTCAGATGGGTGACCACAGTCTGGGGCTGGCTCGGGGAAGGGTGCCGGATGCAGGCAGTGGGCCAGATGACTTCTACAGAACCCCGTCCCCGACTCCCAGCCAAGCTTCCTCCCCACCAGGTCTGCACCACCTTCTCGACGAAGCAGGTGCTTTATCACTTCCAAGGATTGATGCACGCAGCCTCGGGTGGCTGGCCCGGAGAGTTCAGTTCGCCGGGAGGTGGTGGCTGGCATTTCGGCCTGTCAGGGCTGAGCAATAGAGGAGTGGCAGCCACGTCCTGGATCCGCAGTCTCCGCGAATCGCACTTGGGAAGAGCATCGCGCGGAGCCCAGCGCCCCTGGCAGGCCTGATTTACCCGCACAAGGACCCCTGGGTCTGCAGGGTTCCATTCTGCAGACCCGTAGGTGCTGCAGCCTTTGTTGCTGAGAGGAGCCTATAGCCTGCAGCCTGTGCTCCTTACTAGAAGGGTGATCTTGAGCCGCCGGGAACAGATGGCCCCTCACAGGATCCAACTGAGCAGAGCTTGCAGAAGGGGCGACTCCCGGAGGTGTGTGCAGGGGTGACGGTGTGCCCCAGGGGCTCTTGCAGAGGGCTTGTCCCACTGTAGATGAACTTCTCGGGGCGCAGAGCAGCAGAGAGAAAGGTGGAGGGTGGATCTGGAGGGCAAAGGCTAGCTCATGGGAACTTTCTGTGCCTCAGTTTCCTCATTTGTAAGATGGTGGTGATAACACCTGCGCCATAGAGCTATTGTCAGAATTAAACGGGTCAATCAGTGTCTGGATCTGTACTGATTGTTCAGAACAGTGCCTGGCACTGTGTTCGCTGTTAGCTTGTTGGTACCACGCTCCCACACACATGGGTTCCTGTCTTCTAGGCCCCCGAGTTTCCTTCTCTTTTATCCAAATCCGGCTCCTGCCACCTGGCTCTTGGAAAGGGGCTATTGGTCGGCTCACACTAAGGTGTGCACAACTGATAGGCTTCAGGAGTTCTCTCTGCCCGGGGGCATTCGCATGTTATAGGAGGCTCTGTATCCTCCCGGGCTTAAGGCTCTAACTCCAGACCCCAGGTCTTTGGTAACTGATGCGAAGGCAGGAGAATGGCCTCCTCTTCCTACACTGAATAGTAACAACCAGCAGGGAGATATTGGGGTGAACGCCAGCTTCCTGTGGCCCCTGCCCAGTGACTGAGCTGTGAGCATCCGACAGGAGGAAGTGGTCGAGCTCCACCAGTTGGGCACTTGCCAGCTCCTGGGAAGCCAGCCTTGACCCTGAGCTAGCAGAAAGGCCCGTGAATGAGACCCCTGCCTTCAAAGCTGGAGAGAACACTAGTGGCACCCAGACAGCGAGACACCCAGAGAGCGGTGACCTAGCCTTGTCACCCTTAGGAGGCTGATGGCGAGGCCAGGATTTGAACCAAGAGTCCTGATCCCCAGGCTAGGGTCCTTCTTTCAGCCCACACCAGCCACTCTCAAGTGCACGCCCTTGAGTGGCCAGAGACATCCCCGGGCAGCCTTCTGAACTCATCAATTGGCCCCGGAGCTTGGCCTTTTCAGCCAGAGGGGTATGTGTGACCCAGGAGAGGCTCCAAGTGTGACTCAGGCTGAGAGTGTGGACTCCTTGCGGGTGCTGAAGCTTCTCCTGTTTTCAGTGCCATCAGTGATTGGGACCCTCTGTCCTGGGCATGTGGCCTTGGCATTGACTCCCTGCTCCCACCTATAGAGATGCCCCTTAAGTGAGACTTCTGTGGACCTCAGAGCACCCCCTCCCCGCCCTCCTGGCCATTGGTCACATGCTCTGGGACAGCCTGAGTTGATTGTTTATGCAGTGTTTGCTCACAATAGCAACAAGCCCCTTCCTTCTGCAGCCCTTTGAACATAAAATGCCGTCACACTAGGAGGGGCTATAAAGTAGCTGGCAGCAGAAAGCATCCAAACAACAAGCTCATGAAAGCTCTGGAAAACAAGCTCAGACTCAAGAAAGCATCCCAACAGCACCACACTTGGGTTCAAGTCCTCTCCCCAGCTCCTGACTCACATGCACAGTCCTAGGCCTTGCTCCTTGGTGACGGTGTTCCTCCTCCTCTGCCACATTACAGCTCCCAACCAGCATCACGATCACACCCACATGGCCCCACTTCCAAGGCTGAGAAGAGGAGGCTGTGGGGCACTGAGGATCTTAGAGACACAGGTGAAATTTTACAACATTAAAGTTGAAAGGTTCTTAATTTAACGTGAATGTGCAATTTTCCTGCGGTCCCAGCTTTCAACAGGTTCCCAAAGGGGCCCTGTGTTAGTCAGGAGGGACTGGGTAATGCTTTAGTAACAAACAGTCCCAAGATCTCAGTGGCTGATGGCAATAGTGAATTTTCAGAGAGCCTTGTTAGTGTCTATTTCCTGTCTCTATTCTCCTTCCCTAACACCCAGCTGCCCGCTATGTGAGGACAAACTGAACAGTGAAAGACAAACATAACCACGCAGTTTTAATAGATTATCCTTTGTGTGGTGGGCACACAGAGAACTGGTGTCTTATGAGAGGCTGTCTCATTTGATCTTATGAAGTGAAGGAGGAAACAGGCCCACAGAGGGGAACTGACTTGTCCAAAGCCAACCAGGTGGTTGTATAGCCAGAAACTGGGTTGGGGTTTAAACCCAAGAAGACCCCAGTAGCTACAGTGACTGAAGCCAACCACATACAACCTTCCCAACCACAACACTACTAGTCCTGGGGTCTATATTGGGCCTTCAAGTTTACATAGCATCTTCATTCATTTATCAGCACCTCCCATGTGCTGGGGACTATTCTAGGTGCTAGGGTTCAAGTGGTAAATAAAACTGGCACAGGGCACAGGCAAGGGGAAGGAATGGATTGGGAATGATAAGGAGAGAATAGCAGGATCAGAGGCTGATTTGAAGACAAATCTTGAACTGGAAGGAACGGCACCCCATGGGGGATTGAGGCTCCATATAGATTAGCTGGAGCTATTCACAAGCTTTCCATGGCAAACCAAGCCACCGTGTCTCCAGCGTGGGGGATACAGCTGCCCAGAAGGCATTCTACGGATTGCTTCTATGCCACTGAGCCTCAGCTAATTGCTTTTTTTCTCTCAACTGTGGAAATACATTCATCATTTTGTCTCCAACAGCATGGGATCTGCTTTAGAGAAAATGTTCCCCAAGTGGTTATTGAATGAATGAATGATCAAATGAATGAATGACTGATGACCCACAGTGGGCAAGTGCTTTCCATCCTTAGGTCTCGGGCTCCTCATCTGTCCTCTGAGATGTTGTCTAAGGGCCCCATGACGGTTGGCATCTGATGATAAATGTCTACGTGGTTGGAAGCTCTGCTTGCCCGATCGAGGCCTGTGTGTCAGTCCCCGGAGCTGACTTATGGGTGATCTTGCCTCGGAGACAAGACTCACTTGACTAGCATGGGAATGAGCCCCCGTGGCGTCCTTGTGGGGTTGGTGAGGAAGGCTAGGGGTGCCGGACTCCAGGGCTCCATGGCCAGGGTTCACAGTCAGACGGGTGTGACTCCAGAAGCACAGACAGGAAATGTCTTTCCCCAAATACCTCTTCTGCTAGTGCCTGGAATTCCACCGTTCGTGATTTATTCCATTGGGTTCAGCATTGTGTTTTGTTTTGTTTTGTTTTGCTTTTGGTGAGTCCTCTTTGTAAATGCTAAAAACTTTGGCAGAGTGATAGGGCTTTTACATAAAATTCCATTCTTGAATGCCTTTTATGTGCCAGCCTCTAGGGGGAAGGGGACTTGGGGGGGGGGGGGGCAGTACAAAGGTAATATTAAAGACGTTAATATAATTTATTGAGCATTTACTACGTGACCTGCTCTGCGTATATTGCTTACTTAAGCACTTACCACAATTCTGTGAACATAAATTTGGGGCTTCATTTTAAAAATAAGGGGATTGAGTCACAGAGAAACTAAGACATTGGTCTAATGTAACATAGCTGGGTCGGCTCTTCCTGTTTAACCTACACTACAAACCCCCTGGTTGTTGGGATTTATGTGTGATGGGAGAAAGATATAGAAATTAAACAGAATCAGTGCTAAACAGATGCATCAGCAGTGAGCCATGGGAGGAGCCTTGTGCGGGTGATCAGAAAGGTTGAGATTTTATTCCAGCTCTTTCTTGAAGGATAAGAAGGATTTTCATAGATTAAGAAGGAAAGAGAACAATAAAGCCCTGGAGAATTGCCAGGCCACTCTGCCTGACGATTGTGCTAGGATGTGGTCTTCTCCTGCCCTTGGGGCTGCGAATTACACCATGGGCTCTTCTGGACCCCAGGCCCTCGGATTCTGACTGCCTCGCCACACCCAGAGCTGTCTGCTGGTTGGTGTTAGGATGGTTGGAGAATACAACAGTGGAAGAAGAGGGTGACTAGAGTGGGCCAAGCCATGGAAGGTCATGGAATCTGGCAATGGGGAGGTCATTGCACGGCCAGATCCCATGAAGTTCATTTTCAAATACTCTATCTGCTGAGAAACTGATGCAGACCAGAGGTGGCTAAGAGTATCCCATTCCTAAATGTAATGAGGCGGCATAGCATAGAGAGGCACCTGGAACAGAAAAAGGACATCAATGAACAACCAATGACATCCAGACAGGTGTGGACTTTAGTGACTAGTAAGTAACGTGCCAATAATAGTAAGTAATAGTAATGTGCCTTCGCAAACATTGGTTGTGATGAATATCTCCTAGGATGTTAGCAATAGAGGGAGCTGGTTGAGAGCGTAAGAAAATTCTGTATGCAACCTTTGCAACCTTTCTGCAAGTCTGAAACTATTCTCAGATAAAAAGCTTATTTAAATAAATTGAAGGGCACCTGCGTGGCTCAGTGGTTGAGCATCTATCTGCCTTTGGCTCAGGGCATGATCCCAGGGTCCTGGGATCAAGTCCCGCATCAGGCTCCCCATGGGGAGACTGCCTCTCCTTCTGCCTGTGTGTGTGTGTCTCTCTCTGTGTCTTTCATGAATAAATAAATGAAGTCTTAAAAAATTAATAAATAAATAAAAACAACTCCCTCTGCAAGCACTGTGGAGGATGGAGTTGAATGGGGAAGGCCACAGTAGCTTAGCGTCATAAAGACCTGAGCTCTGCTGGTGGCTTGACAACTGGCCAGATATGAGAGCTGAGCTGGAGGCACGAGTCAGAGGTGATGATCCAGCCCCAGGCCCAGTGCCAGGCCTGGAGGAGCCCCGAGATAGGAGGGTAGGTTGCATCCACCGACCTCGGGCAGTTGAGAGCAAGGGAAGCCCCCGAACACCAGTCCACTCTGAGTACCACCCCGCTCGGATCGTGACGGCGTGTCCTGGGGAGCCAGATCCTGTACAGCGGTGCTTCGCAAGCTACTGGTAGCAAAGGACCAGGTTTTTGGTTTTGGTTTTAAAAATATACGTCCAGTCCACTGAAGATCAATATTTTGGTCAACACGCTACGCAGGGAGGCCAGTCCACTGATCACGTGCGTGGACGTCAGGCAGTTTCAAAGCCTTATACACATTTCTGAACGCGTCCCCTCTATTTTCACCTCCCCGGTAAAAACACAGTTTGTGGACCGTACTGTCCACTTTAACCCTCATGACCACCCAAGAGTTAGGATCTATGATTCTCATTGTACAGATGAGAAAACAGACTCCAAGAGATTTATAACCTCTCCGAGGTCACGCAGAACCAGTAAATTGCAGTGAGCAGAGATGTCGTCTGTCCCCACGTGGGTCATGCAACCCCATCAGGCAGCCCTGTGGCTTGACCTCTTCCCCTCAAGTCCTTCAGGTTGTTTTCACTGCTCTTCACTCCTTTTCCCTGGAGGCCAAATCATGTGTTGCTTTGACTCAAGACAAGAAGGATGCAGAGGGAGAGCCTTTGCCAGAGGTGACCTCACAGCCCGTGTCCCCAGGGCAGCTGCTGGAGTATGCAAAGAGCTCAGAGCCAGTGGGGACCTTCCCAAAGTGGCCAGGAGCACCGATCCTGACCCAGGCGTCATTCCTAGGGCTCTGCTGCCAACCCGGGGTTGGGAAGAGAAGGAGGAAGGGTCCCCTGGCGGCCTGAGCAGCTGGAGGCAAGGACGGTCCCCTTCATGACCCCAGGGGGCATTTCACAGTTGCTATTAGCAACAACAGAACATTGGGGTACCTGCCAGGCATAGGGCAACCTGTGGAGACGTTTATTTGTGTTTACTTTTGCTTTGTGGAAGGATAGAAAAGATCTTTAGTTTTTTTTTTCTTTTCTGCATCTAGTTCTTTCCCACTCTGAGACCAAGGCTGGGCTTTCGGGCTCCCTCTCCTCAGGAATCTTTGCAGACACGATAGAGAATGGATTTGGAACAGTCTCCTTTCCAGGTTTCTGGGAAAGCCTGCACTCACAAGGGGATGATGCCAGCAAAGGGGATAGACAGGGCCTGGGGACGGGGGTGGTGGCAACAGACAGTGGGAGACCCCAAGTTGTCTGGGGAAGGGCTGGAAGCTGGCAGGTTTGTGGGGAGGGGGAGCTGAGGTCCATTTCCTGGGGCAATGGCTGAGCTGTGGGCCTAGGGATTCATTCATTTGTCAAATATTCACCAAAAACCCACTAGTGCATTCACCTGTCTAGGTTTAGGGCATGGGCCCGTCTAGGTTCTCCGGCAAATAAGACAGACTTTAGGAAAATAACGATACACTTGTTTAATAGAGTAGGAGTCTCTTCTCCGGCCCCTGGCTGTGATCATCCCTCCAGGTTCTGATTGCTCGCCCTGTCCTCACAGCAGGACACTCTTGCTCGAAACTCTGATACTCCGTGGCTCTGTTTCAGCAAAGGATATAAAGTGCACATTCCTTGCCAGAGCACACAAAGCCGTTAGAATGGAATAAACTAGACCTGCATGTGACCACCACTTGTGCACGCTCCTTGGCCCCCACATATGCACTCCTCCCCCCCACCCTCCATATCCAGGCAAGCTCATCCCCAGCACACCCTTTCCACATGTCACAAGCTCTGGCAACGTGCAGCCAGCCACTCCTTACAATTCACTTGCAGGTCTCTGCTCCCATTCTTATACTATTTCCTTTGCCCCAAATGATGTTTGGATTTCCCACTCCCCATCATATTGAAATCTTATTAATCGCCCGAGGCCCAGCTCCCATGTCACTTCCACTGGGAAGCCCTCTCTGATTTCCCTGGTCAGGAGACGTGCCTGCTACTCCCCGTCCCCAGCCCTGGGGACGTCCCCCCAGCCAGCCTGACACAATGCTCACTCATTATGCCCTCCTCGCTCTCCAGCCGACACCTGTGTTTCTCCTGCACAGCACACTGCTGTCGGCCACTCTCTGGTTGGCCCACACGCTCTGCTTCCACCAGGGTAGAGTCCACAGACCACGGCAATTGTCCCCAAACCGGTGTACCCACCCTGTCCTTGTTATAGGCCGGGTGACAGATGTACACAGGCTCAGCAATCCCAGAGTTCAGACGGGAGCAGAGGCACACGGGCCCGAAGGGGATGGCCCAGGACAAGGCTCAGCTTAGGAGGTCCGTTGAGCGTGCAGCAGGAATGTTCCCAGTTTAGAAGGTAAGGGGCTGAGTCACTTATAGGTTCATGGGAAGCAAACAAATGAAAGGGGAAAAGCAATTATTGACTTCTGAAAAAGACAAAAGCTGTTCCAAAGAAACGTAATTGTGGTCCACAAGCGTGTGTTATTTATACAGTCATAATCCTATCAGTACTGAACAGAGACTTAGGCGACTTAGGTAAAAATTGTGATACAATTATGTCGGGAAATGTGTGTTTAGGAAATGTGTGTGCCTCTGTGTGCGTGCCTGGTACATGTGTGTGCTTGTGCACCTGGTGCATGTGCATATGTGTCCGTGTGTGTCTGTAGGTGTGTGCACACACGTGTGCGCGTAGGTCGTTAGCGCTGAGAGGCAGGACTAAGAGAGCCGAGCTGTCCTCTTTGACAGTTAATGGCCAACATTAAAAAAAAAAAAAAATCAAGAATCGGAATTACAAGTTTGTTATATAGAAATAGGAAGGCAAATGCACTCCAGAAAGTATTGCAAATGGCTGTTGCCTCATTTCCAAAATCAGGATAACTGCTGTTTGTTATAAATTTGATGGGACTCTGTGACGTCGTGAAACTAAGCACATGTATGTATTGCTTCTGTTGGAATTCAAATTTCAATTAAGCAATTTAAATGCAGGTAAAAGACAAGATGACAAGATGACTGCTACACTTCCTCCCCCATAGCGGGCCCTGCCCTCTGTGCCCCTGCCCCTGGGGAAATAGTGGTGCAGAAAGTGAGCCCCCCCCAGGGGAGGGGGGAGAAGCTGGCTCCCTAGGGGAGGGGTGTGGGGCAATCTGCTGGGCCCCAGCTGCTGTGTCTGGTTGCATTTTATTGTCATGCCTCAGAAGCATGGGGTAAGCTACTCCTCATTAACCGGCATGCCTCCTGGTAGGTGGAGGCGACAGCAGAAGGCATTAGGTACAAGGGTGTTTTGGGAAACACTTGGAAGCCCGGGACGGGGTGTTTGTTTTCCCTCTGAGACCCAGACACTTCTGGTAACCATTGTTCCCAAGTGTGGTTTTTTGAAAACTTATTCTTTTCAAATTCCACGGGCAGCCCAGACTGATTCGTCCGTCTAGGAATTTGAGGAGCCAAGAGCAGAAATAACATTTTATGAGAGAAGGGGGATCAAAGCCAGCAAGCTTTCTGCAGAACCCACTCAGGTCTTGCACTTTGGGGATCACACCTCATTAATGGCCCCCCGGCCTCACCAGGTTGGTTTTTTAACAAGCTGCCCTCCTGCGTGCTTTGGCTTTTTGTCAGCATTTTCCAGGCAAACTGCTGTTTCTCCTGGTGCTGGGACAAGTCCCCAGTGACCCCAGAGCAGGACCCAGACCCCACCATACGAGGGGTCTTGTGCTTTGTCTGACAACGTATCTGGGTTTTTCTTCTTGATGTTCTTTTCACCCTTAAAGCAATCCCTTAGACTTCTAATGCTTTACGGTTCAACATGATAAGGGCGAGGATTATTGTTTCCATTTTACAGGTGGGGAAACTGAGGCCCACATTGGTTAAAGGACTTGCCCGGATCACACAGCTAGAAAGGGCGGAGTTGGGAATTGAACCTGGGTCGCCTGAGGCCTCCGCCAGAACACTGCCCAGTGTGAAGGGCTCTAAAGCAGTAGCGGGTGCACCCTCACCATGGCATAACCCCTGGGCTGCTCACCTGCCTGCCTGCTGTAGGTGGGACCAGCTCTCCAGGCCGCTCAAGTTCCAGTCCCTTCCCCAACCACAGGCCTGCATTTCAACTGTGGCCACCACTTGGACAGTGTGAAGCTAAATCACACAAAAGGGTGAGTGGATGCCATCAGCCCCTCCCAGGTCAGAGAAGACGGCGCTGGGGCTGGATGGCAGGTGGAAATCCCAGCTCTGTCCCTGGACGGCTGTGGCCTTGGGCAAAGCTTAAGACATGCTGGACTCAGGATCCTCTTCTCTAAAATGGAGGCAGTAACATCTATCTCAGTAGGGTTTTATAGGGCTGCCTGGGTGGCTCAGCAGTTTAACACCTACCTTCAGCCCAGGGCATGATCCTGGAGACCCGGGATCGAGTCCTGCGTCGGGCTCCCTGCATGGAGCCTGCTTGTGTCTCTGCCTCTCTCTCTCTCTCTGTGCCTCTCATGAATAAATAAATAAAATTGTTTTAAAAAATAGGGTTTTATAGATCAGACAACCAGAATCACTTATCATCTGTACAAAGGAAAAGGATTATTAGTATCAGGTGTAACTATTATAACTGCCATAGATCCCATGCCTTTTCTCTTTTTTTTTTTTTTTTTTTTTTTGATCCCATGCCTTTTCTATGAGGGCTCTGTCATTCTCCCCGTTTCACAGATGGGAATACTAACACTCAGCTGGTCTTTGAGTTGCCCAAGGTTAGTGAGTTAGTAGGAGTTTTAGGTCTGACCTTAGCTCTGCTGACTCTAAATTCAATATTCTTCTACCTGCCAGAAGCCAAATGTCTGCCTCCCCACGTAAATACCCGTCTTGTACCTGCATCAGTTCACATGGCTCCGTTTGCAGAGAGTAGCTGGCTCATAAATTATTTCATTTAAAACCAACATGTGGAGTTGTACCTGGGTGGCAAAGTTGGTTAAGCATCCAACGCTTGGTTTCAGCTCAGGGTCATGAGATTGAGCCCCAAGTAGGTCTCCACACTCAGCAGGGAGTCTGCTTGAGATTCTCTCTCCTTCTCCCTGTCCCACCCACTTGTGTACTCTCTTTCTCTCTCCCTCTAAAATAAATAAATTGTAAACAAAAACAAAAACAAAAACAAACAAACAAAAAACCCCACAGAACTGTTGTGTGTGTTAGGATGCGTTTGGCTGCAAGTAACAATTCATAACTAAAACATGAGGAAAATATCTGGCATCATACAACCAGCAGTCCAGCGCCCCCAAGAGCGGGTGAGTTCAGGCTTAGTGACACAGCCAGCACGTGGCAGGACAGATGTGGCATTTCCAGGGGATTCACATAGGAAGGATGGAGCTCATGGAAGAAGCCTATTAGTGTGGAAGATGTTCCAGAATCTACCCCTCCTCCCCAAGCAGAATTCCCCTTGTGTCTCATTGGCCAAAGCTGCATCACAGGCCAGGACTAAGCCCGCCACTGACAAGAATAGGGGATTGCAGAGATTGGCTCAGGCTAATCAACACCCACCCTTGGCTGTCACCTTCCAAAACACACGGGAAGGTGGGTGCCTAAGCAAGAGCAGGGTTCTGGGGAGAACCTAGAGCTGCGCTGGGAGGTAGAACTTTCTGCGATGGTGGAAACACTCTGTGTCCGCGCCGTACAACACGGAATGGATGCCTGCCATTTGGGGCTTGGCAGGTCTAGAGGGTGTAAGTGAGTGTGCAGGTGGGCACGTGCGTGTGTCTGTCTGTTGGTTAGGTAGCCAAGGGTCTGCTGCAGAGTTAATGAGCTTTCCTGGGAATACTCAGATTCTCTTTCCCCCCAAACGGAAAAAGAGGCTGATTGCAGGTCATAAACTGGTGGGTAAAGGTGGAAGATGAGGAGCTCCCAGCAGCTCCCGGTCTAACGGTAAGTGAGGACCCCAGAATCTAGGAGGAGAAGCCCCCACGGAGCAGCACTGGCTGTCCCCCCACCCACCACCCGCCACCAGGACACCCTGGACAGAGGGCAAGCAGAGATCTCCAGACCCGGCCTCCTCACTTGCCTTCTCTCTCCACCCCCACCCTCTCTGTTCTCCCTTCCGCCACCCCTACCCCAGTTCCCGCCCTCCTGCCCCTGCTCCCTTCCTTTCTGGCCTCTCTGCCTCTTCTTTCCTCTCCCTCACTTCCTGCTCCCGTTCTTACCCTTACTCTTTCTCCTTTGTGTCTCATCATCCCACCAGATTTTATTTTATTTATTTATTTTTTTAGAGATTTTATTTATTTATTCATGAGAAACAGAGAGAGAGAGAGAGGCCGAGACACAGGCAGAGGGAGAAGCAGGCTCCATGCAGGGAGCCCGACGTGGGACTCGATCCCTGGTCTCCAGGATCCCACTCTGGGCCGCTGAGCCACCAGGGCTGCCCCATCCCACCAGATTTTAAACTCGTCAAACACTTTCTCCAAGCCCCTTGTCTTTCTTGGGTTTGCCAAAGGATGCCCCACCCCCCATCTCCTCTGCCAGGCTCCCTGTTCCTAATTCATCCATACTTTTCCTAGCATGTGATGCTCACTTGCAAGGAGAGCCTCCTGGGGACACAGTCCCTGGACTCCAAGTGATAAACCTGACCCTGGCAATGCCTGGGCCTCAGAGCAGGACCATGGCAGGGTTGGAGGAGCAACTTGGAAAAGAAAAGAGGCTTCCCGGAGCCCCTCAAATCACAAAGTGCAATAGGAAGTGGGGACAGCTTGGCATGTGCTCGGGCAGGGATCCAGGTGCTAGAGGTCACCCATCTCTCTGCATGGCCTGGGATTCTGGGCAGCACATGGAGGTGTGGGGGATGAGGTAGGGCCTTAAATCCGGGCCTGGGAGTCAAGATAGCCGTGCGTCTTCCTAAGGAGGGTGGAAGCAGCTTGAATCTCTCCTCTGTGGCCCCTGCCCCTGGTGCCCTGAAGCTCTTTCAGCAGATGCTACACAGCATGAGCACAAGGCCTCAGAGCCCAGCTGGCCCATCAGGCCCATCGTCCATCTCCTTCCGTGGCTGGAGCACCCAGGCCAGACTATGTGGGCCGGGACCTGGAGACCCCCTCCCTGTTTCCAGCAGGCTGGCCTGGTGCTGGGGTACCACAGGTTCCCCTTGCCCTGAATGGCTGCTGTTCCTGACTGAGACTGCTACTGTCTGAGGGCTGCCCATGTTTCTAAAAACCTGGGAATCCTGTTCAGGCCTAAGCAGCTCTCTGGAAGGAGGGATGACTCCATCAGAATTCTTTCCAGTTTCTGGTCTTTGCCATATTTTTAAGGGCAAAATGCCATCACCCAGATCCTTTCAAAAGGCCCAAATGGCTTTGAGACGGGACAGAAAGGGGCTTCTGCTCTCCAGGAAAATCCTCCATCCCAAGTCATAAACAGCCTGGGTAGCCCTACCCCAGAGCGCCCGCTCCCTAAATGCTGGCTTTGTTCAGGGAAGGGGCCTGGGAGAGGTAGCAAGTCTGAGCACAGTGACTGCTTTCCCTCCTGGGGTCTGTGCGGGTGGGGAGGGCCAGTGCCCTGTGCCGAGTGGCGCAGCCCACCCAGGTGGCGGTGGATGGAGCTGTGACCTGCCTGGGCCCTGAGTGCAGAGACGAGGGGGTGGGGAGCATGGCCCGGCTACAGGGCTTTCTCATAAACCCTCCTCTTGGGCTACCGGGCTGACCACCTCTCGAAGCAAACATGCCCAAATTCCTGGGGCCCTGCCTCCCTCCTACCCCTCCCTCCATACCTCCTGAACCTTCTGTTGCAGTACTGACCCTCTAGCCTCATACCAGGACCCCACACCTTCCTTATCTCTTTGCCCCTGTTCACAATGCCTCCTCTTCATCTGCCTACCTGGTCCTGGGCTTCTATCAAGGTCTAAGTCAAAAGCTGCCCCTTCCTTGAAGCCCTCCCAGATTTCTACTGAGAGTCGAACAACTTCCCCTCCATCTCTGAACACAAGTCTGTCAAGTATATTAGAAAGAAACTTAGTCTGCCTTATTTTAGTGTTCACTGTACATGGCTGTTGTCCTACCTACATATCCCTGGGTCTATCCCTCCTTCCTGTACCCCGCCCAGGGCCAAGCACAATGTCCCATTTGAACTGGGTCCTCAGCCCCTTCGTGGAAGATGGACTCTTTTTCAAGACTGCATCAGTGTGATACTAATAGCTAGAGTTTACTGAGCACTTACTAGGTGCCTGGCCGAAGTCGAAGTATTTTATGAGCATTAGCTCATGTACCCTTATAACAGCCCTACGAAGTAGGTGATGAAATTATCCCATTGTGCAGGTGAGGATGCTAAGGCACAGAGACGTTGCGTAACCTGCTCAGAGCCACACAGCCAAGATGTCTGGGTCCAGGATCTGTGCCCTTTCACCTCGTGCTTCCCCTCTCAGTGTGGTTGAGGACATGGGTCTGACGGGTGGCTTTGGATCAGGGCTGCACCTTCTCTATCTGGGTGGCTTCGATGAGGTGGAAACTCCTGTGGGAAACAGGGCAACGACAGTACCTATATTGCAATGTTGTTACAAGAGTTCAGTGAAAGAACATGCGCAAAAGGCTTTGCGTGGCACTTGTCATATGGAGCATGCTGGGCAAAGTGCATTGTGCTTATTACTATCCATGCCACCATCACTTAGCTTAAAGGATCCTGGCCATCTGCTCATAGGCCACCCAGGCATTGAGAACCAGCCCAGAGAAGCCCTTGGTGAAGGACTCACACAGGATGACCCCAAGTATAAGGATCAGCCCAGGCCGGCCTGTGTGGCATGGGGTGGAGGGGGGCGGGGAGTTGGTCAGGGCCAGCACTGCCACCTGGTATTTCCCAGTCTTGCCACCCAGCACCCCAGAAACCAGCCACCCTCGTTTCCACAGAGCTATAAGGGCAAAATTCCAAACATCAAAAAACCAACGGACCAACCAATCCGCAAACCCAGAACACTCTGGGAATGATAGGATTGAGGTTAGAGGCCCAGAGTGATATGATCCCTTTGTATCTTTTATGAAAGCAGCCGGCCACACTGTCTCCAGGCCATCGTTTCTCTAGGGCTTCTTTGCAGACGGAGGATCTATTGTTTCAAAAGATGTATGTGTGTGGACAATAATTCCAATATCTGGAGGTAATAAGCAAGAGCAAATAAGGTTGTAATGTTCGGTGTGGCTTGGCCGGGGATGGAGGGTTGTTTCCAGAACATCCTTTAAGGATGCTGTTATGTCCCCTCGCCCCCATTAAAACACATTGGAGGTAAATAATGCTATTTTAGACGCAATTGTTGTCCTTGCCTGTGGAGCACCTGTTCCCTTGTCTTCTGGGCAAATGTCCTTTCTCCCCACTCCCAAGTCCTGGGGTCATGGTGTTCTGATTCCAGGCCTGGCTCCCAGGTGGGTCCTGTGACCCAACTCTGGCTTTTTTAGAGCATCAGATGCCTTGGGCCACAAAGAGTGGCTCAGAAGTTAAACTATGAGCCCCCTTTCTGGGATTAGAATAGTTGGGGTCAAGTAGGCCTCAGCTGCTGGTGGCCTCATGAAAAGGCATGAGACTGGAAGCAACACCGATAGCCAGCTGAGAAACAGGAGAGTGTGGCCTGATGAAACCAAACTTCTGGGTGCAGGCCCACTCCGAGGAAGATTTTCCACTCGGCAGGGGTCAGGATGGGCTCTGGGGTGAGACTGCCTGGGCCAAATCTTGGCTCTACCGCCTGCCAGGAGAGGGACCTTGGTCCACTCTCCGCCTCGTACTCCTCATCTGTCAATGGGGAAAAGAACACGTAGCTCGAGGTTGTGGTGAGGACCAGGGAGTCCTGCACGGAGCAAACACAAGCTGTAAATACATGTTGGTTCATCAGCATTGAGCTGGTTTCTGAAAGAGTCCTCACTGCCTCATGGTGCCAGGGTGGGAATGTGTCCTTTTCTTTTCTTTTTTTTTTTTTTTTAAGATTTTATTTATTTATTCATGAGAAACAGAGGGAGAGGCAGAGACACAGGCAGAGGGAGAAGCAGGCTCCATGTGGGGAACCCGATGTGGGACTTGATCCCAGGACCCCGGGATCACGACCTGAGCCATAGGCAGATGCTCAACCACTGAGCCACCCAGGTGCCCCATGGGGACTTTTCCTGAAGCTGGCATGGAGGAAGGCTGGTCAATGCCCTGCCATGGCAGACATGCCCATTGGGCTGGATTCTACGGGTATCAGGCCCCTTTCTGCTCGACCACAGCCCCTCAGTTCCCTTTACCCAGAGTGTGAGCCAGTTTTGACCAAGCAGCGTGTCCCGAGGACTGGAACCAACTGTCCTGGGCATTTGGGGACCTGGTGAGCCTAGTGTGCCCACTGACCAGGCCATACCCCTTTTCTTCCCAGACTCATTGTCACTTGGAAGACAGGCCACGGACCCGCTGCCCTGGCCGTCCCTGCAGTACCTTGTACAACCAACATCTGCCTTGCTCAGCCCGTGGCAGCCTCATCCCCAGCTATGGATTCTGTCCATGCAAATGAGGCTTGCTCCAAACAGCTGGATCTTCTGGAACTTGCAAAAACCTGACATCTGCCTATGAAAGGAAATCCCCGGTGGGGCCCAAACCAAGAGCATGACACAGAAAAAGGAGTCGGGGAAGAGTGCAATTCAGGTTCAATGGAAGTTAGAGCTGTGAATGGTGACAGTAGTATTTCAATTGCACTAATTTCTCACCCAAGAGACTTCAATTGCAAGGAGGACCACAGAGCCCGTGGCCTGGGCTGACATCCTGGCAGGAGCAGGATGGAGAGTGGGATCCCACTCTGAGCAGCGGAGGGTGGGGGTGTCTGGGGATCTGAGAAGACAGTGGGGTTGCTCCTGAAGCTCCTGGTGGGTCTGGGCAGGCGTCCCCTGGGCTATGCACGGAGCTTCAGGCCGTCCATCTGCTTGTGCGTGCGGGGACCCTCGCTGGGCGGCCTGTGGGGAGAGTCTGGGGAGGAGATGGGAGGAGACAGGTCTCCTTTGGGAGGGGAAGCTTGTGAGGAGTGCCTTCAAGGAAGGGAAGGATGTCATCAGGAAAAGGCAGCGAGGACATGGGAGCAGAAGGAAAGGCTGGAGAGAGGGAAACAGCAGTTAGTTGGAAGATCCAAACCTGCCTGTCATCCTTGCTGCCCACCTGGGCCCGGCTCACCAGCCCCAGTTACCTCTCCCCCTCCTTTTGCCCGGCCACATTTTAGGTTTCTGCTGCTGGCCAGCCAGGGTTCTTTTTTTTTTTTTTAATATTTTTATTTATTTATTCATGACAGAGAGAGAGAGTGAGGCAGAGACACAGGCAGAGGGAGAAGCAGGCTCCATGCAGGGAGCCCAACGCAGGACTCGATCCCAGGTCTCCAGGATCACACCCCAGGCTGAAGGCAGCGCTAAACCGCTAAGCCACCGGGGCTGCCCCAGCCAGGGTTCTTATTGATCTTTTCCCTAAATGTCAGTGTCTGCTCTGAGCCCCTGGAGCCTGTCCGCGCAGCTCAGAGGGTTTGCTCCAGCCCCGTCTGGCCTGCTCACCTTGCACTACCCTCTCACCGCCCGCAGGCTCATCTCCAGCTGCCCACATCTGGCCTGGTTCTGCTGGAAACTCCGTCCCCAAGGAAGCAGGGGGACTAGGTTGCTCCAGAGCCAGCCAGCAAATTCCTGAAGTGTTAACAGGTTGGTTTTCATTAAAGACTTGAAAGCTCTGGACAGCCAAGCACGTCTCTTTGGGGTAATGATATTTGCAGGCCCCAAGGCCTGACTTCCGGCTCCTGGGAACAGTAAGCTCTCTGCCTCCCAAAGTCTATCAGTTTGGGTCCTAGAATCCTCGAAGCCCTTTCTACCCTTCTAGAAAACTCCAGAGCCTGGGCTCTTATATTAGCCAACTGTTATACATTAGACAACCAGCCAAGAGGGACTAGGGGGGACTGTAGGCCCCAGAAAATGCAGCCCAGCCTCAGGCCTGAGTCTCCAGCATGGCCAGCATCTCCCTCTGCCTTCTGCCCTTGGGGCTCCCCCTACCCCAGAGTACAGTTCCTGCCCTCTCACCTCACAAGGCTGCTGAGCAGGTGACTTGATGAGATTATGTAACCGTCAAGTGTTGGGTGCTGCTTCCCCAGTTCTTTGCGGGAGTTTGTGCTTCTTCGGTCTCAGGCTTTTATCTTTGTACAGAATTCCATTCAGGCCACCCCCTCAGCACCTCCCACCACGTAATTTAAAGGGAGGATCAGCAGGAATCATCATGGTTTTGACATTTGTGATGCCACGGAAGAGCCCCAGTTCCCCTCATGTGAACCCACGTGGGGCAGGCCTACTGCTCCCTTGCCCCAAGTGCCCCTTTCATGCCCCATGGGTGACAGCAACCAGGAGAGCCCACGTTTCTCAAGGAGAACCAGGTCAAAGGGATTGGCTTTTGCACATTTTCCCCTCCTGCATCCTCCTGCCCATCCCCTCCGACACTGGTGAGGAAGTTCTCAGATGAGGCATCAAGAGGCCTATTTTGGGATGCTGGTGGTAGGGGGTCCCACCTCCCGCCCTGAGCAGTGAGTCTGTGCAGTGAGGGGCACTGGAGCTGGCCTGTGGCACTGGCTGCAGCTTCCAAGTAGATATGCAGGCGGGCCAATTTGAGGATGAGCATGCAACACTCACCTTTGCAGCCTCTGCCCCTGGGTTGTGGCCGGGGGACTGAGGTCGCAGGAGTGCTCTGTGACTGCTAGTGTCCACTCCCTTCAGACTAAGACTCCTCTGTGGTGCTGAGTGGGGGGGTCTGGCAAATGCAGTCAAGTCCAGGCAGACCACTAGGGCAAGAAGGAGTGGGCAGGTATGGGAAGTGAAGGAATCTGTTTGCTCAGTAGATCAGCGTTCATGCATTCAAAAAATATTCTCTGCACCATGTGCCAGGCCCTGGGGATGGAATGGGGAGCCTGACTGTGCTGGTTCCACTCCCCCTTCCTGGTAGGAGAGTAGACGGGAGGACCAGCAATTGCCATACAGAACTACATACATGCGCCATGGGAGCCCATGACAGGGGCACTGCTATGGGTTGAATCATGTCCCCCTAAAGAAGACCTGTTGAAACCCTAACACCTGGGACCTGTGAATGTGCCTCTATTTGGGAATAGGGTCTTTGCAGATGTGATCAAGTCGAGGTCATAAGGGTGGGTCCTAATCCATCATGACTGTGTCCTTCTAAGAAGAGAAGAGACAGACACAGAGACACCCAGAGAGGATACCATGTGGTAAGGGATGACACCAGAAGCTAAGAGAAAGGCACGGCACACATTCTCTCCAGAGCCTTCGGAGAGAGAGTGGCCCTGCTGACACCTCGAGGCTGGACTCCAAGTCTCCAAAACAGAGAATACTTTCCTGTTCTTTAGAGCTACTAGGTTGATGGTACCTGGTTACAGTGGCTCTAAGAAATGAATACAGGCAGGTCACCTGTCTGGAGATAGCAATTTGGAAGTCTTTCACCTGGGAAGAATAATGGAAGCTGAGGACGTGGCTTCCAGAGAGCATTTGCGTGGAGAGAAAGGAAAAAGTGGCCGTGGACAGAGCCCCTAGAAGCATCCAACTATAAGGAGCCATTGGAGGAAAGAAATCTGTAGAGAAGAAGGGAGGCAGTGAGCAGAGAGGGAGGAGGGAAACCACAGGAGAGGTTGCACGGAAGTCACACAAAGAGTACATGACAAGGTGGACACGGCAGCAGTGTCAAATGCCAAGTAAGATGAGAAAAGAAATATATTCACCCAATTTATTGACGAGGAGGTCATTGATTATCTTGGCAAAAGCCATTTCATTACGAGAGGTAGGGGCAAGCCCAGATAGCCATGGCCAGGGAGGTTGTGAGTGCTGTGTGCATGGACAACTCTTTCCAGAAATTAGGCTACAGAGGAAAGGAGAGAGTGCATTAGATGAGAGTGAGGAAGGAGGAATAGAGGAAGGTTGGTTGGTTGGTTGGTTGGTTTCTTGTCTTCGAGATGGGAATTATGTGACCGTGTTACATCCCCAACAGCATGTGGAGCAGAGACGGAGAACAAGACAGATGGATGACAATGGTGCCAGTCCTTGAGAAGGACCCAGAGCCCACAGAGTGGGTCACCCCAGGAGGAGGAAGAGGGGGAAAAATGGAGGAGGTGGCTCCTGCAGTAAGGGTCCATGGCCCAGCATCGGGGACAGGGTGAAGGAGCACAACTGTAACAGAAGAGGCCCGGTGCCAGCATCCTCCAGACCCTCCTCCTCCTCACCGCCTTGGCCTGCTAAATGTCTGCATGTCCCTCCAAGGTCTGCTCAAGCATCACATCTCCGGGAAAGCCACCCAAGCCTTCCAAGAGGGACTCAGCACCGGCAATGTACACCCTCCCCGCACTCCACATTTCCTCCCAGCACTTTTCTAGAAACCGTGAACTACAGAGAGTTGAGAAATTACTCTCTCTGACTCATGGGATTCTGACATCATCTATCGATGCAAAGTCCCTGTGGCAGGCGAGGTAATGATCCTGTGAATATGTCGCCTGAAAATGTTGGGACAGAGTTTATAGATGAGATTAAGGTAATAATCTTGAGATAAAGGGATGCCTGAGTGGCTCAGTGGTTGAGTGTCTGTCTGCCTTTGGCTCAGCGCATGATCCCAGGGTACTGGGATCGAGTCCCGCATCGGGCTCCCTGCAGGGAGTCTGCTTCTCCCTTGGCCTGTGTCTCTGCCTCTCTCTCTCCATGTCTTTCATGAATAAATAAATAAAATCTTAAAAAAAGAGAATCTTGAGATAGATTATTCTGGATCATCTGGATGGGGCCAATGCAATCACAAGGGTCCATGTTAGGGCAGCGGTTTAGCGCCGCCTTCAGCCCAGGGAATGATCCTGGAGACCTGGGATCTAGTCCCACGTCGGGCTCCCTGCATGGAGCCTGCTTCTCCCTCTGCCTATGTCTCTGCCTCTCTCCCTCTCTCTCTCTCTCTCTCTCCCCGTCTCTCATGAATAAATAAATAAAATCTTAAAAAAAAAAGTCCATGTTAGAAGGAGGCAGGAGGGCCAGAGTCAAAAAAAGCAATGTGATAGTGGAAGCAGAGTGAGGGAGGGAGATCCAGAGATGCCATGCTGCTGGCCTCAAAGAGGAGGTAGCCATGAGCCAGGGAACGCAAGCAGCCCCCAGAAGGAAAGGCAAAGGCAAAGGCAAAGAAACAGGTTTTTCCCTAGGGTTTCCAGAAGGAACCAATGCTACTGACACCATGACTTCAGCCCCATGAGGCTGATTTTAGCCTCTGATAATAAATGTATACTGTTATAAGCCACTAGGTTTGTAGAAGTTTGTTACCAGCAGTAAGAAATGAATACAACCTTCGTTTTGTTTCAGTTTTAGCTTCCACCCACCAAAATGAACACAGTTCCCAGCCTCCACATTAGCCTCCACCCCAGCATAGGTGCTACGTGTCATACGTGTGTGTCTTGGGGAACGTACAGTGTTCCTTCATGTGTATATGTTTTATTTTATTTATTTCTTTATGTTTTAAATTTTCATAAATGTTATTGTGCTTTAGCTCTCACACTTCCTTACATTTTTTTTTTGTCAATTCTGCATTTTTACAAGCCTATCCCTATGGCTCTGTGCACACGCAGGGTGTCACACTTGCCTGTTATACAGGTTCCAGAGGACACATTGATAACAATCAACTTAGCACACCAAGATTTCTGCAGTTGCTCTGTTGCCACCAGCTTTCCTGGAGTGAATGTCCTCTTATATCTTCCTTATGGATGTGTGAGAGTATTTCTGGATTGTATACCCATTGGTGTGATCACTGGCCCATGAGAACGGCACAAAATTTATTCACTAAGTGTGGCCAGATGGCTCTTCAGATTAGATGCTCCCACCTAGGTAAGTGGCTCCTGCTCCTCTGCTTCTGAACCATTTTTGATATTCTCTGACTTTCTACTTTTTGCCAGGATTATGGGTGTCATAGTTGTTTGAGGGCCATGAGCTTGCATGTCCCTTCACAAACTTTGTAGCCATTGATATTATTCTTCCGTGAACAGCTTGTTTATTTCCTTTCCTAATTTATTAATTGGCATTGGGTTGTGTGTTAATTTGTACATTTGCAAGAGTTTCTTTTGTGTCATTCTATATCCATAGCCCATTTTAGCCATTGAAAAATATTACCTCCCAGATTATCATTGTTCAACTTATACATTATGTTCTTTTTTTATTATGTTCTTTATTGAACAAAAATTGTCAATTTTGACATAGACAAATCATCTCTTTTCTTTTTTAAGTTTCTGTGTTTGGTGCCTTGCATAAGAAATCATTTGCCATCCCCAGATGAAAGATATGCTTCTAGTATGTCTTCTCTAAATTTGCTTTTTTTGTTTTGTTTTTGGATTTTTATTTTTAAGTAATCTATACACCCAGCTTGGGATTTGAACTCACCATCCCAAGATCAACCATTGTTTGATCGACCAACTGTGACAGGCAGGTGCCCCTAGAAGTTTTTAGATTGACCTTTTGCATCCAGTTGGTGTTTACCTTTGCTATAAAGTTTTACAATCTGATCCACGAATGTTTTACTAATATTTTACTCGGTTCATCTCTAGATGATTCATAAATTCATCGCTATTGTAAATAGGAGTTTATTTTCTACTTAGTTTCTAATTGATTATTGATACTTAAAGGGAATGCTAATGAATATTGTAGGTTGATCTTATATCCAGCCATCCTGAAGAACTATTTATTTTAGTTCTATTAGTTTGCCTGCTGAATATCACCTTTTATTTGAAGATAATTAGAATTTAATGCTTTCTATTACAATTTTCATATTATAATTTTTATTTCTTTTCTTCTTTTGATTGCCTTGGCTGGGCCTTCCAATGTTATATTGGAGTAATACCAGTCACGGTGGGCATCCCTGCCTTCTATCCTCACAGAAGAGGAATATATCTGAACTCAAAAAAAAATTTTTTTTGTCGAGTATATTTGCTGTAGCATGTAAGTAGAGAAACTTTCTAAAGTTAAGTAGGTCCCCTTCTATTTTAGCCTCTAAGGATGTTTATCCTAAAAAGATGATGAACTTTTCAAATACTCTGTGTGCATCTGTTGAGACCTCCTGTGATTTTTCTCCCTTAGTTTATTAATGTAGTAAAATATATGGATAGATTCCCTGATCCTGGAGCATCCTTACATTCCTGAGATAAAACATTCTTAGTCATGATGTGCTATTTTAAAATAACTTGCTAATGGTTTTTTAAAAATTATTTACTTATCTGAGAGAGAGAGACTATGCATGCATGTGGGGCCTGTGTACAGGGGGTCAGGGAGAGAAAGAGAGAATCCCCAACTGACTCTGTGCGAAGCGTGGAGCCCAATGTGGGGCTCGATCCCACGACCCTGAGATCATGACCTGAGCCAAATCAAGAGTTGGACGCTCAACCGACTAAGCCATCCGGCCCCCCCTATTTGCTGTTTCATGAAGAATTACCACGATGTCAATAAGTGGAATTGTCTGAAATTCTCTTCCTGTCCTGTCCTTACCAAGTTTTGCAAGCAATGCAATAGGGGCCTCTCTCTTTCTGTTAGGATTTCTGTGAGCCTGGGCTCTTATGCTGCCGACGCCTGGGGAGTTGGCTGAGATAATCTCACCATGTGTTTTCCTCAAATCAAGGTTTTCCCCAGAGAATACTGGTGACATATGTGCCTATAGAGACTGACCCTGACCACCCCCTTCCCCAACCTTATGGGGGTCTAAGGATTCCACAGTGAAGATGTACTGGGCAGACCCACCGGCCCTTTGTACTTGTGTGACCAGTGACACTTGCTCTAGATCAAGCTGTGCCAGGGTCAGACTGGCCATGATGCAGTAGGTCAGTCTGGCACTGGGGTTAAAGGTCAGTCTGTGGGCAGTAAGTAACTAGTTCACTGCAGTTAGGGGCAGCCCTTGAGGGCTGGGGTCAGTGTTCAAGGATGGTTCATGCTCACAGCTAGTCTTCTGGTAGGGTAACTGGGATTAGGTTTGAGGTCAGCCTGTGATGAGTTTGGAGCCATTTTGTGCCTGGTTTTAAGCATCTTTGTGTGGTCAGGCTTGGCATCAGTCCTGGCGAGGGTTAGGAGTCAGTGTATGGCTGGAGCCATGGGCCAGAGACTGGCTCCCATGGGCCTGAGGCTGGCCTGGGCTCCATGAGCAGCCCTTGCTCCCCTCTGCACTGCAGGGAACCCCAGGTCTTATCACTGCTGCTGAACGAACAGCCTCTGCTCTGGGCATCTGTACAGCATATGCTCTGGCCAGATCCTCCTTAGCAGCCTGGACCATGGCAAACCTTGGCCTCGCCCCCTCCCAGGGGCTCCCCTCAGCTCTGGGGATGGCCAGTCACTCTGCTTCCAACACAGCCAGGTGGCTCTCCTGTGAGATGGCACTGTCCTGGTCCCCTGGAGCCCTCAGAGAAGCTGGAGGCCAACCTAGAAAGAGAGGAACAGGCCGTGGGGGAAAATGGGGCTGCCTCAGGCAAGCCCGAAACTGCAGGGACAGGCTATCCAGTTATACTGCTGTGTGGAGGAAAGAGTCCTGGGTTCAAGCCCTGCCTCACCCACTATGAAGGGAGAAATCTTGGGTAAGTCATCCCTTTCTCCAAACTTCGGTTTTTCTGTTTGCAAAGTGGGAATTAGAATATCTGACGAAATGAGACAGAATGTAGAAATTTATAGTTAAAACTATAGTGTGCAGGGCACCTGGATGGCTCAGTCTGTCAGGCATCTGCCTTCAGCTCCGGTCAGGATCTCAGGGTCCTGGGATCGAGCCCCATGTCTGACTCCTTGCTCAGTGGGGAGTCTGCCTCCCTCTCTCCCTCTACCCCTTCCCCCTGTTTGTGTGTGCTCTCTATCTCTCTGTCTCTTAAATAAATATATAGAATATATTTTTAAAGATTTTATTTATTTGAGTAGTACATGCTCAGTAAAATGGCAGTTTTCTTCAGTGTTAGTATTTAAGCCTAAAGATCCCAGGAGAAGTGTCTGTGGGACCCAAGTGTCTGTGGCACTGAATTCATGCCCAAATCCTCTGTCCTGAAACTAGAAGGGCAGCCATCCACCGTTGACAAAGCCCTGCCACGCACGAGATTTCATCTGATCCTCATGGCCCCTCTGTGTTGGAAGGTATGTTAGTCAGGCCAAGTTAGACATGCTGAGGTAACAAATAATCCCCTAACCTCTGTGACTTTTCACAGCAAACACTTTCCTCCCCCTCACCTCAGGTCAGGTGACTCTGTTTTGTGTCGTGCCTTAAAGCCACCAGGTCTCCTGTATCCTATAGCTATACCCTCTTTGTGTCCTCAGAAGAAGGAAATGGGCCTTCTGGAACACATGAATATCTGTAAGGCCAGGACTGGAATAACTTACATCCCTTGTCCCTACTTTCCATTGGGAAGAACTCCGTTACAGGGCCCTGGATCTGACTGCAAGGGAGCTGTGAATCTAGGAAGAAGAAATGGTAGGGTGGACACATAGCATTGTCTCAGCCACACAAGGCATTATCAGCCCCATCTTACAGACAAGAATACTGAGACTTAAAGATCACGTGAATTTCCCAAAATCACATGACTCAGAGGACCACTGACTCCCATTTTGGGACTCGTGCCATGAGGCCGCCAGCCTCAGTGTGGAGTGTTCTCGATGGCTTCTTTGTCCTTGCATATCCAGCAACATCCTCCCATGGGGCTCAATCTCACGACACTGAGCTCATGACCTGAGCCGAAATCAAGAGTTGGATGCTCAACCGACTGAGCCACCCAGGTGCCCCCCCATGACGACCTTTAAAAAGTGAGATCTATTTAAGACTGAAGATCCCGGGAGACAAACTGAAGCTCAGAGTGGGGTCCTAGTTTCCCACTTGCCTGTAAGTGGCTGAGCCAAGACTTCTCTGGGGCCTCTCTGACTCCCAAGCCTGCTCCCATCATCTGTGTTGTACTGAAACTCGGCCAGGCTGGGAATCGAACATCTGACCCCTAGGCCTTATGTGACCCACCAGGCAACACCTTTGTGTCACCTTAGACTTGCCTAGCATTGCCATCTGGAGAATATGCAGACCCTGCCAGGCCTTCTTCCCAGGGGGGAAGTCCAGGAGCAAACCAGTAGCAGAATCTATTAAAAAGGTCAAAATGTTGCATGAATGGAAGAGCTTTTGAATGCCCTACAAACTCTGCTTTTCTCCATTTTTCCTTCCTGACTTCCTCACTCCTCCTCAGTAGTAGAGTTAGGACAAAAGTCATGATTATTTGAGGGGCATAATCAGGGTCTGTCCCTCGGAAATGCCTCTCCTCCCAGCCTCCTGGGGTTTTTCCAGTTTGAGGGCTGTTCCCAGGGACCCCCAAGTAGACTGCCTCCATTTCCTTCTTCAGCGCTGGAAATAGCCCCTTTCTTCCTATTTGGATGGTCATGCTTAGTTGGGCTCTTAAATACGATCTTTGTTTGCAGTGCATTTTCAACCCCTCGCAGGTTCTATTTTTACTTCTCCAGCCAGAGGAGCTCTGGGAAGGCGATTCCAGCACAAAGAGCCCTAATTAATTTCCCCTGCCTTTAAATATTTTTTCAAAGTATGTGTTTAAAAAGGACATTAAAAAAAAAATTTCCATGACTCTGGAGGCAGATTCCAACATACTTCTCACCACTTTCCACTTGGAAAGCAACCTCCCTTGCCAGCGGTGGCCTGGCGTGCGTGCTCTGTTCCGCAGCTGGTAGTGCTCTTTCTCCTCCCCACTGAGCGGACAGACCGCCTTCTCCATCCATCTTTCAGGCCACAAGCCGCCTTCGGTTCCAGAGTCTGGGGGCCCAGGGAGGAGATGGTCCTGGCTAAGGGCCGGGCAGAGGTAGACGGGGGGCCTCTGAGGGCCAGAATCATGGAAGTGCAGGACTGGGCCTTTGGAAAAACCATCAGGGAGATTCTTTTGCCCTGAATCCCCATTCCCAGAAGGGCCAAGGAGCCAAACCATACATGTGGGACGGTGATTTATTATCGATCTGGCCATCCCATGCTTTGAAATGACACTCCTCACACTGGCCCATGTGCTCACAAGGCCATGGAGAGTCTGAGCGCATGATCCTAGGATGACAGAGAAGCTTCTGGGATCTAGAACATGGGCTTGGAGGGAGGCCGGTTTAAGCTTGGGGGGAGATTCTGGTGTTCAAGCTTCTCACTGAAAAGTTGTTTTGAAAGAGCAGAGGCTTTTTGAAAACACACGAGAAAGACCTCCCATTTCCAGCGCTCAGTTGCCAGGGTTGGGTTCCAGCTTCTGGGGATGAATCCTCAATCTCGGCAAGGAAGTCAGGCCTCGCAGACAGAGAGGCATCTCAAGTATTCGAGAACCCTGGGTATGAAATCTCACCTTTAGTGCTTCTCACTCTGGGATCTTAGGTACCATCTCTGGCAAAGTGCAAGTCCTCTTGAGTCAGCCTATGGAAAGTGCAAGTGACCGTGACCTAGGGACAGGCTCTTCTTCTCCCCTGTCCCTCCATTCTCTGTCCTCTTCTGCACCCCCTCTGCCTCTCCTCTCTCCAGGCCCCTTTCCCTCCCCTCTGTCTCGTCCCCCCCACCCCCTTTCCTGCTCCCTCCCAATTTCCTTGACTCCTCTCTCCTGCCTAGGGGCTCTCCTCTCCTCCTCCCAGGAGGCAGCCTCTAGACCCCATCCTCCCTGCGGTCTTGCTGTGAGAGTCCGACTCATCTGAGCATGCACTTCAGCTGCAGCTGGAGAAACACACTCCGGGATGGTCTCCACCCTAGGACTTCCCAGGGGCTCCCTCATAACACCATGATGACCTTTCCTTCTCCTTTCAGACAGAGCCAGGGGAGGCAGGAATTGGGGGCAGGCCAGAGGGAAAAACAGGTCTTCTCTTCATGACTGTAAACACTGAGAAGTCAAGGGGCCCTCAAAGACATGAGTGAGCCAGACGGGCTTGGTCCCTCAGACCCTGGGTCTCCAGACCCTTAGTTCAGCGCCCTGGAATGACCTCCAGTCTAGCATGATGAGCTTGGGCTGGGCCTATGTTCTCTGGTCACTTATTCCAGACAGCACGCCCCAGCTGTCCAGCTCCAGGCCCAAACCTGCATAGACAGGAACAAAGGTAGAGTATGCAGGGCTCAGGGAGCCCCTCACACTTGGGGATGTAGGGTCTTGGAAATGCAGAGACTCCTCACATTTGAGGACGTAGCCCCTCCCACTTGAGGATGCAGAGCATGCAGGGTCTCGGGGAGCCTCTCACACCTGGGGAAACCCTCACACTCATAGATGCACATAGCTGGGCATCGTACATGTGTGCATGGAGGCTGTGCTGTGTGGTGGTGCCCCGTGCCACCCCCCACCCCGCAGGACAGAAATATCCTACAGAGGACTCCTTGGGAGACACCCAGTCCCAGTAGCCTGCAGAAAATGTGACCAGGACAGACAAGCGTCAAGGAGATCTGACTTCAGAAAGGTGTGCAGACACACAGAAGCGACATCCATAAGCATGTGTGATTGGAGTCTCAAAAGAAGAAAAATCAGGAAACGGGGCAAACGCCTTATTAGAAAAGACAATGGCCAAGAATTTTCCAAAACTGTTAGGTAGGTTAATTCTACATTGTTAATTCTTGGTAATTCTATTCTATTTCACTTTTGTCCAGATTTATTGAGATAGGATTGACATACGACACTGTATAAGTGTAAGGTGTACACTGTGTTGGTTTGATACACTTACATATTGCAAAATGGTTACACTGCAGCGTTAGCTAACACCAGCATCACGTCACATATGACCATTGCTTTTCTATGATGAGAACCTTCAAGATCCACTTTCAAGTATATAATATAGGATTCTCATCACCAGGCTGTACATTCCATCCCCAGGACTTATCCATCTTATAACTGGAAGTTTGTACCCTTTGACCAACATCTTCCCTGTGCCCTCATCCTCAAGCTCCTGGTAACTACCATTCTAAATTCTAGGGTGTGTTTCTATAAGTTCAGCTTTTATGAATGGATAAAGAAGATGTGGTCTATGTGTACAATGGAATATTCCTCAGCCATTAGAAACGACAAATACCCACCATTTGCTTTGATGTGGATGGAACTGGAGGGTATGATGCTGAATGAAATAAGTCAGTTGGAGAAGGACAAACATTATATGGTCTCATTCATTTGGGGAATATAAAAAATAGTGAAAGGGAATAAAGGGGAAAGGAGAAAAAATGAGTGGGAAATATCAGAAAGGGAGACAGAACATGAAAGACTCCTAACTCTGGGAAACGAACTAGGGGGTGGTGGAAGGGGAGGTGGGCGAGGGGTTGGGATGACTGGGTGACGGGCACTGAGGGGGGCACTTGACAGGATGAACACTGGGTGTTATTCTATATGTTGGCAAATTGAACATCAATAAAAAATAAATTTATTAAAAAAAAAGTTCAGCTTTTTTGCATTTCACAAATAAGTGATATCTTACAGTATTTGTCTTTCTCTGTCTTTGAACTCAGCATAATGCTGTCAAATTTCATCCATGTTGTTGTAAACAACAGGATATCCTTTCTCATGTCTGGAGAATATTCCAGTGTGTGTGTGTGTGTGTGTGTGTGTGTGTGTGTGTACATCACATCTTTATCCATCATCCGTTGATGGACAGTTTCCTTATCTTGCTGTCATTAATATGAATAATATTAATTCTATTTTAAACCTGAAAGACCTAAGCATTCTGGTTTTAGAAGTTCTTAACTACTCTGCGTATGGCCCGTATAAATGCAGTGTGAATATTTATCTTTTCATCATCAATATTGACAATTTGTGCCCTCTCCTTTTGTTCTTGATTTGTCTTTCTACAGGCTTCTCAATTTCATTAGTCTTTCAAACAACTAACTTTTGGCTTTGTTGATTTTCTTTTAGTATTTATGTTCTATTTCATGAACATCTGCTCTTATATCTACTGTTTCCTTCCGACTATTTTCTTTTTTTTTCCCTACTATTTTCTCTAGGTATAATTCGCGATTTTTCTAACTTCTTGAGTTGAATACTTACATAACGGATTTTCAGCCTTCTTTTCATATGTGCATAAGGTTATACATTTCTCTCTAATCACAGTCTCTCCAATCACACATGTTTATGGATGTAGCTTCAGCTGTATCTTTAGGTGAATATTAGATAAATTGATTGGAGCCCTTCTTCTTTTCTGATATATGCATTTTAAGGCTATGAATTTTCCTCTGAGCATGGCTTTAGCTTCATACATTTTGATATGTCATATCGCCATATCATTCAGTTCTAATTTCTCCTGTGTGTTTTCCATCTGTATGAGCATGGTTAATTTTCAGATATCTGGGAATTTTCAAGCTATCTTTGTCTTCCTGATTTTTAGATTGAGTACACTATGGTCAACGGACATATTTTGAATCATTCCTACCATTTGAAATTTGTTGAGATTTGCTTTATGGGTTAGCACGTGGTCAACGCTGATAAATGTTTTGTGCATGCTTGAAATGAATCTGTTTTCCACGGATGCTAAGTGCAGGTTTTGTGTATGCAAATTAGGGAATTTTGACAACTGCGTCATCCTGATTTCTATCCTTATAGATTTTTGTTGCTTATTGCATCAATTACTGAAAAAGATATATTAGAGTCTCTCCTTATATTTGTGATTGTGCCTGTTTCCCATTAGCCCTGTTTATTTTTACCTCATATTTATTTTTATAAATATTAATCAGTTATTTTAAAGTTAGTGTCTGTCAACCCTAACATGTAGGTGCTTGTGGGTTTGTTTTCCCTGTTTTTCTTGTCTGTTTTTTTCTCTTGGTCCTAAAGTGGTACACTTAATCTTTCTGATTGAATGGGCTTATATGAAACTGTGTGGGCTCTGGATGGTGTCATCTTCCTCTGTAAGGGATTCACCCTATCCTCCAACAGCTAGGAAAGGGGCTGCCTGTCTGCCTCAATTAAGTCAAGGACTGAATGGACCTGAGGCCTGGTTTCAGGCTTTGTTAAGACTTGGTCTTCCTCTAGATGGTCTTTCCTTCCCAGTTATAGCCCTCCAGTGGTCCCAGCTGAGAACCTATGGTCATTCTTGGGTCCTTTACCCTTGGCAAATCCTAAATTTTGCTTGACTTCTTGCCCTGCATAGCTAAGAATTGGCAAATACCTCAAGGAGAAAGATATCACTGCCAAGTTCACTCCTCTGTGTCTCTACCGTCTCTTGGATCTTGACTTCTTGAGATCTTGGAAGCCCAGAACTGTGCTTTGTATTTCCCTGCTCTGTGAGACAACTAAAATCTCTGCAGGCTTCTATACCTCCTCCTTGATGACCAGAGGACTTCAGCCTCTCACCCTACACCAAATGTCCCAAGGGGAAAAGTCAGGACCAGATGTCCTTATCTTTCAAAGAGTTTTTTTTCCTCCAAAATCTTGGCCCCTTGAATTGTGGCTACCTTGGGAGTCTTAAAACTCTACCAAGAAATTTAAATAAACACTTTATCCAGCTTTTTTAGTCGGTCTCAATGAAAACCTCTATTTGACACAAGCTTCTGCATCATAGCCTAGAGTGATATCTTGTTATCCTTTAAAATCTTGCTTTAATGATTTTTGAGTCGATCAAAACTATTTCCCCCAATCCATTTTTGTTATTTTGTGAAGTCACATGCAAATAAAGCATATATACTTTCATACACTTTTCACTGAGTCACCTTATGCTGATCTCCCCAATCGTATTCTAATAAATGAACTTTACAACTTTCTTGCATGTGTAGTTTATAAACTGACATCTTAAGCATTATCATCTTTGAACTTCACCTTAATCCAGTAGAGTACACAGAGATACAATTTCCCATTTTGAAAATCATGATACCTTAGCTCATAAAATTCATTTAGTGGAGAAGTTAAGGAGCATTCTTGAATGAATGCTACTAATAAAGTGGAGGAATTCTAGCAAAAATTTAGTTATTTTCAATCCAAGTCCAGCCACCATTCATGCTCCTTTTTAAATTGTGGGCTCCCTGAAGCCAGAACCTTCTTCTGTATGTTCCATCAGGCTCACCAGGGGTCGGAGTACACAACAGATGCTCTAGGGATGCTTGCTGAATTGATTTATATTGTGTTGCAGCAGCTGATGAGGAAGGGAGGCTCCCAGCCTGACCCTGGCTCTAACTATTGCATCAGATTTTTATTTAAAAGGAACTGAGAATAATAAATTAATTTCTGGTGCCAAAAGAAACCCACAGGAATTTATGAGAACTACAACAAATTCACTAAAATTCCTACTCAGTATTTGTTTTCTCTGTCTTATATTTAGGCACATCTGGTGATAACTAAATCAGATAAATCCGCCCCTTCTCAGACAGGCAGCTTAACCCAGCAAAAAACCCCAGTAACCATCCCCCCCCCTCCACAGCTCTCCCTCCCTCCTGCAAATAAAGCAAGCTGACATCATTAAATGGGTCCTGTTATGGTTGAAAATGACAGGCATATAAATTGAAGCCGTTTCTGAAATAAGTCATTCAGAAGTCCAGGGGTGGAGAGAATACAACCTTTATTTTCAACATAGATTCTGAAGCATTTTGAAAAGGGAAGAAGAACTGTCTATGAAACCTTCCCGAACCAGTCAGGAAAGACTACAGATATGTTGAAGCAGATTACCAGTTAGCTTGTCAAAATTTGGAAAAAAATTGTGTCCCCTCAGTCTGGGTCATGGAATTCAAGTAGGCTTGATGAGTTACCAAGTTGAGACAAACACAATTCTCGACAGAGGCTTTGACAGGGTTTGGGGAAAATATTCTTCATTTGTTAAAAAGTAGAAATGCAATTTCTGTTGTTTGCTCATTCAATGAAAATTTCTAAACTCCTGTCTCAAATTCAGCCTGATTCACATCTGTCCCGAGCACAAAACCGCAATCCATGAAGGAGGTCAAAATTGTCAACATTGTTTAGAAAATGGGCTGCCAGGCAGACTCAAGCTTGGCTTGCTGGATTTTTAAAATTGTTTTAATCAACTTTATTGAGGCACTATTTATACATATGTGCATTCATGCTCACATGTGTATATGCATATATACAGTAAAAGGAACCTATTTAAACTACGTAGTACAAAGAATTTGAACAAATGTATACATTCACGTAAACACCATCAAAGTCAAAATGAAGTACTTTCCTCACCCCCTCCCCCAAAGTGTGCTTGTGCCCTGTCCCGGTCCATCAGAGTGATTGACAACCAGCCCTAGGCAACCACTGATCAGCTTTTTGTCACTGTAGCAAAAGATTTGTTTCTGGAGTTTCTAGCATTTCAAATGAATGGAATTCTTAGTATGTGTTCTTTTATAACTGGCTGCTTTCACACAGCATAATTATTTTGGTATCCATCCATGTGGTTGTATGTTTCAATAGTCATTCCTTTTTATTGCAGATTAATAGTCCATATGCGTGAACCACAATTTATTTATCCACTCACTACTTTATGGACATTTTGGTTATTTTTAGTTTGGGGCTTTTATTAAGCTCCTAGTAAACATTTATGGGTGAGTCTTTCATGGACTGGGGTCTTCATGATTCTTAAGAAGTGCCTACAAGTAGGATTGCTGGATCATGTGCTAGATGCATGCTCAACTTTATAAAAACTGCCAAAATTTTCTAACGAGGCTATACCATTTTACACTAACACCACTATTCCCCAAGCTCTACATCTTTCCAATTCCTGAAATTGTCAGGTTTTTAGTACTAACCACTCTGGGGGCTGTGTAGTTGTAGCCCACGGTGGTTTTTAATTTTCCTGTCCCTGATGGCAAATGATGTCAGGCATCTTTTCACATGCTTTTTGGCCACTCATTTACATTTTCTTTTGTAAAGTGTCTCTCCCAATCCACTGAACATTTTTAGGTCGATTTTCTGTTGTTATTGGGTTATGGCAGTTCTTCCTATATTCAGGATAGAAGTCCTTTGTCAGATAGATGATATGTCAAGTGAATATTTTCTTCCAGCCTGTGGCTTGTCTTTTAATTTATTAAAGATGTTTTTCAAAGAGCAGAAATTTTTAGTTTTGGTGGAGACTGTTCTGAACTGAATTCTCGTTCCCCTAAAATTCACAGTTTGAAGCCCTCACCCCCAAATGAAGCCCCATGCCCCCCCACCCCATATTTGGAGATGAGGCTCTTCATCTGATAGAACTGGCATTTTAGAAAAAGAGAAAGAGACACCAGGGCAAATAAAAGGCCATGTGAAGATAAGGCAGCCCTCTGCAAGCCAAGGAGAGTCATCACTAGAAACCAACCTACCAGCACCTTGATGTTGGGCTTCTAGCCTCCAGAATCCTGAGGAAATCCAATTCTGTTCCTTCAGCGCCCCCAACCTGTGGAGGAAGCCCTTGCCGACCAATACACAGACCAAGGGCTCCATTTTTTTCTTTCATGGTTTTTACTTTTTAATTCCTAGCTAAGAAATGCTTGCCTACCCCAAAGTTGCAATTTTTTTCTCCTATTTTTTTCCTGTAAGTCTTATAATTTTACCTTTAGGTCTCTTACCTATTTGGGCTCATTTCTATGCGTGGTGTTCAGGAGGGATGGATGTTCATTTATCACCTCCACCCCATACAGACATGGAGCTACTCCAGCACCATGTGTTAAAAAACTGTCCTTTCCTTTATTGAAATATGTCAGAAATCAATGGAGCATGTATCTGAGTTATCTTCACTCTTTACTCTGTTCCACTGTGACTAGTTTAGTGCCAGCACCACAACTCTCTTGAGCTTTATAATAAGCACTGAACTCGGGTAATATGAGTCTTTCAACGCTTTTTTTTTTTTTCATCTAGCTTGTCTTTCGTATATTCCATATACATTGCATATTCCGTATGCCTTCCATACTTTCCATGTACATTCCAGAATATGTTTGTCAATTTTTTAAAAAGAAGTGGAGGCCTGTTGGGATTTCATTGGGATTGCTTTGAATCTATTGGTCAATATGGAGTGGATTAATATTTTAACAGTATTCCAATCCACGAACAGAATATAGTTCTCTGTTTATTTGGGTCCTCTTTGATTTCTCTCAGCGATGATTTATAGAGTACGGGCCTTGCCTATATTTTGTCAAAGTTATCCCCCAAATATTTCCTATTACTGGATGACACCATGAATGTTCTTTTGTTAAGTTTCGCTTTCTAGCTGTTGTTGCTAGAGAAAAGTAGTTGATTTTTGCATATTGGCCTTGCATCCCCTCATCTTGCCAAAGTCGCTCAGTAGTTCTAGTAGCCTTTCTTAAGAAGATTCCTTAGGATTTTCTGTGTACACAATCAGATCATCTATGAATGAAGACATTTTTGCTCCTTCCTTTCCAATTCAGGAGACCTTTGTTTCTCTCTCTTGAATTAATGCACTAGGTAGGTTCTCTAGGACAATGTTGAACAGAAGTGGTAAAAGCACCCATTTGTCTTATTTCTCACATTGTTAGGAAAGCACACAGACCTTTATCATTAACTGATCCTCTTCATCAAAATAGAAAGTTCTTTCTATTGAGAAGTTTTATCACAAATTACTGTTGAATTTCCTCAAATACCTCCTCTGCATCTATTGAGATGGTCATACAATTTTTATTCTTCATTCTACTACAGTGGTGAATTACATTGATTTTTAATGTTAAAATATTACAGTTAATGATTGTCTTCCTGAGATAAACTCTATTTTTGCCTTTGTATTATCCCTTAAGATATCACTAGTACTATTTTGTAAGGATTTAAGGATTAATAATCTATTTTTGTAAGTTGTATTTTGTTTATATTTTGTAAGGGGTTTTAAGTATATGTTCATGAAGAATACTGGTCTAGAGTTGTTTTTTTTAAATAATGTCTTTAGGTAGTTCCAGTATCAGGATATGATGATCTCATAAAGAGTGGACCGTGTTCTCTCCTCCTTTTTCTAAAAGAATTCATTTAAAATTGGTATTATCTCTTTCTTAAATGTTTGCTGGAATTCACTGGTGAAGCCATCTCGATCTGGAATGTTTTGTTTGGTCTTGGAAGGAAGCTTTTAAATTATTAATCCAATTTTAAAATGAACTATGTGTTGTGCTTAAGTTTCCAACTTCAGTTTCAATTTCAACGTTACTCAGATTTTAGCAAAAACTATATGCAGAAGCAGAACTAAGAGACCCTCAAGTGACTTAATTAAACACCATACATTCAAGCAATTATTTTTTTTAAAAGCTAAATGGCAAAAGCAAACTTAAAAGGTGTAATGGAAAAATCCAAAAAAAAAAAAAAAAAGGTGTAATGGGATAGACAACCTGAATCCCTGAATCAATCTTTTTCTCTCCCTAAATCAAGATCAGGTGTCCTTTGATCTCTGACATTCCAGGGTTTCTTGGAGAAATACAGACAGCCAAACCCAGGGTTGCCCAATGGAAAGTGGCTTGATGATGGTGTGACCAACTGGCATCTTGTTCTCTGGCTCTCCCTGGTCAGAAGATACAGTATTCATCATCAGTATGCTTCCATAGTTAACGTCTTGGTGAGCATAACTCTATTTACTGCTTTTTGCTCTATGTGTGCTTATCAGTTTAGGGGGAAGTAGCCAAACATTTTATTTGTTTATGTTCTTTACATGGTGCCAGCCATATTAGTCAAAGCAGGCCATCATAGGTAATACAAATCGCTCTAAGTATGAGAGGTATCACTCACAAAGTTTGAGACACATTCAAAGCACACATCAGTCTATGATGGGTTTCTTCTTCTTTTTTTAAATATTTTATTTATTTATTTATTTGTGAGAGATACAGAAGAGAGCCAGAGACATAGGCAGAGGGAGAAGCAGGCTCACAACAGGGAGCCCAATGTTGTACTCGATCCCAGGACCCTGGGATCACACCTGAGCCAAAGGCAGACACTCAACCACTGAGCCACCTAGGTACCTCCCTTTTTTTTTCTTCTTGAGTAAGTTGTGTTTTAAGCAATTGGTCATTTCATCCAATTTGTTGATTTTATTGGCATGAAGTTGTTCATCACATTCCCTTACTATTCTGTTATTTACTGTCTCTAGATTCTGTGGCTAGCTTCTTTCATTCATTACATTAGTAATTTCTCTCTCTCTCTCTCTCTCTCTCTCTCATCTCTATCTCTATCTCTATCTCTATCTCTATCTCTTTTATTCTCTAAGAATCTTGCCATAAGTTTTTCAATTTATTGGCCTTTTCCGAAGCCTGCTTTTGATTTTGTTGAAGTCCTTAATTATTTGTCCATTTTCTATTTCTACTCCTTATTCTTTCTTTCTTAATCATTTACTTTGGGTGTCATTTGTTCTTCTTTTCCTAGTCTTTTTTTCCCCAGAATGAACCTAGAAATATTGATAAAATACCTTTCTAAAATAAACATTTAGAGGCAAAAAATTTTCATCAAGTAGTATCCCACAAATTTTATGTTGAGTTTTCATAATCCCTTACTAAGATATCTTTGTAAATATCCCTTGTGATTTAATTTTTGAATCAAGGGCTTTTGAATCAAGAAGTGTGTAGTTTGGGGGACCTGGGTGGCTCATTTGATTGAGTGTCTGACTCTTGATTTTGACCCAGGTCATGATCTCAGGGTTGTGAGGTGGATCCCCACAGAAGCCCCCCCCCCCCCCCCCGCAATCAGCTGGGAGTGCGCTTTCCCTCTCCTTTTCCCTCTACTCCTCCCCATGCTCTCTCTCCCTCTCTCTCTCTCAAATAAATAAATAAGTCTTAAAAAAAAAAGAAATGGATTGTTTAATTTCTACATATCTGGGGGTCTTAGATATCTTTCTGTTACTGATTTTTGGCTTAATTCCATTTTGTTGAAATTAAACAGACTTTGTTTTTAGTCCTCCAGATATACTGAGATTTATTCTATGGCATTCTCGTGCATGCTCCATGTGCACTTTAAAAAATTGTGCGTGCTGTCATTAAGTGGATGCTCAATAAATGTCAATTAGGTCAAATTGGCTCAAAGTGTTGATCAGGTGTTTTTTATGTTTACTGATTTATTTTTATTTTTGTTCTGTCAGTAATTGAGAGGAAAGTATTGAAATCTCCAACAATAAGTATGGGTCCACCTATTTATCTTTGAAGTTCCATAAATTTGGTTTCATTAACTTTGAAATTATCTTAGTAAAAGTATGTGCATTTAGGATTTTGTATTTCTCGATGAGTAGTGCTTTATTATAATTAAATATTCATTTTTATCTCTGATCATATCTCTTTTCTCAATACCACGTTTTCTTTCCCTTTTTAAGTTGCAGATTTTTATTAATCAATGTAAACCCCAACACAATACACCAACATGATTTCATGCATTTAGAGGGGAAATATTTCCTGGACAAGTGGACAATTGTGCAGATGGCTTCTGGAAGACCTTCTTTCTAAGCAGCATTCTAGTGAAACATTTCACTTACAAGTCTGGACCTTCCATCTTCACTTTGCCATAGTCTACACTCATTGAATGGAACTTGTATTGCTCATGGGGATCCCATTTGTTCCAAGGTTCTGGGTTATTCTTCCTATCCTAAATGACATTGGGATTGAACAATGCCAAGTGTAAGACATACAATGCTGCTCCAGTACCTCCTGCCCTAATAAATATGAAGAGGAGGATCAAGCTCGGGTGTGTTTTGGCCTGACCCAGGATCTGGTGTAACATAACTGTGGCAGAGGCCTCTGATCCACAAGGAGAAAAGATCAAATCTGCAAGGCCTGGCACTAAGTGGTCCTACACCAAGATGAACAGGTGTCCAAAGCCATCCAGCTATTTTTTCTGATAATAATACAGTCCCACATGTCTTCTTATTTTTGTCATGGTGTATCTGATTCCATCCTTTTACTTGCAAACTATCTGTGACTTTACATTTAAAGTAGATTTCTTGTAGACAGCATATAGTTGGATCTACCTTTTTATTCTGATAGTTTTTATTTTTAAATTGGGGTATTTAGACCATTTATATTTAATGTAAGTTTTGGTGTGAATCTATCATCTTGTTTCTTTCTTTTTTTTTTTTTTTTAAGGTTTTACCTATTTATTCATGAGAGACACACAGAGAAAGAGGCAGAGACATAGGCAGAGGGAGAAGCAGGCTCCCCACAAGGACCCTGATATGGGACTCAATCTCAGGACCCCAGGACCATGACCCGAGTAAAAAGCAGATGCTCAAACACTGAGCCACCCAGATGCCCCTACCATCTTGTTTCTTATTTCCTATTTGTCCCACCTGTTCTTTGCTTCTTTTTCCTTCTTTCTCTGCCTTCCTTTGGGTTAATTAGGTGTCATTTTCATTTCATTCAATCTCCACTATTGACTAATTTAGATACACTTTATTTTTTTTTAGTGGTTTCTCCACAGCTTACAATAGAAAATTTTAGTTCATTGCAGTTCCCCTTTAAATCAAATTATATCCTTTCAAGTGCAGTTTTTTACTCTTACAACACTATACATTCATTTCTGCCTCCTATCCTTTATGTTATTATCATCAAACATTTATTCCATTTTCTTTTAAAGAACTTAAAGAATAAGGAAAACATTTACTAACATAGTTACACATTTTTTTATGCTCTTTACTTCTTTCAATAGATCCAAATTTATAGTTGGTACCATTTTTTTCTTCCTGAAGAATTTCCTTTAATCTTTCTTGTTGTGTGGTTCTGCCAGTAATGAATCTATCAGCCTTTGTTGCCTGAAAAAGTCTTTAGTTTGTTTTCATTTTTAAAGAATACTTTCTCTAACTACAGAATTCTATATTGACAGAGTATTTCTTTTTTTTCTTTCAGCACCTCAAAGGTCTCTTTTCTTGTTTTCTGGTTTGCACAGCTTGTGACAAAAAGTCTGTGTGGTATTGTTATCTTTTATTCTTTGACATAGAGTGCCTTTTTATCTTTAGATGTTTTTAATAATTTCATTATTGGTTTTCAACAATTTGATCATGATGTGCCTTTGTCTGGCTTTCCTTATTTTTGTTCTGCTTGGGATTTATTGAAGTTCTTGGATCTACAAGTTTACATTTTTTCATCAAATATGGAAAAGTTTTGCTAATAGTTCTTTAAATATTTTTCTGTCCCTTTTCCTCTCCTCTGGAACTTTAGCAACATATATGTTAGATTGTTTATGCTGTCCCATAGGTCACTGTGGCTCTTTATTTATTGCTCAGTCTTTTTAAAAACTTCTAAGCTTGAATTTAGACAGTTTCTATTGCTATGTCTTTAAGTTCATTGATGCTTTAATCTATTCTTAATCTACTCTTAACCCCATCTAGTGAATTTTTCACTTCACATATTGTATTTTTGCCTCTAAAAACTCTATGTAGGATTTTTTTATCTTCTGTTTTTCATCATTATATTCATATTTTTCATTAGGGCCTTGAACATACTGAGCATTTTTTAAAGTTTATTTATTTATTTAGTAATCTCTATACCCAGTTTGGGGCTTGAACCCATGACCCTGAGATCAAGAATCACGCACATGTTCTACTGACTAGGCCAGCCAAATGCCTCTTGAGCACATTTATAGCAGCTTTTATTTATTTGTTTAAGATTTCATTTATTTATCCATGAGAGACACAGAGATTGGCAGAGACACAGGCTGAAGGAGAAGCAGGCTCCGCACAGGGAACCCAATGCAGAACTCAATCCCAGGACCCCAGGATTATGACCAGAGCCAAAGGTAGACGTTCAACCACTGAGCCACCCAGGCGTCCCTATAATAGCCCTTTAAAGAATCAGTCTTTAACAGTCTAGTCTTTAAAGAGTCTAACCAGTCTACTGACTGATTTTCCTCCTCACTTTGAGTCATGTTATCCTGTTTCTTGGTGTGTCTAGTGATTTTGAGTTAAATTTTTTATTTCATTGTGAATATTATGCTGTCAACTATTTTGTTGCCTTCCAGTAAAGAGTGTTGGAATTTTTACATCAGAATATTCAATTGCCAAGGATTAGCTTACCCCTTTCAAGGCTTTCTTAAACTTTTGTTAGGACAGGTCTGGAGCTGAATGCCCTGGATGATGAATATAAAATTTCCACTCTGGTTGGAGCTTAACATCACCTCCCCTGTATGAATTTTGGGAATGGTGCAACTGACGAATCCCATTGTTCCTTGCTTGAAGTCATGATGTTTCAGGCTTCATATGCAGGGCTTAAAATTCAGCAAGCATTCCAGGGAACCCGTATGCAATTTGGGGGATTTCTTCTTCTGCATAGCTCCTCTCCAGAGCTCTAGCTACCTTTCCAGCTATTTCAGCAACCCTGGACACTGAGCTCCACCTTCTCAATTCAATGAGGCCTCTGTGCTCTGTTTGAGATTTCTTCTGTATATCACAATGTGCCTGTAGAAATCATTGGGCTCCTCTTATCTGTTTCCTTTCTCTCAGGGATCATATTCCTATGCAGTCTATTAACCAGTGTCTGAAAATAGTTGTTTAATATATTCTGATCCTTTTCCTGGTTTGTTATGGTGGGAAAATAAGCCTGAATTCTGCTACTCCAGCATGGTCAGAAATGGAAATCCTGGGTGCTGAATTTTAATTCAGAAACTCTCAGCTGGGCTGAGGAAAGCAGAGGCGGGTTAGCAGGTTTGCAGATTATACAGACATATAATATATATTCAAAAATATTGGTGACAGTATGAACAAGTAGGCAGATAAACCTGACCAAGAGGGACCTGGGGTAGAGTCACCAATAGGTAGATAGACTAGAGCTGGAACCAGTGGGGCTGTATCATTTGATGTTAGCCAATTAGTGATAACTCTGCTCTGCCCTAAAGCTCAAGGGATCTCCCTGTACCTCTGGAACCAACAACCAGAACCAACAACCAGTCACAATTTTGAATAAATTTCATATTTGCATGACCTTAGATGAATTTGATCATCTTTAAAATGAGGATATTGATAATAATTATTAATGATGTTAGTCAAAGTGGTAATTCTATCATAGGGTTGCTGGGATGATGAAATGAAATCAAAAACGTCAAGAATAGTATGATGCACATAATAGGTATTCAATAAATGTTGTTATTATTATTATTAACGCTTCATACACAGATGATGCCACCTCTCACTCTGGCTTCCTGCCTCTCACAAATATAGAAACATCTCTGAGATCTGTTATAGGTTATGCAACAGCTGGAGGAGATGAGCAAGAGGAAGAGTGCCTGCCGCTGGCCCTATAAGAGGGTGATGTATAAGTCCTAACTTGAGACAGGCAAAATTTCAAATGCCAGCTCAGTGGAGACTAAGGAGCCAGAGAACCAGAAGGTCATCTACAAGCACTGTGTGGGACTCCAGCACACAGGTCATTTAAGAACACAGTAAGATTTGGAAATTTGGTCTGTGAGACTTGTATGGGTTTATGGAACACTGGGCTCTAGGAACTCTGTATGATTCTAGATTAAATGGCTTAAAAGAGCTTTGAGTCATTCTGAAGCATTAACCTGTAATAATGTTATATGATTTACAATTTTGGCTTATGATAATGTTATGCCATTTCATAACGTTTTGTGAAACATGACCTGCAATAAACGTACATGACTGAAAACTTCATTTATGAAAATGTTATGTGATTCTCAAAACTTGGCCTGAAAAAATTAGTATACTTGATTCCAGGATCTTGGCTATGAGAATATTACTGTAATAACACTGTTATTTCAGAAACTTGCTATACAAGAATATGTGATTTGGAAGCTTGGTCTATAAAAAATTAAGTGTGATTCTGGAGTCTTGGTCTCCATGTGCCTTAGCCTATAGAACTCTTCCATGAGTCTGAAAACTTGTTTTGTAGGAATTTCAGATAATTCTGAATGCTTGATCAAGAGAATTTTATGTGATTTAGGAAGGTTGGTTTATTGGATTTTGCTTCTGAATCTTGGCTTGTAAGAAATTTATGTGAATTTGGAATTTTAGCCTGAATGAATTTTATCTAATTCTAGAGCATTGGCCAAAGAAAACTTTATGTGATTCTAAATCCTGGCATATAATAGCACAGCAGCTCAGCACTTTGGCCAATAAGAATGCGATGCAAGTAACCTGGCCTGTAGTAACATGCTATGGTTTCAGAAACTTCATCTTTATGAAGTGTGATCGAATGCTTGGCATATCAAAGACCGTTAGTTGTCTCTTGATACCTGTTCTTCCTTGGTTACAAGCCACCTAATTTTTAGCTGAGCACATGGTCACCTGAAATAATAATTAAATTTCTCATCCTCTCTTGCAGGTTTATAATGTCCTTATAACTGAACTCAGGTCAGTGACATGTGAACAGAAGAAGCATACATACTTTTTAGGAAATGCCCATATATGGAGAGTTGGCCTTCCACCCATCCTGCTTCCTGTTGGCTGTAGTTTGGACCTGGCTCCGGCAGCCACCCTGAATGATAAAGTGACCTTGGCAGGGAAGTTATGATTGATGGGACACTGAGATCAAATTAGCTTGAGCTCCTGACACTGGGGAGCACTATCCCAGGCCTATATAACATGAAAGGGAACTTAACTGCCTCCTTTAAGCAAGCTGAATTCACTAGTTTAATTCAAAGAACAATAGATGATTCTAAAAACTTGGTTTCTGTCATTCTGGCACCATGGCCTATAAATCGTCTGTGATTCTGATACCTTGGTGTGCTGGATTATCTGTTGCCAATAAGCATCACTGCTACCCTCTTGAAGAGGAGAAACTAAGAACCACATTTCCCAGAATTCACTTCAGAATGGTTCTGGATTAGTTTGCCTAGGAGAGGGCTTCATATGAGATTTAGAAGAGAGGCCCTTAGTCTCCAAAGACAGCAATAGGCAAGATCTTGGGCACACTCTGGCTACTATACTTTAGAACAGAAGCTAACAAACTATAGATAGCCCACAAGCAAAGGTAGCATATTGCATGTTTTTTGTAAATAAAGTTTTATTGGAATGCAGTTTTGTTTACTTTTGTCTATGTTTGCTTTCATACTACAACAGCAAAGCTGAGTAGTTGCTAAAGGGACCTACAAAGTCTTAAATACTTAAGAGTCTTCAAGTCTTAAATACTTACTATCTAGCCCAGCACAGGAAAAGCTTCTGACTCCTTCTGTAGAATGCAGGAGGTATTCAATAACTTCAATTTAATGAGTATGCATGGACTATCAGATGTCTGGCATGAGGGAGAGGGAAAATCCTATTCATAGGAAGGGCACCATTTAGGGGAGCAAGATAAAGTATATCCAGGTAGCAGGGTCTCAAGCCATCTTCAGATGTTCAGAGAAATATATAATTTTATCTTTCTTTCCCAATAATTGATCTGATGTCCTTCAAGTCACTATCCATTGGGTAACACAGGGAAGAAACATTATAACTTAATCTACCCCAATAATTTTAAATTGCATAAAATAATTTAGTCTTTTTAAAACAATGCTTCATTTCATTAGGTAAAAATGTACAAGGTATGGCATCTGGGAGAGAGATGGCTCTTTGGACTTGTGCAGTGTCCCCTAAATGCTGAGTACAGTTGCAGAGGGGCTGGTCTAGAGTGCTCCTCACGCTGGTGATGGTGAGGAGGTCCTGGGGGTGGCCCTGGCATCTGCTGCTGAAGTCCGTGGTTGCTAAAACTCATGGATTGCACTCCCCCTTCCTCTGCATGGTCAGATCACCTCAACTGATTTGGCCCCACTTCAGTTCTGGTTATTATTTTGATTAAAACCTGGTCTTCAAATTTACTCTAAGCAAATAGGTATCTCCCTAGAGAAAGGAAGCTCACTATGCTGTGAATGCAACAACAATAAAACATCAGCTTCGTGGTTATCTCCCAACCTCCTTAGACCCAGTGGGAGAAAAAAGGGATTCCTGGATCCATCAGGACTTCTTGCACCCTGGGCAGGGTACTTGAACCCCTAAGGAGGGGAACGGGTGTCATTATAGCAGCCTGTAGGTTCTCACAGACCTGGGTCTCACTTTGTCCTGTCAGGGAAGGACACATAGCCAAGGTCTTCATTTGTGTTAGGCAAGCTCACTAAGGCGCTGAGGCACTGATGGTTTGGAAATCTATTGATTTTTTAAATTATTACATAACACTCCTATTTATTTCTTATTTATTTATTCATGAAAAATACAGAGAGAGAGAGAGAGAGGCAGAGATATAGGCAGAGGGAGAAGCAGACTCCCTGCAAGGAGCCTGATGCAGGACTTGATCCCAGGACCTCAGGATTATGATCTGAGCCAAAGGCAGACGCTCAACCCCTGAGCCACCCAGATGCCCTTATATCACACTCTCTTAAAAAAATATTTTATTTATGTATTTATGTATTTATTTATTTATTTAAGAGAGCATGCATGAGCAGGAAGAGAGGCAGAGGGAGAGGGAGAAGGAGAATCTTTAGCAGGTTCCATGTCCAGCATGGAGGTTGAAATGGGGCTTGATCTCACAACTCTGAGATCACGACCTGAGCTAAAATCAAGAGTCAGACCTTTAACCAACTGCACCACCCAGGCACCCCTTTGGCAATCCCGCTCTTCTGTTTCAGTTTTTGGGTCTAAATTCAAGAATTCACATTACATTTGAATTTCATTATGCTACTTAACATCCATAGGCTGCTACAGCAGAAGGGATAGTTCAGGGATCAAGAGCAAATGTAGTCAGAGTAACAAAATCAGGCACTGCCAAGAGCCTGCCAAGAGAGGGCACTGAACCAGAAAGGAAAGCCCCTTCCTCCTGCAATGCCTCTAGCACCCTCTACTGACCAAGGTTAGCCTTGTGCCTGCTGGCAAAAGAAAAAAATATTTAAAGGGTTCGGCTCCATTTTTGCAGAGTTGGCAGTGAAGGATGAATTTAGAACTGATGGTCAATAAATTGATAACTGGAACACACAGGCAATGTCTATAATTCCCTTCTAGAAAAATGGAGAAATGTTTGTAATGTGAATTTATTCTAAAATAACGATGATCAACATTATGCATTGTAAGAAAATAACCATATTTTCCAAAACAAATAAAATTAGTGAAAAGAATGGCATTACTTTACATGTTTGGAGCCTCTCTTTGATGTTTGATCTAATGAAAGAAAGCTGGATTCTTCTATCTGCTCCTGCCGTCCATCTATTTTGATGTTGTTTTGGTTGAAGTATCCAAAGAAATTCTGCTTCTCACCACACACACACACACACACACACACACACACACACACACTGTGATAACTATGTAAAGTGATAGATATGTTAGATTATGGTGATCTTTCCACGATATGTATGTGTATCAAAGAGTTGTGCACCATAAATATATATAGTCTTTATATGCCAATGATATCACAATAAAGCTGCTTTTGAAAGCTTTTATTTTATGTTATTTATTTTTAAAGATTTTATTTATTTATGCATGAGACACAGAGAGAGAGAGAGAGAGGCAGAGACACAGGCAGAGGGAGAAGCAGGCTCCAGGCAGGGAGCCCGACGCAAGACTTGATCCTGGGTCTCCAGGATCACACCCTGGGCTGAAGGCGGCGCTAAACCGCTGAGCCACCGGGGGATCCCCAGAAAGCTTTTATTTTAAAGAAAATCTGGTGTCACACACACATGTCGTTGGAAAAGGGAGGAGGATTTTAAGTTTTTAAGATGACTGTGAATATTCTGCTTTGACAATGCACCAAAGCTCAGCAAATCGTAGTTTCTTAAAGGGTAGTTGCAACGAGGGGCACCTGGCTGGCTTAGTTGGGAGTGTGTGACTCTTCATTTCAGGGTCATGAGTTTGAGCCCTACATTGGGCCTAGAGCTTATTTAAAAAAAAAAAAAAAAAAAAAAAAAACGGCTTAGTTGCAATGAGGAATCTGAAATCATAGTAGTGAACTTTTCATACTCTGTTACATGAAGATCCGCTTGTCAACCTTGCACTTTCAATGCATCTTTTGCCTATGCCTGGTCTTAAAACATCATGCCCTGAGCATTTGGAAAATACTGGTTCACTGAGTTATTTAGATCTTCCAAATGTTGATACATTTCGTTATACAATAAAAAAAAAAACATTCCTCAATATTACGACCAATCACAATGTATTGGGAAGGTGTCGATCTCACAGTGGCAGATACAAATTTTCCAAAATTCTAATTTGCTCTTGAAAGCCTGAGTGTTATAATCGGCAACAATTATTGTCGATCCTTTTCCTTGAAGTGATGGGCTTATTTCATTCATTTTCAAGATTGTGTCTGCCAAATACACAAGCCTGGGGAACTATACTTTATCTGTCTTTCAAGTAAAAATGGTGTTCCATGAAAAAAATCTAAGTTTAGCTCATAATTCAATCAATCACACAGTCCCTGTCCTCTAGATAACCCTCATACTTTCGTATGCAGCAGAAGTACTTTATGCATTTTTCCCATTTTGCCACACAGAACCAGAATATTAAAAAGGCAGGTACTCAAGTTTCCATATTTAATAAAATGAATAATTTTTACTGCTTAATCAAGGACATTCTTAAGCCGAACCAACTTTTTCCCCCCCCAGTGCAACTGTATAGTGGTGAAAACCAAAATCAGTGACCACTACCAGAGCCTGGTGCTACTACCCTAATATATGCTAAAGTACCAGCAGTGTTACCTACCTTTGATTTTGCTCCATCGGTGCAAATTCCAACACAGTCAAAGGAAAATAATGCCTTAGTACTATTATGAGAATAGTTTTTAACTTTGTAGAGCCCCAGAGAGTGCTCAGGAAGCTCCTAGGGGGCTGACACCTTGAAAATCACGGATTTATTTAAATATTTGATAATTAAGTATCATCGTGTGCTTTCAGGGCCCTAATTTTCATTTGAATTGAGAGTCATGTTGGCACCAAGCAGTGCTACTTCATTTTCAGGGGCTCACGAGGCTAGGAAGAAGCAGAGCACAAAGATGACAAGTTCACACCGAGTCACGTCAGGCTGTGTGAACAAAGGTTTTAGAGTAGTTTGGATAGAGGGAAAAGTGACGGAGGAGTTGGATCATTACATGAGATCATAATATGCCAAACCCAAAGGAATCCATCTCACTACAGTGAGTACCATAGTTATAGTGCCAGTGGTGAGTTAGTTTTATCAAAATAACACCTTTTAGAGCTAACGCTCCCCGACTCCTGAAGCAAGATCCTTCTGAGTGCTTTGCCCGGTGCCCTGTGAATGATGAGATTGTTCAGTCTGGCTGGAAAACATTCCTCCTGGCCCTGGGTGAGTCCTACTGTTCCTTCTAATTCTTCCAATGTTTTCTCCGCTGGTCCCCACATCATTTCCTCCCTACATGGGCTTCTCAGTACTCTGTGAAGACTTGAGGGGGACCCTCTGGGGATCTCTGGAGTTCTTTCTCTCTGAGGCTCTCTTAGCTGTCATCTGTGCCCTGTGAATTCCACCTGCCTTGGGGTCCCTAAATTCAGTTCTACCTTCTCAACTCAGGGCTGGAATTGGAAGACCCCAAGTGTTCCACATCCTATCCTACCATAGGCACCCATGTATCAACCTGGCCCGTCCTTAACCACATGATTTCTGAGCTCATCACTTTTTTGCAGCCAACACTAAGAATATCACACTATTCACTTTCTGTCTTCAAACTCCTTTCCCTAGAGTACATTCCAAGTGACCACAGGTAATAGTTTTACCAAATGCTTCCCCACTACCTGGGTCACCAGCTGGCCAGCCTCCAACAGCAGTCTTCTCACTGCCTGCCACTCAACCTCTAAAAAACTAAAAGATCTAAAAAAACTAAACATCTTTTAGTTTTTTGTTTGTTTCAGTAACACCCCACTTGCAAATACAAATGTCTGTGTCAGTCAGAGTAGGCTAGTCTAAACAATGCGAGCAACAAATGAACAAGAGTTTATTTCTGGCTCATACTACACATGTAGTGTGGGCCAGAAGGAAAGAGCCTCACTCGGGTTAGTCACTCAGCAACCAGGCCCATCTATCTCAACACCTACTCTCCTAGTTGCCATGCGGGAAGAACACCTGGCCGAAACTGTGCACTGGCTCTTAGAGCCTCCCAGAAGGGTCATACATCACTCTGTTGACATCTCAAAGGCCAGGTCCAGGTATATGGCTTCCTTTAACTTCCAAAGAGAGACATGCAGTCCTGCCTACCATACACCAAGGAGGAGGGACATGGGAATACTGTTGACCAGTCCTAGTGCCTGCTCATGTATTGCGTAGGCTCCCTCTTTGATAACCAGTGGTCACCTTGGGGTTTGTTAAGTAATGCTTCATCACCTGGTGTATTTAACAAGAAACACCTTGCTGCAGACTTCTCCTGGGTTGTCAGAATTTATTGTAGAACAAGGGACATGCCTCACCTCCAACGAGTGCCAATCCTGAAAGCATCACGTTAGACTGGCGGAGATAACTCAGGAAGGCTTCCAGCAGAGGGAGGCATTGTGAGCCAGAAATGGCCACAGGCACAGTGGCGCTGGGCTTGGGTCCTAACGGGGAGACATTCTCCAATACTGGCTCTGCTGCTGACTGGCTATGTGACCTTGAACAAGCCCTGTCCCCTCTGTAGCACTCAGCTTTCTCCCTTCTAAAAGGACGATAATATGAGTGGAAATTTCTAGAACAGTGGCTGGCTTGTTCCCTTCCCGCTGGCTGGGAAACATCTCTGTCCTGGACTGGAGCCGGGGGCTGATTCACAGGCCCTATCAGCATCATTCTCAGGCCTGGGCCAGGTCAAGTGGCTGTTTATCTTGGTGTCTGAGACCATTGCTGACATGGCAGAGACACAGAGACCACAAGCATCCAAGGGCTGGTGGATCCCCACCCCCACCTTTCCACCCCAGGGGCTTGTGGGAGTCACTAAAAATGCAACTGGAAGGCCAGCAAGGCCAGTTTCCCAGAGGTGGAGTGCATCGTTCCCATGGAGACATTCCCCCCTGCTTCCAAGGAGCCTTCCCTTGAACTGACTCTTGAATCTCTGCCTTCTTTCCAGTCTCTGGGCCTGGTCTGAGCTCAGGACTTCCATTCCTCCTCCCTGGGACAACTGTAGAAATCTCCCCTCCATCCTGCCCTGGTCTCTCCGCAGCCGTCCTGCTTGTGGTTGCCAACCAGGTGTTCCCAGCCTTGCCTTTGCAGTCCCCTGCCCAGTGGCCATTCAGGTGAGGGCACAAAGCCTCCCTGCAACTTGGGATCCTTTCCCTTCCTTCTCCCCACCCTCCCTCTGACAATTAGCCTGTTGGATGAGTCACCTGCTTTCCTCCTGGAAAATCCTCCCCATGCCTTTCTCTGTGGGCTACGCAGCCCACAGCCTGCTGACCACACCAGCCCAGCCAGGTGCTACACCTGCACTGAACACAGCCCATTGTGGAGGCGGTGGCTGAGAGCAGAGGTGAGACCTACACCCTGGCTCTCCCCTTCCTGAGCAAGCGGCTGGACCACTCTGTGGCTCAGTTTCCCCATCTGTAAAGGGTAGATAAAGATGGTGCCTTCCTCAGAGAATTATTAAGAAGAGCAATTGAGAGATAATATGTAACAACACGCGGTGCATGTGTGTGTGCGTGTGTGCGCACATGCACGTGTGTTGCTTGTGAGCCGTGGCACTAGTCACCATTTAATCCACTGATTGAGGGACACCTAGGTGGTTCAGTGGTTGAGCCTCTGCCTTCAGCTCAGGGCATGATCCCGGGGTCCTGGGATCGAGTCCCACATCGGGGTCCCCACAGGGAGCTTGCTTCTCCCTCCGCCTGTGTCTCTGCCTCTCTCTGTGTGTCTCTCATGAATAAATCAATCTTAAAAAATTAAAATAAATAGTCCATTGATTGACCCATCCACCTGGCATACATGCCCTGAACCCCTCATTTTTCCCAGCCTCTGAGCTCGTTGCTGGGGACACTCAGGCTATGCCCTTGAGAAGCCCTCTTTCAAAGGGGGGGAGAACTGGGGAAACAAATGAGTAGATACCATGTGGCATACGTGTACAGAATAGTGTCCACGCCATGGGCACAGAAAGCAGGAGTGGTCCTTCCACCTGGAGGAGAGCCGCTGAGCTCTCCCAGGTGAACGAGGGGGTGGACATCACACCCCACCATGACCCTAAACACTTAGGATGGGGGTGACATCGTAGACCTATCTGTGCTCCCTCTGGCGCCTGGCACAGCGCCCTGCACTGCAGAGACTGAGCGATATTCCTTAAGGTGACGCAGCACAGACAGCCTGAAACATCTGCTGGCTCTCGAACCTTCCTGTGACTCATTTTCTGGTTCTTGTGAAGTGATGGCCGTCCTAGGCCTGCTTTCATGGGGCGTTGTGCGGATTGAAGGAGTCCTGATCCAAGTTACAATGCCGGGCACAGATGGGTTCTTCGATCATTGAGGAAGGCCCAAAGAGGTGAAACCAAGCCTTTGCGGGTCCCCTCCCTCTAACTTTTCAATCTGGGGGAGTCATTTCACTTGTTTGCACCTTTTCATTGTTTTGATATGCAAAAGCGTATGCAGCTGTAAGGGTTAGATCTCCGGTTTGCCTGACTCCCAAGGCCTTCCTACCCTACCCACCTGAGCCCCTGGCACACGTTAAGGGGTAAATTCCATTTCTTGAATTGAATTGTGAATCCGATTAGAATAGGAGAGAATTGCGTGCCTGTGTGGGGATGACTGCTCTCTGCATTTCAAAGTTCTTGAGATAGGGGCCCCTGGGTGGTTCAGTTTGTTAGGCTTCTGACTTGATTTCAGCACAGGTCATGATCTCGAGGTCCTGGGATTGGGCCCCACATGGGTCTCCAGGCTCTTCCCTCTTCCTCTGCCCCTCCTCCTACTCATGCTCCCAAGCTCTTTCTCTCTCTGTCATAAATAAATACATCTTTAAAAAAATAAATAAATAAAATTAAAAAATAAAGTTCTTGAGATAAAGAATGGGGTTATTCTACTGGCCTTTCCCACCATCCCCGAAGCTCCCTGAGGTGAAGGCCTAGTGCTCCAGACCAGGCTCGTGCCCTCCTCCCTTTGGAGCCTGCTGGAACAGGCAAGGAGGTGGTAATGCTGGGAGAGGGGAGCAGACCAACAGCTAGGGCTGCATTTGAAGGAGCCATGGAGGCTTCCTCATCCTAGGCCCTGGCCAAAACATTCCTTTCTCAGGAGAGAAACATCCCCTGATCCAGTTCAGTAGGATAAAGAGTCAAGGTAAATGTGGCCTGTCTGGGAGGCTGTGGGCACCCTATGGGGGTGGCAGGAGCCAAGGTTGCCTCCTGAGCTCAGGCCCAGATGTCCCCAGGCCTCAGCCTCAAGGCTATGGGTGGGAAAATGGGGCATGGCCGTGTCAGGGTCAGTGGCCACCCAGAGACTTGGCATTTCCTCCAAAAAGGTCTCACTTTCTCAACACAGGGTCTCCCACACCCCAGGCCTCACCCCACGAGCTCTCCCATTCTCTGCCAACTCATGTCACTCATTTTCCAGTGCAGAATGCCAACAGCAAACTGTGCTCGCCGCCCTCCATTTCTGGGCAGAGAATGGACTCGAGGCTCTTTTCTGTTGATTGTCCATTATTTTCCAAGACTCTCCTCCCTTGCATTTCCTGCCAGGAGGTTGGCGGGACAAGAAACGGTGGCGTTCATCTTGCAGAAGAATAAACCCACCTCAGAGACATTGAGCCACTTGCTCTAAGACCTCCCAGGACCTGGCTTTGAGATTCGGCTGTCCAATTACGATTTCCCTTCTTTCCTCACTTGTCCAATACTACATGCCTATTCGGGTTGTATGTGGAATGAATTTCTGTAGAGAGAATCCTGGCTCAGCTCCCCCCAGGACTTCTGGGGGTTCCAAGGACTAGAAAGAGTCCTGTCGAGATGGAAACAACGGCCATCCCCAGCCCAGATCCTCTGGGTGCCCCTTGTTGGTTTCCCAAGCTGGGCTTTGGTAATTCTGGAGCTGGGGTCTCTAGATGGGCCACCAGGAGCTGTCGGCCTCCTGCCTGGCCCACCTTCACTGCCCGGTGCGGTGTGTTTTCTTCGTCCCCAGCAGGCCACCTGCTTCTGCTCCAGTGCCTGCTGCTTAATAGTTTATTGAATGAATGATTAAATGAGGGAACAAATGGATGTTGCCTTGTATTGTCCTTCATCTAGACTTGTTCCTGCCCCTCTCTGGTGTTAGGCTGATCTTTGCCTCCACTGACCTTGACCTCAGCTAGCGTTGGCCTTGCATCCACTCCATCACCCAGTCCTTTAGTCCAGGACCAAAAAAAAAAAAAAAAAAAAAAAGGAGCCACAAATATGAGCTAATATTTCCAGCAACTACTCATGACACTTTCTTTCTGTCTTGTTGGATTACATCTTATTTACCTATTGGATTTGAAAATAAATTCATTTATAACCTGTCTCATTCCAAAAAAAAAAAAAAGACTTCAATCAGTTTATAAGTTTAAAATACAATACAAAATGAAGTAAATTACAAAACAGACGCTGAACTGACAGCCAAAAAAAAAAAAAAAAAAAAAAAGGAAGATAGAATTAAACATGAGATGTGGTTGAAATGGATATTTTGTTGCCTTTTTTTAGTTTAAATAAATGGAATTTAAAAAACATAAAATTGTTTCCATGTAATTTCCTAGAACAAAGCTTAAACACATCTATAGTTGTACAAAAATAAGCAGCACCCAACATGGTAAAATGCACAATATCTGGCATCTAATAAAAAATGGACAGTCGTGGGGCACCTGGGTGGCTCAGTGGTTGAGCACCTGCCTTCAAGTCAGGTTGTGATCCCCGGAGTCCTGGGATCGAGTCCCGCATCAGGCTCCCCGCAGGGAGCCTGCTTCTCCCTCTGCTATGTCTCTATCTTTCTCTGTGTCTCTCATGAATAAATAAATAAAATCTTAAAAAAAAAAAAGGACGGGCATGCAAAGAAGCAGGAAAATATAACCCTTAATGAGAAGAAAGATCAGTCAATAGAAACAGATCCAGAAATGATACGGGTGATAAACTTAGCAGACAACGACAGTAGAATAGTTATTATATCTGCATTCCATATGTTCAAGATGGTAAAGAAAAAATCAAGTATGTTAAGTAGAGACATGGAAGATACAGAAAGGGACAAACCAAACTTTTCTCTCTCTTAAAGATTTTATTTATTTATTTATTTATTTATTTATTTATTTATTGTGAGCAAAGGGAGGAGTAGAAGGAGAGGGAGAGAGAGAATCTCAAGCAGACTCCACAACTAAGCAAGGAGCCTGACATGGGGCTCGATCTTATGACCCTGAGATCATGACCTGAGCCAAAATCAAGATGCTTAACTGACTGAGCTACCCAGGTGCCCCCAGGGACAAAGCAAACACCTAGAGATGAAAAAAATAATGTCTAAGATGAAAAATATACCTGATGGGATTAACAGCCCACTTGATACTGCAGAAGAAAAGGAATCGTAAATTTAAAGGCATAATAATAGAAATTGAATGAATGGAGAATAAAAGAAAAAAATAGAATAAAAGAAAAAACAGACCCTCAGTGATCTGTGAGGCACCCCCAGCAGCCTTCTGCACCTGTAACTAGAGTCTCTGAAGGACTCCTCCCGTAGACATATGTCCCATGCATAATATTGATTATTGTTTTTAATCTCCAGAGCCATATCCTACTGAATGTTTCATTCAGTCACCTGTTGTTTTTAGCTTAACCGTATGTTTTTTTTTTAGATCAGTCCATGATGATACATAAATCTGATTCTTTTCATTTCTGTGCATTATTCCATAGGATAAGTATACCACATTTTATTTATCTACTCTTCTGTTAATGGGCATGTAAATTAGCCAAAGTTTTTTCTATTGAAATCAAAGCTGCAAAAAACATATTTGTGGGGTTTGCTGGTGAATGTTTAACCATCAGTCTCCGGGGTGGGGCGGGTAGAGCCCTGTTTGTAGTGTTTGTTAACTCTCACGTGTGAATACTCCAGCCATGACCGATTTCAAACTACTGACATGATGTCACCCAACGCAAAACTGTGGAGAATTGGCCATCCTAGGGTCCTGCGAGCCGGCACCCGTGGGTTCCAGCACACCACCGTGCACACGCCTCCCTGTGTGTATATGTGAACGTTTCTCTAGCCATATATGTCAAAATGAAGCTGCTGTGGACGTTCTCAGATTTACCACTTACTGCCCAGTCGCTGTCCAAAGTGGCCTTCCTCATTTATACTCCTTCCAGGTGCAAATGAGAGTATTCATGTCTCCCCATCTTTCCCAGTACTCACTACATTCAGACTTGCATTTCTGTCCCTGTGATGAATAAGAAATGTTCCAACCAGTGAGGCTGAACACCTCTTCGTGTGTTTATTGATGATTTGGGCGTCCTCATCTGCAAACTGCCTCTCATATTCTCAGCCCATTTTTATCTTGGATTATTTACATTTTCTTAATGATTGCTAGGAGTTCTTCCTACATCATCCCCTCATCCCTTTTTTGCCATATGAGTGGCAAATATTTTTAGGCCGCCTTGCTAATCTTTTCTTTATTGGTTTATGGGTTTTGTAGTTTGTTTAAGAAATTCTTCCTCTCCTTCCTCAAGTCATAGAGAGATCCTCCTCCATGCTTCCTTTCTACAGATCTTTTTTTTTTTTTTGCCTTATTACAGGAGCAATACAAATTCTTTGCAGAAAAAATAGAAAATAAATAAAATCAAGGAAAAGAAAAATCACTTGCAATCCTACTACCCAGAAATAATCATTTTCAGTATGTTGGCCTGGCATATATATATGTAATATGAGTGAATATACCAGATGTATAGGTAAATCTGTCCTGGAGGTGGGCCTGTGATGTCACCCCACTGAGGGACCTTGCTGGGTGCTGTGTGCATCCCCCTGAGGGTTTGGTTGCACTTCTTAATCTGTCAGTTTTCCTTTCTAGAATTTTTCATCTAGACCTCTCATGCTTGTTTTGTTGTTGTTGTTGTTGTTTTTGGTTTTTGGGTTGTGTGTGTGTGTGTGTGTGTGTCTTTTTAATTGGTTTGTTGATAGGTTAGCAGACTGTCCTAATGTGTCTGCGCTTATGGCACCTAAAGCTCCTACAACTTGGGCAAGGATTTCCAGTCCCTTCCATCCTATTCCCATTCTGGCCCTGGCCAGCCTCCAGCTGAACCTGCTCAGGCCTTCTGGGGGCCAGGGTGAAGGTGTCACAGGAAGGAGGCAATGGAGAAAACCCTGAGCTGGCAATTGGGCCATGACCATGGAACTTCTGGTTACAAGTCAGGGACCAGTCACTTAGCTGCACTGTCTTGGTGAGCTCCTTGCTCCCTGCTCCCTGGAGGGGGAACACTACACTTGTTAGGTTTTCCACACCCAAGAGTGGGTAGAGTCAGCCAGGATGTGGATGGGAGAGATGCCAGGCCCCAGGTGTGCTTGAGGCTGGGAGTTGCAGGTGAAGAACACTGCTCAGTTGAGGTAGATTTGAAGCTACTTCTTTCTCCCCAGCATGAAGATGCTGAGTTGCTCAGACAAGCCCCAAATAAACTTGGAAGAGCCCCCAAGGGATGTAATGTTCCTTCTTGTTGACTTTGGTTTCTTCCCAACTTTGTCATTGACTCGCAATCGTATGGCTTTGGCAGGTCACTCAGCCTCAGGCTAGGGCCCCTTCTGGAAACTCCCCTTCAAGGGGAGATAGGTAGTGATGTGAGGGGCTATAGGGCCACATGGCAGCGTTGAATTCCACCCCAACCCCTGACCAACTTAGGCGACTTATTTAAAGTTTCTGAAGATGGGTTTCGGATCTGTAAAATTGGAACATGATAACGTCTATCTTGAATAACTTATTGATCCCGGCAAAGTAAGCCTCAACAGGTACATTTTAATATAAGGCAGAGTTCTAGGATTGCGGGGTCTCCGGAGAAGGGATGGATGTCATACCCAGAAGGGCCAGCAGGTGGTGGTGTCTCAGAACAAATCTCGCAGCTGCTGGTGGAAAGGTTTTCTCCAGCAGGCCGGGAATGAGGTCTCTTTCCAGCCAGAGGACACTGAGGGGACCCAGGCTGCCTACCCCTTGAATGACCTTGAACAGAGTTCCCCACTCAGCCTTTCTCGAGGGTCATTGGCCAAGATGGGTGGGGCGGGGTGGAATTAGGAGAAATTAGGGCATGACCTGCAAGAGGCAGCTCAGAGGGCACAGAGCCGGGATGTCCTCTGCTCCCTAGGGACTCATTCCAGGTGAGTGCCTGATCCCCAGCCCAAACAATCAAGTACCTCACTCTCAGGAGCTGAGAGACCCAGCAAATGACTCCCAGGAGCTCAAGGCACAACCTGCAGGCTCAAGGCACAACCTAACACAAAAGGTGGCTCCTCTCCCCTTGGAGATCCTTACCCCCCGGTCCCTGCATGAGCTGGGCACAAGGCTGTGCTGTCTCTGGCCTTGTTTGCAGCTCTAGGAGCAGAGGGAACAGAGACAGCCTCTCTCCCAGCTCTGCCTCCCCAGCCTCCTTTCCTCCCCAATGCTAGCCCCCTACTGCACCCCCAACAGATCTGGACCTTGACCAGACACCTCACTTCTTCTGCAGATCCCGCATCGTCTCCAGGCAGCCCAGACCCCCCAGGGCTCCTGGGAGAGGTGTTGAGTGGCTGAGCCCCTGGAGCCAGGGAGCCAGGACCCTCGCAGAGGGATGGAGGCCTGGGCCGCTCCCATTTCTTCAGACCATGGTCTATTTGAAAAATGAAAAGTGGCAACTAGAGTTACGAAGACTGCAGCTTATTTTAAATACTTATGATTCCAGATGAACAGTTTCCACTTATAAAACATGACAGTGACTGTAACTTCTCTGGTATGACATCTAAAGTCTAGATTTGGGGTCCTTCGTGAATGCAAGGCCCAGAGCCAAGTGACTCTCCTTCCTTCTCCCTCCCATAAACCAAGACCGGCTGCTATGGGTTGGGCGGGTGGCCGTGCAGAGATCCGGCTGGAACTTGGGGCCTGGTGTCTGCTCCATCTCTGCCCCTGAAGTTCTGGGATCACAAAATGTCAGGCCCAGAAAGGAACCACTGGCTTAAATCCTCCTATTATGGGTGGAGAAACTGAGAACCAACAAGAGGTCCCTTGCTCAAAACATTCAGCAAGTAAGAAGCAGAATCAGGCCATGACTCCAGGTCTCCTGACTCCCAGGTTGGTATTCTTCCTGCTTCGTTTAAGTAAAAATGGAAAAAGAAAAAACCCCAGGAGCGATTGAGGCTGAAACACTCCCTGGTCTCCTCTCCTCCCCTAGGCTGACTCAGCCCACCTTTCTCCCGATGCCAAATCCATGACCCCGAGCGCAACCATCACAAGACGAGCCCCTTTCATCTGCAACCCTTGGGATTTGGACACAGAAGGAATTTGGTTCCATCAAAACACCGGAGCAATCTAGAAAGGGCACAAAGCTCTCGAGGGGCAGAAATGGCCCTCAGAGGGATGGGGGAGGTGGGCCTCGTTGCTGGGCAACCGGCTTCATCTGTTGCCTCGGTGACAGCCCCATCAGAGGGAGGCTGTGTGCGAGTGTGTGCCTGTGAGTCTCCAGTCTTCTCAACACCAGCTGGCTGGAACCACCTCCTCCCCCATTGCAGACTGCCTCCTGTACATATTTGAGCCCCTCCTCACCCCACCAAACATGATTAAGACCCTGTCCTGCCTCATTTCCTGCCTGCTCCCCCTTGCTCATCACAGCCACCCCAAATTGTCAGCCTCTCCAATTACAACAGCATCCTTGATCTTGCCTCCAGACCTGAGTTCAAGTGGGTCTCCCAACCTAGTGGCTGGCTGGGTCACTGTCTCACGGGAGCAGAGGGGGCAAGAAACAGGGATGCTTGCTGCTTTACCAGGGTGCTTGGTGGTTGCAGAGCCAGGCCCCCTGCCATCGGCCTTTGGGTGACTGAAGAAGCCAGACAGGTAGCCACTGATACACTTAACAAACATTCAGTGAGCACTGCTGGCACGCCGGGCACACTGCCAGGCCCCGGGAACACAGGAGGGGGGTGCATAGGACAGCCCAGTCCCTGCAGCTCAGCCTGGCAAAGGAGTCAGAGAAGGAAACAGAGTCATCCAGGTGGGTGTGCTTATACAGAGGAGATCTCAGGGAGCTGCACAAGCACAAAGAAAAGCATCTCACCCATAGCTGCGGGAAAGGCGACTGTGGTAGGCTGAATAAGGCGCCCCCCCCCCCAAATATGTCCATGTTCTAAATCTCAGAACCTGCGAATGTCGCTTTATGTTGCAAATGTTTACAGATGTGATGAAATTAAGAATCGTGCAATGGGGGGATTATCCTGGGTTATCTGGGCAGACCCAATGTAATCACCATAGTCCTTGCGGGAGGGAGGCAGGAATGTCCGAGGGGCTGGAGCGATCTGAGGCAGGGCCACAAAGCAAGGAACGCAGGCGGCCTCAGATGCCAAGAAAGGCAAAGATCAGATGTGCCACTGAGCCCTCTGGAAGGAATACAGCCCTGCTGACACCTTGATTTGAGTCCCCTAAGACTCTTTTTGGACTTCTGACCTCCAGAAGTAGAAGAGAATAAATTTTTCTTGCTTTTAAACCACGGAGTTCGTGGTAGTTGGTTACAGAAGCCACAGGAACCTAATGTCAAGGTGAAGGCTGCTTGGAGGAAGTGATGTCTAGCAGGGTTTTGAAGAGTTAGTAGGAGTGAATCCCGCAAAGGGGCAGACGAATAGCTTGGGCAAGGGCCAAGGACCAGGAAACAAGAGGGCTCCTGCCACTCCTGTGCCCCATTCATGGTGTGATGAGGATTTGGGGGGGGAGGGAGCATGCTGTCAGGGATGAGGAGGGAAACCAGGGCAGGGGCCAGACCACCCAGGGCCTTACGAGCAACGGGGAGCCTTTGAGGAATAAGCCTCATAAGCAGGGGGTGGCTGGGTCATATTGGAATCCTAGAAAGGTCCTTCTGGCTTCGAAATGGAGAATGGGTTGCAGAGGATAAAAAGAAGAGGTGGGAGACCTGGCTGGAGGCTGAGTGGCAGTCTAGCAGGAAATGAGCATGGCAGTGACAGGTTGGAGAGACAGCCACCGGGTGAAAGGAGCTCAGCTGCTGACTGTTGGCCTATGAGGAAGAAGTCAAACAACGTGGAGGCTTTGGCTTTGCCAGTAGGTGGTGCCATGGGTCACATTTGGAACACAGGTGAGTGGCTGGCCAAGAGGCCAAGAGGGACAGGGCTTATCCACAGGGGAGGATGGGCCACCCAGGGGTGCATGCCTCAGGACTTGGGGCGAGCAGGTGGACTCCTGGACTCATCTGGGCTCTGCCGAGGGCTTCAAGTGAAACAAAAAGCCCTCAGGAGGCCTGGAGATGCCTACGTGGAGGCCCTGGGAGTCCCACCTGGAGAAGCTATGGCTGCTGGGGCCTGAACAGATCTTAACCTCCTCCCCCAGGCAGCCCTCCAGCCCAGGCCCCTTCGTCTTCGCAGACCTGGCGACTGAAGCATATCAGTTCAAAGGCCCTATGACTTGGGCTGGGGCAGCCGGCTAGTTTCCTGGCCTTTCACCCCCTTCGTTCCTAATTCCCTGATAAACCACAGAATCAGCCCCGGTCTTTGTGGGGTGGGGGTGGGGGTGTCTGTGGAATCATTGACTTCCCCCACTGTCAAGGAGAGTTGGGGGCTATCGTGTCCACTAGACACCCTGCGGGGCCCCGGTCTCGGGGTAGGGCCTATGAAGGCTCCATCAGCAAATGACTAGGAAATAGATGGAAAAAGATGCTCACCTTCATGAAAAATCAAAGAAATAGCTATTCAACAGGAGAACGTCCTCAGAGATCACCAGGGTGGCCGGGTTGGTGGGGACACTTGGGTGGGGGGGTGAAGTGGTGTGTCTGGAGAGCAGCTTCGGAAGCTCTAGCTTGGAAAATGCTCCTTTGCTTTTATTCAGTAGTTTCCCTTCTGGGAACGGGTCCTAAGGAAATAAGCAGAGATGTGGGAGAAAAGATTTATGTACAGAGCTGTATCTCATGGCCGTGTTATCATTGGGGGAAAGAAAACAATCAAATGAACAACAGGGCGATGGTTAGGAATTCAGGGTCCCCGGTAGGAAGATTGTGAGGCCCCCAAAAAAGATGCTTGAAAAAAATGAAATACTTTCCTACATCAAAGTATGTGTAAGATAAAATACTTATATCATGCACAACTGTCTTAATGGTATAAACAACTCCACCAAGAAAATTACAAAGAAAGAAATTTGAAAACAATATGCTAAAGTGAAACCTTGATTGGTCATAAATCTGGGACTTTGGGGTTTTTTTTGTTTTGTTTTTGTGATTTTATTTTTTTCTTTTCTTGCTTCTCTATAATTTTCTACATTAAATAGACAATAAATTTCTTTTTTTTTAAAGATTTTATTTATTTATTTATTCATGAGAGACACATAGAGAGAGAGGCAGAGACACAGGCAGAGGGAGAAGCAGGCCCCATGCAGAGAGCCCGATGCGGGGACTCGATCTCAGGATCCCAGGATTCCAGGATTCCAGGATCATGCCCTGGGCTGAAGGCGGTGCTAAACCACTGAGCCACCCGGGCTGCCCTAGACCATAAATTTCTGCAATAAATAGACACGGCTTTCACAAAAAGAAAAAAAATAATAGGGGCTCCTGGGTGGCTCAGGCGATTAAACATCTGACTCTTGATTTTGGCTCAGGTCATGATCTCAAGGTCGTGACATTGAGCCCTGGGTCCCGCTGGGTGTAGAGCCTGCTGGAGATTCTCTCTCCATTTCCCTCTGCCCCTCCCCCTGCTCACACTCTCTAAGTAAATAAATAAATAAATATATATATATATATATATATATTTTTTTTTTAATGATAAAAAGAAAACAAAAAGATAAACCAAAAAGTCTATTGGAAATCAGGAGCTGGTCTGCGTCCAGAGCCCGGGGCTTCCCCAGAACAGATCGGAGTCTGGCCCTCACCCCACCACAGTCCTGAAGCCCAGAGGGGCAGTGAGCCACCTGGTGTTCCCCGCTGTGACTCGAAGTCACCCGGTGCCCGAAGGAAGACAGCATCCTGTGTGGAATGCGGGGTGCCCCCCAGCCCACTCCCCACATGCCCGATGCAGCCCCAGCACTTTTACCCTTCTCATCCGCCCCACGGAGAGGGTATTGCTCTCAGTCGTGGATCAGGAAACCAGGGCAAGCCAGGCTGAGTGGGGTGACAGGTGAGGGGGAGGGGTGGCACCAGGGTTCAACACCCAATCCCCCGGTGTGGGGGGCCAAAGTCAGACAAGGCACCCTGACAGCGAAGGCAGAGCTGGGATGGGAACCCAGGCCTGTCTGATACCGGGGGGGAGGGGGGGGGGGGCTCTAACTGGAAGGAGCAGCCCGGATCGGACAGCATGGTGCTTTCCAGCCCTGGGTACAGTGTTTTAAAAATTCAGATGCTGATGGGGCGCCTGGCCTGCTCGGTAGGGCACATGACCCTTGATCTCAGGGCTGAGTCTGAACCCCACATTGTGGATCAAGTTTACTTTAAAAAAAATAATTAACTAGGGGCACCTGGGTGGCTCAGTGCTTGAGTATCTGCCTTGGGCTCGGGTCATGATTCCTGGATCCCGGGATCGAGTCCCGCATCGGGCTCCCCACACGGAGCCTGCTTCTCTTTCTACCTGTGTCTCTGCCTCTCTCTGTGTGTCTCTCATGAATCAATAAATAAAATCTTTTTTAAAAAAATAATTAACTAAGCACTTTTTTAAGTAATAAAGGCACAGGTGCTGAGGCCTTGCGTCCAAGCTGATTAAACCAGATTCTCTGCGGTGAGGCCCCGGGCATCTGCATTTGTAGGGTCCTTGGGGGGTCTCAGTGTGCACTCGGGATTCTCTCTAAAGTCCCTTCCAACTTGAACTTTGCCAGAGACTGTCTTGTCCAAGGTCACACAGCTGATCAGAGATGGGATGAGAAGGTAGGCCCAGACCTCTGGACGCCCACGCAGGGCTCTATCTGCCCCCTGCCCACTCTGGAGCCTAGGTTCGATGAGCCACAGCCCCTGTGCTATTTCTGGAAACAGAGGGATGGCTGTTTCGGCTGGCCCTTTGTCAGTCCCAGTCCTCCCTTCCAGACTTCTCCGAGGCCTCCCTCCCGGGCCTGGGACCCAGCCCAGCACACACCGGACCCTGCTCCACAGTGGGGACTGGGAAGTGGGGAGGCCCCTTCCTATGCTGCCCAGCCTCCAGCAGGCCAAGCTGTCCCTCTTCACAGGTACTTGTCCTCACTGTCACTGAAGACTGTCGTGTCAGGAAGGCCCCTATGGCACTGTCTGTGTCCAGGGAGCATCTGTGGCTTCCCTGTGAGCTCGCAGAACAGATTTGTTGGCCAATGGATGATGCGTAACTCTTGGAGGCTGCGAGCCTCGCTGCCTTTCCCCACCTGCCCCGGGGTTGTGATCCTCCCAGCCTGTCCCCAACTGGCATCCCAGCTCGGCCGGCTCCTCACTTCCTGCTCCCCGTCCTGGGGCAGCCACTTGACCCTAAGCCCATGGGGTCTTTCCACCGCGTGTGAAACTGGGTCCTCCAACCAGCCCTGCGTCCTCCTGGATTGCTGGAAGGGTCACGGTGGCTGACACCCAGTGACGTGGCCTCCACGCTGGGTGACTTTGGACTCCCAGAAGTACTAATTGCTCCCACGCAGGTGGCCAGGAAGTCAGGGCGGGAGGACGCTGGGTGGTCCCACCTGGAACAACACCAGGTGGCTGCCCACAAACAGTTTCTTCCCTTCCTCTCGCATTCCCCTCCTCCCGCCCCCCAAACTAGAGCAGGTTCTAGGCCAGACCACACCTTTAATGCAAATGAGCAAACAGAGGGACTTGGAGAACAAACAAGCTCTGCTGTAGGTGACCCAACCCAGTTATGTCAGAACAACTCACAGCCCTGCTCCTGTCAGTGCTCCCCCACCCCAGGGTGCGGTGGGGGGTGGCCAATGGAGAGGGCGGGCGGTGGCAGCGCCCGGCTCTGGGCCTCACCTGCCTCCTCCCTGGGTTGCCTCCCAAGAAATCCAGAAATCCAGAAATCTGTGAGCACGATGTTGGGAGAGGGGCCCACATGCCCTGGTCATGGTGGTGAGCTCTTGCTTTCCATCGTGATGAAATTTCTCTGCTAGGACATTGTCAGACATGAGAGAAAGTCTTGGCTCCCAGCTGATGGTTTCCCCAGCTCTGCAGTCTAGGGGAGGTGGGAACGTGGCCCCCTCCTCTCTCCAGTGCTCTTCTGATTACACGTGGCAGAGTCTGGAAGGAGGGGAGCTGGGACTGGGTTCCCTCAGGGGAATCTGTGCGGAGGGCCAGGGGTCAGGGTCCGTCTGGTCAGTCTCAAGGTCACAGACTACCATCCGGCCCTCCCCCCATGACCCAAGTGCTGGGGGGAGAGGGTGGAGGCGAGTTAGAACCAGAAGGGGTAAAGGTAAGTGCACATGAGGGCAGGCTCCGAAGAGGAAAAAAGAGAAAGCCTACCTCCCTCTGGACCCCTGGAAGGGGGGGCCCCCCGAGGGATGAGAGGGAGTTCAGGGGCTAAAAAGAAGAAAAGTTCAGAAGAAGGGGAACCCACTCATCTTAACTGTCTTCCCACAATGCCAACTGGCAACAGGGATGCAGGACAGGAAGAAAGATGGGGTGACAAGAGCTGGGGCCATCAGGGAAAGAGCAAAGCTCTCGTCTCCTGAGCGCCACAGGGAACCAGGTGGCAGGGCTCCCCCAGGCTTCCGGTCAGGTGGGTCATCTCTGGGAGCCACGTCTCCCCTTCCCACACCAGCCACTGGCTCCCCCCACTCTTCCACACACATGTGGTCAGTTGTTACCTTTTGCGATGCAAATACAAGTATAGTTGGGTGTTGGCCTCCCCTCTAGAAGGGCACCGGGCTCACAAAGTACACAAATGGAAGGTTTAGAAAGCCCAGGCCGACGTGACTCAGGCCAGAGATGTGGAGGTCAAATGGACCCCCAAGTGCCTCCCCCCAAGAGCCAAAGCACTTCGTTTGTGGAGCAAGGCGAGCCCCAGTCCATACCCTCGGGTACATCTGGGGTGCTCTTTACCTCCCTGAGATCATGTTCCTTCTGCAGGGAGCTCGTCCCGCCAGGTTGGTAAGGAGTCCTTCGGGGGTTATCGGGGGTCTTCTCTCCCACCCGGGGTTGCACCAGAACAGGAGGCGCTCGCTCTGGCCCGGGCTGCCCTCTTCCTCACCGTCCAAGCCCCCGTGATCCTTGGCCCAAGCCACCTCGTAGGGGTCTGGCCACCTCCTGGAGCCCACTCCTGGGGCCTGTGGGCCTCTTCTCCCTGCATCTCAGAATCACCCCCTGCAGACCTCTCTCAGGGACTCTTGGCACATGACTCAGGCTTCCAGCTCTTGGAAGCTCTTGGAAACAAATGGCTCTTGTTGGCCGTGAACGTCCCCGGGAAGGGAAAGGCAAAGCTTAGCTGCCTCACTGAAAGGAGATGACAGGAACACAGAGCCCCACACGATGTCTGTCCCACTTACATCCTCGCCAGGGCTCAGAGGGGGACACGCAGAGCATTACCCTATGGGGTTCCAACCTCAACAGAAGCCTGGGAGGGATGCTGATGAGGAAGCTGAGGGTCAGGGTCGATCTATCTGAGGTGGTACCTCTGGAAAATGGGGGTGCAGGGGAGCGGAACCCAGACCTGCACATGGCAGGCCCAGCTTTTCAAAAATAAGGCCACCTCATACCCATAACTGCATCTTCTCTGAGGGCTTCCCAGGAGCCAGGCTCTGGTCTCAGTGCTTTACATGGAACCCTTCGAGGTAGGTACCATTGTTTTCATTCTCACTTTGAAGCCTAGAGAGGCTAAGTGACTGTCCGAGGTCACAGAGCTGATGGGTGGCAAAGCTGAGACTTGATGCTGGGCGGTCCGCCCTCAGAGTCTGCACTGCTCCCTGGGACTCCATAGGCAAGGACAGGGGTGCAGGGAACGAAGGATGACAAAATTGCCTGGCATCACACTTACCCACCTCCCAGCAGTGTCTTCCCTCTGTTCAGTTAGACTGGGCTTGCCTCTGGAAGGCCCCAAAGACACACTTCAAGTGGTGGGCATATGGGTGCTGTGATCGGCCTTTGGTGGGGGAGGAGGGGAGCCCTGGCAGTCGAGGGAGGTCTTAACCCCATGGCAGGCAGGCAGCCTGGCAGGTACTTGCGGGCACCTCCCAGAATGGGGCGGCAGGGACGGCAGAGGAGGCACAAGGGCTTCTGCAAGGGCCAGTGAGTGCCCTGGTGGGCCAGTGGCCTGGGGCAGCACAGGAGAAGCTGCCAGGTGACACTGGTTCCTGACTCGCTTTGGGGATACCCCAGTGGGGACCTCCCATGCAACATGCATCTCTCACCTAAACCCAGCCTCTCTGGAAACTCCTGCTGCTACTGCCTGGCAGGCCCAGGGGTTCTGCTGGAGCTCCAGAGAGCTGGGAGGGTGGGGGTGAGGAGGAGAAAGCAACTGCCCTCCCCTGGACTCCAGACAGGATGTGGTCTCCAAGAGAAAAGGAGGAGGAGGACATGGGGCCACCAGCCTCCCCACTAGCTCGTTGCTGGGGGCTGCAGGAGAGGTAGGTGTGAGGAGCTGGGCAGAGCTTGGGGCAAATCCCAGCTCTGCCTTAACTTGCTGTGTGACGTTGGGGCAGTTAATTCCCCTCTCGGAGCCTCTGGTCCCTGTCTACAGGTCCTGACACCCACCCCACCGAGGAGTTGTGGGGAATAAAATGACGAAACGATGAGGAACTGGCCCACGCAGGACACAGAGCGAGCGTGTTTCTGTTTCACTGCCGTATCATCTCATCTCAGTAAATATTTCCTGAGCACATTACATGCTGGACACTATTGTGCTCGCTAGGCAGGAAGGGTGGGGAGGCAGATATGTGTAAGACACGGCCGTGCTTTACCGCAACCGCAGTCCTGGGGGGCAAGGAACAATGATAACTCAGTGGCAGCCCTGCTAGTTAAAAGTGCCAAGGTGTTTCATTAAGAATTTTATTAAGGTAGAAATTACCCTGTGCTTCATCATCTTAGAGGTTCAGCCCATCTTTCTCAAAGTGTGGTCAGAAGACCCCCCAAACCAGATCCCTGGCTCCCACTCCGACTGTGCCGCAGCAGCATCTCCGGTGACAGGGCCCAGGAGTCTGCATTTTAGCAAGCTGCCCACAAGATTTGGAGCAGGCGAGGATCTGCGAAATCCTGCCAGGCCGCTGGCAGGGCAGGCTGGGTGGCATCAAATGGGTGCTGGGTGTTGTGGGCATTGAGGGCTGGAGGGGGAAGTGGGCCTGCCTGGGGAGGTCAGAGGCCAGGCCACACAGAGTGCCCTGGGGGACAAGCGATGAGCTGGGAGGCCTTGCAGCCTGGCAGGGATGGCGGGGTGAGGGTGGGGGGAAGTGGTCCGTGCAGTGGGACCCTGCTGGAGAGGGCGTCTCTGCTCCCTGCCCCCTGCAGCCCCTCTCAGAGAGGCAGCAGGTCCAGGCAGGGATGTGATGCCGCTGAAGTTGCTTCTTGAAGCAGAACACGAGACTAAGACAGTTCCCATCCTGTGTTAAACAGAGACCAAGAGGAAATGACTCCGTGACTTGCTCCGGGAATGGGAAGACTGTGCGCTAATGGACTAGTCTACTAAGTACCAGATGCAGACCCACTTCGCGCCCCTTCTACCCGCCCCCGCCCCCTCGGGTCCCTGTGCACTGTCCTCTGTCCCAGCAATTTCCCGCTGCTTCAGGCAAGTGGAGGCTCTCAAATCATATCAGTGCTCTCCCCCCCACCCCCGCCGCCTGCTCCCCATTTTGGACACTTGCTGACAGCCTGTCAGAGCTGCAAGAGGTCTAGGAAACTCAGCTTTACTTCATCAGTGGATTTCTGGAATCTAGGGAAATGCATGGTCGACTTCTTGCCAACAACTTTGGTTGGTGCCTGTGATGTAAAAAGAAATGTATATGTGATCGGGGTGCCTAGGTGGCTCAGTCAGTTGGGCTTCTGCCTTGGGCTCAGGTCCTGGGATTGAGGCCCATGTTGGGCTCCCTGCTCAGCTGTGAACCTGCTTCTCCCTCTCCCTCTGCCTGCTTCTCCCCCTGCTTGTGCTCTCTCTTTCTCTCTCTCAAATAAATAAAACCTAAAAAAGGGGAAATGTATATGATCTTTGTCCCCTGACTCTGGAACAGAGCTCTTAAAACCCTTGGAATTTCCCAAAGTATTAGGAGTGTCATTCATCAGGAGCCCCTTTTGAGCACACCTGAATGTAGGCTGATGGGGTGACTTAGGACGGAGCCCCTAGATTGCCTCGGGATGGGGCTAGCCACCAGAAACACTGAGTAATTAGAGAGTTGGAACATTCAGACCCAGACAAGGACCTCCTGGAAAGGGGAAGGGAGGTAGTGGCCACGCATGAAGCTCTATAGAGATCATCGAACAGCAGGTGGCCATGTGGAGATTTGGGGAGAGGGCATGCTTGGAGCATCTGGAAGCTCCAGACCCTTTCCCACATCTCTTCCCCTGTGTATCTCTTCCACTTGGCTGTTCCTGACCTTTATCCCTTATAAGAAACTGGTAAATGTAAGTAAATGCTCCTCTGAATTCTGTGAACCACTTTAGCAAATCGATCAAACCCAAGGAGGGGGTCGTGGGAACCTCTGATCCACAGCCAGTGGGTCGGAAGCCCAGGTGAACAACATAGGGACTTGGGATTGACATCTGAATGAGGGGATAATCCTATAGTACTGGGCCCTTATCCTTTGGGATCAGATGCTATCTTCAGATAGAGAGTGTCAGAACTGAGTTAAATTTGTGGGATACCCGGGACACCTGAGTGGCTCAGTGGTTGAGCGTCTGCCTTGGGCTCAGGTCATGATCCTGGGGTGCTGGGATCAAATCCCGCATCAGCTGCCTGCAGGGAGCCTGCTTCTCCCTCTGCCTGTGTCTCTGCCTCTCTCTGTGTCTCTCACGAATAAGCAAAGAAAATCTTTTAAAAAAACTGTTGTGGGACACCCGGTCAGTGTCCACGGAGAATTGCAGAACTGTTTGGTGGTACGAGAAAAAATATATGCATCAGAGGTCATTTTGGCTTAAGAAAATAAAGACCCGTCCCCCTTCTTACACTCTGAACGCACAGATTGAACCTTGCCTACTGAGTAGTGGCCTCAATAGGTTTGCAGAATAACGAGCCCTGCTGACACCTTGACTTTAGCCCAGCGAGACTGATTTTGGACTTCTGACTTTCTGTGAGAGAACAAACTTGTGTGGTGGTGAAGTCACTAGGCTTGCGGTAATTTGTTTTAACAGCAATAAGGGACTCTTACACCTGCCACACGGGAGAAAGCCTCTGAGACGGGCCGTGGGTGCAGGGCGCTCAGTCCACGTGGCGGAAACAACTGCACCTGGGCTGGGGGATGTGGGGCTTCTGCGGGGCTCAGGTGCTCAGTGACAGTTGGGTGAGGGTGGGAAGCAGCCAGATGGGAGGAGGCACCACAGTGCAGAGGCTGGGCTGCCACGTAGGCTAGTTTCAAGAAGGTCGCTGGGCTGCAGGGAGGTGGGGGGCAGTCACAGGGGCTCGGGGAGCAGGGGTAGTGCAGAAGGCCCGTGTAAGAAAGGATGCACGTGTGTGGGATTGGCTCCCAAAGGAAGAAGAGAGCAAGGTTGATGGCACCAGCTGGCGCCCAGAAGAGGGGGCAGCAGAGGAAACAGGTTTGGTGGTGACAAGATGTTGTCACTTGCGAGGCCTTTTATTTTTATTATTATTATTTTTTTAATAAATTTATTTTTTATTGGTGTTCAATTTGCCAACATATAGAATAACACCCAGTGCTCATCCCATCACAGGGCCTTTTATGTCACCAATCCTTTCTCTCCCTGGACCTCAGTTTCCCTGTTAGTAAAGTGAACCCTGCGAACAGTCAGTGAACCTGAGGCCACACGGAGAGACCCTTACCCGCGGCCCACCTGCCTCCACTGGGGGAGCGTGGTTCCAGGCGGTGTCCACCAGAGGCCAGGGAGGCCTGCCGCCTCCTTAACTCCAGGGTGTCATGACCACCCTGTGCTTCCACATGCTCCCATGTGGGCCATTGTGGTTCTTGGCATCTGTGTCACTTTGGGTCCTGTGGGAGGAGCTAGGGGTGCAGGAGGTTTGTCGAGGCTTAAACTTGTGGCAGACAGGGAGGGGAAGATGCAGGGCAGGCCCTGCACAAGCCTCACAAAGTCCCCCCCGAGCCCCCACCCAGCAGGGACCCCTGGAGCACAGACCGCCAGTCTGAGGGGTCCTCCACTTCCACCTGCGCACGGGGAGGTCCCTGAAACCTGCTGTGCTCACACATATTGGCTGAGGGCTGCTGATGGAAGGTGCTGGAAGCTGTCCTCTGGCTGCACTCCCTGGAGGGGGTCTGCAAGTACTTTCCTGGAGACAGACGGGACAGGCCGCAGCCTCCCCTTCTTTCAAAGTGATGTGCTCCACAAACACCCCGTTTCCTCATCAACCTTTGCCGGTTGGTCTCCTTGAGTAGCCCAGTGTAGACCCTCCCTTGCACATGCGGTTTTTAGGGCCTGGGGCCAGTCTGCACAATGGCAGAGCCTGGACAACCCGAGGCACCCAGAGGAATCAGAGCTCAGGCCTCCTCGCCCTGCTGGGAGGTTTGCACAAATTAGCACCCACTCCTCGGGTTTCATATGGCACACCAGCAGCCCCAGGGAGAGGATCCAAAATGCGAATTGAGGAGGGGCCACACGGCCCTCCAGGGGAACGGCAACCGAAGGACGAAGGACGGAGAGCCCTGGTGGTTTGCAGGAGCCTGGGTGCCCCACCACACACTCCCAGCACAGCTCCACCTCTCAGTACCGGCGGGGTCCCAGGGCACTTTGGAAGGTGTTTTTCCAAAATCTGTGAGGCTGAGAGTGCTCAAGGAGATAAGATTGTCGGGGAGGACTGGGCTGCAGACGCTCTGCTGGGCTGTCTCCCTCCCCCCCGCCTCTCAGGCACCATCATGCCCATCTGCCATGGTGGAGCACTTGGGCAGGGCCTGCAGCTCCCCTCTCCTGGGTCCAGATGGCCATCCCAGGCCGTCCTCCCCCACTCTCCCCACTGCCCTCGCCCCCAGCCCCCCTCAGAGCCAGGGCCTGGGCAGAAGCCAGCACTGCTTCCCAGCACCTTCTCCTTCCCAGGTGGAGGGTCCTCGGTTGTCATGGAGACCGGGCCTGCCCACCCTCCCTCAGCCTTCCCTGTGGGGAGGGGGAGGATGGCTGGGGTGGAAGACAGGAGGCTGGACGGATACCCAGATAGGGATCGAAGGAGAAAAATGCCCCCCCCCCCCCACACACACACACGAGTGCCTGAGAAAGGATGAGCAGAGTATATGAGGTTTGTTGTGACTGTCCCTGTTGGGTACAGGGTCGACAGGGTGTAAACACGTATGCAAATGTGTCCAGGGCCAGGTGTCTGTGTCAGTGGAACATGTTTCAGGGACCTGAGCAGACGAGAATGTGTTTATCCGGTGGTGTGTTGGGTGATCCTGTGTGTACCGTAGTGCATGGGAATGTGTATCTAGTGACTGGTGTGCTGGTAAGAGCGTGTTTATGAGCTGTGGTGACTGTGCATGTGTCTAGGAGAATGCACATGTTGTGGGGTTTGCAAGTGCTCTGGTCTCCCACATGCCTTGTCCCTAAAAGCAGGCTGACTAGGACTCCTCAGCTCCTACCCACTGGGTGAAAAGGTGGACTTTGGGTGCTAGACACTGGGTGGTCAATGAACAGTGGGTGAGGGAACCTTGGAAGAAGCAAGAAGGAGCAGGGACCTTGGTGCCAAGGCCTGCCTAGCCCCTTTTGCCTTCATAGTGAGATCGTGCTGCCTTCCCCCTTCCTCATCTCCTTCAGATGGTGAGCCGCCTGGACAGGGATTATGCTTCCCCCTTGAAGTAAGTAACTGTCCAAGCTAGGCCCTGATTTTTTCCCTTAAATCAGAAGTTTCCAGAGCATAGGGCTGTGTCCTTACATTCTTATTGGAATTAGGTTCTCAGATAAAATACAGAATGCTCAGTTAAATTTGAATTTCAGATAAAAAGTGAATATTTTTTTTTAGTAAAATGCATCCCAAAGAGTACATGGAATATACTTATACTAAAAAATTACTCATTGTGTCTCGAAATTCAAATTTAACTGAATGTCCTATATTTTTATTTGCTAAATCTGGCAACCCTATACTGGAAGCCCCCCAAAGACACAAATAGGTTGGAATGAAAGGATGGAAAAAGATATCCTATGCAAAGATAGACCAAAATAAGGCAGAGTGGCCATACATACTAATACCAGGCAAAAGAGATTTAAAATAAAAAATTGTTACCAGAGACAAGAATATTATATATTCATAAAAGGGTCCATCCAACAAGAAGATATAAGGACATAAACAAATGTGCACTTAGCAACAGAGTCCTGAAATACATGAAGCAACCATTGACAGAATTGAAAAGAGAAGTACACAGTTCTGCAATTATAATAAAAGGCTTTAATACTCCACTTTCAATAATGCATAGGACAACTATGAGAAAGATCAACAAGGAAATAAAGGACTTGAACAGAGTTATAAACCATAGACCTGAAAGGCATATACAAAATATTCCACCCAACAACAGCAGAATACATATTCTTCCCCAGTGCACATGGAAGGTTCTCCAGGATAGATCATATGTTAGGTCATAAAACAATTCTCAGTGAATCTTGGAAATGTACCTCATCCAAACTATCTTCTCCAACCACTATCTTCTCTAGTTTCCAGTGGGACGAAACTAGAAACCAACAAAGAAGGAAAACTGGAAAATTCACAAATATGTGAAATCAAACAGCACAGTCTTAAGTAACCAGTGGGTAAAAGAAGAAATCACAAGGGAAATGAGGAAGTTAGAAAACACTTTTATACAATACAAACAAAAACACAACATACCAGAACTTCTAGGATTCAGAGAAAGCAGTGCCGGGAGGGAAATTTGTAGTGGTAAATGCCTACATTATAAAAGGAGAAAGTTCTCAAATTAGTACCATAACTTTACACCTTAAGAAACCAGAGAGAAGAGAGGCACCTGGCTGGCTCAGTCGGTGGAGCATGAGACTTTTCATCTTGGGGTTGTTAGTTCCCCACATTGGGCCTAGAGCTTAATTAAAAATAAAATCTTTAGGGACACCTGGGTGGCTCAGTGGTTGAGCGTCTACTTTTGGTTCAGGTCATGATCCCGAGGTCCTGGGATGGAGTGCCCTATTGGGCTCCCTGCAGGAAGCCTGCTTCTTCCTCTGCCCATGTCTCTGCCTCTCTCTGTGTGTCTCTCATGACTGAATAAATATAATAAAATCGTTCAAAAAATCAAAAAATAATAAAAAATAAAATCTTAAATAAATTAATAAAAAGAGCAATCTGAACCCAAAGCAAGCAGAAGGGAGGACTTAATAATGACTAGAGCAGAGATAAAACCAAATAGACATTAGAAAAGCAGAGAAAGCTGATGAAACCAAAAGTTGTTTCTTCGGGAAGTTTACAAAATTGACATAACATTAAGGAAAGAGGTAAACCTCAAGCAACTAAGGTCGGAAATGATACTGGAGGCATTACTACCAACTCTACAGAAATTTTAAAAGGTTACGAGAGTACAACCAACCAACTGAAAGCCAAAAAACTGGAGGACCCGGATAAAATGCACAAATTCTTAGAAAGACACAAACTACCAAACTTGACTCCAGCAGAAAATGAAAATCTGGACAGAACTGTAAGAAGTAAAGAGATTGAATCTGTAATGAAAAATCTCCCAACAGAGCCAAGCCCAGAACTGGAAGGCCTCCCTGGTGAATTCCACCAATCATTTAAAGAAGAATTGACTCCCATCTTTCCTAAACTCTTCCAAAAAAAAGAAGAGGAAGGACTCCTTCTCACTCATTCTTGGAGGCCAGCATTACCATCATACCAAACCCAGAGGAAGATGTTACAATATCCTTTGAGAACATTGGAGGGGTTAAGTTCTACATAACTACTGTATTTATTGTTGTGTGTGTGTGTGTGTGTGTGTGTGTGTGTGTGTGGACTGGGCAAGGGGGTATTATAAGTCAGCTTTTACTTACTATTTAATAAACAGTGTTTTCAACATGAGTCAATTTAGAGGACTGCCAATCATACAGAGGGCTTCATCACACCTAAACTAAGCTTCTACACAGCATTGTTTGGAGAACACTTCAATTACAGTGAATTCTTTCAAGCTTTGGGCATCCTTTGTGTCTTCATAGATTCAAAATCATCAGTGACTACAGTACAGGGTCATTGTAAAAATGAAGAAACAGAACATGAACTGGTCGACTGTCATCTCTCTAAAGCAATGGGTCAAGATCATGTCAATAACCTCTTTCAGCTATTTTCTCTGATTTTTTGGAGAAAAAAAAAAAACTTGAGGTTTTACCAAGTGGAGTGAAAGTTTTCTGGAAAAGATCTTTTACTGGAAGTTTTTGACTATGGAAACATTTGAAAACCACTGTAATCAATACTAAAGAAACAAAGAAATAAATGCATTGTAATTTCTAGATTTTGTTGTGTAATAATCTCGACCAAATTTATCCTTATATTTAAGACTTCTCCTACTTATATATCTGTTGCTCCATGTGGAAGAAAGTTTTCCGAGGTTAAAATTAATCATTGTTATTTCATGAATTATGAGCAAACATGGATGGGCAACTCTGGCTGCAGTGTCATGAACTGAATGTGATTTGGGAAGATTAATTCGGATACATTTCCATATTTGCAGATGCTGTAATGTGATTATTTGCTACCTCAACAGGCTACTATAGAGATACAAGTTTTTTGTGTGTTTTCAAATATATATTAATGTAACTAAAAAGTATTAATCATCGCTATTTTCCTTTTTTGTACTTGTAAATTTTTTATTGGCATGTGTGTGTATATATATATATATATATATATCTTTTAAAAACATTCTCATTGTCTGCATCTCTTCCAGCAATTTTTATTACTCCTGTCTTTTTTTATTTTATTATCTTATTTTTATCTTATTTTTTTTATCTTATTTTTTAAGAATTTTTATTTATTTATTCATGAAAGACCCAGAGAAAGGCAGAGATACCGGCAGAGAGAGAAGCAGGCTCCCCATGAGGAACCCAATGCAGACTCGATCCCAGGACCCTAGGATCACAACCTGAGCCAAAGGCAGATGCTCAACCACTGAGCCACTCAGGTGCCCCTGATTATTTCTTTCATTGCAGGATTATAGCTACTAGTAAGTTCCTTGTACAGCGGAATGAATGACCCTCACTCTAGGAGCCAGATGCTCTAGAAAGGGTCACTGCCTGGGAGAGCAGTTGCCTATGACCTTGAGACCAGGCCTACCTGATACTCTATGCCCACTTCACCCCTTTCTGGAACCTGGAATAATACCTGCTGAGGTGCCCAGTCTTAGATGGTGTTTCCACAGCATGCCTCTCGCCCCGCCCCAGGCCTGGCTGCTTTGTCTGCCATGTGCTTCTAGGCCCCGAGCCAGCAGGGAGGCAGACCAGGGTGAGAGCAGAAGGGAGCCTCACGGTGTTAATTGGTGCTAACGAATTCCTGCAGCCCCATCTTTACTCCACCACTATAGGGAGGCAGCTGAACCTACTGCTAGCTTTGTACTTTGCACCCTAAAGTCAAGCAGCCCCATTCCCCTGCCCTAGGTTCCCTGAACACATGAGAAGGGGGAGAAGGAAAAAGGGTGGTTTTTTTTGTTTGTTTTTAAGATTTTACTTATTTATTCATGAGAGACACAGAAAAAGAGGCAGAGACACAGGCAGAGGGAGAAGCAGGCTCCCTGCAGGAGCCCGATGTGGGACTCCGTCGCAGGACCCTGGGATTACAACCTGAACTAAAAGCAGATGCTCAATCACTGAGCCACCTAGGTGCCCCAAGAGGGTATTAATATTAAAAATAGTCAGTGCCTTCTTTGGGCCAGGATCCCTCCTATGCACTTTTCATATATGTAACTCATTTTACCTTCATGGCAAAGCAGATATTACTAGGAATCCCAATAGACTGCTGATAAGTAGCTAATATGTTCTGAGTCCTTACACCTTCCAGGCCCCATCCCAGGCCAGATACAGACTTTGCCCCAGTAGGTGGCTGCGATCATTCATTATCCCTAGCTGATAGCATAAGAAACTAGGGCCCACAGAGGCTAAGGAATTCAACCAAGGTCATACAGCCAGCAAGTAGCAGAGAGGGGATTGGGACTCAGATCGGGCTGATTCTAAAGTCTTATGCTCCTGATGGCCACACAAAACATCCTCTCTGGTGGGCTCCTACTTAAAATCCTGTCTCTATCCCGTGGATACAGGAGGGCCCTACAGGGACACCAGCCCCTCCCCTCCAGCCTTGGGGCGCACACCTGTGGGGAGTCAGCACACTCTACAGGGACTTGTTTCCAGCCATAGATGCTTTACTTTCCCCCGGGCTACTACCTGCCCCCTCCCTGCATGGTGACCCATCCCTGCTCCAAGGGCCTCCTCCGTGTTTAAAGCTTTCCTCTGCTGGCCTGAAATATGGGGTCAGAAGTCAAAAGGGCAAATGGGCTTGTACCGCCAGGTGCTCCTGGGGGGAATGCGGCAGGAGCCAAGGCTTTGGAGGCCCAGGTTTGGCCTCTCTTGGCTATTGATTTGGTGGGTCCCAAAAGGAAGGATTACAGCAACAGCACACACACACACACACACACACACACACACACACTTGCTCACTCATGCCTGACTCAACTGACCTCACCGCAGCTCAGGGACCCGAGGGGGTCAGTGCAAAATGTGCAATAAAAAACTCGGACCAGCTGCTCCCCACACTCCTTCTTGGGTCTGACATTTTCTGCTCTTTGACGTCTAAGCTTCAAATTTCTCTTCTTAAAGTAGGCATTAAAACTACCTATTCCACAGAGTTATTGTAAGAAATAAATGAAACGGTGTGTGTCATGTGCCTGAGGTTGGTCTGGGCTCACACTAAGTCCTGCAGAAATGTTGGCTATGATCATCACTTGTTATTATGAAACCAGTCCTCAGTGATCAGGCATTGGGACCAACCCCTGGGGCTTGGTCAGCCTGAAAAGCATGGGGATAAAACAGGAGGTTGAATACAAGCATTAGGCCTTCTAGAAACCTCTTTGCCACTGACTGGCTGGGCGACCCAGGGCAAGTTGCCTGTTCCCTACTCCACCTGCTGCTACCCCTCCTCTGCCAAGCCCATGCTTTTGTTTCTCATCTATAAAGTCAGGATGGGAGTAAGAATTAAATGAAATCGTGTGTACAGAGTGCTTAACACAGTGCCTAGACATAAATGGTGCCTATTATCATCATTATCACTACTCACTCTCTGAGGGGTTGTCATGGGGATGGGAACAAAAGAACAAGTATTCTTTTCCTTGATTCATAATGAAGGATATTGGGACCCAAAAAGTCAAAATGACCGACCTGAACTCCACCGCCGATTTCTGGTGCAGCTGGGATTTAATAACATAATATCACTGATCCCTCATACCAATAAACCAACTTGCTGTCTACAAACGATCTCCATGGTCACAAGCGTGTTTATCCTAGTCTCAGACCTGGGTCATTTTGCTTCTGGTTTTTAAGATAGATTTTTATTCTTTAGGGCAGCTTTAGGTTCACAGCGAAACAGAGCAGAAAATACAGAATTCCCGCACACCCCTCACCCCTTCTATAGACAGAGCCTCTGTCTCTATCAGCATCCTGCATGCACCAGAGTGGGACATTTGTTACCATCCACGAACCTGCATTGACACATGGTTGTCACCCAAAGTCCATAGTTTACGTTTAAGGTTCCTGCTTGGTGTGGGTTTTGACAAATGTGCGATGTTGTGTGTCCGCCGTTACAGGACCATACAGGATGGTTTCACTGCTCTGAAATCCTCTGTCTGCCTATTAAGGCATCCCTTCTCCCCCTTAACCCCTGGCAACCTCTGATCTTGTTACCATCTCCACAGTTTTGCCTTTTCCAGAATGTCCTGTGGTTGGAATCATACTGTATGTGGCCTTTGCAGAGTGGCTTCTTTCACTTCGTAATATGCAAAGTTTCCTCCATGACTTTTCATGGCTTCAAGGCTCATGTCCTTTTAGTGCCGAGCACTATTCCATTGTTTATCCGTTCACCTGCTGAATGACGTCACGGTTGCTTCCAAGTTTGGGCAATGATGAATAAGGCTGTTTACTGCTGTAAACACCACACACAGGTCTTGTATAGACGCAAGCTTTCAACCCCTTTGGGTAAATGCCAAGGAGCACAGTGGCTGGATTGTATGGCACGAGTATGTTTAGTTTTGTAAGACACTGCCAAACTGCCTTCCAAAGTGGCTGTGCCACCTTGTGTTCCCACCAGCAATGAACGAGATGCCCTGTCGCGCCACATCCTGACCAGCATTTGCTGTCATCAGTGTTTGGGAAATTTGCCCCCATTTTGCAGGTGGGGGGACTGAGGTGCAGAGAGGTAAAGGCTTCGCCCCGGCAGTGACAGATTGTCCTCCCACTCCACCTTCTCCCTGTGCACATAGCTCTCACGGCGCGTAGGCTGCTGCGTGTTCTTTGGCTAAGGAGTCGTTTTCTAGTGGGCTCTGTGCCCTTCCCAGCAGGCTGCAGAGGGGAGAGTCTCACCTGCAGGGAGAAACTACTTTGGTGAGTCACCTGAGTGAGCATCCGTGCAGAGGCGATCCTGTGCAAAGGGCAGACCTGCTGGGTGGGCTGTTTCTCTTTCCCTCTGTGGACGGCCAGGTGGTGCTGCAGGAAGGGCTGTCTTGCTTAGAGTTGCAAATGAGTCTGTATCCCAGTTCTGCCTCTCAGTAGCTCTGCGGCTGTGCATTCAAGTCACCTGCCCTCCCACCTGAAAAAGGAATGCCGCTCCATGGGGTTGTTGGTAGGGTCAAAGCAGACTGTGCAGGTAAAGTGCTGACAGGTAACACACCAGTTACTTAGACCTTAGACCATCTATATTCAGCAGGGATATTGCTCTATATCTTCTTTTTTTGTGATGTCATTATCTGGATTTGGTGTCAGGGCAATTCTGGCCCCATAGAATGAGTCAGGGGCTATTGAGGGTCTTAATCATGAAATTGTAAGACATTGGAGGAAACTTCTGGGTGGTGACTGGGTGTCAGGGGTACCAGGTGACTGGGTATCCTTGGAATGGAAGGGCTTTATGCTGAGCCAGCCGGGAGGAGAATGCATGGCGCATTCCTTGGGTGCCAAAGGGGGAACCAGGCACCAAGGGGCAGAGGGAGCAGGACCTGGGGGGAGGAGGGCCACTGTCAGGGACTGGGCTGGCTGAAGGGCATCTGGGAAGGGCAGCCCGGCTGTGAGTGTATCTCTAAGACCAAGTCTCTGAGGCCTCACACCTGCCTTCCAACTTGAGAAGCTCCTCTCCCATGAGGCAATCAGGATACTTGCCATTCCTACTCCTGGGGGCATCTTCAGGATCAGCCTATGGGAGCTAAGGGGGGCTAACTCTGGGCAGTACCCGGGGCCACTGAGTCTGCACATGTTATTTCAAGCTAAAGCACAAAAATCCAGAGCCATGGCCCCCTCTCTGGAGCTGCAGCAGGCTGACTCACCTCACCCCTTCCTGCTCCCTATCAAGCCTGTAATCTCCATGTCTTCAGTGGAAAGATCTTAAAAGCTTCCAGCTATGAATTTGAAGCCCAGGTTAAAATGCAGCACCACTGCCTGAGGGATGGGAGGTAAAACAGCCCCTTCCTACTGGTTCTGCGTGGTTTGTAAAGCACCTTCCCATCAGCTGGTCCACTGGGTGCCCACCGGACTCTGCAGAAAACCGGTGCTTCTCGGAATCCCAGGAGGACTTATTTAAACACACCCTGGACCTACCTCCAGAATCTCTGTGTCAGTAAGCCTGGTATGAGGCCCAAGAACCTATGTTTAGAACAGCTCCCAGGTGAAGCTGCTGCTGCTCTGGGACCCAGGCTTCGAGAACCACCGATGTAAGGTGTTACCAAAGTTGAGATGCAAAAGGAGCTCAAGGCTGGGAACCTGGTTCCGCGTCCCAGGTGGCTCTGTACCAGCGACTGCTCACACCCTCTGTTGGTGGTTGGCGGCACGGCGGGCTTTTCTTCCCCTTTCTTTTCTCTTTTGAACATTTTTCATTTTTTCTTTTTTAAGATTCTATTTATTTAGAGAGAGAGAGACAGAGAGAGTAACAGAGATAGCAAGAGAGAGCACGAGCAGGGAGGAGAGGGAGAGGCAGGCTCCCCGCTGAGCAGAGAGCCCCACGCTCGGCTCCATCCCAGGACCCCAGGATCATGACCTGAGCCGAAGGCAGACCCCCAACCCACTGAGTCCCCCAAGCACCCTATTTTTCATCTTTGATAAATGTTTGCCAATGGATAGTTCTAGAGTAGATGGGTTCTGTTATCTCATTCCACAAAGGAGTACGCCGTGCCTGGCGAGGCTATGGTGCTTTGATAAACCACAGGATCATGGGTGGCAAAGCTTGAGCTAGAACTCCCATCTCCTGATTCCCTTCCCGGTGCCCTGGAGGAGTCCTAATCCACAGGCTGCTCGGGCAGATACACAGCCCCCAGTGCTCTCTCACTGAGATCCTGTGCCAGCTCTCTGGGCCAACGTCATTACCTCCACATTGGAGAGGAGGAGATGGGGTACGAGGAGGTCAAACTAGTGTCCTGATCACACAGATAGTGGAGGCGGTAGGGGGGTGGTGGGTGGTGCAGAATTTGAGCCCAGGCACTGCAGCTTTCGAGCACAGCACCCAAGCACTGCGCTGTTTCTGGAGCACATCTGTCTCTGGGCTGCATGTGCAATGCCTGAGAGGGAGCCCTGCAGGGCAAGCCATCCTCCCCGCCTGTGGCTGAATGTGTCTGTTGGCCACCAGGGCCTGAGGGAGAGCTGCGGCAGCAGACAGGGCTAGGGGGAGCTGACCCCGGCTTCCCTCACTGTGCACCGTTATGCAGCTCCTCCTCCTTCATCCGTTTCCGTACATCCCACATATACACGACATGCATATGGACACACACGCCCATACTCACACACACGAGCTCACAGAGGCACAGAGTGGGTCACGGATGAACAGCCTGTAGCCCAGCTGATGGCGTCCCCAGCCAAGGACGCAGATGTGTCTGCTTTCAGGAGGCTCACCGACCACCACCCCTCCGATATGGGGTGAAGGATGACACCCCAGAACAGCACCCCTCCCTCCCCAAATCAGCATTATGTGTGTTCTATAGGGGCCATGGAGAAAAAGGGTGAGGGACAAGGAGAGAGAGTGGGTGAGAGAAAGAGCAAGACAGACAGGGACATGGAGATAAAAACAGAGATGAGAGGGCAAGAGAGTGGAGCTGGAGGAGAGAGGGGAGACAGAGACAGGGCATGAACGTCCAGCGGCGGGGAGGAGAGAGGAGAGCCCCCACCCGGGCATGAAGAGCAGTGGAGGGCCTGAGGAGGTGGAGGGCAGAGTGGGAAATGCAGGCATGAGGGGTGTGTGTCGGTGAAGAAGTGTGGAGAGGACACAGTCATGCAGATTGGAAGCCAGGAGGGCGGGGGCAGTAGAGACACGGGGTGGAGAGCACCTGGGAACTGAGGCATGTAGCCGGGGAGAGAGATTGGGGCAACAGGGAAAAAAAGACAGGAAGGGAGAAATTGAACCCATGAGAATTGTACAGAGGGAAGGGGATGAAGCAGGGTGCTGGAGTTGCTGTGTGCTGGAATCACCGAAGCAAGGAGCAGCTCCTGTCCTCAAGCGTGTCCTACTGCACGTGCCAAACACACCAACAGGAAGCGACAAAACAATGCACAAGCACAGAAGGTAACTCAGGGAGTATGGAAAGTAGCACTGAGGCTGGGCGGCTACCGTCCTACTCATACATAGTCCAGGAAGGCTTCCTGGGGGAGGCAACATCTAAGGAGAGCATGAGGAAGACTCTGATAAGTACTGAGAAGGAGAGATGGGCAAGAGTATGATGAGACAGGAAGCCTGAAGATTAAAGGGGCTGGAGCAGGTCTTGGGGAATCCTGTTCGGGCTTCATCCTGATGGCCCCGGGGAGCCCCTGATAAGTTTCAGGGAGGCAGATCTGTGTGTGTTTGTTCAGGAGGGCATGGGCTGCTGGGTAGAGAAAGGATTGGTGGGCATAAGACAGGAGGTGGGAGGACCAGGTGGAAGCGGCCCAAGCGAAGCAGAAGGCTGTGTTAGGGCAATAATAGTGGAGGCAGAGAGGAGGGGAAGGACTGACGGGCAGTGAGGCCTGCAGGCCCCGTGGACTCAGTACCCAGGGCAGGCGTGCGTGTGTCCTGGGATGGCATGAATGGGGCAGCCAGGCCTCCCTCCTCTGGGGCTCCATGGCTTTGGCCATCTCCCCTGATACCCTGATACTGGGTAGCGCTCATGCCTGGTCTCGGATGTGTCCCCACGTCTGTGGGCAGGTGGCACCCAGCATGGTGCCGGGGCGCATGAACCCACTAGGCAGGGCACAGCCTGCAGTTGAGAGCACCGATGCCTCCCTCCAGGGTGCTGGGACTGGAGCCAGGGGGTCACTAAGGCGGAAGCTAAACGTGCCGGCTTACTGGATCAGCTGACCAGTTACCCAGCATCTGCGTGCCAGCTACTCCTTGTGATGAGAAAGAGAGAACACATGGTCATAGCCCATCCAAAGAGACAGGTCCAATCTACTTAGTTAGGATAATTATCAGGCAGTTCGAATCAGGCCATCGTGGAGGTGGTGTCAGGAGAGCTGCATAGAGGAGGGGCCATTTGAGCTGGGCTTTGAAGGGTGAACAGGAGTTTGCCATGCAGTGAAAGAGGCGGTAGAGGCATCCGAGGCCAAGGAGAGAGCATAGAGCAAAGCACCAAGACATGAAAGCGTCTAGCGGAGACCAGAGCCGCTACTGTACACTCTACTCCACAGATTGTTTTTGTTTTGGGATTTTTTTTTAAGATTTTATTTATTTATTCATGAGAGACACAGAGAGAGAGAGGTAGAGACACAGGCAGAGGGAGAAGCAGCTTCCACACAAGGAGCCCAATGCAGGACTCGATCCCGGAACCCCGGGATCACGCCCTGAGCCAAAGACAGACGCTCAACTGCTGAGCCACCCAGGTGCCCCATAATACTGATCTTATATTGGCATCTCTTCCTTCCCAGACTCACTACTCACCCCCGTCCCCTCTGTCCCACTCCTACTTGCTGGGATCACTTTCCAAGTAAACCACCTGCACCCAACTCCTTTCTCAGGCTCTGCTTTGCGGAGAATGCAAACTAAGATGAGCCCAGGAGCCCAGGACGTTGCTGGAGCCCAGGGCAGGAGGAGTTGGGGTATAGACAACTGCACCACGGAAGACGCATTTCTGAATATCTTCGATGGGCCAAACCCTTGACTTGACAAAGGGATGCAGAGTTCTCTGAGAGGGTCCACGCTCTCCCAGACCTCCGTCCTGGTGGGGAGATGAGACAAGGGGGGGTGAGCCACCAGCTCGTGAGGGATCAGAAACGTTCTCTGTCTGCCTTTGGAGCATGTCACGTGGGTTGTGGGCAGCAGATTGATGTTCCTAATTACATTTGGCTCAAGCTGATATTAAGTATTTGTCTCATTCCCAGAGCCCACAATGCCGGCGGATGGTGGGGAAGGTGCCAAGAGCCATGCTGGCGAGCTGAGGCTAACAATCTGGGATTTTAAATATCCATGAGAGATAAAAGTGGACAAGTACAGCCATGGGGGAAGGGTGATTGGTGTTTTGGGGTTGTCCTTTAACGTCTTCCAAGAAGGGCTGGAGGGGCCCCGGAAAGGTCTTGAGTTCCATCCTCCTGTCTCCAAGACTGACCTACCCAGACAATCCAGACAGGGAATGTGACCCACTTCTGATGCAGGACAGCTCGCTGAGGGGAAATGCTTTTGTGAGTCTAATTTAAATTTCTGCTGCTGCACATCCAAGGTTTATTTGCTTGATTCATTGTTAATGGCATTAAATATTCACTGAGCACCTACTGTTTGCCCAGGGGTACACAGCAAGAGAAACCATGCCCTTGTGCTCGAGACACTTGACAGCTCACCATCTATGCCAGCAGAAGCTCATGAAGACAAGACCAGGCACCCGGGCCCAAATGCAACAGAGGGAGCAGGGGGTCTGGACTTGTCAGGGACGGGTACAGCAAGGAGATAGGGCCCCTGAGAGGTGGGGGAGTGTTTGGGTTAGTGCATAAACATGAAGAGAGCATTCTAGGCAGGGGAGCGGTGTGGTCAAAGGCATGAGGTCCAACCTGGGAACGGGAAGAGTGTGTACGGAAAAGACGGAGAACAGCATCGACATTTGCTCCCCAGGAGAAACAGTAAGCCATCCAAACTCCTCGTGTGTGGAAGCAGGGCTGGCAGCTTAGCTGTCCATCCATCTCCCAGAACAAGGGTGAAGCTCAAATAAGGCAGCAGGTTGGGCAGCCCGGGTGGCTCAGCGGTCTAGCGCTGCCTCCAGCCCAGGGCCTGATCCTGGAGACCCAGGATCGAGTCCCACGTCAGGCTCCCTGCATGGAGCCTGCTTCTCCTTCTGCCTGTGTCTCTGCCTCTCTCTCTCTCTCTGTCTCCCCATCTCTCATGAATAAATAAATAAAATCTTAAAAAAAAAAAAAAAAAGGCAGCAGGTATGAGTACACCCTGGAATCCACAGAGCCAAGGCACAGCGCTGTGCTCCATTTAAAAAGACCTCTGTTCCAGTGCCTGGGTGGCTCAGCAGTTGAGTGTCTGTCTTGGGCTCAGGGCCTGATCCTAGGGTCCTGGGATCGAATCCCACATCGGGCTTCCTGGCAGGGAGCCTGCTTCTCCTATGCCTCCCTCTACCTATGTCTTTGCCTCTCTCTCTATCATGAATAAATAAATCTTATATATATATGACTTCTGTTAAAGTCCTGGCTCTGTCACCCTGTGATCTTGGGCAGGTCCCCTCCCCTCTCTGAGTGTGTTCACTCATCAGCAAAATGAAGATGGTAATTCCTGCCTCATACTCTTGCATGTGGGATTACTGGAAAAAAGTGAAAATAAAAATAGCAGGTGGATCCACAAAGCGCTCTACAGATGCTGATTACTTGGCGCAGGGGACTCCGTGCGCTCCCTGAAGGCAGGTAACTGATCTCCCCTCTTCCTCCAGCACCTTCCACAGAGCAGGTGTCCACACACCACCTGGTCCACTTGGTCTAGTTCACTGCTTTGTGCAGTCGCGGTGGAGCAGGAAGCCAGCACTTCCGGGCTTGCAGAGGGGGTGCCCCCCCTCCCCAAAGATCCCTCAGCCTCGGTTTCCACTAATCCCTCCTCTTCTGAGTCTCAGCGGTTCAGTATCTGCCAAAACCGGTTCTGCTCAGGTGCTCGGGAAGGAGGAGACCTGCGGGGTCACCTTCAGGTGGTTGCCTCTCCAGTCCAGGAGCAGCTCGCGTGTGTGTACACACACACACACACACACACACACACGATGTGACCCGGGTCAGGAGTCGTGCACCAACAGGTCACACCCATGCTCCTCCAGGCAGGGCTGCACCCAAGCGCAGTGTGCACACCTAGGGCACGGATCGGCCGCTTTTGCACCAAGGGGCTCCGCAGAGAGCGCGAGGCGACGTGGACGGAGCGGGCGCCAGGAGAACCGCCCGGCCCGGCTGGGTGCGCTTGCCCAAGTCGCCGGGCGCGCGGCCTCAGGGTCTTTCCCTGTGAATTGGCCACGGAGCCCGCGGGCCCAGCCCCCCGCGGCGGGAGTTAGGCTCCGGGACTGCAGGCGCAGCCCCCCCACCCCCACCCGCGACCCCGCGCCGGGTCGGACGAGGCAGGGCCTGCGGCCGCCACGCCCCTCTCCGGCCGGACCGACGTCGCCAACCTCCAGGGGGGGAGCCCGGCGGGCTCCTCGGCCCACGCGGCGCCCCGGCCGTCCAGCGCGGGACTTCGGCCGCGTCCCCGGGCCCCCGAGCGCCGCGGTGGCCGCGCGCGCCCGCAGCCGGCAGGTGCCAGGACAGGGCCTCGCCGGGACGCGTGGCATCCGCGGGCGCGAGGGGGTTAAGGCCGCGGGCCTGGGCGCCGGGCCGGGGCTCCCGGAGCTGCGGTGCCCGGAGAAGGGCTAGCGAGCCCGGGGCGCGGGGCAGGGCAGCCGGCGGGCGCGCGCTTCCTCCTCCCCCTCCTCCTCCTCTTCCTCCCCCTCCTCCTCCTCCCCCCTCCTCCTCCTCTTCCTCCCCCTCCTCCTCCACCCCCTCCTCCTCCTCCCCCTCCTCCTCCTCCTCCTCCCTCCGCCTCCTCCTTTGTAGCGAGTTCCCGGCCCCCCTTCCTCCCCCCGCCCCCCAGCCTGGGCCCTCTCCCCCTCTCCCTTTCTTCCTGCCTCGCCTTCCTGCGGCGAAGGAGGCTCATCTATTATAAATGCACATTCGGGGCTGACATCAGCGGAGCGGCGGGCGAGCGCCGACGAGCGGTCCCTGCGCGCTGCCCGCCCGGAGCGCGGCCCCCAGGCTCAGCCGAGCGGCCCGCGGGGCGCAGGGCGCGGGGCACGGGGAGCGCGCCCAGAGCTGCCCGCGCCGCGCCCGCCGCCTCCCGCCGCCGCCCCCGCACCGCCCCGGACTTCCTGCATGACTGTCACAAAGGTAAGCGCCGCTCCCCGCCCGCCGCGCCCGGGACCCGGCCCCCGGCCCCCGGCCCCCGGCCCCCGGGACCCGGCCCCGCCGGCGCCTGCGGCCCCCGGGCTGGGCGGCGGGGGGCGCGGGGGTGTGGGCGCGGGGAGGGGGCCCGGGCCGGGGAGGGGCGGCGCGCGCCTCCTGGGCTCCCCCCAGCCGGGCCCTCGGGTCGCTCGCGCCCCCGGGACTGCGGAGGGAAGGGGGAGGATTGGCCCACATCCCTCCGCGCCGGCCCGCCCCGCGCCTGCATTTTTAACCCTTGTTTGGGGGTGCTGCATTTTTAACCCCTGGAGAGCGGCGTGGGGCAGCTGCGCGGAGTCCCCGTCGGAGCGCGCCGCGGGGAGCGCCGCCCGCAGCACAGTGGACGGGGAATGGGCTTGTCGCCCCGGGGAGCCGCCGCACCTGCCGGCCTCCGCCGCCCACCCCACCAACTCCGGCCCCACTCCGGAGCTGCTCCCCGGGAGAGGCGCTCCCCCGGCCCAGGAGCTGCTGCCACCAGGGATAGGACAGCTCCCGTGGTGACCTGCTCCGAGATATGGGGAGGGAATGTGACAGGGAAGGGGGAGATGCGCATTCGGGCAGCCAGAGTTCTTGGCCTCTGGCACGGGGGCCCGGGTTTATTGGAGAGACTTTGGGGGAACACTCTCTGCTATGGGAAGCAGACCGAGGTAGCTGCGCAAAGTGCCCGGCGTTAGGAGACCTGAGTTCACTCCCCAGCTCTACCCCAAACCCCGCGGGTGACCTTGGCTGGGCCCTTCCTCTCGTGGAATATGAGGATGAGAACATGGGTCCTGGGGATGGTGACAGACAGTTGGAGAACCAGTAAGAAGATCCAAGGTGGTGAACCCACACTTTTCAGAGGGCTCTGTTAGGGTAAGGAGTTCACGGCCTGGTCCGTGGTCCTTGGGGGTCCACGCACCCAAGGCCAGATTCCAACAGCTGCCCACCTGGCTCTCGGAACTGGAGAGTTGGAGGCTCGTGGGGAGAGGGCAGCTTGCTTGTGGTCAGAGCAGTGGACCAGATGGAGGGTCAGCTATGGAGGTGATGGGAGGGGTGGTTCTGGTTCCTCGTGATAAGCCAGGGGCTACCAGTCCCCCACCGGGAGATTTGCCTGCCATCAGACAACGTGTCTGACCGGGGTCTTGGGCTCAATGCCAGAATTGGGACTTAGAGCCGTTTTGGGAGAATGTGCCTGGGGGCTGAGGGTCTGCCTCAGTTTTAACTACTACTGGCAGGGCTGCTGTGGCCCACAGTGGGGAGGATGCTCAGTGTTTTGAAATGATGCAAATGCTCTTTGGCTGGGGAGGATTATTATCGTTAAGGTTATTAACGTCAAAGACGCAAGCAGGCCGAGGCAGAAGAGTAATGGATGGGCCTGGATGAGAGATAAAGCCTAGGAGATTTGTAATAACAGCACCGAGGTTTGACTCAATGTCTCCCCTGTGTCTCTTTATTATGCACATGAGCTCAGGCAGCCTTGCTTCCCAGAAGGCCTGCAAGGAAGGTGTGTTCGGTCCCCCTTAAAAGAGGAGGAAGCTGAGGCTCGAGAGGTAGAGGGACTTGCCTAAGGTCATGCAGCAAGTAAGTAGCAGAGCTGGAGTTTGCCCTCAGATCTGTCTCAACCCATGGCCTGTGATCTTTGCAGTGCTCTGCACTATGGAGTACCCCAGCGACTGGGTTATTCCCATGAGAGGGGGTCACTGCTTGGAGGCTCAGGCCCTGGGTGGGGAGAGCCCACGAGGGTCAGTACTCATCTACTAAATTCATTGACAGGCTAGCCTCTTGGTATCTAGTGATTATTCCCTAATGGCCTCCCCTTGGCCCCCATCCCCCACCAAGCCCTTCTGTATGTCCTTCCTGTCCTAACCAATGTGGCATCAGTTTAAGCCAGCTCAGAGGATTAAATAAAATCCCCACCTTAACCCTAGCTTCCCTCCCCTTGCCAGGCCTTCACAGACTGGCAGTGTGCATCATGGGGAGGCCTAGAAGAGCAAAAGAAATGCAGGAGAGGGCCTGGGGGCCCTCCCGCTGCCTGAAAGCCGGCTGGAAGAGGCTTCTCCATGAGTCCTAAGGAGAACCACAGTGGTCTGGGAGTCTGAAGGCCAGGCCTCTGGTCCTCAACCAGCCAGGAATAGGTTGTGTGACCTTGGACTAGTCACTTCCATCCTCTGATTTCCCATCTGTGAGGTGCAGCAATTGGTTTCCTTGATGTGTTGGGTCCCTTCTGTTGGGCCTTGGCTCAGTTCTGCAAGGAAGTTGGCTCTGATGGAGACAGAACTTTCTGTTCTGGAGTGAGGGTTGGTCTAGTTACAAGACAGATATGAAGGGGAGCCCTGAAGGGGGAACTGGGAGGTGGAGTGACAGGTAGTGGAGAGCAGGGTTAGAGGGTGAGACCCCAGTCCTTGCTGCTCCTCAAGGCAAAGGTCACCCCTTTCTGGTGACCCCCAGCTGCCTGCCCCCTTAGGGTCCTCTGGGCCAGGGTCCATTGTGGGTTGCATGGAGGTTCTTGTTAGCTCAGAGGGCCTGGAAAGTGGAGAAGAGGAAATCTGATGACAAGCTGCTAGATTTTCAGTAGCACTTCCTGAGAATACATGGGTCTCCAGTTTCTATTTACCATCCCCTGCCTCTCGTGCACGTACCCCAGCCCCCTTCCTTGTGAGGTGCAGCTGCTAAAGTCCCACATAAAGCCTGGACTCAACAGCACTGGAGATAAAGAACAGTGCAGGCCTCTTCCTGGAGTGGAACCTTCCAGCCAGATGCCATGACTCCTGGGTGTGACGCTTTAAACTCTTGCTTTATTGTGTGTAATTTCATAAGCTGTCTTAGTTTCTTTATGTAACGAGGAGGAGAAGGAAGAGAGAAGAAGGGATGCAGCTGCCCAGACCGTACACATCCACAGGAGGTTAAGGCCCCACCTCCTCCTCCCAGTTTCAGTCCAGTATCCGTCCAGAGGGCAAGTGAGGGCTGAGGGTGCAAAGGCTGCTTTCTCAGGAACAGGGTGCTTTGATTCTTTGAGCCCTTCTGCTCGCTCTCCACACGTTTTCTCTCTCTCTCTCTATGCCATTTCAGCCATATGCCAGACTACCAGCACTTCTCTGCTTCTGAATATGTGTCTAAACTGCCATGAGCTGCGAAAACAGAACAAAATGCATTAGAATTGTGTGTAGAGTACAAGTCAATAGGCTATAAGAAAAGTCTGCCCGCTATAATGCAGGACTGCAGGCATCTGCAAACTCCTTTTGCTGCTTTGAGGTCCTTCAGGGTGACTTCATGGCTTTTGTCTGGATGCGACCAGAGATGGGGACCAGAGGTGGGGCTCGTAGGTAAGGAATGTGATGGCTTTTAGTGACTGGGCTGCCTTGTTCTCAGGTGTGCCTTGTTACATTACATGCCAGCTGAGCGCTTTCCGCGGTCCCGAGGCCAGCTCAGGGGGTCAGCAGCCCAGGAACAGTACCCTGAGCAACCTGTGGGAATGCCCGCGGCGCCTCAGGTCTTAAGAGAAGGAGTGTGGGCAAAGAGAATACTCGCCTTCCAGGCCGCCAGTTCCAGATTCACAAGTGGCATCATCAGATCCGCCTGGCACCTCCCGCTGAGCGTCAACCTTTGCTCTCCTGCCGCTGGCCCAGCAGAGCCCCGCTCATCGCATAGGAGCCTCCGGCTCCTGCTAAGTGTGATGGGACAGAGGACAGTGTTGCCTTGTCCAGGTCGTCACTAACAGGCTTTCGCTTGGCGAGGTCACCGAAGAGCGGCCTCAGGGAATAAGATGTTTGAGTCAAAAAATCCAGATCTCTCTCTTGACAAATAATGGATCTGAGACCCAGGAAATGAGCCATGACTTACCGAAAGTCCCTCAGCAAGTTTGACGCCGGAGGGTCCAGAACCTGGGTCCTCCTCACTCCCAGGCAGTGCTCCTGCCACCTGGCTGTCCTGCGAGGGGGACCTCAGGCAGCCTGTGCAGGGACAGGGGTTTGGGGTCCACTCCAGTTACCCTACTGGACCCCTGGTGTCAGAGTTGCCCTCTGTTGGGCAGCCCTCTTCCCTTGTTGAGAAAGCATCGGCGGAGGAGTGGGGGGGCACATGGGTGGCTCAGCGGTTGAGCATCTGCCTTCTTTCAGGTCATGATCCCCTGGGATCATGTCCCGCATCAGGCTCCTTACAGGGACCCTGCATCTCCCTCTGCCTGTGTCCCTGCCTCTCTGTGTGTGTCCTTCATGAATAAATAAATAAAATCTTAAAAAAAAAGAAAAGAAAAAGCACAAGGCCAAGGTGTAGAGGAGCAGAGTCGGGATAGGAAGGAAGGGGTACGAAGCCCTTCTGGCTCCAACTCCCGGACCCAGGACCTGGTCCACCCAGGAGATGCCTGGACTCCCAGACATTCCACTTGCCAGCACCTCTTTCCTGTCTGGCTCTTACTGGGAGAAGAGATGAGCGAGCAAGCCTATGACAGAGCCAGTTCAAGGGCGGAGACGTTACCACACAGACCCAACTTCCAGAAACCTGAAGGGGGGGGTGCTTCTGCTGCCTTCTCTGCTGCGTGCACCCTTTCTACCTCCTCCCTCCACTCTGTTCTTCCTCCAGATACCCAGCATTCTCATGCAGAAGGTATGTGGCTAAAATTCACGGACTCTAGGGCCAGCGCCCTCCGAGCTCCTACTCAGGGCCAGGCCGCGTGTTAGGCATTAGGGCCACAGAACGCCGAAGCCACAGCCCCTGCTGTCCAGATGAGGGAGGAGATGTGCCAAAGTTCTGAGTTAAGAGTCTCAAGGTCCAGGGGCACAAGCCAGGAGAGGTCTGTCTTCTCCACACTGTAAGTGCTCAAAACTTCGAGGTCCTTCCATACTGTCTCTCCCTCTCGGAAGAGCTCTGATGAGTTCTTTTCTTCCCAGATGTGCCCCCGCTGCCCTGTGTTCTCTTGGCCTGGGGGCCCTTGCCACCTAAGTGCCTACGGCAGCTTGCAGAGGCATCTGGGAAGGACTGCGAGGCTCCCCGGGGCCCCAGAAGCTGGCCCTGCGGAATCAGCATAGACTTGAGCTTGGCGGGTTTGGGAGTGTGGACACTGGCTAGACCAACGGCCTGGCAGCCTCGGCCCCTGGCAGCTCAGGGATGGAGTGAGTTTTTCCATCTCTCTCCCCGGTTGGCTAGCCTGGAGCAGACATGGCCTCAGCCACCGCTGGCTCCTGGCACTGGGGCAGATTCTGATTTGTATATGCTAGCCACAGAATTTGTCTGGTGTCCAGGAGATGAGAGAATGTGCAGATTCCCTGGGCGCCCAGCCCCCTCGCCTTCCCTCTTCTCCTGATCGGCTTGTTCCGTGTCCTGCCTTCCCTGCCCGTGGGCCCTATAGGCTCAGGCCCCGTGCAGCCCATAGCCTGGGAAGCTTGGAGCAGCTGGCGCGGAGCAGGCCCTGCCAGGCCAGGCCAGATGCAAATCCAGTGGCTTCCACATGAAAAGAAGCTGTTGAGAATGAGCCTCTCCTTTGTGGGCCTGGAGTGGGGGACCAGCTGCAGAGGAGGCACCAGGCAGTGGGTTGGGGACAATGGAGGAGGAGCTGCCCCTCCCCCTGCCCTTCCTTGCCCACCCTCTCCCCTCCCCCAAGAGGCCCCTAGAGGACTGCCTAATTGGTTTCTGGCTGGCACCCTCCTTCCAATTAATTAACCCAGCAATGGGAGGCACCCAGGTCTGCTCAGGACAGTCCCCTTTACAGAAAACAAACACGAATCCTTTGGAGGGTCCCACAGTGAGGAGGGATCCCCCTATTTACAGCCGAATAAACAGAGTCTCTGAGTGAAAACATGGCCACACCCTAATCCCAGAGCTAATGTGGGTCAGAGCTGGGATGCACACCCAGATCTTCTGACTGGGAGCCAGAACCTTCTCAATCCAGTCGCTAATGGTCCGCATCCTGTGAAGATTAATCACCATCCCCTCAAGAATAACAGTTATTAAGCGGGCACTGGGCACACACGCTCGCACTGACTGTGCAACCATGAGGTGGATTCTGTTCGCAGACCATCCCATTTTCCAGAGGCTCAGTGAGGGTAAGTGGACTGCTCTGGGTTGCAGGTTTAGTGGATGGGGGAGTGTGGGTGGGGATCCGTGCCCAGGCTGTCAGACCCCAGAGCGCTCGGTGGGTGGGTCGGTGGGTCGTCTAACTTGCAGGGCCCTATTCTGACCCCACCCCCACCCCCAGAGAGGGCTCTCCCTCTGCGTCTGGGGCCCTGGCACCCAACGTGTGCTCGCCCTTGCCCTGAGGGTGAGGACACCCGTGGATGTGTTCTGCTTCGGCTTCCTGTGGCCTTTGCTGGAGCCGAGCACCACGTATTAATTTAAGGGGTGGGGGGAACAGTGTGAGCTGAGTGAGAAGGAAGGCATCCTGCACAGGGTGTGTGCCATCAGACAGGGCAGCCGGCCCCCAGGTGCGAGAACAGGTGTGACGGAAGCACAGCTTCTCATGTCCACGAAGCAAGCTTTGCGTAGGGAACACAGGTCTGCAGTCCAGCCCTGCAGGCCTCACCCTTTTAAATGTTTACACTCGCTCTGTGCCCCGGTGGGTGGCCCTCTCGAGATGGCCCCCGTTTCCCAGAGGGTGCTCGTGGCTTAGAATGCCAGCTTTCGAGTCAGACAGATGGCCCCGTATCATTTACTTGCTGTTTGTTCTTGGGCAAGTTGCCTAACCTCTCTGAACATCTGTTTCCCCATCCATTAATTGGGATTGGTAATAGTAGCACTTAGAAGGATTATTATAAAGATTAAATGAGCTGATCCGTGTGAAGCACTTACCACACGCCTGGCAGTTAGTGTTGGCTATTAACGTCGGGAAGACAGAAAATTAAACAAATGCTTGCAATGAGCGTCCTGGGGCTCGTGAAATGAGGAGTACAGGGAACTCTGAGGATAAGAGCAGAGGACCTGACCTAGTCAGAGGGGTGGGGAGGGGACTTTTAAGCTGATTCACGGGAGGATGAGTAGGAGGTAGCAGGTAAAAGGAGAGGAGCTCAGGTGAGGGGAGGAGGCAGAGAGAGGAGCTCAGGCCGATGTCAGAGGCCCGGAGTCAGAGGCAGTTCAGCGGGAGCACTTCCTGCGTGCCAGGGTCTGAGAGCTTGGCACGGGTATGCACTCATTTTATGCCCCGGAGTGACTCCATGGTGTATTCCCACTTCAGGAAGGAGGAAATGGGCACAGAGAGGCCGAGGATGCTGCAAGACGTTGTCCCGCGAGGCCCAGTAGAGGCTGGTCCAGCCCCGGGCCTCCTGGCTCTGGCACTGTTTTTCTCCTCCTCTCTGCGGCTTCCTGATGGTGGGAGGTTGGCCCTTCGTGGGCCGCTTTTTCTATCTGACCTGGGCAAGAGGGCTATGGAAGTGCCACGTTCTGTTGTCCAGCCTCTGCCGCCCCTCGCGGAGCCTCCCTGGGCTGCGTTCGGGAGGGCAGGGCCTCTCCTGGCTGGCAGGCAGCGCCAGGGAGGGGTCATTTATTTTTTCCAAAAGGAAACTTTGCCCTGGCAGGGAAATTTCCACCTTATATTTTTACCGGGCCCAATTATAATGATTTTTAGTCCTTAAATCTTTCCAATGACCTGGATTGGGCTTTGGTCTTTAAAATAAAACTCTAGGGGGAGGGGGACGCCTGGCTGGCTCAGTGGTTGAGTGTCTGCCTTTGGTTCAGGGCTTGATTGCGGGGTCCATGGATCGAGTCCCGCATCGGGTTCCCCGCAGGGAGCCTGTTTCTTCCTCTGCCTGTGTCTCTGCCTCTCTCTCAGTGTCTCTCATGAAAAAAATAATAATAATAAATCTTTGGAAAAAACTAAACTAGGGATCCCTGGGTGGCTCAGAGGTTTAGCACCTGCCTTTGGTCCAGGGCGTGATCCTGGAGTTCCAGGATCGAGTCCCACGTTGGGCTCCCTGCATGGAGCCTGCTTCTCCCTCGGCCTGTGTCTCTGCCTCTCTCTCTCTCTCTCTCTCTCTCTCTCTCTGTGTGTCTCTCATGAATAAATAAATAAAATCTTTTTAAAAAATTTAAAAAAAAATAAAACTAAAATAAAATAAAACTCTAGAGATAGAGTGAACTTCCTGGTTCCCTGGTGAGACAGAGGAGACACCCGTGGAGGCTCCAGCTGCCCAAACCGGCTATGTAGGGAGGCTCCCGGGGTGGGCGCTCACATGCACTCAAGGTTCAACTTTGGAGCTGTCCGAGGCCCTCTGGTTCAGCCCCCTGCCTCCGTGGCCCTCCACACTTTCTAGAAACACAAGAGTGACTCCTGATCTTAATTTAGATCCGTTTAATAAATACTGGTTTGTTAGAAGGCAGAGCCTAGCCTTTCATCAGGTGTTAGATCCCTGCTTTCAGGAAGCTGACCGCAGAAGGAGCTGACCTTTCTAGAGTCTTCGTTGATACGAGGCTCCCACAGAATATTTCATACTTATTTCCTCATTCACTCTTCATGTCCTCTTACCATTTCCCTGCCCCTCGGTGCAGAAACAGAGGCCTGGGGAGGGAAGGGAGCTAACTTCCCAAGACCACAAAGCTGGTGAGCAGCTGAGCCTGCCTTCCATGCCTTTCTTGCCACCTGGTCAGGCTGGTAGGAATGACCCTGAGACCTATGGCCAGAGCGGGGGATCCGGAGGCAAAAGACTCAGGCTCTGCTCTTGGCTTTGCGCCTCCGTGTGTGACCTTGAGCTAGTCCCTTATGTCTCCTGCCACCACCGGGGTCCCATGGCCCTGGGAGTTGGGCAGCGCATCCAACGACAGCTAACCCTCTTCTCCCCTGCGGCTGTCCTGACTGCAGAGCTGTCTCACACTGGGCAGAAGAGACCAGCCTCCATCTGTTTGTACTCCGTCAGGCTGGATTGGGCCAGATGAAAAGTTGCTTTTCCCTCTTCCTGTTCTATTTCGGCTGCTTTAGGATGCTTGGGACAAATGATCTGGCTATAAGAATCAGATGTCCTGCTTTCGTCTGAAAAGTGAGACAAATAAAGCATCTAAACGTTGATCTGTATCATCCTGGATCCCCACAGGCCTGAGCTCCCTGCAGGACGTGGGGGAAGCTTGATCCCAAAGCACAGTCTTGCCCAAAGTCTCCTGGCAGAGAGACCCAGCCCCCACTGGCTAAGGACCTTGACCTTTGCTCCAGATACACCCTGGCACCCCTGAGGCTCAGACCCACTTTTCCTTTGAGTTTATGGAGGGAATATCCTCTACTAGCTTGAGGGATTTGCAGCAAGCCACTTAATAAACACCTTGAGTATGACTTCAGAGCTCCCCGGGTTGTGATCAGGGCTCTGCGGGAGTTTCCAGGACGTCAAACAGCTGATGGAAAGGAAGGTGTTGGGGGAAGGGGACAAGAGGATTTCATTTCTGCTGGGCTTCAGGCTTCGTGAAGAAAATGCTGTTGGTGCCTGCCCTGCTGACCCCCAGGTGAAAGGTCACTTTGCAGGAATGCCTGGGGGAAATTTGGGATTCCGAGAAGTTTGGAATTCTGGGAAAGGGGATTTCTGTGTACCTGAGGGTCCATCTGATAACTTTTCATAATCTCACATGTGTCCTCTACAGACCCCAGGGCTGCTTTCCTGCCATAGTCATTAGAGTGTGAGAACAAACTCAGGTTGTTTTGGTCACAGGCTATTTCAGGGCCCCGATCGTCCTGTGAAATTGGCCTTTCCAGGGTCCCGATCTGAGTTAATTCCCTGTTCTGGGAGCTCCTGTCCTGCCCGGTCTCCACCACGCCAGCCACAGGTAAAGGTCCACCGCATTATGTTGTAGGGGGATTGTTTTGGGAGCTTGAACTTTGACTCCTTGACTTGATTGTGAGCTCCCTGAGGCCAGGGATAATATCTGATTTGGGGGGTATCTTTCCCCAGCACTTGTCAAAGGTGTGGTGTCGACTTTGGGGGTACTGGGTGTGAAATACAAGGTTGGGCAGGATTTTGAGGAAGCCGGAGCTACTCCCTGTATGTTGCTGCCTGGGCTAAATAAATCCTTGCTCCCCTACGTGCGTGGACTGCGAGAGCTGGATGGAACTCTAAAGAGATGGGATAGGATCGCCTATGTTGCAAAGGAGAAAATCCAGGCCCTGGAAGGTTTGTCAAGGGGGGGCACACGTGGCCGAGCAGGAAGCGGGGATCCCTCTGGTTGATGGCAGGCTCTAGTTGGGTGAGTTTCAGTTCAGTGGGTTTTTCTAGGTTTTTGGTAGAAATCAGGTTAAGGACTGATTCAGAGTAGGTGGTGGGGGGTGTTCTAGAAAGGAGACTTCGAGAACTTCGCCTAGATGGCAGGGGGCACCCGAATGGAGAGGCTGAGCTCCCCAGGTAGCCAGCCAGGAGCACCCCCACCCCCACCCCTGAGTCGTGGCCCTGGCCCTGGCCGAGGTGGGAGGAGAGAGTTCTGAGACTCCTTCTGCTCGGCCACGGGGCTGTGATTTCTGAGATCTGGCAGCCAGGTGCCCTATCTGCCGGGCTACCACCCTGGCTGCCAAAGGGGGGGCCCATGAGCCCCACTCTCCCTCCTGGAAGCCAGCCCTTCTGGCACGCTGGGCTGCAGGCAATCCTTTGTTTCTCTGAAACCATTAGAAGGGCCTCTGGGTTGGGAGCCTGGGTTGCTAAGAGCTTTCCTCTGGCCAGACCTTATCAGGGCTTGAGAAGCCTCCCGGCAAAGTTTTCCCTGGATCTCTGGCTTGGAGGGAGGGCGGGAGGGAGAGTGGGCGGAGGGAAGAGGGGGGCTCAGGAGCCTCACACAAAGCCACCCCTCTGCGCCCCGGAGAACCCGAGTGCTGGACAGCATCCTCTGTGGGCCTTTGCTTTAGAAAAGCAGCAGGAGCGATGGTCTCCCCTGAGCCTGCGCTCCATGCCAAGGATGTCACATCCATTATCTTATGTACCCCATGACTCTAGCATCACCCCCACTTTACAGAGGGGTAGAGCAAGCCTCAGAGAGGGTGGCACACACCCTGGCTCCCACCGCGGGGAGGGGGGGACCTGGCCCCTATGTGCCCAATTGCACTGCCCTGTGGACGTGCAGAAACTGAGCGGCCTGCGGGCCAGATGGGGGGGGGGGGGGGGCGTTGGTCGTGCTGTGTGATTGTCTTTCTAAGCTCACCCTCCCAGCACCGTGTCCAGGACTCCGTTCCTTTGGGCCTTTTAAAAGTTATTAAAATATAAATTCCCCCAGGAGGAGTAATACCTGACTTAAGTGGCTGTCGCTGACGGCGCCCAGCCTGCAGATAAGGAGACCCGAGGATAATGAGACTCCAGCTGGGGAGAGGTTGCAGAGGAGGAAAGTGAGGCAGCAGTGGGGGCTGGTGAGCCAGACGTCCCGGGGGATGGCCGTTGTTCTGTGTACCTGTCCGCCCTGGCTGCCCTGCTATCCTGACCACTGACCACCCTCCCTCCCCTCGCCCCTAAATAAAATGAGGCCCTAGTTAAGTTCAAAAAGCATTTGCCCTTGAGTGCTAGGCCCAAGGCTCATGCACCAAGCATGCAGGGATGCACCCACGCAGCCCTCTTGTCAAGGGATCCCCGTCCAGTGGGGCAGACAGGCCGCCCAGAACACACACTGCAGGGATGTGGCGCAGGGGAGCTGGTGAGCAGTGGTGTGGAAGGAGCAGGGATGTGTGCACAGAGCTTTGGAGCCCGGGGCACAGAGCAGGGAAGCCAGGCAGGGTCTCTGGAGGGAGAGATCGTAGCTCTTCTCCAAGGATGAGAAGGCAGAGACAGGTGAAGGGAAGGGCATTCTGGGGAGAGGGAACAGCATGAACCACACCATGGAGGGGGGCGCAGGAGTCGGGTGTGGCTGGGTGGGTAAGGTAGGGAGTGGTGAGTCAATGCTGGAGGGGCAGGTGGAAGCGGGTGGTGGGGCTTTGGGTGCACCTTGGGGAGGCACAAGGTGGTGAGTCAATGCCGGAAGGGGAGGTGGGAGCTGGTGGCGGGGCTTTGGCTGCACCTTGGGGAGGCACAAGGTGCCCTGGCAGGGTTTTAACAGAGTGATACGATCCAACTTGCCCTTTAGGGGGTCTGCTCCAACCCGACCTACAGGCAGAGAGTGAGTGGACATCCCAAAGCTCACACGCCACCAGGTGGGGGCAGGGGTTTCGGGCCCCCAGCCCGGATCCCCTACAGGTATCTCCCTGCACCTAAGAGTGAGCACAGCAGGTGCACCCCCCCCCCAAGGAGATACCCACTCGGTGGCATTCCCGGTACTGGGCTTTCCACCTGCCTGGGGCTACCAGAAAGGCTGGTCCTGGGAGTTGAGAAAACAGAAGCAGGGCCCAGAGGGCCATAAGTCTCCTGCTGGGAAGACGGGGTTGTGCTGTGGAGAGAAGACCAGTGCAGGCGGCTTCTGGCAGCTTAGCCTCAACCCCAGCTCTGATGCTGTGTGACCTTGGCTCAGTCATTTCCCCCTCTGGTTGGGACTTTTTCTTTTCTTTGCATTATTTTTATTAAACTTAGACAAATGTTACATCTTTTCATTGTACATTTTGCTTTTTTCCTCTCAGTATTATATATTGTGATCTATGTAACTATACGTCAAATTTGCACCTTCTTCCTAAATACTGTATTCCTATCATAGCAATTACACGGTATTAATCTATCCTTCTACTGATGAAAATGTAGTATGTATGTCCAATTTAGTGTCATACAAACCTCAAGGCAGTGATGAACATAGAGATGTGTATCTGTGTGCCCACAGGTGCATGCCTCTGAAGGCAATACACCAAAATAGAAGTGACTGTTTCATATTTGTGTTCTCAGAGTGATCCTGTTACTCTAAAGTAATAAATCTAGTTTATTTTCATCGTAGTTTTAGACATTTGCTTTTTATGTTCTGATCTTCAGTCTTGCTAGATTTTATTTTTGTATGTCATGTAAAATAGAGACTTATCATTTTTTGTTCATATGACTCTTCCATTTACTGAATAGGCCATTCTAGCTATCTTAGGATAAAATCACCTGGTCCAAGGCTGGGTGCGGGAGGAGCTTACGGATATACTTACTCCCTATTGCTGCCCAGCCTCAGACCCTGCCCCATCCGCCTCCCTCTGAGCTACATCCTCTAGGGCGTGCACACACACGCACGCCCCCGTGCACATGCGTGTGCACACACACTCCGGACTGCCAAGGTCGTGAAAAGCTAACAAAACTTGGGGGTTGAGGATCAGAGTTTGAGTCCTGGCTCTGACACAACTTGCCCCGTGACTTTGAGCAAGGGCTGAGCCGGTCGGAAACTTTGTGCTTATTCCCTCTCATTCCGTATAAACAGCAGCCCTTCCCGCACCAGGAACTCTATCGGTCAGCCTTTTCTGCGTCTTTTCCTTTTTTTTTTTAAAGATTTTATTTATTTATTCATAGAGATGCAGAGAGAGAGAGAGAGAGAGAGGCAGAGACACAGGCAGAGGGAGAAGCAGGCTCCATGCAGAGAGCCCGACGTGGGACTCGATCCAGGGTCTCCAGGATCATGCCCTGGGCTGTAGGCGGCACCAAACCGCTGCGCCACCAGGGCTGCCCTTTTTTTTTATTTTTTTTTTTTATTTTTTTTTTTTTCTGCGTCTTTTCCATACAGCCTCCTCCAGCCAGAGAGCCCTTCTCTGATGAACATTCTATTCACTTTTTATTGGTGACCCAGGGTGAGGTGGGGTATAGTATTAGCTGGGATAGGGCGCAAGAGAACCGTCTGGAGGGATGGGAGTCAAGTGATTGTTAGCATGTGTAAAAACTTTTCAAGCTGAACACTTAAGGCCTGTGCACTATGGGCATGTTGAATGTGTTTTAGTATATTAATATTAAACTATGAATATTTTATTTTTTATACAAAACAATTATTGACTTATTATATTGACTTGTTAATAATATAGTATTAATATTTAATATATTTGATTTTTTAAAGCAAGTGGGAAAAAGATCCTTCCCGGCTTTCTAGTTCAAGCTTCATTTCCCTCCATCCGTTCATATATTCATTCCTTCGACAAATATTTGTGCTCCGGGCAACCCAGGCACGCAGAGGCGCGTTACTGCCGTGGGAGCTCAGAGGTGCAGAACCCTCAGTGGCCCCACATTGTCATGACTGGTGGTGGCTCTCAAGGCTGGTGCACATCCCCTGGGGAAGTTTAAATAGTTGCCCCCAGGACCAGCTTCGTGGGATTGTGACCTGTGTGACGCTTGATGTTCTGCAGATACTATCTTGAAATTCTTTATAATTTTTGATCAAGGGCCTCTACAGATGATGTAGTTGGTCCTCTCTGCCCCCTTCCAGCCAGAACCATAGAATCAGATTCTCCGGGAAGTAGAGTCCAGGCATGAAGATCTCTTTAAAGCTGAATTTCCTTCTGGAGTCATGTCCAGGGCCAGCCCTCATCCTCCAGATACCTGGCTGAAACAGAAGCTGGCACCTGGCTCTCTAGACACTTGTAACTGAGTCGGAATGATAAGACCTCACACGTGAGGGTGTCACAGGAGCAGGTCCCAGGTGGCAGCGGCGACGGCGATCCGTGAGGAAGCTCGGGGAGGCAGGGGGGATCCTCGTGGGGTAGGAATGGTCAAGGAAGGCTTCAGGGAGGAGGTGGCTCATTCGCCATCCTGAAAATGGTGAGAGAAAAGAATGAGAGAGGGGAAGAGGCAGAGGCAGCTAGCATTTAGGAGAGGGAAGGACTCATCTCGGGGAAGGGAGCAAGCAAGCTAACCGTGGTGTGCGGTGTGACTGAGTGGAGGGAGTTGTGGCTGGGAAGCCGGAGTGGGGCGGGATTGGGAAGCACAGGAAATGACAGTCTGAGAAGTCAAAATCCGGTTGGCAATGGGGAGCCGATGAATGTTCTTGGCTCAAGAGTAATGTGCTCCGTGATCGACAATGAATAAACAAAAAGAGGGTGTGGGGGAGCCATGGGGGGGCTGGCCCGCTAAATTGCCAGGGTTTCCAGCCAGAGCTGTGGTCCACCTGCCCTTGGAGGCTCTGCACCCCCTCCCTGTAAGAGGTGCCTGTCTGTGCAGGAACCCCATGTCCCCTCCGCTGTGGTCCTGGGCAGCAGCGACTGACGCATCCCCAAGAACAACAGACACCGAGCAGGCCCTGTGCTCCCATTTCTAGGAACGGCAAGCGGTAGGTGGATGGGCCGGGGGGTGCCTCTGGTAAAAAGCGGGGCTGTACTCTCCCACTCCTACCGGGTTCCCCCGCCCAGGTGGGCCACCCCCCTTGCAGGAAGGCAGCTGTCCCTGCCATCCTGTATTTCCCATGGCCTGGGGGACACTGCGGGGGGCGGGGGGTAGGTGAGGGTCCTGCCGGAGTCACAGGAGCCCCCATTTCTGAGTAGCCGGCAGCAGAGCAAATGCAGATCTGTTTGTTTCTCAGCCTCCTGAAATATGTATGCAGGAAGATGAGAAAGGGGTTCTGTTTATTGAACGCATCCTCCAGGGAAGAAGCCACAGGGAACGGGCTGCTTCCCGTGTCTGAGAGCCAATGAGCAGAGAAGGAATTTCTTTGGATTTAAAGCCAGACAGAGCCTGTGTGCTTGCAGAAGGAAGGGGGAGATGGGATTTCTGGAGGGGACCGAAAGCCCTCCCAACCCCCTGCCTCCGGTCCCAGGAAAGCCTTTCGGCACACGCTTTCCTAGTGACTCCAAATACTAACTGAAATCTCAGCCTAGTTCTGTCCTGGGCTCTGCCTCTACTGTGCTGTGTGACCTTGGGCAAGTTACTTGACTTCTCTGGGTCTTTGTTTCCAGCTCTGAAAAGAGAGAGGTATCAGTCCAGTTCTGTCTGTCTCTTGCCAGTGTTTGGAGAGTCAGGGGGGCTGTGGGATGGGGAGCAGTGGAGGGGGAGGAAGGGGCGCAGGGAGCATTATACCACGCAGAAGTCCCCGCTGTGCAGTGCTCGAGGCCAGAGAACTGACCGGAGGCAGGACTGGACGGCCAGCCCAGCCGGCAGCCTCAGCTGCGGCCTGCGGGGTCAGGCCAGAGGGAAGGCTCCCAGGCCCGAGGCCCCCCCGGGACCCCTTCCCTCCCTCCTCCTCCAGCTGAGTCCCGCTGCATGTGTCTCTGAGAACTCGGGCAGGATTTCCTCCCAGGAAGGGGACACGGCTGTCCGGTTTAGACCCCGCGGGAGTCGCAGGCACCAAGGAGCACGGCTGCGCTTCCCCCTGACAGCGGGGCTGGCCTTGTCTTCAGATGTGAAAGTCTGCGCTCTGGGCCCCGAGCGTCCCGGCAGCCCACGCTGCACCCTGTTCTGTTTGGCCCCCGGGGCAGGGCTGCAGAGGCTTCTCCGGGGGCCAAGGTTCGGTTCCCAGCGACATCACTGGCTCGCTGTTCCCAGATCCACGATGGGCCTTGTAAGAGGTGAAGGTCAATAACGGTGTGAGTGTCAGAAGCACCTGAGTCTTGATCCAGGAAGCACCAGCTCCAAGCCAGGCACTGCTCAGAGAGGGGACAGAGGGGACAGGGGTCCCCCACCATTGAGGAAGCTGAGTTCTGCCTGGGAGGCTGACACTGATCCCGAGACGTGATTGGGGCAGCACCGATCGCAGGTCCTGAAGGCCGGGGGCGTGAGAGAGACTGGACGAGGCCCGCAGGAGGAGGTGATGTTCAAGTCTGACGTGTAGGGTAAGCAGGATTCGGAAAGGTGCCGAGCAGGGCATGTGGTGCGAGTGGAGACAAGGACAGCAGTGCTGCTGGGGTATCCAGAGCTTTGGGGTGGCCCAGAGAGGATCAAGTGTGGGGGGCAGGGGCTGGGAGCTGGGGCGGGGGCCACGGGAGGAGCCAGAGAAGTGCAGATTGAGGCTGGGGCCAGTAGCGGATCAGCCAGTCCAGAGCTTTTCATAGAGAAGAAAGATGATGGAGTCAATAGATCCCATGACGATAAATATTCATCAAGCACATACTCCGCCGGCCACCGTTCTAGGTGACAGGGCACAGCAACATCGCTGAACAAAAGATCCCCCCTGCCCTCAAGGGACTGGCTCTGGAGGCTCAGGAGACAGGAGAGAAGAGAAATACATAAATATTAGGATGTCAGGGTGTCAGGGGGTGGTAAAGGCTGTTGAGACAAATGCATAGGGGCGCCTGGGTGGCTCAGCAGTTGAGCGTCTGCCTTTGGCTCAGGGTGTGATTCCGGGGTCCTGGGATCGAGTCCCGCGTCGGGCTCCCAGCATGGAGGCTGCTTCTCCCTCTCCTCTGTCTCTGTGTCTCTCATGAATAAATAAATTAAATCTTTAAAAGAAAAAGAAAAGGAAAAGTGCATTGGGGCTGGGGGTGGGGCAATAGGCGAGCAAAGGGCCGGGCTACTTTAGATAAGGTGGCTCTGGAAGGGGGATGTGGAGGCCCAGAGTGGAATGAGGGGAGGGATGGAGCCACGTGGAGTGTGGGAAGCCCTTGCGGGCCGAGAGCAGCAAGCTCTCCGAGTGGGGGAGGCCGCCTGTCCCTGAAGGCGCAGCCAGAGGCCCTGGTCCAGGGCAGTGTGAGGGCAGAGGGTCAGAAAGGAGGCTGAGTCCTCCTCCTTCCCACAGGCTGGCACCTGCTTCCTGCTTGCTACTGTTTGTTGACTGACTGCTTGAGAATGACGGCTCAGAGCAGTGGGGAGAGGAGGCAGAAGAGACTGGAGGTCGAGCGCCCAGCAGCCACATTGAGCTGATGAGGCGCTGACCCAGGGCAGAGGCTGGGGCACAGGGAAGAGGATTCTCCAGGCCCGGTGACTGGGTGGGAGGAGAGGCAGATGGCAGCCAGGTATTCCCGGAGCTGGATCCACAGATCCGTGGGGCATTACCACACCCCCCGCCGCAACCGGTCACCTGAGCCAGCCCAGCCCCTGGCCGGTACCCGTGGAGCAAAACCAGAGCTTCCCCACCCCACTTGTCCTTTTGAGGATGCTCCAAACTGGGCTGCGTGCTCCCGCAGGGCCAGCTGGGCTCGGCAGAAGTCCTCGGGGGTGGCCTCCCCTGCCAGCCTCACCTGGCGTCCAACCTCATTAGTATTTTGAGCAGAAGCATATTTATTTTTTCCTGCGGGGAATTGGTGCCCTGCTCATTTCAAATGGAGTAAAACCAAAGAGCAATTAAGAAGAGGCCCAGCCTTCTCGGGTCAAGGAGAAGAAGGGAGGAGGGAAGTGATGTTGCTACGTTGCAGGCCGCTGGGCACCCACCTCTGTTCCGGGTTGGCCAAGGTTTGGGTGGCCAGGAGGGAGGTGCTGTAGGATTTGAATTCGCCAGTAACAAAATACTAATGATCAACGTTTACCTGGCGCTGAGCATGTGCCAGGGACTATGCTAACTGTTCTACACGCATCTCATTCTTTCAACAGCCTGTGAGGAAAGAGGGTGGGTGGCACGGGGTGTGTTGTGTCCATTTTATGATTGAGAAAACTGAGGCTCAGAGAGTTAAGTAGCGTGTCCCGGGTCCCACAGCTGGTAAGCTGGTGGAGCCAGGGTCCTAGCCCATGCCCGATGCACTGTGGAGCCCATGCCCTTTAGCTACCTGGCCATTTTTGAAATGTCCCTCAAAAGTATTGCATTTAACCCATAGCTTCCCTCTAATTTCTGTTTCCCTCTCATCAAGGGGGAAAATGGGCCAAACAAATAAAAAGCTCTCACTGGGCTGGCACACGGAGGCTTTAGTGGAGTTATTGAGGCTCACAGGACAGAGAGGGGGCTCAGCCAACCTCTGGTCCAGGCTGTGGGGCTGGCCCTGCCCCTCTCCCTGGGGCCTGCAGTTACACCCATTGCTCTTGGTGAGCCGGGGGGCAGCAGGCCTGTCAGGGGCCATCGTGGTGGATGGGACAGGAGGCCTGAGCCGGCCAGGTGGAAACGGTGAGGGCTGGAGAGGGAACAGGACACAGGCTGACGATTTGGAGGCAAGGGGTCGGTGGGGACACGTAAGAGAAAGCAGTCAGTGGGGCACTGGGGTTCCTGGGGCACAAAGGAGGAGCCGGCTCCGGTCAGCGGCCGTGTCCCAGATCCAAGCCCCCCTCAACCGAACCACCTACCTGTTCCACATGCTTGGCTCTGAGAGCATTTCCAACTTTCAGAAAATCAGCTCCCCCAGAGGCTGAAGCTCAGGAGGAGAGGGTCGACGGCTGGCCGGAATTGGGGTGTCCTGGCTCCTGGGCCCCTGAGCTGGGTTGCTGGCCAGAGAGAGGGCTGGGGGCGGGGGCTGGAGGGGTGGAGAGAGAGAGAGAACAAACAGGAAGTTTTGCCATCTCTGCTTCTCTGTCTTGCAGGGTCAGTGATTTTGCTAATAGCAACCTCCTGGAAAAAATTGATCCCATTTTCTCAGGATAGGAAGCCTGCTTTCTAAAAAAGTCTGGACCTCAGAGAAGCCGGGGGAAGGCAAGTCCCTGGCAAGCGTCCCCCCCATTTCCCCCCCCCCCGGCGCCCCGCCCAGCCCACCAGATGCGGGGGGCCTCTCTGCCTTCTCTCCCCAACTCCTTACTTCCCACTCGTGGCTCTGCAGCCAACCTTCGCCCTCCCTGCTCCCTTCCTCTCTCTATGCCGGGCTCTTCTCTGGGCAGCAAGGGGCTCATCTGTCACCTAGTCTGTGTCTGGGGCGCTGTGGGTTTGGTGCAGAAACCTTGCCAGGAAAAAGCGCCCATTCTGCCTGGAAATTCTGGAAGTCTCGCAAGGGTGATGCTGCTTGAGGGAAGCTGGGGGTCGGGAGCTAGGGGGACACGAGCTGGGCTGCCCTGCTCTGAGCCTGTCCTGGCTTTAGGCCTAAGCTGGCCTGGGCTGCCCCGGATTAGGGAAGGGGGCAGGAAGGAAGTCCTACCAGCCTGTGCACCTGGAGTCGTTGTCCACCTGGGCAGCAATATTCTTTGGCTTCCCCCTGCCCAGGCCGCTTCGCTGGGTGTTCAAAGCCTTCCCTCTCCGACCACGTTTACTTCCATGGCTCCTGCCCACACCCCGCCCTCGAGCCACACTGGTGTGCTTGCTGCCCCCAGATTCAACGTGTGCTTTTCACGAGGCCTCCTGCCCCCTGCTTTCAGGGTCCAGCCAAAACGCCACCTCCTCCACGGAGCCTCCTCTGATCTCTCCTCAAGTCCCAACTCTGTCCTTCTCCTGTCACTACTGTGCTAAGAGGGTTATAGCTGAAGATGCCCTACCTCCCCTGCCAGAGGGCAAGCCCCGCGTCCTGAGTGGGAGGGAGCGTGCGATGCCACGGATCCCGTGATGCATTTCTCGTGCCTGGCCCCGTATATGTTCGAGTAGAGATGTTTGAATGACGTATTTGTCTTTTGCACGGACAGAAGGAGCTATTCTGTGCCTGCAGCATGGTTTCAGCCATGTGAGATGCATTTGTCGGCAAATCTATCAAAGGGTGCAGGATAGAGCTCCCCAGCCCTGACCCTGGAAGGGCCTGGGACAGATATAGGGAGCCTATTCTTCTATCTCCCGCTCCCCCCCCCAACACTGCTATCGGCTCTGCTGCCCTTGAAGAATTCTAAAGGGGGGGAAGTGTTCCCCAGTGCCTCCCAGACCTCTCGCCCAAGAGAGGCGGTGGCCTGGTGACCTCCTAACAGCAGTGGGCTCTGCTGGGGCTCTCCCGTCCCCTGGGCGGCTGCCATATGCTCTCCGGACGTCCGGGTCTCATTATGCTCCAGCTCAAAAATTCATCTTGGCTAATTGTGCTCGAGGCCTGAGTGAATTCAGGAACTCTCACCCAGCCTCTGTGGGGCTGGAGTTTCCATGGCAACGAGGGAGGTGTTCTAATGAACTGCATCCTTGGAGACCGGCTAGGGGACCCTTGCCTGTCCCTCCTCGTAGACTGTTGGTGCTGCTGGACTGGGGGCCCCCCTCCACACGGGGCCTGGGGCTGGGGAGAGGGGATGCAAGCAACCTCAGCAGACCCCCCCCCCCAGGGGGGGGAATCCACAATCCACCCCAACACTGTGCCGCAAGGGATAAAAGACACTCCGATGATCTCAATCTCAGCCTCATTGCAGGTCAGGGAGTTTCCCTTCCTCCACAAACAACTAAACAAATACCCTTTCATCTATAGCACACACACATACTCCGAATTCCATTGCTTTGAGTGCCATCTCTCTGTGGAAGTTGCCCTCCTCCTTGAAGGTCTGGCTCAAATGCCGCCTCCTCCAGGAAGCCTTCCTGGAATCTCTCTTTCTCCCAGCCCCCTTTGCCACTGTGCTTGGTCTGTGCTTCACGATTGTTTTTCAGCACAGTTGCCCAGAAGCGGACTTTGCCAAGTGTACACCAGGTTCATTTCATACCAGGTAACAAGCTCCTCCAAGATAGGTAACTCCCTGCCTACCTGGAGTGGAGCCTCAGATGTGGTGGCCTCATAGGGCTCAGAAGGAGAAAAGGGGTTTTTGCTAGAAGCCTCTCTCGGCACTCGGTCCTACCCGAAGGCCCAGGCCTGGGAGCTTCTCTGTCGATGTGGTTTCTGGAGACCCTCTTTCCTCCCACGACTGCATGATGACCAGGAGACAGCTCTCTGTCTTTCCCATCCCTGAGGAAGAAGGGATGCCCAGGCTTTTGGGGGAAAGAGTGGGAACGAAAAAGAGACTAGAAGAAATGAAGACAGCAAGCGGGGGCAGCCCTGGCCCAGGGCCCAGCCTCCTGGCTGCTGGGCCCTTCAGCCCTGCGCCTGGTCCCCCACAGGGGAAGACGAGTGGGGGAGGAGGGTCGGGGGTGGGGAGAAGAGAGATGCAAACCCAGCGATTTCTCCACATCCACCGCACTTCCTTCTCATCTGTCCTGCTGACTCTTGGTCTCCAGAAGTGACCTGGAGACAGAGGAATGAGAGGGGAGGAGGCCGCCTGTCTGGCTTTTAATTAAAAGAGACAGGATACCTCCCAGCCAGCCTTTTGGGCAGTGGCACCCTGCAATGTGTGTGTCTCCCTCAAGGGATGGGGTGGTGGGCGAGTTTCTGGGTGTGTGAACGGCTGACAGAGAGGAGAGATTTGAAAAACCATCCGGAAAGCGGAGTCATCTTCTTGATCCCCCATGCCCTCTCCTCTTTAAGGCCACCAACTGTCCTTGAGCACCTGCCGTGTGCCAAGCCCTGGGCTGGGCCCTGGGGATGCAGTGATGGATGAGATGCCTCCCTGGCCACCAGGGCAGCGGGGACGGTGGGAAGGATGTTGGGACCCACCTGTCACTGGGCCTTCCTTCACCCGACATCCCCCGAGTGCTGCCTTTTTGTAAGCACTGACGATAAAACGAGGGACCTGGCAGCTTGACGGTCAAGGACAGGTGCAGGGCAGTGCAGGGTGTGGGGCCTGATGCTCACAACCGAGGCAGAGGGAAGTACAAGGAGGCCTGGGGCAGGAGCAGCTAACATAGTCGAGGGGAATCGGAAGGCTGGCCTGAGGAAGTGGCCCTGGAGCAGAAACCCAAAGGAGGAGGAGGATTTGACCAAGTTAGGAAACGTGGCTGAGAGAGAGGAAACTAGCATGTGCAAAGGCCCGGAGAAGAGAAACAGACTCCATGGGCCAGGAAGAAGCTGAGTGCATTCGGGGCTTCCGTGTGCCGTGCTGGGTGCAGGCCGAAGAGGGGGCCTCCAGTATCCAATGTGCAAGGACCACAGATTTGTTCCTGAGGGCAGAGGAGGGGGCTGTTTACTGGCTTTACACAGGGGAATGACACTGGATTTAGGTTTAAAAGGGTCACTCGAGTGTGTATTCTTTTGTGATGAAAAAATTAAAAGATTCCCAGGGTTGTTTTTTTTTTTTTAAGATTTTATTTATTTATTCATGAGAGACACAGAGAGAGGCAGAAACACAGGCAGAGGGAGAAGCAGGCTCCATGCAGGGAGCCCGATGTGGGACTCGATCCCAGGACCCCGGGACCACGCCCCGAGCTGAAGGTGGGCGCTCAACCCACCTCAGCCACCCAGGAGTCCCAGATTCCCAATTTTTCATGTAAGATCACTCTTGGTGCCGTGAAGGGAAGCTAGTGAGAGGCAAGGAGGGTATCGCAGCGATTGGGATATTTGGCCCACATTAGGGTCTGACTCTGACACACGCATACTTTACATAGACGTTTTCATTCACCTTGATACAGACATTTCAGGCCACTAAAGAGAAAGAGGAGCACAAGGGCTCTCGCTGGTTTTCTAACATGTGTCTTTAACTCCTGTCTGGCTCTGTTGTGTCCCCAAGTTAAACAGGATCCAGCGGTCATCTCCATGGTTCCTGGGGCTCTTATTGCCCTGGTTGGTGAGGGTCCCATAATTTGCCTGCTTTGGGGTGTCTCCTCTTTTATTGCCCCTTGTGGGGAAAGGATGGTAGCTGTGAGTTTCATAGCTCTCCACCCTAGTGAAGGGAAGTTCAGCGAGATAAGCAAAGCCCACTTTCTTCCCCACTAAGAACACAAAGAAGTAATTCCTTCCTTCCTTTCTTTTTTTAAAAGATTTTATTTATTTATTCATGAGAGACACAGAGAGAGAAAGTCAGAGACGCAGGCAGAGGGAGAAGCAGGCTCCATGCAGGGAGCCCAATGTGGGACTCGATCCCAGGACCGGGGATCACACCCTGAGCCGAAGGCCAGATGCTCAACCACTGAGCCACCCAGGTGTCTTGAAGTAATTCCGTTCTGCTCTTCTAATAGAAGTATTTCATGGAAGCAAATCTGTTTTGTGGGCAAAGAGGGACTGCTTGTACGAGTCATGCACACACACATAGTTATTTCTCTTGTTGGGATGCGTGCAATTTTATTTTAGAGGAGGGGGCACAGAGCTTTGCAACCCCTTGCTTGGAAACAGCTGTCCCATGGGATTAACGCCTGTTTCCCCCTGAGCAGGAAGGTGCTAGAGAGCCCCCTGCCCAGTTTGGGTTTGGCAGGGCAGGTGACAGATATCAGGTGGCCTGGGCTTAGGGAGAGAGTAGCCAGGTCGGCTGCTTTCAGATGCAGAATTGTCCCTGTCCTGTGCACTCATGCACCATCAAAGTCCCAGGGCTGGCAAGTGCCCGGCTTCTAGCAGGTGACTGGTTTACTAAACTAGGTGCTGGGTGGCTGAGTGGCTGACCAAAGCAATGACTGAGTTGAATGAATGGATGGGAAGATAGCACAGAGGAGGGGATGTTGGCCTGGAACCTCTAAATAATCATGATCCAGTACACACAAGGATGCTAAGGCGAGGCATGGTGACAGAAGGGCCTTCATGGAGGATGAGCCACGGGGACAGTGCGAGGTCACCCAGTAGACGCCAGCAGTCTGCATCTCCCAGAGCAGAGCCAGGTGCACCCGGTGTCTTGAAGTGGTTGTCCCCCGCCTCCCTCCCCATTCATATGTTGAAGCCTTAACCCCCAGTGGTGACTGTATTTGGAGATGGGGTCTTTGAGGAGATGATTCAGGATGAACCAGGGAAGAAAGGTGGAGCCCTAATCCTGTAGGACTGAAGTCCTTATGAGAGAAGCAAGAGACACAGGAGTGTGCGGTACGCAGAGGAAAAGCCATGTGAGCACCAGGAAAGGGAGGGCTCCCTGGAAACCAATCCTGCCAGCCCCTTGATCTCATCGGAACTGTGGGGGGGTTTAATGCAGCCAGCCTGTGGCGCCCTGTCACGGCAGCCCTAGCAGAGGAGCACGCATGGAGACGCTGGAACTCAGCTGGGAGGTCAAGGTGGACAGAGCAAGGGGGGGGCGGGGGGCAGGAATTCAGAAGGGCAGCTGGTCTCCTTCGGAGACTCATTCTAGAACGTGCACAACCCTGGAGATTCTGAACAAGAGGCCGGCTGTGGGGTCAGACTGGTGGGGCCCAGATCCCGGCCTCTTCCACCCTACAGCTATGAGGTCCAGGATGGGTTTTAAACCTTCAGTTTCCCCATCTGTAAATGGGGATAGTAAGAGTAGTCACTTCGGTCACCCCCTTGTACAAGTAGCATCGTGAGCATCGAGTTTCCTCACCTACAAAAGGAGTGAACACAGAGCCTGGTGCACAGTAAGCCCCCACCGCCCCCCGGAAACATACCCGCCCCTCTTTATCCCCACTGTGTTTGCTGGCCCACGATGTCACTTAGATGTCCCCTCATGTCACACGAATTCCAGGGGCTCCAGCCATTGCTTAGAATGTGTTGAGACCTACTTGGGAGCATCTTTCAACACCAGCTTCTAAGTAAGGTCAGGAAATCATTTGGAGCTTCATGGCCAGCCTCCCCCCACCCCCTCACCAAACCATCATTCCCTCCTTGAAAAGACCAAGCTTGTGTCTACATAACTCTGCTTGTGGCTAAGGAGAGGAACCCTATTAGTGAGGGGCAAAGCTATGCCCTCACTGAGGCCATCCCTAGCCAGTCCTAAGTGGGATTTCACTCCGGGAATTTAAAAAGTAATTTTTTGGTGTTCGTTTAAAGAAAAAAAAAGTGTTGATTTGCTCTCCACGATGTGGTTAGGATACGTGCATGTCCTTCCCAGGTTCCCAGGGGGCCACTCCCCGGAAGGCCAGCTCTCTGTATGTATCAGGCCTAACCTAAAACAACCATTTCACTTCTGTGTAAATACAGTGAGTTCTTTGTCCTAGCATCCCAACAATCAGAGGTCCTGGGAACCCGTGCAAAAGTGAGATTGTAGGTGCCTTCGTTATGTTTGGTTATATGTCTCCTTTCGCCTTTCTCTATTATTTATTATCTTGCTCGTTTGGAGAAAATTAAGCAAACTTTTAAGAGGCCTTCTAAAAAAGAAAGAAACTCCAAACTTCCAGCTGCCCCGGGTTGTCCTCGGTCCTGTGGCAGTGTGTTCCATAGGAGCCGTTATCAAGGACACATAAAAGTAAAGGAGTATCAGCCTTTTGCAAAGCAGTTTGGCAACATGCATCACAAGCCACAAAAATGTCCATATCCTGTGACCTAGTAGTAATCCTGCTTCTGGGAATCTGTCCAAAAGAAATAATCCAAAGACGCAGAAAGGCTCTATGCATCAAAATGCTCATCATGGCATTATTTATAACAACAAAAGATGGGAAGCAAAATAAAGGCCTCGCAATATGAGACTGGCTAAGTAAATTAGGCAGCATTTATTCAATAGAACATTTTGCAGCTGTTAAAAATTCTAATACCAAAATGATATGGCAATGTGGAAAAATGTTCATGCTGAGTGAAAAGGAAAGGATGCGGAGTTTTTCTGCACACCGTGGTTATCGCTGTGTAAAACCAAATGGAGGGAAAGTGGACAGGACCTAGAGGCGGGCCGGGGGAGAAGGGATGGGGGATTCACAGATGCTCTGAGGTTTGAGGGTTGATCTGCTTGGTAGATGGAAGTCCCACTTACTGGGAGTCACGGTGGCCGAAGAGGAGCAGATAGGGGTGGGGAGAGGATCAGTAATCTGTGCCCATGTGTTAAGCCAAGCATGCATGGGAGAATCCAAATGGATGGGATGAACGCTCAGGAATGAGGCCCAGGCCCAGGGTGGAAATTGCAGAGCCGTCAGCTTGTAGATGGTGTGAAATCCCCGAGTGTGGATGACCCGAGGCAGGGCAGTGGGTCTCAGCCATGACACAGCACCAACGGAGGTCCCTCCGGGCGTTGAATCAGAATCCCTGGGTAGATCGTATCAGTGTTTGTTCAGAGCTCCCAGGTAACCCAGGGGTGGGGGCAGCTGGGTCAAGGTGAGAGAAGGGGGTGGCCGGGCTTGAACCTTCTGAGATTAAGGACAGGAAAAGCCCCCAGAGGTGACTGAGGAGGTGTGGCCAAGAGAACGTCAAGGAGTGGGGAATGGTCATCCGTACCAACTAGCACCCAACTGCAAGAGTTTTGAGCTGCTTCTGGGTGGAAGAGGCCATGTGGAAAGCGCGGTTTGGATACAGAAACATTGAACTGATGGGGATGTTTTGCTAGCTCATGGGTATCGCAGGGCAGAGTATTTGAAACTGGGACAGACAGAAAAATCTGGAACATAACTTAGCACAGAGTTGCATATGCCCCGGTATCTCTGGTCAGCCTCTGATGGCTCCAGATAGGGGGTGGTTTCTTGAGCAGAGCAATGGGCATGGAAGACATTTTTGGCATCCCCTGGAGCTGCTGGCACAGGACTGGCACTTTGTAGGTGTTCGATACAGCCTTCATTAACTGTGGATGATTCAGAGCCGAGGAAAGGGTGTCCCATACTGGGGAGGGGGGGGACACTACAAAAAGGAGCCTTCTCTCATGTTCTGAGTGTCTCCCGGCTTTCTCTCTGGCTCACCAGGATAAAGACAGACATTGGGGTCTTTTGGAGTCGATGGAGGGGTTAGCAAGGAGTCTCATGGGTTCTGTGGTCAGACGATCATGGGTTCTGTGGGTCAGACGCAGCACAAAGACAATAGCTTGTCCCCCTTCCACAATGTCTGGGGTCCTAGGTAGGATAATGCAAATGATGAGGGGTGACTTGAAGAGCTAAGGGGCTTGAATCATCTGGAAGTTTCTTCGCTCCCTTGTCTGGTGCCTGAACTAAGGTGACGTGACTGACGGCAGGCTCATTTGGGACTGGGGACTGGAGCATCTATACGTGACAGCGCTGTGTGGCTTGGGCTTCCTCATGACATGGTGGCCTAGAGTAGTCAGATTTTTTTTTTTTTTTTTTTTTTTTTTTTTTTTTACATCATGACTCGGGGCTTCAGAAGCAAGCATTCCAGCAAACAAGATAGAAGAGGCACGGCTTCTTATGACCTAGTGTCACTTCCACACCTGGATTCAAGGGGACCGGACATGGAACCCACCTCCAAGTCTTCTTAAAATGGTACTTCTCTGGCTCTCTCGAAGGTGGGTCAGACTAGATCTCCAGGAGTGGGCACCATCCCGTGTTCATGTGGCTGGCTTTTCTGAGAGCCCACAGCCTTTATCATCTTCCAGTCAAAACTCGGGCTCTGCCTCTGGGCAAACCTCTCCTCTCTCTGCAGCCACCCCCAAACCTGGTGGCTTCCCCAGGGGTGCCTGTGGGTCCAGAGCCAGAAGCCAGAGCCTGTCCTGTGACCTGAGCTGTGCAGTCCCCAGGGTCGGTCTCCTATGGCAGCTACCACGGCCAGACCCCAGCAGTGGTGGTCACAGTCTCCAGGCCTCCTGGGGAAATAGCCAGCAAGGCTGGCTCTCCGTCCCCATGCTCTGCTCCCCTGGCCAGGCCAATCCGAGCAGGCTGACCTTCTGGCTGGCAGGGAGCCTGGCTCTCTCCACCTTCTCAGGTGTGTGTGTGCGTGTGCACATGGCGGGGCGCACTTCTGTTTTTCAAGGATTTGGAGGGGAATGAATTTTTGGAGAATGACATGAAGACCCAAGTCAGAGAAATGCCCCCCAACTTCTTCCCCCTTCCTTCTAGCCTAGAGAGGAACCACCCCCCTGGAACCAGAACCCCAAACCCTGAGTAATTGGGGCCTCCAGGCTTCGTTCTCCACCCCTCCCCTGCCAGACTCCTGGTGGCCCTTTCTCAGGAGTGAGGGGGCTGCAGGAGGGGACTTGGAGTTCTTCCTCTTGTCATCATCATCATCGCCATTATTCGCCACCTCCTGGGTGCACGATTCCAGCCCCCCACCCATCCATTCAAGTGTTGCAGCAGTATTTACTAAAGCTGCGGGAGCAAGAAGTCCAGTCCAGCTGTCCTCAGGTGGCAGCAGTGGAAAGGGCCGAGGGCATGGGTGCTAGCACAGTGTGCCTGGGGAGCAGGGAAGGGGTCACAGACGAGCAGTGCTGACCTGTGCCCCTGGAGGGCAGGGGGTGAGGGGGCGCAGGGGCTGGGATGTGGTCCCAGCAGGTGGGGAAAGGAGAGGGGGAGGAAGCTATGGGTGACTGGAGTGACCTGAGTGTGGGGCCTCGTCCCAGGGTGCAGGCACCCTGCAGGGGCACATTTGCTCCATGGAGAGAATTAGCCCTCACCCGCCAGCATTCCGCTCTTGAGCCTTTCCTAGCAGAGGGGAAGAGGGTTTGGTGACCTGGCTCACACACACCGGGCGGTAGGAATGGGCTTTCATCCCTCTCCTGGCGAGGGTCTATGTTTAAGGAGGCGCTGGCTGTGTGAGCTCCGGGATGAGGGGATCCCCACAATGAGCATCTAGTAGGTGGTAACAGGCATTTGAACCATCGTGGGGTCAATGGAAAGAAGAGGTGTGTGCGGAGTCGGGGAGTATCCAGGGCTCCATCTTCTCTCTGCTGCTGGCCGCCCCCAGCCCCTTCCCATGCCTGGCCTAACACTCAGGTGCTGCTGGCCCTTGGCCTCGTCACTCCCATTCTTTACCTGGAGCATCCTATGTGACTTAACCAAAGGCCTAAGAGCTACGGGTAGAAGGCTGCTGCTCGAGCTGCCCCGGGGTGAGCTGGGGTCAGTTGGTGAGGACGTGGGATTGAGAGCCGCTTTGCACCGCACGCGGTGTGGATGGGCCTTCTGGGCCTCATCACTGGCTGTGATGGCAGATGGGATGGAATGGGGCGGGGGAGCCCAGAGATCCCACTCGGTACACTGGCTTGACCTGGAATCCACATGAGTCATCCACATTGGCCCCCTAGCCCATCCCCGAGGGGCCCCATCATTGTGCAACCAGCCTCTCCCCTCCACCCACCAGTTTTCTTAGTGGAAACCGGCCAGAGACTCAGGCACAGAGAGAAAATCGGATGTGGTGATTATTCCAGTTGTTAGTCAAAATTAACTAGGTGGCTATTTACTGAGCACCCCCTACAAGGTGAGCCTTGAAGATGTGTCAGAAATGGACCCTGTCCTCAGGAGGCCAGCAGCGCTCAGTAAATGTAAACGGGTAGAGACCAGAAGAGGAGCTAGGGCCTCGCAGGAAAGCACATGGTCTCCAGTGCCCGGCTTAGGAAGCAGGCGCTGAGCCACTCCCTGACCCCGTGGGGGATGAGCTGGAGGCAGGCTCAGATCCTGGGTGCACCCCTTCACTGCCTACCCTAGATTTGACATCCCAGACCAGTCGCCTCCTGACCCCGTCTTCCCAGGCTGGTCCCCTGCCCTGATCTCCAGACGCCCTGTTCCAGCAACAAGCTCCCTGCTCGTTCCCAAATGGCCCATGAACTTCACCCGCTGTCCACTCATGCCTTTGCTCCTCTACGCCAAATGCCACCCCTCCCTCCCTTGCCCCTGGTTCTGTATTCCGAATCTGGAATCTGAGTTAAGCTTCAGGCAGATTCCCATGCCCGCTTTTCCTCGAATCCTTCCCCATCTTTCTTTTGGAATTAATCAGTCATTGTCCCGCCTCCTGCCCAGCATGGCAGTTAGTTGTCCAGCTCAGGCACTTACTGGATTGTGAGCAAAAGTAGTGCCTTTTTTTTTTTTTTTTTTTAAGAGGGAAGATGAGACATAGTGGGTTAACCTGAGTTAGGCTCTCAACTCAACTACTTACTAACTTATGTCCTTGTGCAGATGACCTAATAAGCCTGAAACTCAGTTCTGTTGTCTGTAGAATGGGGACAATATAGTACCTGCCTCCTAGGATTGTCACTAATCATCGGGGCAGCTTGGTGCCTGATGAGTTATTGTATGTTCTGTAGGTGTGTCCCCCCTCCCATTCTGCTTTGCAGTCCTTTGGTCCTAATGCTGTGCCTTGCATAGATAATATGTTCAGTAATCGTTTGATGAATAAAATGAGTGGCTTGAGCCCAGAAAAAAACCTCAAAGCATATACAGTCAGCTAATTTTTGATAAGGACGCCAAGAATGTACACAGTGGGAAAGACAGTCTCTTCAGTGGTATTGGGAAAACTGGGTATCCACATGCCAAACAATGAAATTGGACCCTTATCTTGAAGCACACATAAAAGTCAACTCAAAATGGATTTAAAGACTTAAATGTAAGACATGAAACTGTAAACATTCTGGAGAAAAAAAAAAAAAAGAAGGAGAAAGCTCCTTTACGTTGGCCTTGGCAGTGATGTTTTTGGATATCCAAAACACCAAAGCTCAGACAACCAAAGCAAAAATAAACAATTGGGATTACGTCAAACTAAAAAATCCTGCAAAGCAAAGGAAACCATCTACAAAATGAAAAGGCAGTCTACAGACTGGGAGAAAAAACTTTCAAACCATATATCTGATAAGAGGTTAATGTGCAAAAATATACAAGGGACTCCTACAACTCAATAGCAAAAAGACAAACAGCCTCATTTTAAAAATTGAGCAAAGAATTTGAAGAGACGTCTTTTCCAAGAGCAATCTACAAATGGCCAACAGGTACATGAAAAGGTGCTCACCATGACTCATCATCAGAGGAATGCAAATCAGAACCATAATGAGATATCACCTCACACCTGTTCAGATGGCTAGTGTCAGATAATAAAATAAAAGATAACAAAACAAAACAAAAAAGATAACATGTGTTGGCTTGGATGGAGAGAAGAGGAAACACTCGGGGCATGTTGGTGGGGATGTAAATGGGTCCAGCCACTATGAAGAATAGCATGGAAGTTCCTCAAAAAACTAAAAATAGAAATCCCATATGATCCAGCAATTCCTCTTCTGGGTATACAGCCAAAGGAAATGAAGTCAGTACTTTGAATAGATATCTGCACTCCCATGTTCACATCATTATATACAATAGCCAAGATATGGAAGCCACCTAAGTTTCCATCAGGGGTGAAGGGATACAGAAATTGTGACATGTTTGATATGTGTGTGTGTGTGTATATGGAACCAGACCAAGACTCCACCTTAAAGAAGGAGATCCTGCCATTTGTGACAACACAGATGAACCTGGAGGGCCTTGCACTATGTGAAATAAGCCAGGCACAGGATGAAAAAAAAATGCATGATCTCACTTACATGTAGAGTCTAAAGAGCCAAATTCATAAAGGCAGAGAGCGGAATAGTGGTTACGACGGGTAGGGATGGGATGGGGTGGGGGGCAGGTAATGGGGAGATGTTAGTCAAAGGGTGCAAAGTGGCAGTTCTATGGGATGAATAAGTCTAGAGATAGCATGGTGACTCTAGTTAATCATATTGTATTAAAACCTGGAAATTTGCTAAGAGTAGATTTCAGGTGCTCTCCCCATATGCGAGAGTGCACACACACACATGCACACACACGCTAACTGTAGAAAGATGTTGATTAGCTTGGCTTTGGTGACCATTTCACTACACACACACACACACACACAAAATCATTATGTTGTACACCTTAAATATATACAACTATTATTTAAAAATAAAATAATTTTCTTTAATGAAATGAGCTTTAATGAGCTACTTGATTGAGTTGCATCTGTTTCGGAACCATAAGATGTCCGAGTCAGAAGGGACCTTAAAGATCACTTGGGTTCTGCTCTCCATTCATATTTCCTGAAACTGACCACTGGAGAGCACATGATGATGTACTGAAGGTCACTTTAAAGAGTCGCAATGTGAATCTTAGTCTCCTGGTCCCCGTCCAAGACTCTGACCATTCCCGACATTTGGCTGGTCCCTTGGGGCCACTGAGCATGGGCACTACCAGGATGTGGATCCTTTGTTATAATCCTGCATCTTCATGCTCCTCTGCTCTTCCCCGCCCCACCCTTTTGTCCTACTCATCCAAATACCTCTAGGAGGTTTGGCACAACATCCAAAGATGGTAGAGACCTGGCTTTCCCTGGCTCTGCAGGGATGCAGGTTTGCTCCAGCTTGCTGATTCCCCTGGGAAAACTTGTGCCCTTTGCTTTGGTCTCACGTCCCTTCTGCATTTTCCCTTATGTCCCCTCCTCACATACATCCCTCTTACTTGCCCATCCCTCCCTATCCCGTTGCCCCTTCCCAAAGCACCCTGTGCCTTTAAGTTCTGTTGAAAGAAACCTGGCCTCAGCCTAGATCCTATGTCCATCTTCTATACCTGAGAGTACGTCTCTCCCAGAGTCCCATCTCTCAGGGAACTTTTCATTTTCCTTATTCAAATGGCTTATCACCTTGCAGAGTGTGATACTCTACTCCCCAGTAGAAGGATTCCAGCTTCTGTGAGGCAGCTTTGGGAGGCCAATGTGCCATCAGGCTTATCCAGAATGTTCACATCTAGAAACAGAGCGACAGAGTGAAAATAGTCTTTAGACCATCCTGTCCCTTGACTCCAACAGAGATACCAACCAACACCCAGACATGTCAGGTAGCACCTTTCATTCGACACCCTGGAAGGGGCCAAGGAAAAACCCCGAGAGGGAGCACAAAAGAAGCATTTTGCACAAGGCTTTATTTGTGTTGGCAAAAAAATTGGGAAATATTCCACGTACATCCATGAACATTTCATGAACAACAACCAAGCTAAACCAACTGCGGTTCTTCAACACAAGGATATGCACCCCAGGCACTGAGTACAACTCATGGGGACAGTCTCTGTATAGACGTGTGTGTGCTCACCATGGTTCTATCTGTTCCACTGTATTCGTTTCTACATTGACTTTTAAAATTACAATATCTTTTTTAGATTATACAAGTGACATTTTCTCATTCTGGAAATTTGGAAAATCAGAACACCGTAAAGATGGAAATAAAATATCACCCTTTAGCCTACTCTCTCAGGGTACTACCCTTTGTATTTTAGGCTTTCTCCTTTCACTTAGATTTTTTTTTTCCTCTGAGTGTATGTGAGCTTATCCTACCCTGTGCATTTATTATTATGATATTGTATCGAGAGCATTCCTCCATGGTATTATTTACACCATATTTCATTGATTATAATATTTTTTTTACATTTTGTGATCCCTGAAATTGCAATTGTATTTTCAATTGATAGCATGTTGCAGTTAATGACTTCATTTTTTTTTCCTCTGAATAATATAAAGTAATGGTCAGTCCTAGAAGTGGTTGATTTAGATTTGATGAAATGTGGTATATCCTTTTTATGTTTGTGGAACAGTCTATCCTATAAACGTGAACATACTTGATTTTTTTAAGATTTTTTATTTATCATTTGAGAGAGAGCAAGAGAGAGCATGAACAGGTGGGGAGGGGCAGAGGCAGAGGGAGGAGCAGACCTCCCCCCATCCCTCCGCCGAGCACGGACCCCGATGTGGGGCTCGATCACAGGTCATGAGATCATGACCTGAGCCAAATGCAGACACTTAATGGACTGAGCCACCCAGGCGCCCCAACATAGTTGATTTTATCAACCTCTTATTATTGGACATTTAGGTGGGTCCAATTTTCGACTTTTAAGTAATATCCAATATGTGAAATGCATCCCATTGATCGTTGTTTATTGGGGTGGATTCTTAAGAATAGATACAATAAGACAAAATGAATGAAGATTTTAAAGGCTCTTGATGTCTTTTCCATATACATGTTGACAAGGACCAAAAGTGAATATAGAGGGATAAAGATAGGCATTGAATTTAGCAAGTTCTTATTTTCTATGCAGTTCTTTGTGTGCAGACATTGAAATGATGATCATAAGACCAAATCAGCAGTAACTCCACTTATTTATGGAGGTAGTGTGCAAGGAGGAGGAAGAGAGAATGGGAGAGAACTTAGGAGACTGAGAAATGCCCAGCACTGCAGGGGAGCCCTCAAATCCTGGAATGGATGATGGAGGAGGGAGTGCTCTGATCTGAGGTCTGGGGTGGGCAGGAGAGCTGTGGGGATGAGGGGAGGTCGTTTGGTTGGATTTTGCATACTGCTAATTTCTGGGAGCCAGGCTCTCCCACTAGCTGGAGCACAACATCTAGAAAGCCCATTAACGGAGTGGGGCCAGGAAACCCGGGTTCCAGCCGTGGCCTGCTGGTAACTTACTCTCTAGCTGCTGACCTTGAACACACATGACTTGTTTCCCCCTCCATAAATGAGGGAGTGGGATTGGATGATTTGGGGATTCCTCCAGTGTGTAGATCGATAGCTTGGGAGTGCCCAACATGTGGGGAGAGACAGATGGCAGCGCCTGGTTTATAACCCATCTCGGCCCTCCCCACCCCACTTGTTCCTTGGGGCCTAGAACAACTTCCTTGGCATCTCTTACCAAGGCAGAACAACAGAGCCATTAACCACCCCCGGGCCTGCACAGGGAATTGGCATGGCCGGGCTTAGCACAACATGGGACTCCCCTCCCTAACTGCACCAACACTGATGACTCCTCAGAGAAACCCATCCATCTTCTCTTCTTGCCCAGAATTTCCAGGAGAGGCCATGGGATTGACAAGACTCTAGTCCTGGCTCGTGTGCCGTGTCTTCCCTGGCTTTTCTGAAGCACAAGACAGACAGCCCCCGACCCCCACCCGCACCCCTGGAGTCATGAAAGAGTGAGAAATGGGATCAGAAATAGGATTTCGGTTCGGGCTGGTCTTTAAAGGCCATAAACATGGCATAAAGTGGCATAAACAAAATTGAAGTTGATTTCTCTCTTACATTGCATCTAGATAGAAGAATCTGGGCTGTTAAGGCGGCTCTCCTTTCCAGAGGGCTCGGGGCCCAGGTTCCTTCTGTCTTTTAGCTCTGTCATCTAAGATGGCTCACCCCATGTCCCTGTTTCTACCTAGGGGGAGGGGGAAGGGGGGGAAAGGACTCCCCCTTCCTTTACAGGAAGGTACCTGGAGTTGCCACTGTGGCACTATTGCTCATATCTTATTGACCAGAACTTTCATCACATGATTACACATTTGGCTGCAAAGATGGCTGGGAAATGTAGTCTTTTTCCCTGCTAAAAATTGAGACTCTCTTACTATAAGAATAGGACAGAACTGGGGTGGGGGTGGGGGTGCAGGTTGGGGGCGTAGTGAGCAAGCTCTGGGGAAAAAAAGAGATTTTAAAGCCTGGAGCTTCAGGGGCTCCAAATAGCTGCATGATGGCGGCAGCAGCAGCTTATTAAAATGGCTTACCAAATTGAGATTTATCAAAATAGATTGAAACTGGCTCTTCCCCTTCTCAAACTCCACACTCCTTCCCTCCTTTATCTCTATGCAGCAAATCTTGGAGGACTAGTCTTCAGTCCACTGGTGAGTGGCAAGGCGCTCCCTGAACGGGTTGAGAACAGATTCAGAATTGCCAGCTTTTTCTTGGATTCTTAAGAGCCAGGGAAGCCCAATTCCACAGATTTGTATTTTAACACACAACCAAAGACTGCTTACAAATATCCCCCTGTATGCGGGGCACCTGGGTGGCTCAGTGGTTGGGTGTCTGTCTTTGCCTCAGGTCGTGATCCTGGGGCCCTGGGATCGAGTCCCACATTGGGCTCCCCACAGGGATCCTGGTTCTCCCTCTGCCTGTGTCTCTTTCTCTGTGTCCGTCATGAATAAATAAATAAAATCTTTTAAAAACCCAACCAAATATCCTCCTGTATCAAACAAGGGTGATCAAACCATGGTATTTGTAAACCCATGTTGTTACATTTGCAGAGTTTATTGGGGCCTTGAAATCAGCATCCTACCAAGACCTTGGCAAGGTCCAGCTATTGACAGCTGGAACTCCCAGAAATCTCAGTAAGGTCTTTTAGCCTCAGTGTCATCTTGACCTGGCCCCAGTGTCCAATTGCTGCTTTCCCTGCTTTTTAATGATCAATTGCTGTAAGTTTAGCACCATCACTATTGATTTAGTTTGTGGTGGGTTGTGTAGTGAACTACCCGGGAGTGGTACTTATTTGCATATTTGAAACCTAGAATTTTTCATTAATTGCTGTGTTTTAAAGTGTCACCTGTGGACCACCAGTTTTGGGATCTTTTAGTTACATGTTAGAAAATGCAGATTTCTGGGCTCTCACCCAGACATCCTGAATCAGCATCTCTGGGAGCAGGCCCCAGAATAAACATCTCCATGCTGGTGAGAGCCTCTGAACACATTTTGAATGTGTTTCTTTGATGGTTCAAAGACGAATCTCATGGGCCCTTATTGCTAAAGCATCTATACATGTAAATTGCCCAATTCTGCTTATATGAGTTGGGCTGCATGTGGATTTATCCACTGAAGTACTTTGCAACAGAAAGGGTGCTGTTTTAGCACATAAAATTGTGCTTCTTTTAAGTGTAGATGATTCATAACTCCCCTCTCTTATTTTCTGTTATCCCCGCTTTGCTCTTCCACTGATATGTGGGCATGTTAATGTGAGGGGCCTCTGTGCCAGCCAAAATCAGAAACCATTGCCCGAGAAAGACCCCAAGAAGCACAGTGAACCCTGATGGATGGTAACACCTGATGGAGAAACTCTTTTAAAGAAGAAAACATGAAGACCAGGACAAAGAGGGGTGCTAGATGGCTCTTCGTAGGTCACAAGGGAGAAGTGGCTAAGCCTGTGAATTAAGATGGGGCTGGAGGCTGCACTTGAAGGCAGTTGGGAGGATTTCAGGACTCCCGGGGCTGTCTGGGGACTGCCTTCCTCTCCACCCTTGCACTGACTGTTGGGGGAAGGGCTGCTTCCAGGGCCCCAGCAGGCCCCAGCAGGCCCTTTATCCGCTGCCCTCAGCTCTGACTGGGGCATTGTGTCCTGGCTGTGTCCCTCACAGCCTCTTAGTGACGGGCCTGTTGTCCAAGATGGGCCCGCGGCTGGTCCGGGCCTGCGCCCATGTATTATGCATCAACAGCTCAGACAAAGCTTCTGTGTGTGGGAGCCCAGTAGGGTGGGGGCTTGGCCCCCCACAGAGTCCTGTTTACCAGGCACTGGATGCCCAGAGGGTGGGATGGTGGTGGGTGCTGTGTACAGGAGGTGGGATCTGCAGAGAGGAGAGAGGTGTGGCATCATGGATGGCAGTACAGGCCTTCCTGGCTGCAGCAGGAGGGATGGCCTCCTTCTAGTTCAGGCCAGCAGGGAAACCATCCCTCCACCACCAGGGTCCCAGGCCTGCTGTGTATACACTGCTAGGTCATTAACAGAGGCGGTCCGGCTAACCCTGGCCCAACTAGCCAGTAATTTCCTGGGGTACCTGTGGTGTGGCCTGAGGGCATTGGCATCCAGGAGGCAGGACTAATGCCAACCTTCCTAATCAGAGCGGCTAGAGAATCAGTCATTCCCCCTGGGTGGGGAGCCTTCTTGAGGGGGTCAGGCAGGTTTCGCTCCTCTCCGTATCATGAACTCAGGGCCCTAGTGCATGGCAACAACGCAGTAGGTGTTTGTGGACTAAGAAAGGGTTTTTGAGCTTTCATGGTGGACTCAAGGGTTCAGGCTCAGAGGAAAAACAGAGGGAAGATGCGTAGCCCTCCTTTATATGCTGACCTAGCCTGATGGAAGACATAAACCCGACCTAGATGAGGAGGGAGATGGCATTTTCTTTCTTTTTACAGATTTACTTATTTCTTTAAGAGGGGGAGGGGCAGAGGGCGAGGGAGAGAGTCTTAAGCAGACTCTGTGCTGAGCACGGAGCCCGACAGGGGCTCAGTCTCACGACCCTGGGATCAGGACCTGAGCCACAACCAAGAGGCAGATGCTTCACCGCCTGCACCACTGAGAGCCAGACCCGCCGGGGGGTTAACACACAGGGTTCGCTCCCTCCTGTGGGGCCCTGTCCAGAGAGACCTGTTCTCCATTCTGTGCTGGAAGGACCCCTCATCCGCTGCCCACAGCTCTGACTGCAGCGCATCGCCTTGTGCCTCAGACCGGTTGAACTGGGCTTGGTTAGGGACCGTCCCCTGGCCGAGACTGCTCAAGGGCGACTCTACAACTTGCGCATTGGTAGCACACAGTGCCATGATGGGCATACCTGGGTTGCTGCTGGGGACATGACTAATCAGAATGAGCTCAGAAGCCTTTTCAAAATAAGACATGCCCCTCTTCTCTACCACCCAGATGCTGATGTACATTTATAAGGGGGAGGAGGGTTACAAATCTTGGGCAGGATGTATAAAGCTTGAAAAAGCTTCCCTTTTGTCCTAGTTCCTCCTCAGACAGGTATTTAGCCTTATTTTTAGTGTTATTTATAGATTTTCGAATTTGACTGTGACTCCAACAAAAGAACAAGGCTTTTGCTCAAGGTCACCCAGCGCCCAAGGGGGGCTTGCTGCCTGGCCCGCTGGCCTCTCTGCTATGCCTCACTCCCTTAGAAGCAGGTGTTGCCCTGGATCCAGATTCAAACCTCCAGCTGGAAGCCGTGGGCAATTGGGTGAGTCTCCCAGGCCGTGGCTGGGATGATTGTGACGAGCTGCAAGCGTGGCCGGTCAGCACGTGGGCCAGAACACACGCAGGGAAGCCCATGCTCCGGCGTCTGTGCGATTCCCGTGTGTCAGGGCCTGGCACTACCCAGGGCCCAAGGTCTGGGTCTTGTCTCCTGGGCACTGGTGGCGGTGTCATGGGCACACGCAGGGAACAATTACAGTTTGCTGACGTGCATTGAGTTCTGGAACCAAACACACAGGCCGGCTATTTCCAATTGCATGGATCTGAGAAGGCTTTTGGGACGGGGGTTTGAAAGGAGGATCGGGAGAGGCCAGCCTGAGGGGAGAGTGCCGTGCGTGTGTGCATGTGAGTGTGTATATGCTTCTCTGTAGATGTGTGTGCATGTGTGCACGTGCGTGTGCGTGCATGCACATGTGCAGAAGTGTGTGCTGTGTGCATGCGTGCGTGTTCATTCACAGCAAATTCTGCGATCCCAGATGACAGATGACTGGATGACTGGCCCATCTTGTTGATGGACAAAGACGGAAGAGATAAAGAAATAGGATCGAATCCTTGAGGGATGATTGAGTGTTGGGCTGGGGAGGGTGGACGTTATTCTCCTGGTGGAGGGATATTGAAAGTGTCAGAGCAGAAGATATGGTCAGAGGTGTTGTATTTTTGCTTGGAAGAACTCTCCAAGGGTGAAATAAAGGGTGTCAGGGAGAGGGGAAGGGAAGGGACGAGCATATGCACACAGTTACTTAACTTACCTTCTCCTTTGGATGTGGAGAGCTGTAACCATGGTTACCAGATGAGGCTCCAGGGCTCTGAGGGGTTAGGAAAACCGCCCAGGAATCATTGGGACTGAGTCACATCTGGCCTGTGCTTCCCCACGACATCAGCTCCCTCCCGTTCTGCAAAGCAGCACAGGTGGCCCCGGGGAAGTGGCATCAGAAATGGGGACAGAGGGGGAGGAGAGGCATGTCGGCCACTGTGACCTCTTGTCTCTGCAGGTCCTGGAGCTGGGCCCGACACCACCTCTCAGTCTTGAAAGGGACCTTTCATGCTTTTCCAGACCCTTTCTCCCGTCTAATGGGGTATTTGGCCTCTCTTCTCTCTTGGTCTTGGAACCAAGGGACTTGGTTCTAGTCCCAGTTCTGCCACTAGCCTGCTGTGTGACCTTGAGCGAGTCACTTGCCCTCACTGGGCCTCCACGTTGCCACCTATGGAATGAAGAGCGGCGTGCATGCATGTCGGGGGGGGGGGGGGCTGCGTGTATATGGGTGACAGTGTGCGCTTGCATGCGTTCCTTCTCAGCTGGACCAGATGCACTTTAGGCCTTTCCACACTGTGTTCCCTCCCCATGGGGTCGGCGATGCTGGCATCATCACTCCCATCTTCTAGAAGATGATAGTGGAGTCTTGGGAGAGGATCCTCAGTAAGTGGGGACTAAGCCATACTGTTCTTTTCCACCCACACCCGACAGCCTCAATTCGGAAATCCATCCCGGGGTGATCACCATCCTGCTGGTGGGTCCTGTGGCTGAACACGGGGGTTTATACTTGAACCTCAGGTGCCTGGGTTGCCCTAGTAAATATGCTATTCTGAATTACTGGATTTTCAGTTCACTTCAGTAATCTTTATTGAGAGGCACCTGGGTGGCTCAGTCGGTTAAGCGTCTGTCTTCGGCTCAGGTCATGATCCCAGGGTCCCAGGATGGAGCCCTACATTGAGACTTTTTGCTCAGTGGGGAACCTGCTTCTCCCTCTCCCTCTACCACTCCCCCTGCTTGTGCTCTCTCTCTCAAATAAATAAATGAAATCTTTAAAATAATAATAATATTTATTGAAAAACAAAAACAAACAGAATAATGTTAATTGAGTATCTACTACGTGCCAGGCTCTGTGCTAAGTACGGGGACAGGAGTGAACCTGGCTTGCTCCCTGGCCTCTGGGAACCCACAATGAGTGCTGTAGCATCCAGACATTTTTGGGCTATGACTCGTAGATGGAGAATCACTTTATGTTGTGACCACGAGTTCACACACGCACATGCACACACAGATATATATTATATATACCAAACCGAAGCAAGAGGCAGGCCATGTACTCTGATGTTTTTTGATCTTTTCTACTCTGTCTCATTTTTTTTTTTCACTGCTGGTAACATCCTACCACTTTGATTTCATGGTCTGCTGGTAGGAGGTGACCTTCCGGGGTGAGAAACATGGATTGAGTGTTGCGTATAGTGCGCATACGGTATTGCATGTAAATTAGGTGCTGTGGGAAAAGAGAACAAGGATGGGTTCTTTTGATTGGAAAAATCAAGGAAGGCCCCCAGTTTGAATGGCACTTGAGCGAGGTCTGGATGAATGATGGGATTTCAGTCAACAGAGAAAGGGGAAAGCCAGCTGGGCCGCAGCAACAGCCCAAGCACAGGCCAGGAGACAGGAGTGCACCAGTGCACAGCTCACACTGAAGCACCTGGCAGGCACTTTGCCTGGCTTTACCACACTCAGTTCTCATAATAAGTCTAGGAGACAAGAACTCTCTATACCTTCATGTCATGGATGAGGAAATTGAGACTCAAATAAGTACTGGAACACATGGCTACTAAGCAGTGGAACCCAGCTTTGAACTCAGGCAGTTCTAAATATGAAGTTCCTAAAGATATGACCCTGCAGATATATGGGGGCTAATTCATGGGGATGCTTGAATACAAGCCTGAGAATGTTTCATTTCATTCTAGAGGGAAGAGAAAAAAAAATTAAACGTTTTCCAAAAGGGAAAGTGATATGATCAAAGCTTTATTTGTGGGAAGACCACGAGCATAGGAGATGGGCTCAAGGAAAGACAGGGACAAGGGTCATGAGACAGGAGCAGCATCTTCCTGTTCAGGTCAGCAGCTCCTTATGTCATTATGTCATATTATGTCATATTTATCTCAGTGTAGTTAAGGTACATGGCTCATATATCACAGAAAAGGAGAATAAATCATGTTTCCCTTTTTACTTTGGCTGCTAGGAAGCTCAGAGTTCCAATCCATGGTGCTCTTCCATGGAGCATTCCAAGGGCTCCAGTGAGCCTTTTATGTATTCGTTTTGCCTTGTCTTAATTCTCTTACTCTCACTTTCATCACCACTTGATTTTTCACCCTACTGTAACGTATGCATTTTGGTATGCCTTAAAGCAGTCCTTCAATGAAATAAAAAGAAAACACAGGTGTAATCAGAGAGGTGTTTTGGTTTTGGGGGTTTTTTGGTTTTTTTTTTTTTGGTCTTTGGCTTTGATTTTTGGTTTTTGGTTTGGTTTGGTTTTTGTTTTTGAGACAAGATTGGAAGCTTCTGGAGAGTAGGGACTGGCTTACCAGCTCCTGGATCCCAGAGCTGGGTGCCAGGTGAGTGCATCAGGTTGCTGTACGCTTTGGGCTCTCAGAGGTGAGAGGGGCCCGAAGGCGCCTTTCTCCCTCTGTTTCTCAAGTACTGACATGAACCACCAGCGATGTACAAGATGTTTCCACTAGGGCCCTGATGAATGTGGTTTGGTTTAATCATCACCTATTTATTTAATGTGTATTAGAAAAACACCTCGAATCATTTCCATCATGAATAAAATAACTTAAAATGAGGCTAAGCAGATACTTAAATTTCTCAACTTTAAGGGTCAAAGTAAACAATATTCTTTATTAATCATTTAAAAATTTTTAAGTGATCTCTACACCCAACGTGGGGCTTGAACACACAACCCCAAGATCAAGCTTGAGCAGGCCAGGCGCCCCTAAACAAAATTATCTTTTTTTTTTTTAATTCTTAAATAAATACGGTTTAGGTGATTTCTAGAGATGGCAAAACAGCGTTGGCAGTGGTACATAAAATCAGGAAGTCTGGCATAATATCAGGAAGTTTGGTGAACATGGATTCATTTTAACCCCTCATCTAACAAATGACCAAACAGAAGCCCAGAAAACCCTCATCCTGGGATCCTATAGGAGTGAAGAGAGGCTTCCCCTTCTCATCAGGCCCCACACCGTGTGCTGAACCATTTTTATGTTTCCAGAATGCCTTCTGTCTTCTACTTACTTACTCCTTTTACCCCAGCCCTACAGGGCAGACAGAGCAGGAGTTATAGTTTCTCCCATTTTGTGGATGAACAAATTGAGCCCCAGCACGAGGAGGGGCCTGCCGTCACCCAGCCAGCTTTGGGGGGACCGGAGTTAGAATAGTTCTGGGCCTTCCCACCGTGTGTCAGGCACAGCCGGGTGGGGAGCCAGCTTCTGTGTTGAAATCCCCCAACCAATGGTAGAAAGTCGACCAGGGTGAAGACAAGCAGTCCCCTGGCCTGTCTCCCCCGGGAGCAGCCCGAGCCATACCTCACTGCAGAGTCCACCCTGCTCCACTTACGGGAAGGTACTGCTTTCCAGAGGATGTCCCCGCTTGCTCACTGGTGGGCTTGGTGGCTCTGCTCAGTGTGGACAGATGACCAAGGGGCAGTGAGTGCACCCTGCTGTGACCACCGCAGGCACGCGCCCTGTGTGGGACCCCCTGGCCACGAGTAACGAGACCACAGCATTTATTGGCCGTCTTTGCCTTGCTAGGCCCTGTGCTCACAGACGGACGCTCACGTTGAATGAGACACTGCCCTGGTCCCTGGAGACTCAGTCTCGGGAGGGAGGCACACGTGCACATTGCCAGAGAACCATGCAGTAAGTGCTGCAGTGGAGGAGTGCACCAAGTGTTACGGAGGGGGGCCCAGCCCTGCCTCCCCGGGAGCAGAGAGGCTCCGCAGAGCAGGAGTCATCCAAACTGACCCGTGCCCTTGGGCAGGGCTTGCCAGGAGCAGAGGAGAAGGCACTCCCAACCAGGGGCCAGCCTGAGCAAAGGCCCAGAGGCGACCGGGAAGGGTCCTGTTTGGCTGGGGTACCCTGCAGAGGGAGGCCGGAGTGGAGACCAGCGACAAAGGGGAGTTGGACGCATTTGGAAGCTGGGGCCCACAGGAACCCATGAGTGGCCAGTGACACTCGCTTGCGTGGACCTGGAGACCAGCACCAGTGCAGTTGAGGTGAGAATGGCTGGGCTGGAAGCAGCCTTTAGGAGAATTCAGTGAGACCTCAAGTAAGTCCTCCTCTGGCTCGTAGTGAGTGCTCAGTATGTGAGGTGCTACCGTGGCCAGTGATGATGGCGGTGACTACTCAGTGGGTGGCTGTGTATGTACAGTGTGTCCCAGTGTGGACTTGAGTGTGTTTTTGAGACGGTCCATCTGGGTGGAGCACGGCACCACAGTGTGAGAATGCAAGCGCTGGTTTTACACGCACTTGAGTGTGAGTCGACGTAGACAACATTTGGCTGAGGCTGCTGGTGGCTGGAAGGATGGGATGCGTGAGCCTGTCATTCTCTCTGGGTTGGAAAGGACCCTTGAGGTGTCATCCAGTTCGACGTGACCCTCATGTGGGAGTCCCATCTCCGACACCTGTGCCAAAGGGCCTTCCAATTTCATCAATTGCCTCCAGCGATGGGGAACTCACCCCTTGCAAATAATCCATTCTGTCATTGGACATCACTGGCTATTCGTTAGAAGCAAAAGCATCACCCCTGTGGAGTACCTGCCGAGTCACAAGATGCATCCCCATCTTTCTCTCCTTCTTCCCTTCCTTCCTTCCTTTTTTCATAGATATTTGCTGAGCACCTACTATTGCCAAGCACTGTTCTAAATCCTGGAAGGGCATCAGGGAAACAAGGCAGACACAGGCTTTGTCCTCACGGAGTTTACAATTTTGTTTACCTTATCTCCCAGTATCTCTGGACCTAGACATGGTGAGATTAGAATTGTACCCATTTAACGGATGGGGAAACTGAAGATGGCAGTGGCGATGGAGACAGCAAAGATGATAGAGGTCTGGAATGTGTCAGGGGCTTTATATACTTTATGGACTCTAATCTTCGCATCAGCCTTCTGGGGTGAGCACTCTTAATATCATCCCTATGTCATACTTAAAAGAAACGGGCTTTAAGAAGCTGAGGCTAGAAACCGCATGCCCGGGGTCACACAGCCAGGAGGCGGCCCACCTGTCCTGCCTATGGAAAGAAGGCCTGACACTTGCCAGAGCAGCAGAGCTGAGCCCCCGAACTGAAGCAGCTGGACTGAGACCCCAGGCCCTTTGCACACCATTGGAAGATCATTCAGGAACCCTGGCAGCCTCCACTGTGAGCAAGCTCCCCACCCACTGCCGTGTTCCCCCCGCCCTGCTTCACCCCAAGGGGACAGAAGTGGTGAGATCAGCCTCTCCCAGCAGTGGCGTATATGCACTGAAGCCATTCCTCATGATGTCCAAGAGTCATCACGGGCAGTGGGATGGACTCTGGATGGGGGCAAGGAGGGGGTTGGATGCCAAGGGCAGCCTGCAGATTCCTTTGCTCCAGAAATCCCTCTGGGCTTCTCCATCCTGAGCCTGGGAGCCTGGAGCACAGATTCCAGCAGCCCCTATGCGGTGGGGCACAAGGAGTGCAAACGGGCTTCTCAGTGGCCGATGACTCCTCCCTCTGTGCCCACCCCCTTCCTCAGCTCGGCCTCCAGTAAGGCAGGAGAGATGGACCCATGGACCTGGTCTCCGGTCCTGCCCCGGCTGCATCTTAGATGGTGACCTCCCCTCGCTCTCTGACTCTGTTATCTCATCCGATAAATGGGGATTAAGGAAGCCAGCTGCCTGGTTTAGATCAAGTAATCCCTGTCACGGCGCGCTGTAAGCCTGAAGCACCGTACCAAGGTTACACAGAATCACCAATGAACACAATCACCAGCATGAATAGTAATGGGGATGCACAGATCATCAGAATCTTTCAAAGGTACCATTCGCAGTGTTTTCCCCAGCCCGGACTCTTTAGGAACCACAGTCTCCAGGGCCCGAGCCCATAGACTGCATATCTCAAATATATAGTGTTACATTGGAATCACTCGAGAGGCCTTTTTTTTTTTTTAAAGATTTTATTTTATTTATTTGATAGAGCGAGAGTATACAGGCAGGGGGAGCGGCAGGCAGAAGGAGAGGGGAAAGCAGGCTCCCCACTGAGCAGGGAGTCCCGACGACGACATGGGGCTCGATCCCAGGACCCTGGGATCATGACCTGAGCTGAAGGCAGACACTTAAATGACTGAGCCACCCAGGTGCCCCTCAAGGGGCTTTTTAAACATCAGACTAGTAGGTTCCTGGGTCTGCCCCAGAGATTCTAATTCGGTGCACCTGGGGGGTAGAGGGCTGGTGGGGGGGCGGGTCTCTGTTTCTCCTACAGTGTTAGTGGTTGAAGGTCACACCTGCCCAGAGTGGGGGGCACCACAGGACAAGTGGCGATGCCTAAGGACACTTCCTCTGTGCTACACTAACCAAGGCTGCTCTCAGGGGGTGTCCAGAGTCCAGAGCATGCCACTGCTTGTGTAAAGGGACCTGGGTCTCTTCGGTACACCACCCAGGGCTTAGGAATCTCTAAACTTGAAGTGTTTTCATAGTTTCTTGTGTGCAACTTAATGTATCAAGAACCAGGACAGAAATGTCTTCGAGTAATTTTTTTAAAAGTTGGGTGCAGGGACGCCTGGGTGGCTCAGCGATTTAGCACCTGCCTTCAGCCCAGGGTGTGATCCTGGAGACCCGGGATCGAGTCCCACGTCGGGCTCTCTGCATGGAGCCTGCTTCTCCCTCTGCCTGTGTCTCTGTGTCTCTCATGAATAAATAAATAAATAATCTTTTGGAAAAAAAAAGAATAAAAGTTGGGTGCATCAAGGTACGATTTCTATGCAATAAAAATCATCCTATACAGTGTACAGTGCCACGTATTTCAACAATGTCATACGGAGTGTGGCCGCTAGCAGCTATGACATGGGACGTTTCCATTGCCCCCTCCCCCAAACTCCGTCCTGCTGCTTTGTAGTCAGCCCCTTTTCCCACTTGCCACGGATCTGTGTTCTATCTTTATCATTTTGCCTTTTCCAGAATATCATATAAATGCAGTGTTTGTGTCTGGCTTGCTTGGCTCAGCATCACGTATTTGAGATTCATCCCTTCTTATCGCCGGGTAGGACTCCATTGTACGGATGGGCCACGATCCATCTTCCCGGGGTAATTTAATTGTCCCTAGCTTTCGTCCGGAAATGCTATCCAGCCAGAGATACAATTTGTTTGGTTCACATGCAGACCTTTCTGCTCTGGCTGCTTCAACAGTCAAAGTAGACTCATTCTTAAATTAGTTCCTACCTGCCTCTTTTGGAGAACATAGTTCCAGTGCGTACAAGAGTTACAAGAATCGTAATGAGGGGTGGCTGGGGAATAATTAGTGCACCCCGCTTCCCTTCTGAAGGAGCAGCAGTGGGAATGAGGACTCAGAGTCGGCCAGATCTTCTGATTTCTGTTTTTTGTTTTTTTTTTAAGAAAAGGAGTCTGAATTTTTATATGAAGTATCTTGATTTTTTAAAAAATATTGGCAAGTAATTCAGAACGGTTTTAATCGCTATGCCCTTAAGCCCCACATCTGCAGGCCAGATTGAATCTGTAGGTCTCTGTCTTGTGGCCTGTGGCTTTTGCTTGTGCTAAGGCTAGGGATGCAAAGAGAAAGAATTTTTGTCTCCGAGCTGATCATATGCCAGTGGGAGAACCCAGACTTGCCGAGCGGTAATCATACACTGGGATAAGGTCCCCTGAGCCATGTAAAAAGATCTTTTGAGAAGATAGCATTTTGTACCCAGTACTCAGGACTGTCAGGAAAGACTCCCCACCCAAAGTGACCTTGAAGTGGGCCTTGATGAACGAGTAGGAGTTTGCCCATAGAGGGGACATGCCATTTGGAAGGGTCGGCCTGGGCCAGGGCTGTGGGCGCAGAGGAAGCTGGACCCTGCAGAGAATGGCAGGTCAGCAGGTGCGAGTGAGCGCTTTGGGCACTGTGGTTGATTTATTCTGAATTTCTTTCATGGACTTGACCCTGAAATATTGGTTTTGCAAATCAGGAAGTCGGCACTGCCCCAGATTGTTTTGCTCTTGTAACACATTCCACCAAAGACCCGACTGTCCACTGTCCCGGAAGTCTTGCCACGTCGTTTGATGGACAAGTTGTGGCGCCGTGTCCAACAGCTCGCCCCTTTCCCTCAGAGGCCCAGGGCCCTGGGGCTTTCTGGCCCTTTCTTCCAGATGTGCTTGGAGGCCCAAAGCCAGCTCCCAGGAGGGACTAAAGACCAAATTGCACAAAAATGGAAATAGCTGAGAAATGGCGCCAGTGGCCAGGGAGTTGGAAGGATGGTCACTAAGTCCTAAGGTTGGAGACACGGCGGGGGAACGCTCAGCGCCCTCACGTTCATATTCTGAGGCCGCTCTGGCGCCAGGTGTGAGGCAGCACGACCCTGGGCTTCCCCTGACATGTGGAGTGTGGTGTGGGCTGTGGGGGACATGGGCAGGAAGTGGGCAGGAGGGAGAGGGGCCTAGTCAGACCCCAGCGGGGCCCCGCCTCAGAGGATGACGGGTGCTGGTGAAGGAAGGGTGGCCCTCCTCCGGGTGACACAGAGCCTCTGTGGCTGCGGGGAAGGAGTGGCACCGTCCCCCCTCGCCCTCCACATCCACCTGGGCCCTCGCGTGGTTCACCTCCCGCAACTCTGGCATCTCAGTGGTTGCTCTGTACTGACGAGATCACAGCAAAGAGAGGCCTGAGGTGGGCGGCAGCGGTGTGCCACTCGTTCACTTAACCACTCAGCAAGTGTTTGTGAAGCTTCCAGGGTCCCTAAGGCCACCAGGGGATGCCACCATTCCAGGCCTGCTCCTTGCTCTGCAGAAGCCTACAGTCGGAGAGACCCTGGCCTCGCTGGGCTGGGGCTCTAACACAAAGTAGGCATAATACGGGCAGGACTAGGCTAGAAACATAAGGTGTTCTGAAGGCACAGGCAAGGAAGGCGTTGATCTGCCCAGGTGACCTAGAAAGACTTCCGGGAGGAAGTGGCCTTGGGATCTTTTTAGGCAGCTCAGTTATCATCTGCCGAGTTGAACTTTGCAGGGGCAGCCTGGTCCCCTTCATCTGCTTCCCTAGCGCTGTTTACCTCCAGCCTCCCCCGCAGTGCAGCCAACTTGATTCGCCGTGTGTCGGATGTACTGCGGGTTCTAGGGGGCTCTGGGCCTTATTCAGCCTCCCCTTGGTACCCGCAGTGTCTCTCCCTGCCCCCAAACTGGAAACCCTGCAAGTGACCTTCTAGAAAGAGTGCCGAGACTCCTGCCCACCACCTGCAGGGTGCAGCAACATCAGCACTGGAGGGAGGGAGAAAGGGCGAGAAGGGGCCCCTTGATTTCCGTGGGCGCTTTCATGTACCAACCAGTGGTCAACATTCCGCAATAGCAGTACATTAACGTGATGACCAATATTGAGGGCTTTCTGCGCACCAAGCATGTTGCATGCAGTATCTTACTTAATTCTCACGACAGCCACCACCAAGCCCTATGACTTGCTTGTTGAGCATACACCCAGTGGAGCTGGAAGGCTTGGGTTCAAATCTCTCCTCCACCTCCTCCCATCTGGGACCTTGGGCAAGTTACCGAACCTCTGTGCCCCAGTCTCCTCCCCTGTAATGAGAGGAAGTTTATGGCATCTACGACAGCCCTCAGTTGCTATGAGGATTAAATTAATATTTGCAAAATTCTTAGAATGGTGCCTAACACATAGCAGGTACGACACTGTGTCAAATACCTTACACATGAGTTCCGCTGCTTTGCCCAACTTGGATACAAAGAACCAAGAACAGCTGAATCAAGGGACGTTATAGCAGCTAAGCGTATTGAGCACATAGTGCATGCCGGGTAAGGTCAGGAGCATTCTACACGCATTTTCTCACTTAATCCTCTTGTGGTTTGAGGAAGCACCACTGATAGCTTGTGACAGTAGCTGGTTAGTGGTAGAGAAAGACCTCCACCCGGGGTGGGATGAGAACACGGGAGGGTAGGACCCCGCATGTCTCCCAGGAGGGCTGTGTGGTCCCCCTCCCATCGGGGCAAGGAGGCATGGATTGTAATCGGGGGCCACAGAGGTGCTATGACATTAACTAGCCTTCGCAGGTAAGAGCCCAGGGAGTGAGACCTACCGGGAGGTGCTGGGTGAGCCGTGGGATTGTGCTGGGGAATACTAAGTAGGTCTTGACGTTTTGTGAAGTTGTTGCCTCCTAAGGTGGTCTGGCCCACATCGGAAGTTCTGGAGTAGTCAATGTCTGAGAATAGCATTTAGGTCAGAAACACAGGAGGGTAATTGGAAAGGCTCCATGCATGGCCACCATGTACAGTTGTGCACGTTGTGCCTTGCACAAGGGCACCTGGCAGAGGAGCCGGTCCAGTTCATGTTTCACTCACCAAGCTGTGGGCTCTGATCTAGGTCCGCAGCTGCCTAGAGGAAGGAGCACCGTTTTCTATTTTTGCAAAAGTGTCCTATGGACTGGGATGGTCTTGACTCCATGGGAGGGGTGAGTAGAGAGATTTTATCTGCAGAGATGAGCCCGGGACCATGTTGATGGAAGGCTGAGCATCGAGCAACCTCTAGGGCTTCCTGACGTGCTCATGAAGGGGATGGGGACCAGCAGAAGTGTCAGTGACCAGAGCAGCCCCTGTGGGAACAGATCGGGAAGGTTTGGCTGCAACTGAAGAAGATGCTAACCCTGTGACGCTCACCCCAACTCACTGCGGAGTCAGGAAGGTTAGGCTCTCTTGAGCCAAGAGTGTGTGTGTGTGTGTGTGTGTGTGTGTGTGTGTGTGTCATGTGTGTCACTACCATGAGAGAAAGGAAAAAGAGTACTTCAAAATGCACAAATCCCAACGGACAGTGGGAAGGTATCTACCAGAGACACCGCCACCCTTTTGGAGCTGCCTGGTGACCATGTTTTGTCACCTGCTTTGCCATAGTGTTAGAAGGGAGATGGAAGGGTGCTGGTGTTTGTTTGCTCATCGCCCACCAGGGCCGTGCCAGATGTTTTATACACATGACTTCATTTCCCCTCCACCCCTCTTCCTCATGATTTGTGCAGCAATGACAACTTCCAGTGGAATTAAAAAAAGGGGGGGTGAAGGGGATCTCCTTTCAAGACTTCACAGCTTGCTGGACTTTGGACGTGCCGTGCGGGTTTGGCTGTATAGCAATAGGCAGCATGAATCAGACTCTTGTTCCCCGCCCCCCACCACGATCATCGCTGTTACCATCCCCCTCACCACCACCACCATCCATGCGACTTTTCCAGCAAGCACACAGGAAGAAGAGGCAGATGCCTCAGCCTACCCCAAGGAACTCTGCTGGGAGAGGAGAGAAAACCTGGAAGGGGAATGGAGGTTCTCTTCGCCCTGTAGTGGAGGCCTGGGCTGGGTGGTGTCCGGGGCCCCCTCAATCTCTGGGTTTCTTGACCGTGGGGGCAGAGCCTCTGAGACATAGAGACCTCATGGAGACAGGACTTAGGCTATGTCCAAAGACTCAGACATCTGTTACCCCCTGCCCTTTCTTCTATCCACTGGGATGCTTTGGGCTGCAAGTAGCAAAAAAGATCAACCAAGAATGACTCAAGCTGTAGGCATGTTTCTGTTTTATCAAAAAAGAGGCCTAGAGAGAAGAGGACCAGTAACCAAATAGGGACTGCAACAAGGCAATGCTCCCGGTGCTCAGGGAGGCTGAGTCCCAGGGACTGGGTGGTCAGGGGCCCACTGGGGCCAATTCATTAACGTCTTGAAGCCAGCACCCCACAGTGGAGAAAGTCCTGACGCGCCTGCACGAGGAGAGCCCCTTCTCTTAAGCTGCCAAAGATGACTGTTGGCCCTTCTCGTTGCCGGAGTGGGTACTCCGTTGATTGCTAGAAATAGACTGTGTTGCTGTCGGTAATAGGAGGCAAGAGAGTGACCAGCAGGCAGGCTTCAGTCTCCCAGGGGCAACCCCATGACCAGGCATCGGAAGCCTGGAATGATGTTTCCGATCTGCAAGTGCACGGAATCGCTTGGGTTATCTTGTCTGCTCAAGCCTGGCCTGTGGTTAGTGAGGAGAGCTCTCTTACTCTGCCCCCCGCCCCCGCCTCTGCAGCCTCCTCTTCACTGTGAAGGGACCAGCGGCACCTTCCCCAACGCCAGCCGGCGCTCTGAGACCCCAGGGGGCGCTAGTCACACGGCCAAGTGTGCAGTGCACAGCCTTCATGGCCTTCCATGGCGGCCCTGACAACTTGCATGTGCAGAGAAGAGACAGATGCTTTATTTTTCTCCAAAGCTGATCTGATGTCATTCAGAAGCCCCCCTCACAGAGTCACGGTGATAAAACACTCATCCCAGTTCAGTGGGGTCAGACTGACTCAGTCATTCAAATAGTCTGGTGATGTAAAGGCTCAGCCTCTTTGGGGTAATTTGGCTTCTGTTTAAAGGATTACAAAGGGCTCATCTTTCAGAGCTCCTCCCCCTCTGGCTCTTTTTTCAAAATAACATCTGTGGATACCCGTGGCCGAAGCTTATGTGACCTCAAGTGTCAGAGGAAGGAGGGCCTCTGGCTCTGTGCTGGTCCTTACACATGTCCTGGCTGATGTCCACCGAGGTGTGGCTGGTCTGACCTGTCCTGGAGCATTCTTTGGGGACCTTCTACTGAACTGTGCAGCTGACACTCGGGGTCCACTTTTTTCTTGGCCCTAATGGCAGGGTCCATTCCCAGCTGAGCTTTTTTGTCTCATATCCATCTTGTCACCAGCCTCTGATATAGTTGGCTTGTCCCTCGCGGTGGCAACTCCTTGGTAGCCTGTGGCTCTTAGACCTCCCATGTCCTCCCTCAGCGGTGTGCAGGGACCGACTCCTGGATCCTCTCTGCCAGCCAAGAGCTGAAGGGAGCTCAGGGAGCTCAGGTTTGCTCACCCAGCCACTGTTTGGCCATTCCCCTTCACCATCATAATCCTGTGAGGCCACAGCTTGTTGGAATAGGGGCCTTCTTCCAGAACCCTTTTTCTTTTTAAGTAGGCTCCATGCCCAGTGTGGAGCCTAACACAGGGCTGGAAGTCATGACCATGTGATTAAGACCTGAGCTGAGATCAAGAGTTGGACGCTCAACCGACTAAGCCACCCAGCTGCCCCTCCTTCCAGAATCCTAACCAAGAAATTGGAGGGAAACCCCTCCACCTACCAAGCACATTGCTCCTGAGATCTTGGCTCAAAGTATGAGCTTCAGGACACATACTTGAACGTGAACTTCCCCTCTGGTTTCCCTGCACATCTTCCGTCTCCATCTGTGAGGAGTGGGCTTTCCCCTTTCCCTGGTGTCTCACCAGAGTCAGCCAAGGGAGACTCTTCACTTGCTAACAAGGAGATGGGATCCAGAAAAGCCTCTTAAGTCTGCCTCTTAAGACTGTTGTGTAGCTGCAAAATCCTATTCTGGATGTCAGAACCTGCTTTTTTTTATTATTATTATTATTGCTTTAACCTAAGCCTCTCTGGATAAATAGATGCCAATAAGAGGGAGAGGGGAAGGTCACAATTAGCAAATGCAGAGGAGTGAAGCACACTTGCGTATCTAAAAAGTAAAAATGATCCTTTTTATGCTTCGTTCTGTCCTCTTCTCCATACCCTTCCCTGGGCTTATGGCTTCTGCCTCTGCCCCCAACTGCTGGCTCCCAGTAGCTCACATTTAAACCCTCCAAGGAAGGAGCTGAGTAGTTGAGCCAATTGCCATTGAATGTGGGTCTTCCCTACTGTGCAGAGCTCTGCAGCTGAGCTGGAGGTCCCTGTGGGACCCCACGTGGCCACCTTGATGAGGCTGTCGCTCGTGAGTTTGGGCAGCAATGGCTTTCGTAGGGGAATCGTTGGCCAAAGATCCAGGAAGATTCCCCTTTCCTTGCCGGTGCTTAAAATAATTAGTAGATTTTTTTTTTTTTTAATATGAGGCAATGAGTGAAAGGTAGAGAACATCATGAGACAGTCATCAGTCAGATGGTTTTTTAAACAAAACCCTTTTTATTTTCTCGGTGACATTAAGTTTAATCAAAAAGTTTCCACTCTAGTTTCTAGACCTTTAGCTGATGAAGTTTTTCCAGTGTCTTGAAGGAAATGGTGACTCCTACACACACACGTGTATGCACACGCTCGCACACACATCACCAGGGGGATAGCGGAGAGTGAACAATACAAAGAGTTTATCTCCAAATAAGCTGTGTGCATGAGGCCTGGTGTCCGCTTCTCTGTGGGCAAGCTGATGTCTATGCCCAAGATGGTTAACAGTGACAAAAAGGTCTTCAGCTTTCAGGGCCTCTGGGTGGCTCCGTCGGTTAAGCACCTGACTTTGGCTCAGGCCATAGTCTCAGCCTCAATCCTAGGACTGAGCTTCAGGAAGCCTGCTTCTCCCTCTCACTCTGCCCCGCCCCCTTGCTCATGCTCACGTTCTCACTCTTTCCCACTCAAATAAATAAATAAAATCTTTCTTTAAGAAAGGTCTTCAGCTTTCCCTTTCTCACTTGGGGCACTGAGAGATGGGTCGGCTTCCTCTGCTCTCTGAGACACTAGTACGTAGCATACAGACCATCCAGCTCTTCCATGGCCTCTGCTGATTGCAGTCTCAGGAAGGGGGACACCCAAGCCAAGTGACCAGGTCCCCCTCCCCCACAACACTTTATCAGCCCATCTTTGCACTGCCAGGTGACAGGGAGCCAAAGTCTTGTTCTGGGAGATGGTCCTAGGCCTCCTGGCCACAGGACCAACAAATGAAAGAACTCCTCAGCAGGACACAAGGAAAGCTCATGGGACTCCCTGCCACGGGCAGCTCTGAATGCCCCCTTTCCAGAAAGCACATGGCACATTGTTTTCCTTGACGGGAGCAGCATCTGCCGTGCTGGGTCTGACCACACACATATGAGCCTTAAAGTGCACTGGCTTGGGGACGCCTGGGTGAGCAGATCCCACCAGCCATGGGGAAGGACCCCTGCAATGAGGGTGCGCCCACTGTGTGCCAGGGACTGGACCGGGCTTGCTGCACTTGGGATCACAAATCATCCTAAGTATCAGGCAGGGCGTTTCACAGGTGAAGAGCCTGGGGTGTCTCCCCAGCCCGGCCTTTAGCCTCAACTACCAAGCAACCTTTAAAAAAAGTTGCTTCGCCTCGCCTAGCAAGAGACCAGAGGACCTCGGAGGCAGGTGTGAGAAGTAGAGAATACACGGAAAAAGAGAATCGGGCTGAGAACCAGAAGTCTTGCGTGGATTTCTGCGAGCCTTTATTAAGCACTTACTGCATGCCGGGCCTTGCGGAGTAAAGCCCTCGAGGAACACGTTAGGCCAACTCTTGGATTGACTCGCCCTACAGAAGGATGACAGTCAAGGACCAATGACATGACCTCAAGTAATTTTTAAGGAACAAGTGGATTTATAGAATAACTTGTATGACAGTTCACACAGCTCTCCACACACGTCACTATTTCACGGGGATCTCACGACTGTCCTAGGGAAAAGGTATGAATTCTATCCATTTCACAGATGGAGACGCTGAGACTCGGAAAAGCAAAGAGATTTATGAAAGGTCACAGAACTAAGGTCTCAGAGGGCACAGCGCTCCTTGCACCACAGCTCAGGGATTTCTTGAATCAGACACTGGAGGTTGGGCCCATGGGTCTGTGCTTTAGCCAGCCCTCACTCGAGTTTGGGAAGCGCGGATCTAGAGCACTGGTTCTCGATTTCAACATATCTGCAGATCACCCGGGATCTTGCAGAACTGGGTTCTGCTTCAGCCCTGAGTGGGGCCCGGGAATCCGCATTTCTGATCAGCTCCCAGAGGACCACTGAATAGCAGGAATGCCCGGGGGATGCTTGCTTCAAATGCAGATTCCCTGGTCCACTCCCAGAGAGTGTGAGCCTACAGGCCTGCAGCAGAGTCCTGCAAGATGAATTCCCGCAGATAACCCCGGTGAATCTGAGACAGGTGGCCTGCGGCTCATCCTCTGAGGATCCCTTCTCTGGAGCTCAGGCTTGCAGACATCCACCCCAGCCTCCTTTTCAAAGGTTTTCCTCCTCCATTCCCCCTCTCCACTGGCCCTGAACCACCCATCTGATCCCTTGCCAAACTGTGGGTTAAGGGGTGTGAGTGGGAGGCCATCCCTGAGCCAGTGGGGCCCTCGGTTCCTCAAAATAGGTCAGAAGTCTGGCACAGACCAGGCTCAGTGGCTGCAAATAGAAACCATCTGCTGGGCCTGTGCTTTGAGCTCCACTGCTCCTCCCTCACTGGGCAGAGGAATATAGAACTCGGAACCCCAGTGGTGAGTGGGTGCTTCTCTGGGCGGGGCCTGCCCACCCCAGACCCTCCCACTGGGTCTGCCTCTAGAGGAAATGAGCAGCCCCATTTTGTACACCCCCATCCTTTCACCCCTCCTCACCCCTCACCAGTGGGAATCTTGCAGTGTGGATCGGCCATCACATCACCTTGCTGTGTGATCTTGGACAAATCCCTCTCCCTTTCTGGGCCTTAATCTATGAAACAGACTGGATTTTAGTGGACCCAAGGGTGCTTCTCCTGGCTTTCTGCCCAGGTCGAACCTTACAGGTTGGGATTGGATCCTGCAGATCTCCATGAGGGGATGGGCAAGGTTTGTGATCCTGGAGGGCCAACGGGGCTCTGGGAGGCTTTGAGGGGAAGTGACAAGGTCACTCTTCCTTATTCCTCTCTTCATCCCCTTGCTCATTCGTGCATTTACAAAACACTTATCGATACTGTCTTAAGTCTAATGGTAAGCCCCGGGAAAACGAGGAAGAGTGAGACTCAGTCCCCACCCTCAGTAACATCCAGTGTGATTGGGGAGCAAAGATGTAATGTAGAGCCCCTGGTGTCAGACCTGAGTTCAGATCCAGCTCCTCCACTCACGTGATCTTAGCCAGCCTAGGAGCACCTGCCAGTGGGGATTCTTGTATCTTCTCCTAGGATCGTTATAAGGATTACGGGACGTAATGGACATTAAATGCTTGGCTCATAGCAAGCACTTAAACATTGGCTTCTGTTATTAGTGTGCTGAGCCAGGCAAAGGAGAGGACAAGACAGAGCCTGGGGGCTTCAGGAAAGACTTCCCAGCCCCGGAACCATCTTGAGGGAGGGGGGAGTTCTCCTGAAGAGCTTGAAGCAGCGCAGCCAGCAGCCTTCTCCTCACATGTCCAGTCCTGCTCAGCAGAACAGGAAAGACTGCAGGGATTCAGGGCAGAAGCTTGTTCCTGGAATAGACTTCATGTCTGGCTGGACGTGCGTTGGGTGATGGGCAGCAGACAGCATCCTGGGAGCTGGGAGCTGGATCCTCCCATCTGCAGGCTGTTGAGAAGGTGGCATCCCAACCATGCTCACTCCCACTTTGATCTGCTCTGATAACATAAAAGAGACAGGACAGGGCTGGGAGGGATCCCATTTCATGGCGGAGAAAGGCTTGCACGCAAGAGGCTCTGGGAGTTGGTGGGAGCGCTGGCCTGGAACCCAGGCATTGCACGTTTGCTGGGGGTGGAGAGAAAGTCATTGGGGTGACTCCAGATCATGGCCTTCCTCGGTGCCCCTGCATCCTGGCCGGGAACGACCAGGTGTGGAGGTTCAGTTGGATTAGTCTCTCCCAGGATGTGACTTTTGGGAGCTAATCGATATCCTACTGGCGCTGTCTAATCGAATTTTTGGCAGTGATGAGAATGCTTTGTAATCTGTACTCTGCAGTATGGCAGCCACTAACCACACATGGCTAGTGAGCACCTAAAATGTGCTTGGTCTAACTAAGGAACTGAACTCTTAATTTGATTTCATGTTAATTGATTAGTCACGTGTAGTTAGTAGCTGCCATGGGGGACAGTGCAGCTTTGGCCTTCTTCTAGGTGCAGGGAGGGGCTCGAGCAGATATTCGCAAAAGCTTGTGTCCACAAATATGTGCCCTCATGACATGCTCCTTGGAGGGTTCCAATGTGTAGTCAGGTTAGGGAATCACCAGACCAGGAGTCTGAAAGATACGGTCCCAAGGGAATAGGCAAATATCCCAGTGTGCGCAGCCTCGCACCATCCATTGCTCTGTCTGCCTGTGGCCTCTTAGCTCTTTTTCTGTCATCTTATTTCCACTGTGGCTTGATTCTGCACCAGCTGTACATTCAGTGATGCCACAGTCATGGTGGGAGTATTTGCAGCAGGGAAACTGGTAAATGCTGCAAACCGGGGCACCCCTCCCTCCCTGGCTGATAACCAGTTACCAGCACACCCTTGCCCTAGACCCACCGGCAGGTACGTTGAGTCTTCACCATATACCAAGCACTGTTTTAGGCATTGCTGATACCGCAGTAAATAGGAGAGACTGAAATCCCTGCCCTCCTGGAGCTGACATTCTAGAAGAGAAGAGCACAACGGGATACGTAAAAATACGTCATGTGGTTGATAATGACACGTGCCTGAGGAAGGTCTCATGGAGAGGTCACCGCTGAGGAAAGACCTACAGGAAGTGAGAAAAGCTCTACAAGAAGGGGGAACAGCATCCTCATGAGCAGGTCATGTCACAGTCAAAGGGAGCTGAGTCTCCAATGGGTTCGGGGCCTCATCCCAGGTTGGCCTGGCTGGGGCGGGGCCAACGTGCAAATGTAGGTCACCTGGCAGCAGAGCCCTCCCTGCTGAGCACTGCCATGCTGCTGAGCTGTGAACCCCGGCCTCAGGGGGGAACAGGGTCAGTGAGTCAGCCTCCCCCCGGCCTCTGCCTCTGCTGACATTGGGTGTGCCACGGGGAGTAGAGGATTCAGGGGCAAACCCTGTGGAACTCCCTGGAGGGCCGGACCCAGCGGATGCAGCAGTCAGACAGCGTGTCAGAGACAACGCGTACGGCCCAGCTTGCCATACTGGTGATTGCTTGCATGGCCACAGAATCTTCTCAGGGATCCTGAAAGCCAACGAGAACCCGGTGTCTTGGGCTAGACCACAAAATGGCAGAGCTGGGCAGTGGGCCGTTAGGCGTACACACGTCTTATGGCAGAAGGAGGGATTGCTTGATGGCCTGTAGTAGTTGAGAGGTTGAACCACCTGGAATGCAGGTTTCTGGCATCTTCCTCATATCAGAGGTTCTCAAACTGGGTTCCACAATGTTGTCGCAGACCGTTGCACAAATGTGCTCCCAGCTGCCTTCTCGACTTGAATACAAGCATCTCCAACTTGGCCTGTTGATACTTTGGAGGTCTGAATAGTGCTCTGTGTGAGAAAGGGGACTCCCACTAAAGGGAAGAGACCATTGCCCTTCATTTCACAGAGAAAGAAACAGAGGGTAGGGTCGGTCAGTATCACCGCCAGGCCTAGTGCGCCTCTCAGGATGCCAAGCAGCAGTCACTTCTGCTCCCTCCCGTTTGGGGGCATGTGCTGTGTCCCTCCCAGGTGTCCAGCCCCCCTGGGTTCAGGAAAGCAGAGCTGGTTCCAAGAAGGAGGAGGACCAGGTGACCGGCAGTCCCTCAGAGACCCCGAATGTTGTGGTCAAACGAGATGAGGATACTGATAATAGGTCCGCCCTTCGTTTCAGTGGCGCGCCGTTCGCAGAGCACGTCTCCCCTGTGTTCTCAGGTCCCGTCCTCAGAGATTCAGGACCGAGGTGCGGTTGATGCCCACGTTTGCACCAAGGAGGACCCTGAGCCCAAAAAAGGAAGGTGGCTTGACCCCCGTCACAGAGCCAGCGATTCCAACAAGACGGAAAAGGTCAGCCCGTGGACAGAAAGGGGCTCTCCCACGGATCCTGGTTGGCTGTCCAGCCGCCGCCAGCGTGGGTCCCAGGGGCCTCCTGGCTCACAGCTCTCCCCCGAGGACATAGCCACGAGCTCCCCCCTCACCTGAGTCAGAGTCAAGGCAAAAAAAAAAAAACAAAAAAACTGCCCTCATACATTTTTTGTGTTCCAGTTAAAGGACTGAATTTTAGTCATCATCATCTAGAAAATGCACCCGCTGGCCACAATAAATCATTTTTAGGATCGGAGGACAGGATACAATTTGCTTCCATGTGGAGTGTACATAGTGATTATCTCAGAGGAGAAAAAAGGCTGCCTCCATTTCTTAAGAGGCTATAAGGGCCATTCAGCTGCGAAATGAATGCTTCTTCCTTCCGGGCCCTCCCCCTCTCGGAGGGAGACCAGGATGGCGCGGGGCCCAGGGAGAGGCCGCCAGGGAGCAGGCCCAGCAGCTGCGCACATCTGGAGGCCAGAGCCTCACCCTCCCTCCTCCTGACCCTCAGCCCAGCCCAGCAACCCCCGCCCCCCGCCACCTCCTCCTGGCAGATCCTAGCCTGCCCAAGCAAACACTTAATTGAGGTTAGAGCTTCTCCTTGACAAGAGAAGAGGAGAGAGTGGAACTAGCGTTTGGCAAGCACCCACCCTGTGCCAGATACCTTGCCAGGCAGGTACTTCGTACTTGGTCGCTTCATTGCATCCAGTGAGCTGGGTGACATTCTTTGCATTTTATGGATAGATAAATTAATGCTCCGAGAGGTTGAGTAACTAGTCTAAAGTCACACAGTTAACAAATAACAGGATGGTAACCCTTGGATTCTAACTCCCTAACTCTGCCTACTGTATAGTTCCTTTGCAGTTTTGTGTAGTGCCCTGTGTTAGATGGAGCAAGTGTGAAGGGATATAAGTTTAGGGAGAGGCCAAAGGAAGAGAAGATGTGTGTTCTACTGGAAAGAACAGTAGACTCAGAGTCAAAAGTTCTTGGCTGGTCTTGGCTCGCCCATGTTCGTGGCTTGTGACTTGGGGCTAATCCCTTAACACCTCTGAGCCTCAGATTAGTCACATAAATACTATGTCTTTTCAGTGAGGTTACAGTATCTGCCCAGCTCTGTGCATTGGTCAGCTGGGGCGGAGGGAGGGGAACAAGGTGGTGTCCAGACTGGGTTATGGCTATGACACGGGTGGGCTTCTTGGGGCGGTTCTGCGGGCACTGGTCCCCTTGCTGACACTGTCCGCAGCAGGGATGCACTGAGCCCTAGCCTGAGAGCTGTGCTGAATTCAAAGGCCTTGGGCTCCCAGTGACAAGGAGCCCAGAGGACATGAGGCCACATGACTACAAGGAAGGGTGTGGACCCAGAAGCACTAGTGGGGGAGGGTAAGGACCAGGCCTGGCGTGGGTGCAGTGGTGTGGGGGCCGAAGGGGCCGGATGGTCAGGTAACTCATAAACTAGGAACAGGAGCAGGGAAACACAACCTGAAGCTTAGAATAAGTTGCACTCATCAGCTCTCGGATTCCCTAGGGGAGATGCAGGTGCCACGAGAGCAGTTGACTTCAGGGTCACAGCAGCCCAGTCGGCATGGCATCGCGCTCCCCGTTTTACAGAAAAAGGAGCGTCCTGGCCACGGTGACAGGACTAGGACCCCTGCTGGACACTCTGACCCCAGCACCCCTTTCTATTACAACACAATGCCTTTCATGGAGGAGCTCTGTGATCTCATCTGGGGGCCGGAAGACCAGCTAGTCTCATCCATTATCCCACACCATCCTGATCAGAGGCCACCCACCAGAGCCTTGAACCCCTCCAGGGATGGGAAGCTCATTACCTCTCAAGGCAGCTTCCTTTCCCACCTCAGGCAGCATTAACGATTAAGAAAGTCCTCCCTTTCAGAGAGCTCAAATGTGCCTCAATCTGTGCGGATTGCTCCTGAAAGGCTCAGAGAGAGCATGTGTGTCCTGCCCTCATTAGAATTAGCTGGAGGAATCCAAGGATCGAGGCTATGCTCGGGGGCAAGGGGTAAAAGGCAAAGGGCCAGATTCTAGGTCATCTCTTGGCTGTCACACTGACTTCCCTTTGAGGTCTGGGCAGCTCCTCCATCCCAGCCTCTGGCAGAAGAGGGAGGAGTGTTTTCATGCAGGCAGCTGACCTCAGAGTGAAGTCATGCCCTCAGGACTGCGGGTGGAAGGTCAGCCCTCTGGGGCCTGCCTTGGTCCGCAGTGTGTGTCGGTGCCCCCATCTGGCCTCCCAGGCCTTCCAGTCCACTGCCCTCCAGAACGAACCCTCAGCACACCCAGCCAGTCCCTCACTGCCACCGGTCGGACCAGGTCCCCGTCCCTCATTCCCTCTGCCTTCTCTCCATCCTTGCCCCACCAGAGCCAAGCGATGAAGAACAGGGCCGTCTTTAACCTGAATCGCATCAAAGCTTTATACCTGATTCCGCAAGTTTACAGGGAATCCAGGAATGACTTTGAAGCTGTCACAAAGCAACATGAGACAGATCGCTGGAATGTTTTATAACACAGCCGACTTGGTGTCTTCAAAAAGTCAATACCACTAAAAAAAAAAAAAAAAAAAGGAAAGAAAGAAAACAAAAAAAGATGATGGGAATGCTTTAGATGAAAAGGAGGCAAAAGAGAGATCACCACTAAGTGACACACATGGGAGCAATGTGGCTCCCCAGCCTGGTTGCTCACAATATGGAATAGTTGTAAAAGGCATTTTGGAGCATTTTGAGTAGGGGCTGGGTCTTGGAGGGTATTGTGGAATTGTTAATTTTCTTAGACGGGATAATGGTAATGTGCTCATGTAGGAAATTGCCCTCATTTGTAGGAAATGCATGCAGACATAACAAGGGGACAAGAGTCATGTTTGCAATCTCCTTTCAACTGATTCCACAAAAGAAAAAAAAAAGGCAGACACGTGCAAGCACGCACGCGCACGCACAGAGAGAAAAAGAAACATGGCAAAATGTTCATGATAATTAACTAAGTGATGGGTGGTTATTGAACCATTCTCCCAACAACATGTATTGAAATCTTTCATAATAAAAGCTTTGAGGGACACCTGGGTGGCTCAGTGGTTGAGCGTCTACTTTCAGCTCAGGTCATGATCCCGAGGTCCTGGGATCGAGTCCTGCATCAGGTTCCCTGCAGGGAGCCTGCTTCTCCCTCTGCCTACGTCTCTGCCTCTCTCTCTGTCTCTCATGAATAAATCTTTTTAAAAAATAAATAAAATCTTTTTAAAAAATAAAAGGTTTGAGAAAACGTGATCTGGACTGTAGAGTCAGAAAGAGCTGGTTCAAGTCGCCCCTGTGCTCGCTAACCCATGTGCTAACCCTAACCCTGTGCTGACTACCCCATTGGGCTGGGTCTGTCTCCCATCCTGTACGAGGAGAGCCGTAGTTCACCCACTGGGATCGTGCACAGCCCCGTGCTCTCTCTGCGCCTGGCACAGGTGGATGGTCCCCACCCCATGAGGCCCGCCCTGATCCCCCTCTTCCCTGACCTCCCCTTCCCATAGCACTTCCATTCCACAGTCTGTTTGCTGTTTGCCACTGAGCGACTGTCCGATTACTATGAACTTGTCAGGTACAGGTTTCATCTCCTCCACACTTGAAAGCAGGATCTTTGTAGGTACTTTCCTGGATACCTCTCAATAGCCTGGACCCACGGGAGCAGCAGTGGTATCTTGAATGGGACTTGCACCCACGTTATCTCATCTTGATCCTAAAAACAACCACATAAAATCGGAAATTAGGGATCTTATTTTAGAAATGGAACACCTGACGCTCAGAGAGGCAGAGTGTCTTTTCCAAGGTTAGCAGGAGTCGGAACGGGGAGTAGAAACCCAGGACCACAGGCTCCCGGTCCAGGACTCTGCCGTGCACTTGCTGTGGCTTCAGATGGGGTGAGGCTGCAGGCCCAGTGATGAGGACCACGATTGCCAAAGGTGCTCCCAAAGGCCTAGCTGAGCGATCCAGCCCCAGCCTACCGGCCAGTGGGAAAAACCAACCTGGGGCTTCCAAAGCCCTTGGAAAGACGCTCTCCACTTTCCCCAGGAAGCAGGCTTACATCATTCTAGGGTCCGCTGGGGCCCAAACCGAGGAGGCAGGCTCATTGGAAGAACAGGCCTGTCCCATGCCTGAGAGCTGGGCTCGGGCACCACAGGATGCACATCCAGTTCAGAAATGCTAGCTGGGCTGGGAAAGGCACCCATGGGATATGTTCAAAAATAAAGGGGAACCCACTAGGAGCCTTGACCACAAATGCCTCTTTGTCCACATGCACCCTGAGGAGGGGGGGCAGTGGGGAGATGGGGGGAGGGAAGGAAAGGCAGAGAGTGGGGCAGAGCAGAAAGGGGGAGGGGGACTGTGGGGGAAAGAGTGGAGGAGAGACGGAGGAGGAAGAGGTGAAGTCAGATGGGAAAATAATCCCAGGTATAGCCTGTGGGCTCCACCCAGGGAGGGTTCCGGGGAGCCTGTCTGGTCAGCTGACCTGTATGTCACCAGAGCTGTGGAACTAGGCATTTCTCAGAAGGCCCATGCGGATCCCCCTGGCCATGGCAGACACAGGCTGGGGGCCCCGAGGACCTGGGGTGGAGGTTGGGGGGCCGCACAGAGCCCTTCTTCCCCTGCCTCGTGTTCTGCTCTGGTAAGTGAGCATCGGGGGGGTGCCACACCTGTGCTGTGCACATCCTGGCATTGATTCCTCTGCACCCCTGGAGGTAGTGAGGCTTATTAGCCTCCCTTACATAAGAGCAGAGGTAGCACAGAGAGGTTAAGTGGTTTGCCCAAGTCACGCAGCGAGGCAGCCCCAAAGGTGGCACCGCCTCTGGAGCTATGTGGCTCCCAGTCTTGTTCTTGTCCCCCTTCCCTGCACAGCCACTCATGAAACCCTCCGGTGAAGTCTACACTGGGCAAAAATGTAATGCTGGGGCCTTATCAACAGGCCGGTCTCAGCCCACCCCAGGTGCCAGGCAGTGGGCTGTGCTTGGAATGGGAAGAGAATTTGTCGTCCTGCTTGCCAGCTGTGGGCTAGAAAGTGGCTCCCTGAGCCTTGTGTTCTGTGTCCAGCTGTCTCTCCACCAGGGGTAGGGGAGGTCTCTTAGGGGAGGGGCTCAGCCTGTTAGGGGCTAGGTGCCCAGCAGGTGTCCCCAGAGCATCCAGGACACATGTGGGCTGCCCAGGAAGAGCAGAGACCAGTCTTCAGTGAGGCTCAAAGGCCCTGGGGTCACCACTTGCCATCACGGAGCTGAGACTAACTTCCTGGGAAGAGAGAGCCGGTGACACAGTAGAGACTAGTCGCCGAGGGAGAGGTGCTGGCTGTCCAGGGGCTCTGAGGAGTCTGGGGCTATGGAGTCCCACGTTGAGTCCGGCCCTCAAAGGCTCAGGCTGGCCTGGGCAGGGAAGAGGCGTGAAGGTGTTCCAGCCCGGGAATGCAGCAGCAAGGAACAGGAGATGGAATTTCTTTCCTTCTCTTTCATGGGAACTGTGGAATCTAGAATGTTCTACCTGGAAAGGACAGAGCAATTTCTAGCATTCCCATATCAGACTGAATTTTTGCCAGGTCTATGCTATATTTTTCATACTGTATTTTTTTTAATCGATTCATTATTTTTTAACTTAGCCTTATTAGCAGTAGTATCTGTGAAATTGTGGATTTAGCATGCAAGTTATATTATTTCTAATGCAAATTAAAATAAACACGTAACGACTCAAATTAAACACTTCATCTCTGTACCGTGTAAGGGGATCATCCGTGACCACCTGGGGCCCCACCCTGGGCATCGCTGGTGTAATCCTGATGCAGAGTTGACACCCTGAGAGTGGAGAAGGTGCGGGTGGGGGGCCCCCTGGGGGGCAGGTGGGAAGAGGATTTGCCTGCAGGTGAGAAACCCTCCCTGAGAACCTCCTTACTGGATCTGAACTCCTTCCTTCAATGAGGAGAACTTTGCAGCTGAGCTCCCGGCTTTATTTCAATCCAATGCAAAGTTTTGTTTTCAAATCCCCAGAGTTAATGTCCTGATTCTGTGCTGCCTTTTGTCTTTCCTTCCCGTGGAAATTTCCTGTAGGGAAATAACCCTTGCCTCTTTCTGTCCCGAGATGGGGCAGGAGACAACAGGAGATTTGGCAGGAGCGGGAAGGCATTGATAGCGGCAGAGTTGGGCCAAGAGCATACTCATTTACAGAGGGCTGTCGAGCTCTAGCTGTATGCCAGGCCGTGGTACCTGCGTGGGGCCTGCTGTACTTGGAGGCATGCCTACCAGGAGAACACGGATTTGGGTTCCATCTGTGAGGATGACCATTTGTAGGGCTTCCCCCTAGGGGGCACCATCCTGTAGTGAAGCTGGACTCCATTGTGTGCTGTCCACCTGCTCCGGCCACCCACTCGTGCACATCTGCATTCTCAGCTGCAGGGCACAGGACACGCATGCAGCAGGGGCCAACTGGCTGGCCGGTTGGCTGGCTGGTTGGCTGGTTGGCTGGCTGGTTGGTTGGTTGGTTGGTTGGCTGGTTGGTTGGTTGGTTGGTTGTTGGCTGGTTGGTTGGTTGGTTGTTGGCTGGTTGGTTGGTTGGTTGGTTGGTTGGCTGGTTGGTTGGCTGGCTGGCTGGTTGGTTGGTTGGTTGATTGGTTAGAGCTCGTGTTATCAATGGCGGGTTGAGAGGGGGGTGGGCTCTCAAAATTTAGTGCGTTTCTGTCTTACTGAGCATTTCCTGTAGGTGGGTGAAAAGCTGAATTAAAATGCTAGTCTCTGGTCCCATCCCCCAAATCCTGGGTTCAGTAGGTCTGGACTGGGACCCAGGGATCTGTATTTCTCACCAACAATGTGAGAGGCTCAGATGATTTTGATCCAGGTAATTAATCCTCAACCCCACACTGAGAAACCTTGTTCCAAAGGGTATTTCCGGCACAGAAAAGAGTCTCAGATTTCCAGTCAGGGGACCTGTGTTCAGGGCTCTACTTATTAGCTGTGTGACCTTGGAGCAGTCACTTGAACCCTCTGTGCCTAGTGATGATGATGATGATGATGATAGATGGGACTATGAGATTTCTGAAGGTGCATTTGTGGATTAGAAGCTCTAGAGAGAACCAGAGGAGGGGAGGATAATGGATGGTCATTTGTCTCTTTGCACAGGTCCCCCCTCCCTCACCAACAGCAGTGTTCTTTGTCCTTGTAGACACCCAGCTGCCTCTGGAGGTACAGACCTCCATACTGAATTGAGCTCAGTCTTTGATACGCAGAAGGCAGCCCATATGTGTTGTTGGGCGGATGGTCTGCTCTGTCACATGCCATGTCCCTGGGAAGTGAAAGGACCTTACACATTTTCTGGAAGGTGGATGGGAGTGTGTACCAAAGGCAGGAAATGTATGAGTGCCCTCATGCGCATCTATGCTCTTACAGGACTTACTAGGAGAGGAAGTCCTCTAGCCCAGGGCTGGGCACACAGAGGTTGGGCGCTTCCTCCTCTCTCTCCACTTTCTTCCCCCCCAGTGCCCAGCCAAGGCCCTTCCCGAAGCAGTGACCTGCCTGACCCTTGTCTTTCCTGGTCCCTCACAGATGTCCTGGCGCCCACAATACCGCAGCTCCAAGTTCCGGAATGTCTACGGGAAGGTGGCCAACCGGGAGCACTGCTTCGACGGTATCCCCATCACCAAAAATGTGCACGATAACCACTTCTGTGCTGTCAACGCCCGCTTCCTGGCCATCGTCACCGAGAGTGCAGGAGGCGGCTCCTTCCTGGTCATCCCCCTGGAGCAGGTAGGACTTGCACCTCTCTGGCCGGGCAGCTGTCCCGAGCAAGGAGAAGCCCTGGCCGGTCGCTGCTGAGACTGTTGCCCCCATTTCTCTCTGTGCCCCTTGCCTTTTTACTGTGTTCGTCATGTGTCTGGTGGCTATGCCCTCCCCAGGGTTTTCCTGAGAGTCACCAGAACAAATGCAGGCCAGGATCCAGGAGACCTGAGATGCGTTCCCAAAACTTCCCCAAAGATTGCTTCCCTAAAGCGCTTGGATAAGTCACTTCCCTTCATCTGCATGGTTTTCCCGTCAACACTCTGGACTGGAACATCCGATCCCTAGGTGATCTCCAGGACCGGGTCCAGCTCTGCAATTCTGTGTCCTGGATGTCCTTTTGTTTTGTTTTAAAGGTTTTATTTATTGATCTGACAAGGGAGAGAGAGCATATGAGCAGGGGGGAGGAGGAAGGGGAGAGTGAGAAGCAGACTCCCCGCTGAGCAGGGAGCCCCATGAGGGGCTGGATCCCTGAGCTGACCTGAGCCGAACACAGATGCTTAACCAACTGAGCCACCCAGGCACCCCTGGATGTCCTTTTGGTTTGGAGCTGGAAGGGATGAAGACCCAGCCATAGGCACACGGGGCATCTGCAAAAATGACACACTCATTAAAAAAAAAAAAAAATTGCAAGCTCTCCACTGAGAGGCTGGAAATAATTTACCTTCTCTGTCATCCCCACTTCCTAGCTAAAGGTTTTCCCCCTTCTGTGGCTGCCTTTGTGACTCTAACAAATTAAATCTGCAAAGCCTAGATCATGAAATTTTGAAGCTCTGCATTCAGGCAGAGTCCCTGGAGGCCCGTGGGAGGTCACGCGCCTCAGGGAAAGTGCTCGTTGTCAGTCTGGCTTGTTTATGGCTGAGCTCTCCCTTCCCGGCCTGACTCATCTCCACTCCCACCCTCCACCAAACCACTCAGGGGAGGAGGAGGTACGTGCGGAAGGAAGCCTTAGTTTTTGAAATCTATCATCAGTTGGTGGTGGAGGATGGATTTTTCCAGTCTCTCCTACCCACGGTGGGAGAACAGAGATTTGGGAAAGCCTTGGGCCATATCTTCCTTCCCAAGATGCTGAAGACAGAGCCTGATGCACAGACAGGTCTGAGGAGCCATGACCTAGGTGGCAGGAGGTCTGGGTTCTAGCTGGCTCTGCTACCTGCCAGCCATGTGATCTCAGGCACGCCCCTTAACCCCACTGTACCTTATCTTCCCATAATGGTAAAATGAGGATGCTGAATCCTCCTCCGTCTCCATGTGCGATGTCGGCATGGAGTGGGATGGTAGACAGAGAAGCTCCTTGTGAACCACGTAGCATGTTAAAGATGTTTGGGTATTTTCCTGGGAAAATCTATTAGCTCTGCTCATGGACTTGGCCTACAGATGCCCATAGCAGCTATAACACATTTGGAAGGATTCTGAAATCTAGCTTGTCTCCCCTCTCAAACCAGAGGGGTTCAGATATCTGTCTACCTTGGGGACCAGCTAAGCTCCAGCCACAGCAGGTCCTCAGCCACGTGGGGGGTGGTTCTTACAGAGGCTCAAGCCCATTGCCGACACCCTGCGATACTTCACTGTGTGGCTTACAAAGGTCAGTAGTCAGTACCTTGTGCTGAAAGACCAATTCATTCTGGGTGTGTTAAAGATCTAAACACTAAAAGAAAAGAGAAGGAAGAGAGAAGAAGAGAGAGAAGAAAAGCTGCAAGTATATTACAGAAAAAGAGAGTGTTTTTAAAATCATGCAACAAGGAAAGGCTTTCTAAACAAGAATCCCAGAACCATAAAGGAAGTGATTAATAGGTTAAAACAAGTTTTTTAAAAGGCAAAGTTTCTATACCACAGTGAGTGAGACATGTAAGGAGACTTAAAGACAAACCCCATAACTGATACAGACAAAAAATCCATGTCCAAAATAGATAAGGATTCCAGAAAAAGAAAAAAAAAAACCAGAAAACAGTAAAGGATATGAATAAGCAGTTCACAGAATATGAAAATAAGTCTTTTAGCCTACTAAAATAGGAATAGAAAATCTTTAAAAAAAAAAAAAAGAAAGAAAGAAAGAAAAGAGGGTGGGTGCCTGGGTGGCTGTCAGTTAAGCATCTTCCTTCAGCTCAGGTCATGATCCCAGGGTTCTAGGATCAAGCCCCACATTGGGGAGCCTGCTTCTCCCTCTCCTTCTGCTCCTTCCCTCCCTGACCCCCTGTTCGTGATCACACATTCTCTCTCTTTCAAATAAATAAAAATATTTTAATAAAATAAAATAAAATAGAAAAAGATTTAAAAGAGTAGTTATCTTTGGTATTATCCAGGGTGTGAGAGAGCAGGTGCCCAAGTACATTGTTGGTGTGTTTGATGTTTTTACATCAAATTTACAGGTAACTTGACAATAACTGTTAACATACAAATGCACATGTCCACTGGCCTAGCATGTCCACTTCTTAGAATCTATCCAACAGAAATATTCTCAAGTATACCACCCTAAAAAAATGTTTGCAACATTTTCTTAGTACTCCTTTTTTTTTTTTTTAGAATTTTAAAATTTCTACAGAGATAAAATTTCTCTCTCAAATGGCTTAAAAGTTTCTAAACTCTTCTTCTCAGTTTCTGTAATGGTACCAAAGAGTTTTATATTGTCGGTAGCACTAGAATATGATCAGATTTTGTAAACACTTCATGGACAACAGGAAAAAAGATACTCTTTTACAGAGCATGAGGCTACATAGAGATAATGTGTATGTGGACACATTCATATATTCAATGAACACAGAGATTTTCAACTTTATTTGTTCCTGTCTTGTGATACATTGTGTTTAATTCGATTGCTAGGGACTGTAGTGATGGCTCACTCTACCAGTTGGTTTCTGTTGTTTTCTCTGAATTCAGTAGGTTTTCACTTTACATAAGTACATGATGGTTCATGCAGCACTTTTATAGTAACGAAAATTAGAAGCAACCTGCAGGTCTATCATAAGGAAATTTGTGAATGAATGAATTAGGGACATCCACATGAAGGGAAGCTAAGCAGTCATCAAAACTAATGATGTAGGGATGCCTGTGTGGCTCAGTGGTTGAGCATCTGCCTTTGGCTCAGATCATGATCCCGGGGTCCGAGGATTGAGTCCTGCATCAAGCTCGCCACAGGTAGCCTGCTTATCCCTCTGCCCATGTCTCTGACTCTCATTGTGTGTCTCTCATGAATAAATAAATAAAATCTTAAAAAAAAAAAAAAACTGACGATGTAGAACAACTAGTTGTTCCCAAGTGCCCAGCTCAGAATCCCTTTACACTTTTTAAAAGTATGGAGGAGGGGAACCCTGGGTGGCGCAGCAGTTTGGTGCCTGCCTTTGGCCCAGGGCGTGATCCTGGAGACCCGGGATCGAATCCCACGTCGGGCTCCCGGTGCATGGAGCCTGCTTCTCCCTCTGCCTGTGTCTCTGCCTCCCTCTCTCTCTCTCTCTCTCTCTCTCTGTGACTATCATAAATAAAATAAAATAAAATAATTTTAAAAAAATAAAAATAAAAGTATGGAGGACACCAAAGAGCTTCTACTTAGATGGGTCCTATCTATCAATATTTGGTATATTCAAAATGAAAATGAAGGAATTTCAAAAATATCTATCTGTTAATTCATTTAAAATATGAATTTTTTTATTCCTCCCTCCTTGCAGGCGAGCCCACTTCTCCTTCTGCCTGTGTCTCTGTCTCTCTCTGTGTGTCTCTCAAAAATAAATAAATACAATAAAATCTTTTTAAAAAGTAAACAAAAGAAAAAAGAAAAAAAGATAATTCCTATCTGTCCATCTACCTATCTAGAAAAGACTAGGTGGGTATACACCTAAGGTTAAGGTTAGAGGTGCCTGGGTGGCTTAGTCAGTCATCCCACTCTTGAATTTGGCTTAGGTCATGATCTTGGGGTCGTGGGATCCAGCCCCACTTTGGGTGCCGCACTCAGCTTGGGTCCTACTTGAGATTCTCTCTCTCTTTCAAATAAATAAATAATAAATAAAATATTTTTAAAAATAACATTAATGAACCCATTTCTGAACGCCTGGGTGGCTCAGCAGTTAAGTGTCTCCATTTAGCTCAGGGCATGATCCTGGTGTTCCCAGATCGAGTCCCACATCAGGCTTTCTGCATGGAGCCTGTTTCTCCCTCTGCTTGTGTCTCTGCCTCTCTCTCTCTCTCTCTGTGTCTCTCATGAATAAATAAATAAAATGTTTTTTTTTAATGAACCCATTTCATGTTCTCCCAAGAAACATATTTTTATGAAAAATAACTATTTTCCAAAATACAAAGAATTAATGAGAAAGGCATTGTTTTGCCCCTTTGTAAATCTCTTTAAGTTAGTCTAGCTTAATAGAAGTTTTGTGTGTTACGTATGTATATATTAGAAGATTTGTGTGTTTACTTTTGCATTCAGCCTATCCTAAATACCGTGCACACAGCCTCTGGAAACTCCACTGTACGCTCCTCAGAGAATGGCAGTGAAAAGGCAAATAATGTCCTCATATTATTTTTAAAATTGCTTCAACCCAACAGAATTCCTGAAAATCTTGGGAATCCCTGGGGATCCCCCAAACACACTTTAAGAACCACTGATGCAAAAGAGTATTTCATGAGAGAAAATTTTATGATGTATTGTTAAGTGAAACAAAAAGGCAAGATATCATTAATCCCATTAGAAAACTTGTATCTGGGACGCCTGGGTGGCTCAGTCGGTTAAGCATCAGGACTCTTGGTTTCCGCTCAGTTCATGATCTCAGGGTCATGAGGTGGTGCCCAGAGTCTGGCTCCACGCTCAGCCTGGAGTCCACTTAAGATTCTTTTCCTCTGCCCTTCCCCTGCTCGCGTGTGCACATGCTCTCTCACTCTTTCTCTCTCTCTCAAATAAATAAATAAATCTCTTAATAAGAAAAAAAGAGGGGCACCTGGGTGGTTCAAAGGTTGAGCGTCTTGCCTTTGGCTCAGATGGTGATCCCGGGATCCTGGGATCGAGTCCCACTTCGGGCTCCCCCGCAGGGAGCCCACTTCTCCTTCTGCCTGTGTCTCTGCCTCTCTCTGTGTCTCTCAAAAATAAATAAATAAAATAAAATCTTTTAAAAAAGGAAAAAAAAAGCTAATTTCTATCTGTCCATCTACCTATCTGGAAAAGACTAGATGAGTATACACCTAAGGTTAATAGCGGTCATCTCTGAGTACTGGGATCATGAAGGTTCTTTCACTTTCTTCTTTTTCCATAGCTATAGCTTCTAAATTTTTTAGGCGAACATTTAGTGTTTTGTGTCTAAGAAAAAAAATAAATAAATAAAAGCGCTCTGTTGGCATAAAGAAGGAGCGAGCCCCTGAGGTTTGAGAGGCTGTAGAGAGGAGCTCAGTCCAGCCCTCCATTATGTTGGTTGCAAATGTTTTCTCCCAGAGTTAAACATGCTTAAGAGCTTGCTGGAGAAAAGGGTAACAAGGCAGAGGTACCCACAGTGAGGATGAGGGTGGCAGTGTGATGGGTGAGTGAGGCGACCCTGATCTGGGGGGTTCACTTAGTTGAGGCAGGACCCAGTATCTGAGACCATGTGGACCAAGGTTCTACACCCAAAAAGTGGCTCCTTCGGAACCAGGCCAGATGCCTGCCACCCATCCTGCTGTGTGGGCCGAGGCTGTCAGTGTCCTGCCCGCTGTGACCCCGCTGAGCCCACAGGCATGGCCCGGCTGGCCTGGGGACAGGGCTTACCAGCTCTAACAGGAAAGCCAAATTCAGAACCCTCTCATTATCTGTCAGCAGAAGAGATGAGCTGTTCCATATTGGCCAATTTCTAGAAAGAAGGTTATAGCACCTAAAAAAGCACCAGGTTCTCTTCTCTGATAGAAATCTCTCTAAATACAGTTTCCTGTGTTTTCCAGTACAAACACCGAGAGGAGTTTGGCCCTTTCTTAGTGGATTCTAATCATTGCTTTGAGCGTTAATTATGAGCTGTGGACTCATGGGGACACACTTTTGTCCCTACACCAAATGGCTCCAGGCTATTCCCCGCCCCCGCCACCCTCCCTCTCCAGCAACTGGAAGGCCACAGAACATGTCTGCTTTTGTAGTTCTTTTCTTTTAAGATTTTATTTATTTACTCATAAGACACACACACACAGAGGCAGAGACACAGGCAGAGGGAGAAGCAGGCTCCCTGCGGGGAGCCTAAGGGGGGACTCGATCCCAGGACCCCTGGATCATGACCTGAACCAAAGGCAGATGCTCAACCACTGAGCCACCCAGGCGTCCCTGTAGTTCTTTCCTGAACTTTTTCCATCTACTATCAGGTGTCCTCATTCCTTTCTTGCTTCTCTGAGAGGTTCAGGGCCGCATGAGAATAGCGCTCCCTGGGACCCCCCCAGACGCATACCCCAAAGACGAAGCCTTCTGAGGGAGGCTCCAGCTGTCCCTTTGTTCATGTTCCTTCAAAGCTGGCTTGCCTGAGATTTCAATATCTGCTATGGAAAAGTTGTCCCTTAGGTAGGAGGCATGTCCCCAACAACTGCAAACGACAGCAGTGGGGTCCAACAAAATCTGAAACGCCGTCCTCTTGGGTGGTGGGTGGAGCCATCCGCATTTTACAGTTGGGGAAACTGAGGCTGGTCAGCGCCGGAGCTGGCCCCAAAGCCAGCTTACTTCTTCCTGAACCCACGGCTGTCTGCACTGCTCACGACACCGGTGAGCAGATACGTTGCGGCTGGCTGGCAGATCTTGAAGACGTGCATTTGTCTTCCCTGGGGCTCTTGTTCGGCTGCCGCTGTGAAGGCCAGAGCCTGTTTTTTCCTAGTTAACATTCAGCCGCCAGCTCTCTCCTCTCTGGAGTGGAATGTTAAGCTGCAGATGGGGGAGCAATCAGCACCCTGATTGCCTGGCACAGCTGGAGGGGCCTTATGAATATTCCAGAGACCAGGCATGGTGCCCAGCGGCCTGATTAACCACTTGGGCCTCCCCAGGTGCACCGCCCCTTCCCTGTTGCACCCCACCCCGGCTGCCTGCCGCCTCCAGATCCGGGCTGCAGGGAGGCCGAGGCTGGAGGCAGAGGGTCTCGCACGCTGACAGCTCCGTGGTAGCGCCCCCAGCATCTGCTAGAAGAGGCGTGGAACCTGGCCTGGGCATCAGGAGTCCGGGTTGTCCCCGTAACCCGCTGGTGCTCCGTGCTGGCCGCACGCTAGGATCACCTGGGCAGATGTTGAGAGTCTAACCCACCTGCTGCTTCTGAATCTCCCTTCAAGTCCCATGATGAAACTATAGTTACTCTCCCCATTTTACAGATAGTCATTCTCCCCATTTTAGAGATGAGGAAACAGAGGCTCGGAGAAGGCAAATTGACTCCTTCAAGGTTTCACAGCCCCCAAGCTGCAGAGTTTAAACACAGAGCTCTCCCAGCAGCGGGCCTGCCCACCTTAGAGGGGTGGCGTAGGCAGAGGCACGTCTAGAGATGTGCCTTGTACTGTTACTACTGTTGTTTGAAGGTCTCCAAGGACTTCCTTGGACATGAATTCAACCAGTACGTTGTGAGCTCTTCTGCTTTGCCAACACCATGTGTCCGTCCCTGCTGGAAGCCAGGAGAGCAGGTATTCCCTAGACTCTGTGGCAGGCTTTGTCTCTGAAGGCCTGAAGCAGCAGTTTCAGTCGGCAGGAAGGGATGGAGAGAGGTGTCCCCGGAGCAGGAAGCCAGACAAGAAGGTGTCCTTCCTGCAGTCAGCGGGCATGGACTGAGCACCCAGCCTGCTACCGGGCACTGGGGACCCGGGTCCCCGAGAGGCTCATCTGTGGGTGGGCCAGGCAGGGGGGAGTTCCCTGGGAGGGTCCTGCCCATGGACGCCTTGCACATTGAACCAGCCCTGCAGTGTGTCAGGAAGCTTTTGAACGTGCCTATCTTAACTGCCGCCTGTCAGCTGTTCAGAACGACGGGGCAGTCTTACGTTCTCTGGAAACTGGGAGCCCGGTTAATTTGTGTTCAGATTCAGCTGCATATAGTGCAAATAACTTGATTCTGGGATTGGGATGCTAGGCTTGGTCTCCAGGTGGGGGGTCATTTCAACCCCCTGGTGCAAGCCCTGTGGCCTCCCCCACCACTCCCCATGCCTGTTAGGACTCGGTGACCTGGTGATGGGACACATCCCCCTTGGACTTGGCTCTGGGGTGCTGTGTTCTCCTCCTCCAACCCCATCAGTGTGCCCTCTCTTGCTTTTGGTCCTGTCTTCGGTGTTCGAGGATAGGAGGTCTAACCGGGGCTGGGCACTTGCTCCCCGTCTCCCTAGCCCTGCAAGGGTGGGTGGTAGAGGCCAGCTTGAGCCAGAATGGGAGCTGCCCAAGGCATCTCAGTGAGGAGGGCAGAGCCCAGGAGGAAGAGAGCAGCACGGGACGGGAGCCAAGCGATCAGGCTCTAGAAGCAGACAGACCTTGCTTGAATCTCTGCCTTGCCACTTAGTTGCTGTGCGACCTCAGGTGAGACGCTTAACCTTCCTGTGCCTTAGTTTTCCCTTCTACAAAGTGATGGGGTTGGGCCACACACTCTCTCCTGTTCTCTTTCCCTCTAACACCGTTTTGTTCAAATATGTCCTTACCAGTGTGCTGGTGACCATGCAGAACAAGGCTCCTTCTCAGCCCCTGACGCCCAACTCCAATGAGGCCAGTTCCATGAAGCTTTCCCCATCCCAATACCCACCCAGAGGTAGTCTGCGACTGTCGCTGTTAGGGTACTTCCTAAATGCTTCATTATGTCCTAAGTGGTTAGTGTATCCATCCATCTATCCATCCCCGCACCCATCCATACATCCACGCATCCATCCACCTCCTCACCCACCCATCCACCCATCCACCCACCCACTCATCCATTCAACAAATGTTTATTGAGCTCCTACCATGCTTCAGTCCCAGTTCCAAGACCAGGGATACAGCGGTAAACAAGACCAAGAGCTTGTCAGCATGAAGTTTGCAGTTCAGTTAGTTACTTTGATTGGCCTGAGGGCCCTGAGGGTGGGGAACGTGTCTGACTTGTACAGGCCCTCCGTGCACACAGTAGGTGCTCAGCAAGGGGGCACTGGGCTGACCTGAGGCCAGGTGCCGAGGCTCTCGTGCCCCACCTCCCCATCCCGTGCTCCATTCTCTCTGCTGGCCCTGGGAGCCCTGCTCCTACAGGCCCTAGTGACAGCGTGGTCCCCCGCGGGGGCTTCCCAGTCTCAAGAGGGGGCTGCACTCCCCCCTTAAAGCTCTTAGAACAGTATTGCCGGCCCAGCTGCTCTTACTCTGGAATCACCCCAGAAGTTGGCAGACCAGTTAGCTCCATGACTCACAGTATGTTTGAGGCCTGATAATAAAAGAAGGACGAGAAACGAGTGCCCAGCTCAGTGCTGAAGATTATAATAAAATCAGACTTTTTGCTCCCCCAAAGCCTTTGCTGCCATTCCAGATTTCTGGAACACTGTCTCCCTGTCACTCCCTGCCCCAGCACTGAGCTCCTCAACCCTGCTGGCTCCCATGGAAAAGCCCTAAATCTCCATCACTGCTCCCCTCTGCATGTGGGTCTCCCCCTCTGGGAGGTGGAAGGGGAATTCAGAGAGTCTTTTCCAAATCCATTTTTCAGATCTTTCCTCAATCGTTCTTTGTTCTTCAAGCTGCCTTCCGCTTGGTGCAATTTGCATCTCAAAGCCTGTGACAGCCTGAATGTACAGTAAGTGACTTTGGGGAAGGGGAGGGGGGAGAATTGTGCTCTGAGAGAAGTCACAACTTCATTCCATTTGTCTGAGGGCTCAAGATTGACAGCCTGGCTTTGTGTTTTTCCCTTTTTTGGAAGAATGACTGCTTATTTTTGTGAAAAGTGAAGGCATGCTCTTCGGCAGACATGGAAGGGTTGCTCGCTTATTTTAGTTCAGGTTGTGGGCTGAGACCCTCTGGATTTGAGGTACGGGGGACCAGGGAAGCAGCCCGACTGGTGGATATCCCGAGAGGTCAAAGAATCCATCCCTCTGCCTCGGGTCAGGGCCTCTGCTGAGCTGTCTCCCTGGCTTCATTCCTAGCACAGCCAGTGAGGCTGGAAATAATAGGACCTGGTTCACTAGGACTTTGTGAGCTTGGGCCCTGAGCCTAACCCCACCGTCCCCTCCCTCACACCAGAGGCACCAGCCTGGACGCCAGACCAGTTTGCCAGATAGCTGGATCTGCTCTCCACTTTCCTTCTCAGGCCTAGAGCCTCCCACAGCTTTAGAAATGTCAGCTCCAGCCCTGAGCTGTGAACCCCTGGGCATGCTCCATCTCTGTGCCTCGCTTTCTCTTCTCTGTGAGTGTTGTTCACTAAGTAGGAGCTCGGTGGTCACAAGGGCTTTTGCCCACTGCCTCCTCTTCTTTGGTCCACCTGGGCCCAGAAGTAGCCCATGGGGCACCCCCCGGCCTGCAGCCAGCAAGAAGGAGGCTTGTCTCTAGCCTTCTAACTGTCTCGGTTGCTACAGTCAGTGAGCACTGTAGAGAGAAGGCACTCGCAGCCCAGTCATTGGTGCCCCAAAGGACATGGGGACAGTGATGCAGGGGATGTGATTGATGGGAATGCTTAGAGGAAGGCGAGCTTGGGGAGGGGCCGGGGTGCCTCTGTAGTCAGCCTGGCCGCTTATCTGGAGTCCACCTGTCTGCCAGGGTTAAATGAGATAAGGCATGGAGAGGTTTACCATGGGGTCGGGGGTACAGCAAGGGCTCGATAAACCGAGTTATCGTAACGTCTATCATAACTGCTATAATACACTTCTATCACGACTTATAGTTCTATCATAACTGCCATAACACGCTTCACATCATGGGGACAAGAGGTGCTGGAGACTGGGACAGGGGCTTTCTGGAGTCTAGCTGGCTCGGATCTGAGGCACAGGACCTCTAGGTGGGCATGAGTTTGAGATTCTGTGCTCTGAGCTGGCCTGGGTCCTCACAGTCTTCATAGCCCTTGTCCTCCTACCACCACCACCCCCAGCCACCTCCCCAGTACCCCAATTCCGGCCGTGCGTTGACACAATGCCGGAGTCGGAGGAGCCTCCAGTGATCACATGTTCTAAGCACCAAGTTGCACCCATAGAAAATCCTGGCCCCAAAGAGAAGTGTCTTCCCAAGGGTGCAGGGCACCCCTCGGTACCCCCAGGGCTCTTTCCCAGGGCTCCTCACCCTCAGCCCCTTGCCAGATTCCCAAAGCAGACCTACTGAGGTATTGGTGGTGGCCAAGGGAATTTGCATTTGCTAAAAGTCAGGGTGAGATTTAAGGAGCAAATCCGTGAGACCCCAAGGGATGTGTAGCCAGTAGTAGAATTTCAGCCCATGAGATCAGCTCCAAGGGCCCAAGGGCCAGAGAGAAACTTGCCTGTTCTCTGAGGTCGGGGGCTGTGAGGCTGCAGCATCTGGAGCTCCCTCCTCCAGGGTCCATGAACCCCAGACACTTCAGGAGCAAAGTGATGGTAGAGGGTACCCCAGGGCTGTGGGAGGGAGTGGAACTGAGGTGGCCTGGCTTGAAACAGGGAATCTCCCTGGGGACCAGTGGGGTCCTGAGGCCTTGGACAAGACCCCTACCAACTAGCCCCTCTCATGACAGCTTCCAGAACAATGAGTGTGTGTTTGCCTTGCCTGAGAAACTCCAAGCCTGATTCAGTCCTAAGGCAAGCTTTCATTTTAGGATGGTCTTCCTGAAGTCTCTGTCCCCATCACCATCCCAAGGCTCTTAAAGGACCAGGTCACCTTAAGGTGCAGGGATAGGTCACAGCACTCAGCCTCTTTAAGATGAGAGATAGGGGACATCTGGGGGGCTCAATCGGTTACACGTCTGCCTTTGGCTCAGGTCATGATCCCAGGGTCCTGGGATTGAGCCCCACGTCAGGCTCCCTGCTTGGCAGGGAGTCTGCTTCTTTCTCTGCCTCTGCCCCTCCCCCGACTCATGCTTGCATGCACTTGCTCTCTCTCTCTCAAATAAATAAATAAAATCTTAAAACAAAAACCAAAAAACAAGAGATGGCTTTGTAGCCTCAGCATCACATGGTGCTAGCCTGTCCTTCCCCCTTTCTATTCCACTCAGCCAAGACCTTGATTTTAGTTGCTAAGCAACCTATGCCTAAGTTTCCAAGTGGGTCACCATGAGGTGAACACAGGAGGGGGCAGGTAGGGACGGCCCTACTCAGAACCTTGCACTTCATAGGTGGAAACCCTGAAGGCCCAGATAGGGCTAGGGACTTGGTCAAGGCTGCACAGCTGGCAGGTCCCATGTGTCAGAGGATCCACTGGGCCCGCAAATCCTTCCACATCTCATTTCCCCGTGCCCCTCCCCTCACCAAGAGAAGCACCCAGGCAGCAGCAACACCATCAGGACTTTCTATGAGAAGCTTCCATCTACCCAGACAGGGAGGCAGATTCCCAGTGATGAGATAGGAAGGCTCTGCCGTCGGTGCGCCTGGATTCCAATCCCAGCTTCACCATTCACTGGCCATGTGCTTTGGGCTAATGCCTAATATTCACTGCCTCAGGTTCCCCAGCTGCAAAATGGAAGAAATACTAAGTCTCAACCCAAAGGCCATTGTGAGGATTCAGTGAGGTGTCAAATAAAGCCTGATGGGTGCCCAGTACAGGGCATGCCCATGGGCCCCCCACCGGGGGCACCAGCCCCCTAGCCTCTTGCTTACTCCTTTGTCTTCAGTGACTTCAGTCTCAATCTTGGTCTTCTGAGGTAACAGATAGGACACAAAAGTTTTCAAAAGTTTGGTTTTTATTTTTTTATTTTTTTTCAAAGTTTGATTTTTAACACTGGAATATTTTGTTCATAGAAAACAGGTTCTTTTCTTTTCTTTTTACTAATTTATTTATTTGAGAGAGAGAGAAAATGAAAGGAGAGACAGAGCGAGAGGGGAAGCAGACTCTGAGTGTGGAGCCCAACTCAGGGCTCGATCTCTCGACCCATGAGATCATGACCTGAGCTGAAACCAAGCGTCGGACACTTAGCCAACGGAGCCACACAGGCGCCCCAAACAGAACAGGTTCTTAACGGTAAAGGGGGGGCAACCTGGCTAAGCCGATGGCCCCCTTCAGAGAATAACATTTTTAACTACACAAAATAAGACAAATAGGATTAGAAAAGAAACCAATTATGTTGAAATCTAGTTATCAAAATGTATACCAGAATTGCGATATAGTATTATCTGTGCTTTTATGTTAACACGTTAAATAACATGATCAAAGTGAAGGACCTAATAAATATGATAATTTCGAAGTGCTGAGTGTGTAAACATGATTTTGGGACAGCAGGTACAGAATAATGTGATCTGAAAATACCTGCGATTATTGATGAAAAGGTCACAGGTTCAGGGAGCCTGGGTGGCTCAGTGGTTGAGCGTCTGTCTCCCTTCAGCTCAGGAATCCCGGGGTCCTGGGATCGAGTCCCACCCACCTCAGGCTCCCCCACAGGGAGCCTGCTTCTCCCTCTCCCTGTGTCTCTGCCTCTCTCTCTGTGCCTCTCATGAATAAAGAAAAAAATCTTAAAGAAAAAAAAAAGTCACAGGTTCACAGCTAATCTTACAAGGATTTGTTGCCTACACTTATAAATAAAAGAAATATTAAATTTCAATCAGGAGTTAGTAACATTTTCTCCTATCCAAGCTCGCATACCTAAATGGTCTGTAGACCCATTTAAAGAGTCCCAAGAAAAAAAATAAAAATTAAAAAAAAAAAAAAGAGTCCCAAGATACGGGAATCCCTGGGTGGCTCAGCGGTTTAGCGCCTGCCTTTGGCCCGGGGCGTGATCCTGGAGACCCGGGATCGAGTCCCACATCGGGCTCCCTGCTTCTCCTTCTGCCTGTGTCTCTGCCTCTTTCTCTCTGTGTCTCTCATGAATAAATAAATAAATAAAATCTTAAAAAAAAAAAGAGTCCCAGGATAAGGTCACAGGTGGAAGATCATTGTATAAAATCGGGATAAGTTAGAACAGCTCTGGTGGAAGCTTGGTCAGGAGACCAAACAGGACCTGCCCAAGCACCCCTCACCCCTAAATCCTAAGCTTTGCTGGCTTCTCCGCCTGGCTCTTTGTGAGCTTGGACAAGTCCCTCTGCCTTTCCGGGCCTCAGTCTCCCCATCTGTAAAATGAAATGTTGGACCCGTTGTCCTCTAAGATCTTGTCCCACGCTGACGTTGTGGGACTCATGCTTCCCCCCCCTACTCCCGGGCCCCCCAGAGACAAAGGCCTCAGAAGTGTGGGTCTGCAGGAGCCCTGGACCAGAGAGAGGGAACAGCTGGGGCCAGGCTGGCCAGCTCCCAATTGTTCAAGGCAGGAGGAGGAGGAGATGCGTGGTGCTCTCCAAAGCGACAGCTGGGTGAGCCTGGCTGGGGGCCTCGTCCTCGCCTGCCATCTGTGCCTCCTTCCTGTAGTCCCCCAGCGGGGGGCGGGTGGGGGTGCGGATGGGGCCCGAGGCCAGGCAGCAACCTGGGTGGGGGGGGAGGGGCCGCCTGAGAAAGAGCCAGGGAAAGAGCCTGGTTGCTCACGGTTGGGTGCTTAACTCTTTCCACCCTCCCTTCTTCTACCCTGGACTTCGAGAGAGTTCTGGAGAGGGGAAGGTACGCAGCCCTGCGTCCAGTTAGTTTATTTCATGGTTGCGTGACCTCTGACAGGTGACTTGATGTCTCTGAGCATCAGGCGGCTTCTTGTCCAACAGACATGATTCCTGGGACGCCCGGGTGGCTCAGCGGTTGAGCGTCTGCCTTCAGCCCAGATCCTAGAGACCTGGGGTCGAGTCCCGCATCGGGCTCCCTGCATGGAGCCTGCTTGTCCCCCTGCCTGTGTCTTTGCCTCTCTCTCTCTCTCTCTCTCTCTCTCTGTGTGTCTGTCATGAATAAATAAATAAAATCTTAAAAAAAAAAAAAAACAGACATCATTCCTAAAACTGGCCCTTGGGATCTGAATGAGATTTAAATGCCGTGGGAGAGGTAAGGTACCCCGGCCCAGCGAGGACAGCCACAGCTCTGGGCTCAGTGCGGCAGGGATCACGAGGGGGCTTACACCTGACACGGTGAACGTGCGTGCACCTGGAATGCTGCACTGAGGCCAGGAGGAGCCCCCCCCCGCAAGGGTCTGCAACACACACTCATGGCCCCCACACACTTGGGACTTTGCAGCCCACTTTCTCCTTCACTCGGGCTCCTCCCCTCCTCTGGACGGTCCTCACTCACCAGTGTCTGCCAACAGAAGGTCCTACCCGCTTAGAGTAACGTCTATCTACAGGTAAGTATTTTCAGGTAGTAAAATCTTCACACAGTTTAAGCTTCAAAAGCAATCAAAGGACATATAGGGAAGAGTCTGCCTCTCCCTCACACCTTGCTTCCAGTTTTCTTTTTTTTTAAATATTTATTTATTTATTTGAGAGAGAGAGAGAGAGTGTGTGTGTGTATGTGTGTACATGCACACACACACAGGAGCAGGGAGGGGAGAGGCAGAGAAAGAATCTCAAGCAGACTCCGAGCTTGAGCACATGGAGCCCAACGTGGGGCTCGATCCCATGACCCTGAGATCAGGACCTGAGCCAAGATCAAGAGCTGGATGCTTCACCTACTGAGCCACCCAACGCCCCTCGCTTCCAATTTTCAGTGCTTTTACCAGGAAGTGACTAGTATAATAGTTCTTCAGGTGTCTTTCCTGAATAAATGCCCAGGAATTGAACTGATGGTTCAAGAAGTTTGTGATTTCTCCTAGGAAACATACACACACGTATGGGTGCACATGCACACACGTGCACACAAGCACATGTTCACACGGACACACGCTGGAATTTCTTCCTGGCATTGTAGAAGGCAGAGGTTGTTTAACAGGGCCCGGAAAGCAATAATCATAAAAACCACTGACCAACTGGAGGCGATCGAGGTTAAAATCTTCTGTTCATCAAAAGATACCATTAAGAAAGCAAAAATGCAGGCCACAGGCATGGGGGCAATATGTACAGTGCATATTCCTGAAAGATGATTGGTGTCCATAGTGTATGACCACGATTGAATCGGGTGGAAAAAAAAAAAAAAAGAGGCAAGACTTAAATAAGCATCATCTAAAATTGAATATTCAAAAAGCCGATCAGCCTATGGAGAGGTGCTACTTTCTCAGGGTAGTTTCGATTAGCATTTTTATTAAGACTGAGGCTGGAAGTCCCCTTATATGTTTAAGACCTATTTGCACTTCACTGGGTCATTGCTCAGTAGGAAAATGCAAGTTAAAACAGGAGTTAGTATTATACACTCACTAGAACAGTCAAAATTTAAAAGACTGACAATCTCAAAAAAATAAAAATAAGGGATCCCTGGGTGGCGCAGCGGTTTAGCTCCTGCCTTTGGCCCAGGGCGCGATCCTGGAGACCCAGGATCGAATCCCACATCGGGCTCCCGGTGCATGGAGCCTGCTTCTCCCTCTGCCTATGTCTCTGCCTCTCTCTCTCTCACTGTGTGCCTATCATAAATAAATAAATAAAATTTAAAAAAAATAAAAATAAAAATAAAATAAAAATAAAAGACTGACAATCTCAAGTGTTGATGAGGATGAGGAGCCATGGGAACTCTTCCTGCTTTGCTGGTGGGAATGTAAAATGTTACGGCCGCTTTAGAAAACTGTTCTGAGTGTCTAATACAGTGAAACAAATGTCTACCCAAGGAATCCCACTCATAGATTTATACCCAAGAAAAATGACTATGTAAATCCATGAAAAAGACATGTACAAGAACATGCTTAGCAGCTCTATTTAGAATAGCCCCAAACTAGAAGCAACCCAAATGTTCATCACCAGGATACACAAATTGTGGTTGAATCATAAAATGGAATAGTACACAGCAGTGAAAAGGGGTAACTACTGATCCCCACAGCAGCATGATGGATCCTTAAAACACATTGAGCTAAAAAAAAAAAAAAAAAAAAAACATTGAGCTGAAGAAGCCGGACACAAAATGGTGCGCATTGTATGATTCTGCTCATTGGAAGTTCAGGACCAGGTAATATTGATTTGTGATGATGGAAGTGAGGATAGTGGTTGCATTTTGGGTTGGCATGAGAAAACTTTTAGGGTGGTGGAAGTGTTCTAGATATTGGTCATGGTGGTAGTTGCAGGAGTGTCTACATATGTAGAAATTTGATGAGCTGTGTAGCTAAGATCTCTGTATTTTATTGGATATAAATACTCCATAGTTAAAATTTACAAATTAAGAGGAAAGGATATGTGCTTTTGAAATTTTGATAGATATTGATGCAATTGTCTCCCATTGAGGTTGTAATGATTTACATTCTCACCAGCAAAGTGTAAGGGTGCCTGTTTCCCTGCCCCCTTAAAAAAGGAAATGTTGGCACACTTTTAAATGTTCTGCTAAGATGATGTGCGGGAAACTTTCTCAGAGTGGTTTTAATTGTATTTCTATAAAAAATGAAGTTGAATTATCTTTTTATGTTTAAAATCTCTCTTCATTTCCATTTTGTGTGAATTATCTGTCCATTTCCTTCCTCTGTTTTTCTACAGGGTCATTGATTCTTTTACTGATCAAATAAGTTCTTATATATTAGGGAAACGAGCCCTTTATTTAGGATATGAGTTGCAACTATACCTTTAAAATGGTTTTTGCAATGGAGATTTCTTCTTTTAAATCTCAAGAAGTCTAATTTATCTCCTTTTAGGGCTTCTGGATCTTGGGCCTTGGTTAGAAAGGCATTCCTTTTTCTGAGTTTGTACAGTAGCTTTCCCACCATGCCTTCCTATACTTTTATAATAATTCCATCTTTATATTCAAATCTTTGATACATTTAAATTTGCCTTAGTATAAAGTATGAGATATAGATTCATCTTATTTTTTTTTCTGTATGACTATCTGGTTGTCTTAATACACCTTAGCGAGTCCTCCATCTTTCAAAGCATCTGATTTGAATTGCACTCTTTGCTACATTCTGCATTTCTGTATGTACTTGGGTTTATTTATGGATCATCCAACCTTTCCTACTGATCTCTCTAGCCACATACCAGTACCACAATGCTGTGTTACTAAGACTTTTTAGTGTGTTTTAATATCTATAAGCCTGGTCGTCACTCCATTTTCTCAAACGTTCGCTTCCTCTTCTTGCCTGTTATTTTAATATTTAATTTTAGAATCTGCTTATATTGATATGAAATGAAACCCTCTTGTCTTTATTAGGATTATGTTAGATGCATAGGATAAATTAAAGAGAGTGGACAACCCTATGATGTTCAGTCTCTGTTTGTAGTTTACTTGTTCTGGTCCTTTGTGCCCTTTTGTAGTTAGTTAAAAAGTTTCTCCACGTAGATCTTATGCATTTCTTGTTATCTGTATTTACAACTTTGCTGTTGGTATTATATACAGGGCCCCTTTTCTATTATATCTGTGAATTGGTGACTGTATATTAGAAAGCCATCAGTAGGGACACCTGGGTGGCTCAATGGTTGAGCATCTACCTTTGGCTTAGGTCGTGATCCCAGGGTCCTTGGGATCAAGTCCTACATTGGGCTCCCCGCAGGGAGCCTGCTTCTCCCTCTGCCTGTGTCTCTGCCTCTGTCTCTGTGTCCCTCATAAATAAATAAATAAACAAATAAATAAATAAATAAATAAATAATCTTTAAAAAAAAAAAGATAGCCATCGGTTGCTCTATGTTAATTTTTTATCTCACGGTGGTACTGAATTCACTAATTGTTTATAGTACTTTTTCAGTGTTTTCTCTTAGGTGTCCTAGGGATACTATCTTATCATTTGCAAATAGTATAGTTTAACCACTTTACTTACAATTTTTTGGTACCTTTTCTTTTCTAATTACATTGGATAGCAGCTCCAGGAAAGTGTTAAGCAATGGTAGTGTCTTACTCTTAATGTTGATGGTCCTACATCACATGTTTACCCATTAAATACTTGGAATTGAGAAAGATAGCTCTCTTCCACCAACATTTTATTAAGAAACTTTGCAAACATACCTTAAAGTTTAAATACTCTTGCAGAGAACATCCCCCAGATTCTCTATCAAGAGCATACTATACTTGCCAATGCTGGGTGCCCTATTTGTTTGAGGCAGGGAAGGGGCTTCAGACAGAGAATTCTTTGGAGACATTCTGTGTAGCTGGCACAGGACCTGGCACATGCTGTGCCAACAGATGATGCTCCGATGCACAAATACTCATGATCTCAGAGTTGTGGTATCAAGCCCTGCACTGGGCTCCATGCTCAGGGGAGAGTCTGCTTGAAATTCTCTCCCCTTCCTCTACTTCTGCCCCTACCCCTGCTCTCTCTCTCTCTAAAATAAATAAATAAATCTTAAAAAAAAAAAAAGGGAAGAAGAAGAATAGAAGGGAGCCCAGATGTTAGGACATGAAGTGGGTGAGGTGGTGCTCAGGTGAAAGAAGGCAAAGGACATCAGCCCCCCACAACCTGCCAGCATTCTGAGCCCCTACAGGCCCCAGGGAGCACAGACAGCATTTCCAAGAGACACCCTCTTTCCTGACAGCTGGGGGAGGGGATTTCCTTTCTTCCTTCCTTTCTCTGTCTCCTGCTCCTGCCTCGCTGACCCCTCCTAGCAGAGCCCCAGACAAAGAAAGGGAAGTGGGCTAAGAAGGGACTTCCCTCCTTCTCTGAACGACCTCTTCCTGGACAGCTGCAGTGAGCAGCGAGGTGGGGGTCTGGGAGCTAATGAATAAAGGAAGGGGCCAAGAGAATTTTGTGCCTCTCTCAACCACATGGTGGACAGGGGGGCCTCTGCACTGTCATTTTTAGGTATACTATTGCAGTCCTCTCCTTGAGTTAAAAGCAATCACTCAATAAATAAATTAATATAGTTTATTTACATTTATTTACAGAATGCCTGGGTGGCTCAGTGGTTGAGCATCTGCCTTTGGCTCAGGGTGTGATCCCAGGGTCCTGGGATCGAATCCCATATCGGGCTCCCTGCCGGGAGCCTGCTTCTCCCCCTGCCTGTGTCTCTCTGCCTCTCTCTCTGTGTCTCTCATGAATAAATAAATAAAATCTTTTCTAAAAATAATAAATTTATATATAACTTGTATAAGTTCATAATTTGTATATGTAATTTATCTATATAAACACACACACACACACACATGTACACACACAGCTATCTAGTTGGATAGACTTGAATTCGAATCTTGGCACTGCCAGAAACTAGCTGTGTGACCTCAGGCGAGTTCCAATTCTCACTTCCCCTCGGGGTGGTGAGAACACCTGCAGTCCCAGTGACAAGGCCAGTCTGCACCTGCCAGAAGCAGGCCCTTGGCAGATGGGCACGGGGTGTCCCTCTTCCCAGCCTTGCCCTTCATGACTCTCCGTCACTTGCACGGGGCCCTCTGCCATTCTGAAAGTTCACAAGGCCTCCTCCTCCCTTGCCTGGTTAAGCCCACACCTGTCCTGGCTCCTGGAGGCTAGGGATGGTGCCCACCCATCCCTCTGTTCCCAACACCCAGAGTTCCATAGGAATCCTGGACCAGGATCTTTTGGGGCCAGGAAACATTTTGAGGCTCAGGATGGTGACAGGTCTTGGCCAAAGCCCTACATCTGCTGGACTACGAGTTTTGAATTTAAGGCCCTGGCTGAGGGGTGTGATGGGTGAGGCCCTGTGGACAAGACATGGACTTCTGGTAGATCACAGCCCAGCCACCCACAGCTATTCCCCCATGTGAAGGAGCAGCCTGAGTGGGTGTCTGGGAGCAGTATCCCAGTATCCAGTGACCTTGGCATCATGAAACCAGATTTGTCCTGGGCTTCTCTTTCCTAGCCACATGCCCCTTCTCAGCCTCAGCTTGCTCCATCCGTGAGTGGAAGAGCACACTGGAGACCGTGTCGGCACTGCCCCAAGCTGGAGGAACGCAGAAAGAGCTGGTCCTGTATGTGTTAGGATGTGGTTGCTGGGAAGGAGGAGAGAATTCACTCCCGTTAGTGCCTTCTCTATAAAAAGAATTGGAATATACAGCCTTGAAGTCATGTGCTTTGGGGCTTAGAATCCTGACTCAGCTAGTTCCTAGCTAAGCTATTAGACCCTAAAGCCTTGGTTTTCTTATTTATAAACTAGAGGTAATAAATCCTACCTGGCAGGGTTGTTATGAGAACAATAATTTCTCACACCTGTTGAGCACATACAATGGGCCGGGGGTTGTTCCGTGTCTTAATGGAGCGCTCACAGCAACCCTATGAAACAGGAGCTGTTCAGAGCGCCTGGGCAGCTTAGCCGATTACCAGTCTGCCTTTGGCTCTGGTCATGGTCTCAGGGTCCTGGGATCCAGCCTGTGTTGGGCTCCCTGCTCAGTGGGGCATATGCTTCTCCCTCTCCCTCTGCCTGCTGCTCCCCCTGCTTCTGTCCCCCCCCTCTCTCTGTCTCTCCCTTTCTCTCTCCCTCCTGTCAAATAAATAAAATCTTAAAAAAAAAAAAAATAGAGGCTGTCCCATGTTATAGATGAGGAAACTGAGTCACAGGAAAGTTTGGTAACTTACACAAAGTCACGTAGCTAGAAAGTGGCAGAACCAGAAGAAACTGGGATGATGTAGGCCAAGAGGTCAGCAGTCCCTGGTATGTACCATGCCTCCCTCGGTGACGTGGCCTAGGTCCTCTGCCCCACTGAGTACCCAGACTTGGCAATATGCAGGCACAGGTATGTGTGTGGACAGGGAGGGAGAACAGCAAAGGGAGCTACTGGAGATCAGAGAACCTTCCGGATCATGCAAACAGTACAGGCAGGTATACACACAAGGCTCCGTTCTCTCCTTGGCCACTCAAGGAGACCAACCATAAATAAGGGAGTACACTAGTCATTTAGGTGATTTCACAGAGTAAGTGGTGTGGAGAAATCCCAGCTCAGTAATGGGATAGAGACTTGGGAAGGATATATTAGATAGGATGGTCAAGAAAGACCTCTCTGAAAACTTGGAGAAGGGGCCAGTTATGTGAAAACCACAGGGAAGAGTGTCTTAGCAAGAGGGAATAGCACGTGCTAAGGCCCAAGGCAGCAAATAAGGCTGATGTAGGGGAGGGCCTTATGGGTGAGCGGGAGAGCAGAGATGCGGGAGAGATGGGCATGTAAGCAGGGGCTAGATGACGCAAAATCTGGCAATCATACTAGGAAGTTTGAGTTTTTACCTAGCTGCAGTGGAAGCCATTCAAGTTTCAGGTTACCTCTTACTTGAGCTAAGCAATGAAGTACACATCATAACACATCCCCTAGAAAACTTGAGACAGGATTTGACCTTGAGAAGCAAGGTTATCTTGTCCACATTTGGACCATGGTGTAATTGCTGGCATATTTGCCTATCTGCAAACAAGCAACAGGGCCTCTTTCCGGGCAGGGCAAAGTGGGTGTGGCTATGAAGACTGCGGTAGATTTTTCTCATCCAGTGGGTGGGATACGTTCCTGAAAGAAATTGCAGTGCTTTGCATAAACATAGGAGCAGGCCAGAGCTGGGAGCACTAAAAAGAAATCCAGCCCTGTGGTTGCCCCTGACTTTTGGTATAGCATGGGGTGGCCCCACTTTCTGTGAGAGCAAAGAACAAGGCTGTCTCTGAGTTAGCTATGATTTGATGCCCCTGGGCCAGAAATAAATATGAACTTCCTGAAGAGACCATTCCAGGGTGGTTTGAGGGCTCAGAAAAAGAAGTCCCTGACAGCTTTCCTGCTAATAAAAAGGTTGTATTTATTAGAGATAAACATCCCATTATAAGGAACTGGATAGGGACCAAGAAGGTAAAGTAGAAATGTTTAGAATATTAGTGTTTGTTTTAGTTGTCTACTGTTGCATAAGAATTTACCCCAAAACTTGGCTGGGGGGATCTGGCTCAGAGTCTCTCATGAGGTTGCAGTTAGATTGTCAGCTGGGCTGCAGTCATCTGAAGGCTCGACTGGGGATGCATAGACTTCCAAGCTCACTCACATAGCTGTTGGCGGGAGGCCCTCATTCCTTGCCATCTGGATCTCTCCACAGGCTAAATGTCCCCACTCTTAGCAGCTGGCTTTGCTTGAGTGGTGATCCAAGAAAGGAAGGGTCTGAGGCAGAAACCACCAGCTTTTATAGCTCTCACCACATTCCATTAGCAGCACAGACCAACCCTGGTAAAACTGGAGAGGGGACTACATGAGATGTGTCTACCGGGAAGTGGGGCTTGCAAGGAGCCACCTCAGAGGCTGCCTCCCACACACCCCCGGGTTAAAGTGCTTTAAAGAAACAGGTAGTGTTCTGAGAAGGCACAGGGGTGGGGCGGGGTGGGGGGCAGGGGCAACAAATCATGGAATTCTGACTATGCCTGGGTTTTTCAGAAGCCCAGGAAAATGTGATGGGGGATCCACAGGGATAGCAAATAGGGATGCAAGGACCCCACTCTGCTTATTCACTGGGTACAGTTTGGGGAAGACTTGCTCCCAAAATAATGGGGTTATCCCCAGGGATAACAGAACAACTTGGTAATTTGGAGTTGGGGTGTGTGTGTGTGTACTTTTTGAATGTGTTCAAGTTGTCTTCTTTGAGTATGTATAACCATCTGACTCTCAAGAGAAGCCACAAACGATGCAGTTTGGCTCAGCTTTGGAAGTGAGAAGAAAAGGTACCACTAGAACCAGAAGGAATGCTGGTCCAGGACAAAGTGGCCTGGGGGGAGGCGGGAAAGGAATCCGATCGATCAAGGCAACAAACCCGGTTCTGAGGTGGAGACCTGCCGCCCACGAGCCCATCCTCCCTGCTCCCCACCACATGGCCAGGCATTCTGGGGCCACCGGTGGAATGTGAGCTCAGTGACCTGCGACTTGGGTCAGATGCACTTGGTGGAAGGTGTCAGGGTCGCCTGGTTGACGAACTCAAGTAGAGGTGGATGAGAGTCGCAGCTAGGAGAACCCAAACTCCAAGGGAAAAAGACTAAGAACAGGAGGGTGGTTAAGGAGTACCTGGGAGCCGCTGTGGTGGAGAAACCCAAGCCAAGGGGAGGAGGATGTGGTGTCCCCTCTTCTCCCCTTCAGCAGTAACTATGAAAGGGATGTCATTGGGAAGGTCAGAATTGGGAAGGGCCTTAGGATTTATCAGGGCCCACGCACGCCCTTGTCTTACGGGTAAGGAATAAAGACCCAGAGAAGGAGAGTGTCTTGCCCCAAGTCACACACACTGTGGATGCCCAGCTAGGAAAGAGACTCCAACTGCCAAGAACTGGCAAGTAAAAAAGTCGCTGACTTTGTGTGGCTGCAGAAGGAGAGCACGGCACTTACGGCAGGACACGCAAGCAGGTGGGTTTTCATCTCAATATAAAGAATTTTCTCGCGAGTTGAAGCAACAGTGAGCTACAGTTGCCTGGGAGGCTAGAGTGTGAGCAGGAACCCAGTCTTAGGAAGGAAGAGCTGGTCTGTGAAATTTCCTCCCCGAAGGGTCTAGATCTGGCGCTCGGGATGCGGCCAGAGCAGCGCAGCCACCGCCCTCTGCTGGTGGAACGGCAGCAGCACAGCCTCCCGCCCGGGACCCGGTGCTGTGCTCTGGCCACACCAGCTGTCCAGCTAGGAGGCAACCCTTTGGGATCTGAACGCTCCCTGCTGGAGCTTCCGGAGAGGAGGTGGGGGATCTCCCCGGCACCTCGGTGCCAGAAGGCAGGAGAAGTAGGCAGAGTGCAACCTGGGAACAAGGTGACCTTCCTTCCTACCCCCATCCTACAAGCAGGGCCTCCAGGATTGACGGGGTGGGGATGGGCGCTGGCCTGAGTGTCTGCAGACCTGGGTGTGGCCCTGGGCACAGCCATTGTTCGTGGATTCCCCGGGTGACTTGAGCAAGTGCCTTCCCTCCTCTGGGTTTCACATTGATGGGCGGGTGGGGGGTCACGGGGGTAGAGGGGCTCTGACCCCCAGAGAGGCTCATCAGGAGGAGCCTGTCCTTCTTCTGTAGGACACAGCATGAAGAACACCAAACCCGGTGATGGCCAGCGACCTCATCAGCCAAAGTCTAAGGTTTAGAGTTTGCACAGACCCCCGCCACTTCATTCATCGTCATCTTCCCCTCCACCCTTCCAACCAGTACCCTTAGCTGTTTCCCCTCAAATCAGCCTCAAGGAAAGTGTCCGAAGCGCACTCAGAATGAGTCCGTGACCAACAACATCTCCCACGACCACGCCCTCCTCAGTAGTATCTGTATGTTAAAAGCAGCATATGTAGTACCAAAGGAATGAATCCCTAACGGTGGAGTTTTGGGTATGAGTCAACTGAAGAGTCTTATCCTTTTATAAACCAGCAAGATTTTTTTTATTAGAGTCGAGAAACGAGGAAATCTTCTCCTCTTCCTTTTGTGCTGGTCAGACCACAGGCTGGAAGTACGTTATTGTTCTCAGCTCTATGAGCCATACTTTAATTGGGAAATAGAGCAGAAGATAATCTGAAGAAGGCAGCCATGATGGCAGAAATACTTCTGATCCAGCAGGAACTGGAGTGTTTGTACCCCCCACCTTGCATGTGCTCTGGATTCCCTTTCCAGTGTCTGCCTTCTGTTTTGCCGTCCTTCTTTTATGAGGATTTCGCAGTGCCTGGGGGGGGGGGGGGTGGACAAGCTCGTGTTAATTCTTCCTCAGTCCCTCCAGCCTCTGCTTGGGCCTGCAAATCTGTCCACTCGTCTAGCTTCTTTTCCCAGGGAAAGCGTAAGTTTCTGAGGACAGGAACAGCATCTTCTAGGCACAGGAGAGATGCCTTGGTGTCTGAAAAGGGGCTCAGGGGGGAAGGTGTGAAGTCCTAAGTCCTACTTCCAGCCCTGCTACATTTTTGCTCTATGGCCTTGAGCAAGTCAATTAACCTCAGTTCTCTCATCTCTAAGATTAGGGAACTAGTATCTCCCCCGGGGGAGTGGTGAGAACTCAGGCAGGATGTTTAAAAATGTGTTTGCAAACCATAAAACCAGTATCACTCATAGAATAACACACCTGGACCCACCCAGCCCCTGCAAGACAGCTTTGAACTCAACCTCTCCCCATGTCACCTTAGGCAAGTCATTTGTAAACTGGAAATACCAAGGTAACGAGGTACTTAGAAAATATGAACCCAGTAGGTGCTCAGTAGACGTGAGTTATTATTACTACATCTCCTGGAAGAAAGAATTCATTCAGCCAACCAGTTTCTGCTGGGCACCTGCTATGTGCCAGGCACTGTTGGAAGCACCAGGGACCCAGCAGGAAACAAAACAGATAAAAATCCTGGCCTTCCTGGGGCCTACATTCCAGGGCAGGAGACAGACCATAGAGCAAGCTGTAGAATAAAATAGAAGATAACGCGAGGAAGGGAAATTAGGGAAGGGAACAGGAATGGGGGAGGCGAAGGGGGTACTTACAATGGGTGTGAATCCGAATCTGATTGGCTCGCTTTTAATTAATGTTCCTTCTGATCCAATCAGCTTCATGTGTGTGTTTGGGGCTTGGCGAACTTGGCTGCAAGCCTCCCCATCTATGGTTCGGGGCTATAGTTAGGGAGGCCATGTGACCTGTGCACAGACACTCCGCGGGGGGGACCCCTGAATTTCAAGCAGAACCTTCTCCTTCTCTTCCTGGCCCACCTTGGCTTTTGAGTTCCTCGGACCAGACTGGCTGAAGGTCTTCTTCTTCAGCTCTCAGGATTCGGGAGACAGAGGTTAAGCAGGCCACTTGAATAGCAAGGATAATTGCTCCCTTGCACCCCAAGTGCCGCTGTCCCTTCCTGACTAAGGCTTCGTGTGCATGTGGCATCCCCAGGAGAGTTGCTTAGCAGCGTCCATGCTGCTGGCTGCTAGCTCATCCTGCAGCCTCCGGTAGGTTTAGGGCCCCTTCCCACCGAGACCCAGCCAGGTGTGGTCTAGGGCTCCAGGGCACATGGTGTGGGCTCTGACGGGTGAGGAAGTCCTCTCTTCCCTCTCTCACCCAGAGCCCCCAGAAGGTGGCCTAGGGGCCGGGGGGCAACCACAGATGGTGTCCCAGGGATGGGCGGGTGGGCAGCCAAGGCCAAGCTCAGAGAAGCTGCCCGTGCAGCCTCCTGCGGGGGCCCCCAGACACGCAGACACGGCACCCCCAACCTCCAGCCTTCCTGGCTCCATCTGTTGCTGTTCCACACAGACTAGGCCTCACGTCCCATTTATTGTCTGAGAATTAGAGTAGCCCCAGGTCACTGGACAGATAATGGATCTGGCTTGAGGCCAGGTGGCAGGCCTACCAGGGGCTGTGCTCCCCTCCCCGCCCCCTGCCTGCAGCCCAGCTCTGCTCAACGGAGGAGCCGGGCCCTGCCCTCAGCCAGTGGGTAGATGAGGGAGGGTATGGACCTTCTGCAAGATGTCACCTGCTTCTCACTCGTACATCCATTCAAAAAATATTTATGGAGAGTCTGTCCGGGTCCTGGCACTGTGCTGGGTGTTGGGGATATAGCCGTGACCAAAACAGACCAAATGTCATGGGGCTCACACTCAGGAGGGACTTCATTTCTTTTTTTTTTTTTAATTTATTTTTTATTGGTGTTCAATTTACTAACATACAGAATAACCCCCAGTGCCCGTCACCCATTCACTCCCACCCCCCGCCCTCCTCCCCTTCTACCACCCCTAGTTCGTTTCCCAGAGTTAGGAGTCTTTACGTTCTGTCTCCCTTTCTGATATTTCCCACACATTTCTTCTCCCTTCCCTTATATTCCCTTTCACTATTATTTATATTCCCCAAATGAATGAGAACATATAATGTTTGTCCTTCTCCGATTGACTTACTTCACTCAGCATCATACCCTCCAGGTCCATCCACATTGAAGCAAATGGTGGGTATTTGTCATTTCTAATGGCTGAGGAATATTCCATTGTATACATAGACCACATCTTCTTTATCCACTCATCTTTCGATGGACACCGAGGCTCCTTCCACAGCTTGGCTATTGTGGACATTGCTGCTAGAAACATCGGGGTGCAGGTGTCCCAGCATTTCATTGCATCTGTATCTTTGGGGTAAATCCCCAGCAGTGCAATTGCTGGGTCGTAGGGCAGGTCTATTTTTAACTGTTTGAGGAACCTCCACACAGTTTTCCAGAGTGGCTGCACCAGTTCACATTCCCACCAACAGTGTAAGAGGGTTCCCTTTTCTCCGCATCCCCTCCAACATTTGTGGTTTCCTGCCTTGTTAATTTGCCCCAATCACTGGTGTGAGGTGGTATCTCATCGTGGTTTTGATTTGTATTTCCCTGATGGCAAGTGATGCAGAGCATTTTCTCATGTGCATGTTGGCCATGTCTATGTCTTCCTCTGTGAGATTTCTGTTCATGTCCTTGGCCCATTTCATGATTGGATTGTTTGTTTCTTTGGTGTTGAGTTTAATAAGTTCTTTATAGATCTTGGAAACTAGCCCTTTATCTGATACGTCATTTGCAAATATCTTCTCCCATTCTGTAGGTTGTCTTTGAGTTTTGTTGACTGTATCCTTTGCTGTGCAAAAGCTTCTTATCTTGATGAAGTCCCAATAGTTCATTTTTGCTTTTGTTTCTTTTGCCTTCGTGGATGTATCTTGCAAGAAGTTACTGTGGCCGAGTTCAAAAAGGGTGTTGCCTGTGTTCTTCTCTAGGATTTTGATGGAATCTTGTCTCACATTTAGATCTTTCATCCATTTTGAGTTTATCTTTGTGTCTGGTGAAAGAGAGTGGTCTAGTTTCATTCTTCTGCACGTGGATGTCCAATTTTCCCAGCACCATTTATTGAAGAGACTGTCTTTCTTCCAGTGGATAGTCTTTCCTCCTTTATCGAATATTAGTTGACCATAAAGTTCAGGGTCCACTTCTGGATTCTCTATTCTGTTCCACTGATCTATGTGTCTGTTTTTGTGCCAGGGACTTCATTTCTAGGTGGCCAGCACCGAGCCCAGGGAGGCTCCCTGTCTGTGTTTGATGAGCAAATGGGTGGAGGTTCGACTTGGAGCCAGAGCCTCTCAGAGCTGGAGGGGTCCCCCGCTCTTTCAGCTCGGTTCCGCAGACACTTCTGAGCCCGGGGCGCTGGGTCTGAGGGTGCAGGTTGGTTTAGGCACCAGCCCCACCCATGGGGAGCTCACCCATGGGCAGAGGAGACACAGCCAAGAGGCACAGGGCTCAGTCCGGAGCTCAGTGGTCCTGGGTGCAGGACACAAGGGCAAGGTGGGCACCTAGACCCTTATTTTGCAGATAATAATGATAAGTGAGGTTTATCGAGGGCTTCTTTGGTGCCAGGACTGTGCTGAGGGGCTTACAGTACTGTCTCCCGAAGAAACTGAAGCCCCAGGAGGGAGGGACTGGCACCCTCATCGGTGTGCACAGAGCCAGACGCCGGCTCCAGGAGCTCAGAGCGTGCACAGTGGGTCCCTTCACCCACCACCCAGCCACCGAGGACCACCGGCCTCAGCAGATGAGAGGAGGCTCGGGATGGGCTGGGGCATCTCAGAAGCGAGCTGCTCACCTCCCTTTCAAAGGGGGCTTTCAAGGTCATGGACGTCAAGGGCGATTGTCTCTGATGTAGTGCAGCCCCTCCTCTGGCCTCTGAGATATCCCAGAGGGGCCAAGGTTGAGGGGGTGAGCACAGGCCCCCTGCCCTGCCTCGGGTTCCACAGCTTCCGTGTGGGCAGTGCCAGCCCAGGGCTGAGCCTTGGCAAGGAGGATGCCGGGCTTTGGATCCCTGCAGGGTGGGCATGCTCTCGATGGATGATGGGCTCTCTCCAAAGATAATTCCAAAGAGACAAAGCAGAGGAGTGGCCCAGCCCTGGAGGGTGTGAAGGGGGCCTATGATCCACCCCCGCTGCTGACAGTAGCAGCATCTGGGCAAGCGGCAGCCTGTGGTTGGGGGATTATTTGATCCTGAGTATAGACTGACGTTGTGTTTAGGGCCAGAGGGCATAAGAAGCGTGTTTTATACTTTTTAGGTTTCGCAATAGGTTTCCTATATTCTGCTGAGAATCCTCCGTGATCATCTCACTTAAGAGAGGTGCTGATGGGGCACCCGGGTGGCTCAGTGGGTTGAGCCTCCAACTCTTGATCTCAGCTCAGGTCTTGATCTCAGTGTCGTGAGTTCAAGCCCTGCGTTGGGCTCCATGCTGGGTATGGAGCCTCCTTTTTAAAAAAAATGAGGCTGCTGATAATCTCTTGGGGAAGACAACCAACATCCACGATACGAGGCGGTGCTAAATCGAGAAGCAAGGCAGCATCATGGAGAGAAAACCACCGAAGACTGTGCACCCCGTGAACAGTACCCCCTTTGAGTTGTGCAGTCCACCACCCATGCAACTATACAGGGGATCTGATTAGGTCCAGGGTTTGTACCATTATTCTCACTCAGTTCACGGCACTCAACAAAAATTTACTAAGTTCCTGCCATCAGTCAGGCACAATTCCAGACATTCGGATCACAGCAGAGAACAAGACCAAGCACCACCCGTTGCACAGCTTACATCCTAATCCAGAGGTCACGCAGACTGAGGCCTGAGTCCTGGTCTTGCCACTGCATTAATTAATCTCCCTGAGCTTCGGTTTCCTTATCTGTAAAATGGTCACAACGGTGATACGTACTTCATAAGGTCCTTGTGATAAATAATTGAGGTAGCACTTGGCTCCAGGTCTGGCACATGGAAGGCCCTCAGTAAAGGACAGCCGGCATTATTATCACCAATAGTGGGTTTGGGCGGGGACAGGCATGTGAAGCTGATGGTACGGGGGAATCATAAGACATAGAGGAGACAGACAAAATGCCTTAGCAAAAGCAGGAGTCAGGGTGGCTCCTGGAGGATGGTTAGGGCTTACAGAGGGCCAGAGGAGCAGGTCCTTCTAAGGATGAGTGTCCTGAGGAACGTGGGAATGGGGAGGGAGGCAGTCACTGACCAGTGGGGAGGCCCCTGATTTGAGGACCATATTTTCCCAAACCCAGGGTCAGGACATACATGATCCAGCAAAGAAGTTCTGTGTTTCTTCCAGCTATGAGAAGCAGTCTGAGAAAAGGTGTGGTCATCAAAATTCTGGGATTTAGGGAGAGTTCTATATTTTATTAGGACCCGAGACATCACATTTAACATAGGGTCTGTCTCTTGACGGATCTGAGAAATATGACCCCAACCGAGCTGGACATACTGGTGGGTAAGGTCAGGGGAGGGCAGGTGGGATCAGGGTTTGGCCAAGCAGATACACTTGTTGAGGTAAGGTCAAGGCAGATGGCCAGGATTCCTGGTTGCTAGCAACAGAGGTCACACCAGACCCCGTAAGCCGATTCATGATTCATGATTCAAGGGGCTGAGGCTGAAGAGCCAGACTGGGAACACAGGGAAGCACCCAGTGAGCCCCTGAGGACCCAGAGCAGCAAGTTGGGTCAGTGTTTGGCCATCTGGGTGGGAGGTATGATTGGCCCCGTGTCAGGCGCCCCTCGTTGGCCAGCAGAGGACCCTGAAGTGGGAGGAGCCCCACTTCAGCTCTCGTGATGGAAGGTGAGGAGCTGCAGCCCATCAGTCCCCCCAAATCAGGAAAGGGACTTGGATATCCAACTGCCAGCATGCCTACAGACGGTTATAACCGTGGAAGGTTCTGGAGGGGCTGTACGGTGAGAGTGATAATTATGGAACGCCGATCTCACAGTGGGGTTCGAGAGGAGCCAAGCACCCGGACCAACTGGAAGGCTGCTGGAACCCCTGGGGGGGAGGGCACAGTCTAGAAGGGGCAGATATGAAGGCATTTGTGGGGATTAACTTACCAGAGGCCTGGGGCGTCCTCTCTGAATGCTGAGAGCTGCCCCACGTCCCAGGGGCCTGGGGAGCAGCTGTCAGAGCTCTGGAGGGTCACATGGCCCCAGGCAGACATTCAGCGGTCCCCTTGCTAATCACCAGGAAGGACCGCAGGCCTCAGGCAGGAGGCAGTGAGCCATTAGCGATGCCCGCTGTAGAGACAGAGCCCCGGGGGTGGCAGGTGTACCACGCGTTTGTTATCTGGGCCCCCCCAGAATGCCTCCAGTGTTCCGAAGGAGAGGCTAGAGCCCAGAGAGCCGGGACTTGTGCCAGGCCCCAAGCCCGCGAGCAGCAGGGCTGACATAAGCCCGAGGGCCGGGACTCCCAGGCCACCGGCCTTTTGGCTTTGACGGAGGCTCAGTGGTGTTTCTGACCCCGGGTGGACTGGGCAAAAATGAGAGCCACCAAGGACTTTCGTTTCACCCTGCAGGAGACATACGCAGGGACATCACAGCAAGGGCCTCAGGCCGGAGGGGGGCCCTTTCTCCCTCCACGGCCCAGACAGCGAGCGCAAGGGCCTTTCGTGCAGCAGCGCCTGGAAACACAAGAAGGCCTGGGGGCAGCGGGGCCTCTGCTGGGGTGGCCTCTGGGCCAAGAAGCAGAGGCTGACCTGGGAGCTGCTCCTGACCTTGACTCGGTTCCCCGTCAGGCGCATCCAGGCCTCCCGCCCTCCTCAGGCTGCTGGCATCTGGGGTGGGTTTCCCCGAGGGCCCTCTCCGAGGCAGGTCCTCCCGGGGAGAGGCACCCACCGGGCTCTGGGAGGACGCAGGATGAGGCCTGCATGTCCCCAGGGCTCCCCTCCTTCCACGAGAGCGAGGCTCTGTGGCAGCGGGGAGAGGCCAGGCCTCGGGGCTCCTGCTGGCGGGAGCACCCTTTACCTAGAAATTTGCTTTTCTAGACATTGTAAAACAAAGTTAAGTCTTTCCCCACGATTTACAGAGACGCTGTCTTGTATTTTGTACTTTTGTATTTTTTTTTTTTTGGGATTGTGTATTTTTCTTGTGTTTTGCCAGCTCTTCTGTATTTCCAACAGTTTACGGTTTCTGGGTTTCTGCCCACACACCCCTTCCCTACTGGGGGACACTGGGAAGCGATGGGGGCCTGGGATGCTGGAGACTCTCCTTCCCTCTGAGGTCTCTCCCTCACACTCTGTCCCCATCACACTTAAGACCCGAGATACCAGGAAACGTGCCCCCTGGGCTGGGAGTCCCTCCCTCAGCCCCTCGGCTCCCCGAACATAACACAGTTCTCACTCTGCAGGAATTGCCTGGCACATCTGGATCCCCCGGCAGCCCATTGTCCTGTGTTAAACCATCAATGGCTCTCTCATGGGGGAGAGTCCAGGCTCCTCCTTCTCAGGACCAGCAACTTCCTAAACCATCTGGTCTAGGCCTCCCTCTGCGGCCTTGTCCCTCTCCACTTACTGGGCTTTCCCAAATGTATTCGGGCCTTCGCAGGTGCTGGTCCTTCTTCTGTGTCTTAAGCACTCCTCATGCGATCCCTGGCTGTGTGCTCTCGACCCTTTGGATCTTCAGCATCCACTCTGGGGAGCAGCCCTTCCTGATTTCAGAGTCTCCAGTTCTTGTCCCTCCTCTGTGTTCCCATAACCACCCTTCCCCCCTATTTTACCCACCAAAGCACAGCCCACCAGTCACCAATTGTCTGGCTTTTTGTCTGTCTCCCCTGGTAGATTAATAGCAGCCAAACCTACACCCAGGACATCCCATCAGATTTGTCAGGGGATCCCTGGGTGGCGCAGCGGTTTAGCGCCGGCCTTTGGCCCAGGGTGCGATCCTGGAGACCCGGGATCGAGTCCCACGTCCGGCTCCTGGTGCATGGAGCCTGCTTCTCCCTCTGCCTATGTCTCTGCCTCTCTCTCCCTCTGTGTGTGACTATCATAAATAAATAAAATTAAAAAAAAAAAAGATTTGTCACGCACCGTAGGTTTGGGGTTTTCTTATCTTCTTTATGTATTTTAGCATAAGGTTTTATAAAAGGGGCCAGTAATCAGGAAACTGCAGCCACAAGCATAAGCCCTGAGGCCCAATACACGCATGCACACACGCACATGTATGCACACACGCACTGCCACTGGACATCTTCCTATCCCAGACTCAGGGAGCCTCTTATCTCTTCTTGTGGGATCTGCAAAATGATACTGCCTAGGACGGTAGACCAAGGTGGCCCCACCATCACCCATTCTTCCCGGAGCCTGGAAGAGCTGAGTGTGTCTCCTAGAGCTGAAATTCCAGGAGAACCAGGATTCCTTCCCGCTTTCCCCAAACGACACCACTCCTGCACCACCAGGCCACCCCTGCTGAGCCTTTTCCCACTTCCTCTGCCCATACGGGCATACACACGTACAAACACACCAGGGATCTTAACTGGAAAAGTCGGCAAACCCTTTTCATCTTGAAAACACAAAGATAAAAGAATGGGAGGAAAAATCAAAACAGGAAGTCATGAAGTGAGGAGGCTTTCTGAGGTCCCGCCGTGAGCTTGTGCCTGTCCGGGTGACTAACTTTAGAGCATTCACAACCCCTATCGCACACTCTGCCCTTTGACTCTGAATCTACCCCTGAGGCTCAGCCCCAGACGCAGAGTTTCTCAGGGTCACAAGAGCAGGAGCCAGAATCATGTCCCAGCAGAGGGACGGGAGAGAGCATTTGTCTATTCCTCGGATGATACTTTCCAGGTGCTGAGGATGGGAAGGGAGTCTGGGCTGAGGGAACAGTGGGAGCAAAGGCCCAGAGGAGGAAAATCGGGTGGCATTCACCCAGCTTGAGTTCTTACTGCGAGCTGGGCACTGGATGAGGCTCCAGACGTGCCTTTATCAAGGTCACTGACATCGTGGTGTTCCCAGCCTGGTGGCAGGGATCAACCAGGTGCAAAAGTCACCTGGGGAGTGGGAGCATCGGAGGCGGGGGCACGGAGGTATGTGTATAGTCATGAAGTGGCACCGGCAGTGGGGCGAGGGGTTCTATCAAAGCAGGACTGAGCTGGGGCTGCAAGGGCTCTGATGTCTGAACAAGGAGTTCGGCTTTTCAAATCTAAGCAATAGGGAGCCATTGAATCTTATGGAGCGGGGGAGTCGCTGCAGCAGAGGTGGACTTTAGGTGAGAGTACAGAAGATGGCTTGGCGAGAGCATTGAAGAGGGAGGACACTAGAGGCAGGCAGGCAAGTCGGGGGCCCACTCCAGGAATCCCACAGAACAATCCCACAAGCTCGAGAGCGAATAAAGCCTCCATCCAAAATAGATCTCCAGCCAGACTGCCTGAGAGTCTGAAAACCCAGGAGAGTGCACCTGTGGGCCCAAAGACTGTCGCTAAAGGCTCCTGCCGGCGTCGGCACAGATGACCTGCAGGGAGGAACGGACTGACCCATTATCCCCCAGTGTCCTCCTTAGCAGGCTTTCATTTATTGGATTAACTGGTCGAAGAGATCAGGGCCCCGAAGAATGGGACGTGAGGCCAGTGCATTCTGATCCGGACAGAGAGAGGGAAGGAGCAGAGCCAGAGGCCTGGACAGAAATGGACAGAAATGGCCACGAGGGTTGCACGTGCATGTGTGTATAAATGTGTGTCCATGTGCACGTGTGTTGGGGACTGTCACTAGTCAGTTGGGTATAACCCGGGCAGGCACCCCCGCTTTCGGTGAAGAGCACACAGTGTTTAGGAGCTTGAGACACCCCTTTGACCCCCGCTGAGAGGGCCATGGTGACACCCAGAGCCCCAAACCTGCACAAACTTGTCCTGGCTGTCACTTGCCAGTGCAGTGACCAGGGGCGACTTTCCTCATTTGTCCGGTCACACCTTCCCCTGGGCAACATTAACTAAGTAACTATGTTTAAGTGTTTTTAGTGAAGTGTCACGGGCTGTGAGGTGGGGGTGATGCTTCCTTCAGGCCCCGGGTGGGGACACAGGGGGCCTGACATTTGCCGCGGGCCTCAATGAGGACTATGCTTCCCATCTTATGCTGACTCTGTCTCTCTCTCATTTAGTATCAACTTCCATCTGGAGGAGAGAGGAGAGAAGACTGCACGAAGTCTAGCAGGGGGGTCTGGGAGGCATGGGACAGCGCGTGGTGGCAGGAGTATGACTGGGGGGCCTGTCCAAAAATTGATCCCCTACCAAAGCTTGGAATTTCGCCATTAGACCTCCCCTCTCCTGGTTCAGCGTTTCCCGTGACCCCAGGTCCTCCTTTAAATCATCACCTGGTCCTCCTTTAAAATGTCACCTGATGGCGACTGTTGCCTTCCTGCTTGCTTCATCTGTGCTTCGTGCAATGACGTTCTCTGATTTCTCCCCACACCCCTGCACCCACATGAGGTAACTCTGACCCTGTCTCAGATTGCATGGGTGCTGTAAGTAGTTGTGTGAGGCCCCGGCAGCCTAGGGAGCCCCTAGGGTAGTGCTTTCCAAACATTGTTGGAAATACTTGGGGATCTTGCAAAAACACTGATGTCTGGCTCCCCCACCGCAGACATTGCGGCTAAAGCAGTAGGGGTGCAACCTGGGCACTGGGGTTTTCTTAAACTTCCCAGGTGATTCTAAAATAGAGCCAAGTTTAAGAATCACTAGGGGAAGACACTGAGTGAGCAAGTTTAAGGGGCTCCTTTTTTTTTTTTTTTTAAGATTTTACTCATTTATTGGTCAGAGAGAGAGATCACAAACAGGGAGAGAGGCAGGCAGAGGGAGAAGCAGATCCCCCACTGAGCAGGGACCCCCCCTGATGGGGGGGCTCTATCCTAGGAGCCCGAGATCATGACCTGACACCTGGGGGGTGTCCCTAAGGGGCTTCACAACAGAGTTGCGGGCCAGCCCCTCCTGAGAAGCTCACGAGAACCCCTGAGGTCCTACTTCTGATCTATGACCACTTTCTCCCTAATTAAATTAGCCCAAGTCTCACCTCCGGTGTGAGACAGGAGGCGGCGGAGCGAGGGTGCCTCCAGCCGGACGGTGCCAAGTGCAAATTGCCACTCCATGCCCCCCAGGTCCGAGGCTTCAGCTCTGCCAACCCAGGAGCTCAGTTTTCTTACCCCTAAGATGGATTGTCACTGGAGGGTTAGAAGCATTTTGTGAGGCTTTGTAAGGTTAACAAGAATCAAATAGAACAATGTACATAAATTGCTCAGCGGAGGCTTAGGGCTTTGTAAGCATCTGTCCAATGACCTGATGTTACCATCCTTGTCTTTTTCATTGTCATCCTTAGCACTGCCATCCCGTGTCCTTCTGGTAACAGACTTGGGGTGACTCTGTACCTTCTGTCCTGGGCCCAGAGGCAAGGCCCTGTGGCTGCAGCCTAGCCTTGCTTCCTACAGCTAAGAGGGCCACCAAGAAGAAGCAGAGAAGGGGACAGCCCAGGGTGTAGGAATCTGGGTAGCCCGGAGAGGCCGGTGGCCACGTTCAAGGTCACTCGGCTGGGCGGGGTGCGGGGTGAGCCGCCTCCCGAGTCTGGAGTCGGTCCTTGCAGCCTTCCTGAGCTGATTCCCCGGGTTAGAAACGTCTTGCTTCTGTGCACAAAATTCAGCTTTGCAGCAGCGGCGGGAAATCCTAAGAAGCTGAAGCTCCAGGGCAGGTTATTTTGAAAATATCTTGTCCTCAATCAGTTCCTGGGGTTCAGGAAGAGCCTGGCCGGAGGCCCCCAGCACCCACTGCTCCCGGGGGCAGCCTTTCCAAGGGAGGGCCTGGCCTCGGCCGCCCGCGGGCACACCACGCACCCTGAAACCTGCTTGCAATCAGTTGTACAATGTTATTCAATTTCAGGGAGGTTGTTTCCCCCCAAACCATTTGTGGGGCAACAAGGAAGCAGAGAAGCCTGCGTGAGCAAAGATATTTGTGCTCCCCAGAAGCTTCTGGAACATGTAAATTGGTAGGCATGAGTCTGCACCTCACTTCTTTAGGACCTTTTTTTTTTTTTTTAAGATTTTGTTTATTTATTCATGAGAGACACAGAGAGAAGCAGAGACACAGGCAGAGGGAGAAGCAGGCTCCGTGCAGGGAGCCCGGTGTGGGACTCGATCCTGGGTATCTGGGATCAGGCCCTGAGCCAAAGGCAGATGCTCAGCCTCTGAGCTACCCAGGCATCCCGACATCTATCTTTTCAATTCAAAGTTTAAATGTTCGTCGTGGAAGAGTTGGAAACCACGAACACCCACCTAAGCCGGGGAGATTGCCACTATTAACATCTTGATGGATTTTCTTACCGACTGTGTGTGTGTGTGTGTGTGTGTGTGTGTGTGTGTGTGTAATAGACAGGGATCATTTTACATACATAACTTGCTTCTGACTGTTGCACTAACCATTAGCTCTTGTGCAATTCCCAAGTCATTAAGTATTCTTTGAAAACACCACTTCTCAATGACCTCATAATATTCTGTAATACTGGGGTACTGGAATTCATTTTGGCAACGCCCCCTTATTGGGCATTTATTATTTTGTTCTCTATTATAAATAACACTGAGCAGCAAATGTCCTCATGTGCTTCTCTATTGATTTACTGGCCAAAGGCTATGAACCTTTGAAAAGTCCTTGAGACACTAGGTCAAATGCACCTGCAGGAAGGTACGGAGAGGCCCGTGTCCCAGCCTCTGTCAACTGGGTCTTCTGGTAGATGAGGTACACTTGAGATGTGATGGGCCCCCCAGCACTCGGCAACTCCTTGAAAAGGCTCAGGGTAGGTGACATCCACCACCCAAGATTTGGTGTTGAAGGTTTGTCTCACTGAAGAGGGGGCTGCGTTTGTCCTTTGAGGCTTCCGGGATGAGGCCCACGCCAACGGCATGAAGATTTCCATGGCAATCATGGGATTATAGACACCAAGGAACGGGCTTCCCCGATCCCACCCCAGGCAGCTAGATCTTCTTTTGAGGCTGAAGCTTTCTGAGGTTCAAGGACCAGCTGGCAGGTTAGACCCCGGGACCCCTGACACCCTACCCTGGGGCACTGTGAACTGACCATCTCCACTACCATCTTGAAACATTGAAAAACCTTGACTCTGCTCCTCTGACACTTTCTAAACCTCTGCTCCCTCTGCTGTAAGATGAAGTTATGAAGATTAAATCTGATTACATTGATGACAGCTGTTAGTGTTGGTGTGGGTATTAGTAGGAGAGCGAGTGAGAGAAGACAGTTACGAGCCAGATCCGGATTCGGTCTCAAGTCACAGCCCCCTACAGAAATTGGAACAGAAAAGAGAGGCATTTGGGGGTCTGGGGAGAGGATTGTTCACATTTTTTTTAAAATGCAGAACAGAACGCCTGGGTGGCTAGTGGTTGAGCATCTGCCTTCAGCCCGGGTCATGATCCCGGGGTCCCAGGCTCGAGTCCTGCATCAGGCTCCCCACAGGGAGCCTGCTTCTCCCTCTGCCTATGTCTGCATCTCTCTGTGTGTCTCTCATGAATAAATAAATAAAATCTTTAAAATATATATATAGAACTAGCTTCCTTTAGAACATCTGGTACCTGTATTTTATTTATTTGTTCTTTAATTCGTCTGCCTCTCAAAGCAGTAGTGGTCCAGAGTTCATAACCACTGGTGCCACTGCAAAACCTATAGTACGGGTGATGTGCTGCAGTCTGCTCAGGCCGGCTCTTGAGGGCCTGTTGCTACATTTTTAGGAGTTCTGCAAACCCATGGGTAAACATGGCCATTATCAAAACTTAAGTTATGCAAACTTCCAATTAAATAAATTATATCCAAAACAAAGGTGCTAAGGGTTTTTTGTTTTGTTTTGTTTTTTGTTGTTGTTTTGTTTTTTTGTTTTTTTGGTGCTGGGGTTAACAAATCCCCTAGTTATTTTACTGCTCTGGTTCTCCAGATAACTTGTGTCTCTTGTCTCCACGGTGGAAAGCTCACGTGACCGTGGACTGCCAGGAGCCTCTTCTGACTCGACTTTTGGTGACATCACCCTGGTAGATCAAAAACGAGCGTAGTGGGAATATTTACACCACTGAAATTGGCAAATGCTCCCAAGAGGGCCTTTTTTTTTTTTTTCCTGGAAAACCAGTTAAACAGTTATCAGCACACCACTGCCTGTAACGTCAATCCCTCCCCCACTTCACTGCACTCCCCAAAGGGAGCTCCGTTCATTGCTTTTAGCTGTTTCCTTTTGCACTTATCCCCGGATTTCTTAATTGCATGCTTTCACCGCCATGTCTAGATTTTTTTAAATCTTAGACATTGTATGTTGACTTCCCATTATGGAAGATAAGGATCTGGCTCCCTTCCAGCTACACACACACACACACACTTTCCCTACCTCTGTGCTCCCGGTATGTTATAGTTTAACTCTTGTTTCAATAAATATTCAGGATTTACATTATTACAACTATGTAAATATTGTACATAAATCATTATCACTATGATTTACATTAGCTTTCTTTATACACCCTTTGTCCTGGAGTTAATCATGGTGTTTTTTTAATTGAGTTGATTTCTCCATAGAACAGTGGTTTCTCTGATATTTTTTTTCTTAGTACTGGAACTTGTCTTTCAAACAAATGTTATGTGGTAACGTATGGTATAAAATAGGAAACGCAGAGCTGCCAGGTTGAAAGGGGGTTCTTCCCTTGAGGGCTACCATGTACAGTCAAGTAGGTTGTGCACTGCACAACTGTAGGGGTCACCATTCACATGAGCAACAATGTGATTTAGTCATGACAATCATAATTCCCCACCCTATTGGGGAATGCATCCATTGTGTAAGGCGAGGTCCACCTGGGAGTATACATTACATCGGGATCATTCTCAGCTTTAAAAAGACCTATTCCCTTCCCAATGCAGGGCTCTGACCTCACCCCATTCTGAATAGGTTCCAGGGATGTTGCTTAACCTGTCCGTCCAGTGCATCACCCACACAGGCTGCTAGCCAGAAGCTGCTGCTAGCTGATGGCCACCTATTGACTGTTTCGGTGCCCCTCACATGCGCCTGGGCTGGGCTGGGTGCCAAAAGCTTAATGCAGGCAGCTTTGCTCAGGGATCACTCGGATGTAGCCTTCGGGATCATATGGTGCTGTCAGAGAGTATGTGAGCTGTGGGAGCTGTCTGCCCTTGGAAGTCGGGGCTAGAGGAGGGGACTTGACCCAAAGAGCTGTGGGATTCCAAAAGCTCAGCCTTGAGGGTCACCCCTAGGCAGGAACCCCCGTTTGCCTTCAGCTGGGTAAACTTGGGCAAGTTGCTTAAGCTTTCTGGGCCTCAAGTTCCTCATACCTAAATCACAGGGTGTGTGAGAGTCAGAGAAAATAATGTGTAACCTTGACAAATGCCATGGTCACATGTGGCTCAATCTGCTTAGACTCTGATTTAAAGAAAGAGTCCAACAGCCCAAAAGTAATTGAAAAGATATCCCAGGGGCACCTGGGTGGCTCAGTGAGTGGTTGAGCATCTGCCTTTGGCTCAGGGCGTGATCCCGGGGGTCCTGGGATCAAGTCCCACACCGGGCTCCCCGCAGGGCGCCTGTTTCTCCCTCTGCCTGTGTCTCTGCCTCTCTCTCTGTGTCTCTCATGAATAAATAAATAAAATCTAAAAAAAATAAATAAACAGATATCCCAGTTCTAACTGCATCCCCCATAGAATGGCAAAGGGGACCCCTTCCTAACTGATGACGGTGTTCCCCAGATCTCCATTGCCCCCATTCTGTAGTTTTCCCACAATGCACGTTGTCAGCCAAGCTCTCCTGAGTACACCTCCGATGCTGTTTTCCTCTCCCTCCTTCTCTGCCTCATGTCTCACCCTCTGTACCATTGCCATTTGCTCTTGGGTCTGTTTCTTCGCTACCCATCTCACCATTGCTGTGTCACAAAAAAAAAAAAAAAAAAAAAAAAAAAATCAGATGATCTGGAAATGAGCTGCTAGAGATGCGGGCAGGAAGTGGGTGGGGAGAGGTTACTGCAGGACACAGACTCTGAAATCACCCTGGCCCCATCATGCTGGCAAAGCGTAAAGCACATGAAGCAGAGGCTTTGCAAAAATTGATTCTCTTCTTTATTCATCAGTTGAGGGTCCTAAAGGGTGGGGGGGTGAGGTATGGCCTGCCCAAGATGCCTCTGATGACCTAACCACTATTCCCATGGGCAGTGACTGGGAAAATCCTGTTTCCTCCAATACCCCAAAATCTAATATTCAAAAGGCCTGAGGACGGAAACACGGCTTCTGGCTATAATTTTCCTTCCCTTCATTAAACATGGACTGCCCTGCCCTGTGTTCCTTGTTGCGTCTTTTGTGGAATCCATTCCCTTTGAAGGATGTCTCTCAGGTCATGTACCTAGCACGTAGCATATGTGCCAGGCTTGTAAGGAGCTGGATAATCAGAGACAAGAGACAGATCCCGTCCTCGGTTGCTCACAGATAGAAACAGGCCGCATTGCACCTGATGGTGCCTCATAGAAGGCGGCCTAGAATGCTAGGAGCACACAGAGGAGGAGCTCTTACCCCTTTGAGGGGTCAGGGAAGACCTCCTGGAGGAGCTGTTATTATCTAATCTGTATGACAATAATACTACTGTGCTATACCCAGCGTTCACTGTGATGATAATTTGCACACGAAGCACTTTGCTAAGTGTTAGCTCATTCAGTCTTCACCAAAGGCTGAGAGGCAGGTGTTACTCTCCTGCTTTCAGAGATCAAGAAATTGAAGCTCATCGAACCTCACTGACTTTAACAGGACCACGGAGCTAAAAGGGAGCAGAGCTGTAATTCAAACACAGGCCTCTGTGCCTCCAGAGACTACGCTTTGAGCCACGGGGCACTGTGCACAGGTGTTTAAGATGCACACTGAACACTTGGACCAGCCTAAGCAGGGATGCAAAGGTGGATACGACAGTGGTAGGTCCTCAGGGACCTTCCAGCCCAGAATAACGTCTCTTCTTCAGGGCCACCCTAGGACCATCCGACTAATCCCCATTTCTCTCTCTCTCTTTCTCCTTGGCAGACGGGCAGGATTGAACCCAACTACCCCAAGGTCTGTGGTCACCAGGGCAACGTGCTGGACATCAAGTGGAACCCATTCATTGACAACATCATTGCCTCGTGCTCAGAGGACACGTCGGTGAGCAGGAGGGGGGCTCCCCAAGGAGGGCAGACCCCCTGGGGGCTCCTCCCCACTTCCTCCTGGAGCCCTCCCTTCCTGAACGCCTCTCTTCCTCCCTTCTTTGCCCTTCTTCTACCAGCGTTGTTGTTGTCTTTCCAGCTAGCCCCGGATGGGGAGGGAGTCGGGAAAAGGACTGAGAAAGTGAATCCGTGGAATATTTGGCAGATCTGGCGCCTCTAGTGTGATGTCGTTTGGAGGTGTTGATTTTGTAGGTGAGACTTAAAACACGAAGCTTAGGGAGGTGATTGAGCGCTCGTCTGTGGTCTCAGAAGAAGACCTTCCTCCCTGTCCGTATTTTCCCTCCTGCCCTTCCTGGGCCAGGGAGGATGCGGCTGGGGCTGGGGGCAGCTGTGGAGCGCAGTGGTCAGAGCACAGGGGCTGCGTGACCGGGGAGAGGGCAGGTGGAGGGGCCGCGTCCTTCCCGAGGAGCGGAGAGCGTCAGTGACCACGGTTGGCGCGGCTCTGCCTGCGAGGTGTTGGGCGACTGTCATCAACCTCGAGGGAGGGAGCGGACAGGCTGCAACTTGGAGCTCCTCCGCTCTCTCTGAGCCAGGGTGTAGTTCGTCCTCGGGGTTCCTGTGTGAGAAAGCCACTGCCACCCTCAGACCGCGGCCAAGGAAGGGTCACAGGCAGGGAGTCCGCACGGGAGGGCTGCTGGCTGCACGACCCACGCGCCAGGTCTCGTCGTGCCACAAATGCACAGAGCAGTCAGCTGGCAAGCAGGTGAGCAGTGACCAGCTTGGGGACAGGAAGGACACACGAGCCGGGGCTTCTGCCTCGGGTACTAACTCCCACCTGACGGAGGGCAATGGTGCAAGGGTCACTGACGGAGCCGGGCCTGCCTGCTTCTGGCTCAGCAGCACCTCGTTCCCTTCCTGGGTGAGTCAGGTGCCTCTTGCTCCAGGGGCCCGGCTAGTAAACCAGGGATATTCGGGAAAAGCACGAGGCCCGGCACCGACCACACTAGCCGAGCGGCCCTCTTCCATTAGGCCCATGAGATCCCAGGACCACAGGGTGCCCGCCCCGCTCCCGGGGACTGGCCTGCCATCGGAGCTCAGCTGGGCCATCTCCCCACCCGGGACTGAATCTCAGCAGCACCGCTGGCCAGCTGGGCGACCAGGGGCAGATTACTTACCCTCCCTGGGCCTCAGTGTTGCTCCCTTTGTGCAACGGCCGTGTTGAGACGTGCCTTTGGCGGTTGCTATGCGGGGGTAAGGGGGTCTGTGCCCCCCACTGTGCCTGCGGGTCTCTGCCCTGCGCTGGAGCCACCAGCAGTACAAGGGCAGGGCATATGCCCCTCACCGACATGCCACGCAGAACGAAGTCCCTGCAGCCGCCGAGGTCAGGCCGAGGGCTGTGTGCACGGGGAGGGGAGATGCGTGTTGCCAGAAGTATCGGCGGGGAGTTAGAGAAGGCTGGGCTCTGGAGAAGCTGGACTGGTGCAGAGAAGGCGTTGGAGGAGGCCCCGGGGGAGAGGGCACGGGCCTGCGGGGAGGGTCTCAGTCCCCAGGCCGCTGTCACAAAACACCAGGCTGGGGGGCTTATAAACAGCAGGCATTTACTGCTCACAGTTCTGGAAGCTGAAGTCCGGGAGCAGGTGCCAGAATGGTCTGGGAGAGCCTTCCTTTTGTCGCATGCCCGCGGGGTGGCAGGGGCTGGGGTCTCTGGAGGCTCTGTGATAAGGGCACTAATCCCATTCCTGAGGGTTCCACCCTCATGACCTAGTCACTACCCAGGGGCCCTGCCTCCTAATACCATCAGCTTAGGGGGTAGGATTTCAACATATGGAGGGGACCCTGTGCTCCCCGGGGATCAGGGAAGGGGACCTCTCAGGCCAGAGGGGGGCGGTCACAGCTGGCTCCCTGGAGGAGTGTCCCCCCTCAACACACACACCTCAAGCCAACAGCCCTGGGATGTGGCTCAGCCAAGAGGAGAGGAGCACCCAGGGGAGGACCGTGGCAGGCAGGGGTGAGAGATGAGGGAAAGGACACCAGGCCTGGGGGCACAGCGAGGAGGACTGGCCCAGAGCATGAGCCAGAGAGGAGATGAAGTCTTTGGTCCAGAAGGGACCTAAGCTCCTGCTCCAGCCACCAGTCCAGCTGCCCATAAGCAGCAGCTTAGCCTGGTTGGTTCGCCACCTCTCCTGGGCCTCAGGGCCACTGGAGCTAACAGGCCCCCGGGCCCAGTAACCCCCTGGAGAAGGCCCCAAGGCCCAAGGTCACACAGGGAGGCAGGGCACAGGCGGGGCACAGGCAGGGCCGGCACTCCTCAGCACATCACCAGCCTTCCTAGGTTTACAGGTGAGGAAACTGAGGCCCAGGGCCACTGAGGGCTGGCCTTTGGGATCCACCACTCAGTGTGTACATCACCGCGACTTCTCTGAGCAGGGCCCCATGCCACACGTGCACGAGGGCACACGTGGGGCACACGGAGGGCAGGGCGGGAGGCGTCCTCCGCAGGTCCTGGGAGGGGGGCAGGTAAGGGGAAGGAGCCCGTAGCTCCACAGGCCAGGTCAGGAGGCCTGTCCGCACCACCGGGGCCATGCAGGCTGACCTTCCTGCCTCCCTCGAAGCGCCTCGAGGGGAAGCCACTGAGACACCCTCCCTCCAGGGTGGGAGGCCCAAATGGTCAACTTACTGCACATGGGACACCCAGAACCAGGCTTAGGGGGTCAGGCAGGAGACCTAAGTGCCGGGCTCTGTGCTACTCATGGGGCTCGGGGGCAGGAGAGTGGCTTTGAAGCGGGTCTGGCCCATGTCTCCAGGCGGGGCCCTCTGCTTGTCTCTCTGGACAGTCTGGGGACACTGAAAGGAGCCCACCAGCTCCCCCTGCTCCCCAGTTCCTCTCCCATATCTCCCACCCCTGAAAAACCTCCAGGGAAAGCCAAGCTCATGCCCCCGGCCCCCGCCAGGGCATGAGGAGGGCCTTCAGAGGGGGACCCCAGCCCTCCAGGGCTCCAGGGGAACCTACCCAGACCCCTTCCCAACGCACTCCTGTCCTGAGGGAGCTGTAGGGCCATAACTCTCCCTGGCATCTGGTAGGATCCAGTTCTTTCCGCCGCTGGGTGATGTCACCTATTGTTGAGCGGCTGTGCTTTTTATAGCTTCTGCTGCAGCTAGGGAGGGTGGCTGGCAGCGGCAGGGAAGGGCTCCGTGGGCTTCCAGCCCTGTGCTCCTAGCCTTCCCAGAGGGCCGGCAGCTGCAGAGAAACGGAGAGGTTTCTGACATCTCAAGGAGAGGGGAAGAGGGAGGCAGGGCCCTCTCCCTGGTGGGCTGAGCTCAGCGATTTCCTCTGCTCCTTTATCCAAAGGCTGCCCTCCCACCCCACCCCCGCTCCCAGAGAGGAGGGCCCTCCCCAGGAGCCGGGAGTGGGATGGGGCAGGATGTCAGCCCTGCAGCAGCAGCCAGAAGCCACCCACCACCCTGCCCTTCTACACACGCACACACTCTAGAACCATTACCTCTCGGAGCTGGAAGGGAACAGGGTGCCCCCTTCAGAGATGGCCGGACAGTGGCCCCACCGACACACCTGGCCCCGCAGAGCAAGGGGCAGCGCAGCTCTGTCCTTAAGCAGCCAGGCTCAGGCGGCCATAGGTTAGGGTCCACCACTTTCCAGACCTGCGACCTTGAACCTTTACCTCTCTGGGCACAAGCGGCCCTCCTGTAAAACTGGAGATCGTGTTGGACTCCGCATCAGAACAAAATGAATGTACGAAGTTTCGCGTTGATGGTCTACTGCGAACCCCACGGCCCCTGGGGCAGCCAGAGAGCTGGAGTCAGAGACCCAGGGCTCTCCCCACTTCATCTCACTCTTTGCTCATTGAGCCCCCAAGTAGACCTTCTATCACTGGTTTCCAAAAAAAAGACTACGCTGCATGGGAACCTCATACCCGAGAGAGAAATCCCCGACCCCTTCCGAGCCAGATGGGTGATTTCCCGACTCCGCAGCTCACCACCAGCCGGAGCGACGGGGGGCCTGCTCCCGCCAAGTCGGGGGCTCACTCGCTGCTGAACCTGCCGATGGCGTGACAGCCAGACTTCTGGGCTTCTAGGATTCTTCCGTTGGCTCACGCATTCAAAACTATGTGCCAGACACTGTTCCTTGCGCTGGAGGCAAAGGTCCTCAGACCTTAGGAGATCCGGTGCCCAATGGAGGAGTCGGCCACCCAGTAGGATGGCCTGGCACGTTATCGGTGCCCGATATCTGCATATGGGCACTGGCAGGCTGTTCCCTCTTTGGGGACAGATAAGCAGGACAAACTGTGACCTCTCCAAGGTGTCAGACCAATGCAGGGGTGAAGGTAGGCGTTGGGCAGCCAGTAAGGTCAGGGCCCTGATTTGAATAGAGATTGTGAGACTGCAAAGCTCCCACTTTATTGTCCGGCTGCTCCGTCCCCAGGCACAGGGACACTCGGCTCTGTAGTTTTATTAAACATCCTTATCAGCTCTCTTGCTTGAGCCTTGTCTGCACGGTCTGCTGTCTCCCCCGCAAAACCATGAGCTGCTGAGACCAAGGATACCCTCCCCTGGCCCCGCGACTGGTATGTGTGACACAGGCAGACACTGAGCGTATTTTGTTGGGTTGAATGTAGCTGCCTTGAACGTGGCTCCAATCTGGGGACCTAAGAAGGGGCACAGTTGGCTTGCTAGGGGGAGCATTTTGCCATATTTCTCCACCTCTTCCTTCCAGAAATCTGGTTTGTCTGACCTATCGGGTTTCCTGTTGAAGCAACCTCTGAGCAGATCCACAGTGCTCCTCCCACACCCATCCTCTCTGTGCTTTAGACAAATCCCTTGAATGCCAAGAGGTTGGAATTGCTTTTCCAGCTACCCAGGTCCACTGTGACCTCCAGCTCCTCCTCTGAGCTCCTACCATACTCGGTGCCTGGTGCCTACTGTTAGCTGTAGCCACAGATCAAGCTGTAGCCGTAGATCAAGCAGAGCCAGTCTCTCCCCCCTCCCCCACGATACGCTCGATGATGTCAAAAGTGGAGAACTTCGGGAGATTAACTAGTATTGCCTCGATGCGCAGGTGAGAAGACTGGGACAAGTGGCCATATCACATGGGGTTAAGGGAAGGTGCCTCTATCCCTTGCTGCAGGATATTTTTCATCCGGTCCCCCAAGCCCCACCTGGGACCCTACATCTCACAGTTATTGGTAACAAACAGCACCCTGGGCCTCCTGCTGCAGGCCTCGGCTCCCTGGCTCTTGGACCTAGTTCAGAGGCTGAACCTGGGCACAGGCAGAGCCGGCCCTCCCCCTCCCCCCGGCTGACCCCTGGCTTCCTAGGCAGACCTGTCATGCTAACCAATCAGCTCATCTGGCTAGGAAGCCTGAGACCCACAAGGACGTGAAGCTGAGTTTAGTTCAACCCACGCACCTCTGAATGGTGCCCGTGTCTCTGTTCGTCACCTAGACCGGGAGCCTGAGCCTCAGAGCGGTTACCTGGCTTTCCCAGTCATCCTGCGAGTGAGTGGGTTTGGAGGCTGGCTGGACCCTCCCTTCCCAGCTTCCCTCGGGCCTCCACCTTCGCCTGGCGTGGGACACTACCCAGGGAGGCGCCTCAGTTAGCTCCACACTCAGGAGTGAGGCTGATGGGGAAAAGGGTTTTTCCTGAGACGCAAGCAGAGCATCCTGAGACCTTGGTGACTTAAAGGTGTGACACACGTGGCACCTCCTCTGCCACATGCCAGCCTGCTCCACTCGGGTCAGGCTGACCCACCTGCCCTGCCTGCTGTGCCCGAGCCCACGCTGCTCGCTGCTCCTTTGTCCACCCCCTTCCTCTGCCCCCTCCCCACTCCCCCCAGCCTCTCCTTTCAAACATGGGCCCACATCCAGTCTTCTAGCCTTGCTCTTCCCAGACCCTCCCACCCTTGACCGCTCCCCAAGACTGGATCAGTGCCCCTCCAGCTCTGTTCTCATCTCAGCTCTGCCCTTCTCTGCCCCCCAAGTACTATTCAAGAACTGGAGCTCAGCACAATCCCATTGACTAAAAGGAGTCTGGCTCATAGAGGTGTGTGTGGAGTGGATAAGGCTGTAGTCTCTGTTTCAGAGATCTCTCTCAAAGTTCGGAGGCCACTTTCCTGCCTCAGTAAGCACTTCTGCACTGACTGCCTCAGTGTTCCCGTGTGTGCCTACTTGTCCGTTATCCTCAAGCTACAGTGCAAGGTGTCCAGAGACCACATCCTCAACCTCCTTAAAAAAAAAAAAAATGCTTTTTGTTTTGTTTTGTTTTAAGATTTTATTTATTTATTCATGAGAGACACACAGAGAGAGGCAGAGACACAGGCAGAGGGAGAAGCAGGCTCTCTGTGGGGAGCCCGATGTGGGACTCCATCCCAGGACCCCAGGATCACAACCTCAGCCAGAGGCAGACGCTCAACACTGAGCCTCCCAGGCGACCCCCACCCCCAGCCTGTCATTCTGACCCTCAACGTCTTATCCCTTAGAGTCTGAAAGTTTCTAGAGCTTCCTCCTCCGGTGCCGACAATAAACCCCATAAAATGATACAGAGTAATTCTAAGAATCAGAAATGCAAACCCAGACGGTGAGATGGCATTTTCGACCTGTTGGGTGGGCAGAGGTCTATTTCTGAAAGTATAGTTAGAGACGTAGATAAAGAAGCACTCTCCGACTCTGTTGGCGAAAACTGGGACAGCTTTTGGGGACAGTTTTACAGTAACTATTAAAAAATGAAACACCCGTAGGCATGTGCCCTACAAGACTATTTGCACTCAAACTTGTATTACGGGACTGTTCCTCATAGAGTGACTTGTAATAGGGACAAAAGTGGGCAGAGCCCAGGTGTCCGTTAACGGAGACTGATTAAATCCATTGTGGCACCGTCAGGCAACAGATGTCCCTCTGGCCACTTACTAAGAGAGGGTAAATCCATGTGTACTGGTGTGGAAAGATGCTCACTACCTATTACAGGAGAAGAACAAGTTGCAGAAGAACACATGCAACAGCCTCCTTTGGGGTAGAAGAGAAAAAAGTGGGGGGTGGGGGTTTGTGGTGTGTGTGTGCATGCAGGCGTGCATGCTCATGTGTGTCCAAACCAAGCATTGGTGTCCTTTCTTCAAGGGTCACCGTCCTCTGGTGCACTGGGGACAAGAAGACTGGGTCTTAGGGGTGACCACGCAGTCATCTACACTGGTCCCTGCTCCACCCTCCCATCCTTTTCCAGATCAGACCTCATCTCTGAATGCCCTTAGGCAGGGCCCACTTAGGAAAAACCATGGGTCCTACTGGGTCCCCTCTCTGTCACCTCACCCCCCAGCCCCCACCGCCCATCCAGGGCTTTTCATGGAAAGCTGGAGCAACCACAGGTGATGGCAATGTCAGAAAACTGTTTTAGACTGTCCCCTAATTATAAACTTTTTCTCGGGTCTGTTTTTTAAACCGAGAAGGGTACACTGAAAGGTGACCTCAGACCTTTGATTGAACCTGCCTTTCTCACCATGAAGCCTCCCACGTCTACACGTGCAGCGTAGGGTCTTCCGGGGACACGCCGGGAAAGGAAACTGTCACGGGAATCGCCTTGGGGGCACCCCCAGTTCCCAGCCTTCTCCCCTGTCCCGAGGACTGCCTTTGGAGTTCCATGTTTATTCGTAGGCTTCAGAATTATTGATCGAATGGCTAATATTGCATAGTAACATGACATATTAAATTGTTCCCCTGATGTTGGTCACTTCGAGTGTCTAAATTTTCCACGTTGCAGCGCACACCTTCATGCATGAAGATTTTTGCTTATATTGGGTTTTCCGAGTGGTATTACTAGGTCAAGGAATACGACATAGATGTCTTTATGGTTCCAGCTAAGGATTGCCAGATTGCTTCCCAAAGAGCTACTCTGAGTTAGAATACTACCAACACCGATCCACTCCACCAGTGCCGGTATATGATCCTGCCAGCACTGGCTCCCCCCTCCCCTCCCCCTCCCCTCCCCCTTCCCAGTCGGCTCCTTTAGAAGATTATGGCATCTCAAAGCAGTTTTTCCAGTTTTTCTCCTTACTGGCAAGGGTGCAGTTCCGATTTTCAAAAGATTTGCCTTAAAGGTGCCCTAAGTTGTCACGACCCGTGTTCTTTCCTCTCCGGTCAGAGCATAGTCAACAGCATTCATGATGACAGCAATTATAACAAGGATTAGAATTCCTTAGGTCTTTCGAGCACTTTACAGTTTACAAACTTGGGCGACCAGCGTCTCATTTTATTCTCCCAAGGAGCCAAGGCAGGGCAAAGAATTTTTTTCTCCCATTTGGGGCTGAAACAGTTGCACCTAGGCAGAGTATGTTTGGCCTGAGAAATGGAAGCCCACCAGGGCGAGATGGCAGTAATCAGGAGGGTACTCACGGATTGCAGAGAAACTGTGCACTTTGTCGCGCTGGGACCCCATGGACCACACGCTCTCTGCTCCTCCGTGTGTCTCATCCTCCTCTCAGCCCATCATCTCTTTCTGCCTCTTCTTTCTTTCTTTCTTTCTTTTTTTTTTTTTTTTAAGATTTTATTTATTTGAGAGAGAGACCAAGTGCAGAGGGGAGAGGCAGAGGGAGGGGGAGAGGGAGAAGCAGACTCCCCACTGAGCAGGGACTCCAGGACCTGGAGATCACGATCTGAGCCCGAAGGCAGATGCTTAAGCTTAACCCACTAAGCCACCCAGGCTCTCCTCTGCTTCTTTACCAGCATCCACAAAGCTGCAAATAGCAGCTGCATCCAGGCTTTGCCTGTCCTGGTGTCGGCTCCCAACATCTGATCAGTCTCTGCCCCTTGGAGCCTCACCTCCCAGAAGAGCCTCTGGGCCTCCCAGCCTCCCAGATGGCTTTTCCTCTGCTCTCGTGTCCACCTTGGTGAAGGGCAGCGTGAGAGACAGGGCCGTGTGGTACCAACAGAGCTGCTGAGGCTGACATCAGAGCTCTTTTTTTTTTTTTAAGAGTTTATTTATTTATTCATGAGAAACACAGAGAGAGGGGCAGAGACACAGGCAGAGGGAGAAGCAGGCTCCCCGCAAGGAGCCCGATGCGGGACTCGATCCTGGGACCCCGGGATCATGCCCTGAGCCACAGGCAGATGCTCAATGCTGAGCCACCCAGGCACCCCAGAGATCAGAGCTCTTAGAAGGGTGTGTGAAGGGAAGCAGAGGCAGGCTTTTACTGCATCACTCGCCCCAAGCTGCTTATGGTGTGAAGTGCACCCCGGAGCCTCCCCGAGCCTCGGTCAGGCCCGCCCGCTGCACCGGCCTGGAGGTGCAGATCCGGGGAAGCCTGGGGCCACGGGAGGGGGCTGTCAGAGGCTCCCCGGGCCCTGCCCACCCAGCCACGACCCTCGGCGCCCCCTGCAGGTGCGCATCTGGGAGATCCCCGAGGGGGGCCTGAAGCGGAACATGACAGAGGCTCTCCTGGAGCTGCACGGGCACAGCCGGCGCGTGGGGCTGGTCGAGTGGCACCCCACCACCAACAACATCCTGTTCAGTGCGGGCTATGACTACAAGGTGAGCAGCCCGGCCGCACCTGCGGCCACAGCCAGCTCAGGGCAGGGGTGGGAGGGATCTTTACCGTTAGATCCTGAGCGTGTTCACCCACATTGTCCCGTCCATCTGTCCACTCATTCATTCATTCAGTCATTCATTCACTACTGAGGCCCGGGCATCTTCTGTGCTCCCTGTCATTCCTGGAGCCCACACAGGCTGCCTCTCCGGCTTCCCTGGCCCTTAAGGATTAGAAGAGAATGTCCACTCCATGCCCACACCCTCTCCCGGGGCCACTTCTTAAATCCAGATGTGGCTGCCACCCCCCTGGTAGGAGAAAGGAGTGACCAGAGTTGCTGGAGGGAAGAGAACGGGATGTCCCCAAAAGAGGTGTGCCAGCTAGGGGACCCGGGTCAGGAACATCGATCCTTCTTGCAAGGGGCAGAAACTGAGCCCAGGCCGGGGCTGGGATCTGCCGAGGGCTGGCGGATTCGTGCGACGGGGGCGTCGGTCTTTGATACAGAGTTTAATCTCCATCCTGCCTGCCAGCACACCCCGACCCTGCGTGGGGCGTCTCTCCCGGGGCCGTGGGGCGCAGCCCAGGGACAGAGGCCTCATGCCAAGCCACAGGCCTGACCTGCCTCCGTCACGCCCACCCTCGCAGGTCCTCATCTGGAACCTGGACGTGGGTGAGCCAGTGAAGATGATAGACTGCCACTCGGATGTGATCCTCTGCATGTCCTTCAACACGGATGGCAGCCTGCTCACCACCACGTGCAAGGACAAAAAGCTTCGCGTGATCGAGCCCCGCTCTGGCCGCGTCCTGCAGGTGAAGCCCCACGGCTTTTTAGGGAAGGGAAAGGGGTCAGGATCTGGGGCATGGCTTTCCTGTCAGGCTCAGAGGAAAAGGCGGGGCCAGCTCCCCTTCTCCCATGCACCTGGCCTGCACCTCCATCTACCAGCCCACGCCTTCTGGGTTCTTCTCGACTCACAGGGACCCTGCCTTAGTCTGGGCAGGGAGGGACCTCGGTATCCTTCTTATCCCCACGGTACCCCTCTCCCCAGATGGGATTCTTCTGGCCTGCTCTGGGGACAGAAATGGTGACACCCTTTAGCACACAAATCCCTGGGTGTTGCCCAAGCCCCATCGTGGGCACAAGAGAGGGGGCTTCGGACTATCTGCCCAGCCACCAGCATGGGACAAGCATGAAGGAAATGGCTCAGGGCACCAGTCCCAGGGACAGCTCCAAGTGGGGAGGTTGCTGGTGAATTTAGTTCCAGCTAGGTCTTTGAATCTCCTGGGTCTTGACTGTGAGGAAGGGATCAGATGCCATTTGGGAGTAAGAAATTGACACTTCATGAACACCCACTGCGTGCCAGCCACCCGGCTAAGTGGGATGGAAAATTCGGATGCAATGTGAGGTTTGCCTCCTACACAAGAAAGGATTGATGCTTGGCCTGGTGGTGTTTATCTTGGAAGAGTCTGATGTTACAAGAGCAGAAAGTCATCTACTACTACCATCACCGATAATAAGGCTCACAGTTATTCGCATCATTAGGATCCGGCAGCATTTATTCAGAGCTCACTGCGTGGTGCGCACTGTGCCCAGGGCTCTACATTGTCACTCGCTGAATCCTCCTGCCAGCCTTCTAAGGTGGGCTGCTCTTCCCGCCTCACAGGGGGGAACTGAGCCCTGGAGAGGGTTCGAGATGGAAGTTATGGGCAGGGCTAGAATTCAGACCCAACCGGCCGGCCCCCAGAGCCCATGTTGAGCGGAGGAGATGGGCAGGAGCAGAGAACCCAAGCTCCACCTCACAGATGTGACACAGGCTGAGAGCTGGGAGTCCTCGGGCTACACTTGCTGGGCAGGACTGGAAGTGACGCCAGCCAGGGTCTCTGTGCTGCTCCCCCAGCCTCTGGTTTCTGACCTGATGCTAACTCATCCTGGCAAAGGACTGTGGTGTGCTAGAGGGAAAAGGAAGAGTCAGGAGCCGAGAGGCAGGGGAAAGGAGGATGGAGGATGGAGGCAGGTTAGAAGGAGCCCTGGGGTGAAGCAAGGCGTGAGCACCCCATGCCCCTGAGCCTCATCCTCATCCTCAGACATTCCCTGCAGGAGGTACTGTGGCAACACTTAGAAGAGATGCCCTGCTGAGAGCACCTGGCACCTGGCACCTGGCACCCCTGACGTCAGCTTCCCTTTCCCGATCCCCGCCACCGGAGGGTCGGGTGGAGAGGCCTGCTTTCCTGACCCTGGGACCCCATTGCTCCACAGCACCTGAGTTAGTTTCCTCTGGCAGCTGCAAGGAATTACCACCAACAGTGGCTTACAACAACCCAGAGAGCTTCTCTCACAGTTCCAGAGGCCAGAAGTCCAAAATCAAGGCTGCACTCCCTCTGGAGGCTCTGGGAGAGAACCTTCCTCGCCTCTTCCAGCTTCTGATGGCTGCTTGGTTCCCTTGCTTGCGGCCGTTATCACTCTGGTCTCTGCCTCTGGAGTCACCTCTTCTGTGTGTCCCTAGAGCCTCCCTTTCTCTCACCTCTTACAGGGATGCTCACAATGACCTTTAAGGCCCACTTGGATAATCCAGGGCAATTAAGGACCCCCTTCACAGGTTCCAGGGTTTAAGGCATGGGCCTATCTTTGGGGGGCCCCATTCAGCCCACTATACTTCCCTAGCGTCCGGTGGCCCTGCCTTACCGGCTCTGTCTGTCCCGCCAGGAGGCAAACTGCAAAAACCACAGAGTGAACCGAGTCGTGTTCCTGGGAAACATGAAGCGGCTTCTCACGACGGGGGTCTCCAGGTGGAACACGAGACAGATCGCCCTCTGGGACCAGGTCAGCCACAGGGAGGCCAGGTGGTGACACGGACGGGTTGTAGCTCTGGGGCTTTATTGGGGTCGGGGAGGGTAAGGTGCCATCCTGCCTGGACGTAGGCTGATACGGCCTTGTGCCCGCAGGAGGACCTGTCCATGCCCCTGATCGAGGAGGAAATTGATGGGCTGTCAGGCCTCCTGTTCCCCTTCTACGACGCTGACACCCACATGCTCTACCTGGCTGGAAAGGTAGTAGAAGATGGGGGTGGGAAGCACTGGGGGAGCCTGTGGGAGACCCCCACCTCCATCGTGTCCCTGCTCCTGCCCTTCCCCCTGAAGAAGAGCCAGGCCAGTGGCTCTGGTCTTCCCCTCGGGCTCTCGTTCTCTTCCATCAAAACCTGCCCTCGACTCTGACATTCATTCCTGCTGAGGTGCCAGTGACTGAAAGTTACTTCCGAGGTGCACTGGGGCGGGGTTTACACCCGAATAAGGATCAGAGCCTGAAGTCTAGAGGACAGCGACTAATCCTGGTATTTGAGGCACCTGCCGGGTGCTCTTTGGCAAAGATGGCCTTGTTTATCAGAAATGTTGTCTACACACACACACACACACACACACCACCCCCACCACCCCCACCTCCCCCACCCCCCACCCCCACCGCAGTCAGCGGGCCATGGGTCTAGAGGCCAGGTCTCCACCCCTGAGGCACAGCAGCCGCTTTCTTCCACAGGCCCCCAGGACCACTTCCCACTTTCCTTACCTCCCTCCCTCTCCCCCTGCCCCCAGGGAGATGGAAACATCCGGTACTACGAGATCAGCACTGAGAAACCCTTCCTGAGTTACCTCATGGAGTTCCGCTCCCCAGCTCCGCAGAAAGGCCTAGGTAAGGGGGGGTCCAGAGGCTTCCAGAGGGGTCTAGAGGTTTCCATGGCCGTTAGGCTATAGAATGAGAGACTGGGCATTTGGCTCATGGGTCACCCCTGCCTGCCTTTACATGAAAAATCAGGCTTGGAAGCCCTGGGCTACTGGCCCAACAGAATAGAACCAGCAGTTGCTGGACCTGAGCGGGTCACCTAGGCCTTCAGCAGCCTGTGACCCCCCCACCGGATGGACTGCCATCCCGTGGTGCTCAACATCCCCCATCATCTCTGATCATCAGCAGTGTCATTCATTCCCGTTTGCAGATGAGGAGACCGAAGCCCAAAGGGGTTGTGACACTGGTGGGTGATGGCCGAGTAACCAAGGTCAGAGCAAGGTCTAGGCCCAGACCCTTTCCTGAAGACTTTGGGAAGCCAGGCCCCCTGGCTCTGTTCTCACCTGAGAGGGTAGGAGGAAGTTCTGGAGTGCCCCCCTCACTACACCCCCAGACTCCCCAGCCTCCAGGCAAATCCTGCAGAGGGCCCAGGATTGATAGAGCAGAGTGAGTCAGGGCAAGGGTGAGAGCTCTGCACACCCCACATGCTACCACCACTGAAGTCTTCCAGCAAAACTTTCGTTCCTATCAACCGGCACTGGGATTGCCTATCATTCAGCAATCCCTGCTTGGGGTCAGAGTCACCCAGTTGGAAGGAGTTTCTTCCAGGGGCTCTATTCCCCCTTACCTTGGAGCCCAAGTCTGGCTTGCTCCCCCTGGTTATCTGACATTATGGGTATGGCCTTAGAGCCAGCTTGCAGGTCAAGAGTGCTGGAAGGGCCCAAGAGCCCACCTCAGTGACTCATAGCAGGATGGCGGCCCAGGGCTATGCCTGAGGTCCCAAGGACCATCCCATTGACTTCAGCCATCCCGAACTCTGGCATCTCCTCCTCACTGTCACCTCTTCATCGGGTAGGATGAAAAGCAGCCTGGACTTTAGGGGCAGACCTAGGTTTACATTCTGACTCAAATGTACACCTCACCCTTCTGAAGCTCAGTTTCCCCATCTGTAAAATAGGGAAAAAATCAAACCGACTTTTGGGTAAATCTGTTGTAAAGCTTAGCTAGAGTCCGCGTGTACAAAGCCCCTGGCAGAGCACCCAGTTCTCCTGCTCTTTCACATAGTCATTCAACAAACACTTACTGGGTGGCAGCCCCTGGACTCAGTGGTAAATAATACAGAACCAAGCTTTATCCCTGTGGGGCTCACATTCCACTAAAGGGAGACAGACAGTAAACAATAAGGAAGGAAAATATTGGATGGTAGTAAGTTCTAGGCAGAGAATCAAATAAGGCAATAGGGACACCTGGGTGGCTCAGCGACTAAGTGTCTGCCTTCGGCTCAGGGCGTGATCCCAGAGTTCTGGGATCGAGTCCTGCATCGGGCTCCTTGTGTGAAGCCTGCTTCTCCCTCTGCCTGTGTCTCTGCCTCTCTCTCTGTGTCTCTCATGAATAAATAAATAAAATCTTAAAAAAAAAAAAAAGCAACAGAATAGAGAGCGGCTGGGGGCTCTTTGGGACAAGGCAGTCAGGGAAGTCCTCGCTGTGGAGGTGATCTGAAAGATCTGAAAGGCAGGAAGGGGGAAGAGTAGGACCAGCAGGAGGAACAGTCAGTGCAAAGTTCCCATGGCAAGAATGAGCCTGGCGTGTTCTAGAAACAGAACAGATGTAGTGTGACTACGCATAGACTCTGTCACGTAGCAGAAGATAAGGAGAGGATTAGGACATGAATCTGGAGCTGAGGGCAGGGGCCAGATGCCATGGGATGGATTAGAAGGATATATTTGTGAGAGGTCTCCAGAGAAACAGAAATATATGTATATATATCGATTTATGAGGAACCGGCTCACACTATTGTGGAGACTGAGAAGTCCCATGATCTTGATCTGCTGGCTTCCTGGAGACCCAGGAAAGCCCAAGTCTAAAGACCTGAGAACCAGAGGAGCTGATGGTGTGAATCCCAATCTTAGGGCAGAAGATGACATGAGTTGTCCTACCTCAAACAGTGAGGCAGGAAAAAAAAGGAGTGACTTCTTCCTTCCTCTGCCTTTTGTTCTGTTCAGACCCTCAACGGATTGGATGATGCTCATCCACACTGGGGAGGGCTACCTTCTTTCCTGAGCCCACTGACATAGTTAACCTTCACACAAGGGAAGGAGTTTGGGTTTTACTGGGAACCCACTGGAGGGTTTCCTTGTCTTAGGCGGGTGGGAGCTGGGACAGTGTAGTGTGATCTGAAATGTTAGTCTAAGATTGCTCTGGCTTCTGTAGGGAGAACGGAGTTTGAAAGGACAGGAGGGAGGCTGAGGGACCAGTCTGGAGGCCACTGTGGGCTTCTAGCCAAAAAAGGACGGTAACTGAAGAAATGGCAGGAAGATGGTGAAATGAGTCCAGGTGTTGAGGAAGAGGGAGGAACCAAGAAGAGCTGTTTCTCCTCTTCCCCTCACCTGTGGCCACTGTGGAGCATCTGCCATGAGCCAGGCACTTTTCATAGGTTCAGGGTGGCTAAGTCACTCACCCCAAGCAGGTCACATAGATCTTAAGTGGCAGAGCCAGAATTCAAAACCAGGTCTGCTGGCTCTAAATCCCACTTGGGTATCATTACAGTACTTCCCTCCAGCTCCTAGAATTACTTTATCTGGAAGAGCAGCCTTCCACGCCAGTCAAGGAGAGCTGGAACTTTAACTCAGATCCACATCCTGGAAAAAAAAAAAAAAAAACTAACATTATCTGTGCTCACGATGATGCCAGGCAGTCAACGAGCACCTTCTCGCTCAGTGCCCTGACCGACCATCTTGTGAAGGGTCATACTGTCTGCCTCTAACCAGCCGGGAAGCTGAAGCTTAGAGAGGCAGTGATTTGCCCCATACGTCCCAGCCAGAAGGAGGGGCAGAGTCAGACTCAGAAGCAGGTGTGTCTGACCCCAAAGTTTGCATTCCTAACCCTACCCCACACGGTTTCCTCAATAGGGGCTTAGTAGACACCACTATTAGAAACACAGTAGCTAGGGCATGCGTGTGGGTAGTGCATGCACGTGCGCCCTGCCAGGACCAGATATATGGCTGAACAGCAATCTCAGGCTCCGGGGTGCATGGAGAAATGTTTCTCTCTCCTTCATCCTCTCTGAGAACCAGAAACACAGAGGGTTAGGGAAGCTAGTTTATTTTAGAGAGTGAAAGACTCAGTGGCCCTGCCCCAGCCATACTCTGTGACCTCGGGCAAGCCCCTTCCCCTAAACCAGCAGTAGTCTCATCCCTCAAAAGAATGGAAGAGACTCAAATATTTCAATAACCCCTTCCCGTTACAAAAGGCCCCAGTTCTAAAGCTTGCACTTGGTGCAGCGGGTCTGGCCCAAGGGGTTTCTCTGAGCCGCTGCTCCCCAGAGACGGAGCCTAACTCAAGAAGCCCCTGCGATGCCCTGTGCACAGATCATTGCCTCCTAAGTGCTCAAGGACACGCTTCGCCAAGGACATCGGGGAGGAGGGGCGCTGACAGGGGGCACCCAGGACCCCATGGAGCTGCGTGTGCCTGTCCACAGGGGTCATGCCCAAGCACGGGCTGGACGTGTCGGCCTGCGAGGTGTTCCGCTTCTATAAGCTGGTGACTCTCAAGGGCCTGATCGAGCCCATCTCCATGATCGTGCCCCGGAGGGTGAGTGGGGTTGCGCTGGGCTCCAAAGGGACCCCCCGTATTGAATCTTAGGGGGCTCACCACAGACTGTAAGCCGGAGGAGCCCAGAAGAAGAAGGTCCTGTGGAGTGGGGCCTTCAGGCCCAATTTGGGTGTGGGGAGGGGATTGTGAAGATGGGGGCCACTCTGGGGGGGGGACAGTCTGGCTTGCTGACGAATGCAGGGTGGGGATCCCACGCGGGAGACGCCTGAGTGCTCAGGCTTAGAGACAGGACAGCGGGAGCGCGGTGGGAGGCCAGCAAGGAGGGGCCGGTGAGAGCAGGGGTCATCAGTGGCCCCCATCTGTCCACTCCTCTGCTCCCCCCACTGCAGTCGGATTCCTACCAGGAAGACATCTACCCCATGACGCCGGGCACGGAGCCAGCTCTGACCCCTGATGAATGGCTGGGGGGCATGAACCGAGGTACCGTGGGGGTGGGCTCCCCAGAAGAGGCTTCGAGACCGCAGCTTTTGCCTTCACTCTGGTTCGCCCATTGCCCCTTGCACAGCCTCCTGCCTGATGCCCCCCCACTCAGCCAGCTGTCAAGCGTGGCGTGAATGAAAGATGCCGCCACTTGACACGCCACCAGACCGTCCGCGTGAACGTTTCCCTTGCCTTTCCTAGATCCCGTGCTGATGTCTTTGAAGGAAGGCTACAAGAAGTCCTCAAAAATGGTATTTAAGGCTCCCATCAAAGAAAAGAAGAGCGTTGTGGTCAATGGAATAGATTTATTAGAAAACGTCCCGCCCAGGACAGAGAACGAGGTAAGGAATATAAGTTATTACCTCCACGGGTCCTGGAAGAGCGAGACCTTCACATTTCAATTATGGGCTTCGGGCCTGTAAGCCGGCTCCATCTGGGGCATTTTTCTTCCTGTGACAAATACCCTAAGTAGCCTGCTATTGGCTTCCATTGCCTCTGACCCCAATAAATAGGGGCCGGGATGCGATAGCGAGATCAACCCCCCCCTCCCCGTGGCACTCACTGGCCCCCACGGTTCCGTACCCCATCTCCGAATGTGCCTGTCGTTTGCTGCTACGGGAGTTATAAATTCCCGGCTAGCCAGAGGAAAGCCTGGCCTGCTGCCTTCCTCCCTGGTGTTGTGACAGCCACGGGGTCTGACAGTTTGGGGGGAAGAGGCTGTGTTTCCGAAAGTGCTTTGCACCATTTAGAATGGGAGCAGCTCATTCAGGGGCAACCATAGCTGGATCATATCCAGGCCCCCCGGAGGCTTCCCCTTCCAACTGTACCCCGAGGCCCTGGTGCCAATTCCAGGGGCTGAGATTCGGCACAGCCAGGGTTCACAGATGCCTGCCCTGTGCCCAGCTGGATGCAGCAGCACTAGAGAGGGACCCACCCGCATCTGAATCCTGGCTCTGCCATTTCCCAGCAATGCCCAGGCAAGCTTCCTGATCTTTCTCATGGTAAAGTGGGGATAGGAGATAATACATGGGAATAACCCAAGGTATTTCCTGAGGATCCAGCACCCTTCCTGGCCCATAGGAAGTGCTCAGTGAGGCTCACTGTATTAGTTATCTATTACTGTGTAAAACATCTCCCCAAACTTAGTGACTTAAACCCCCAAATATTTATATCTCATAGTGTCTCAGAATGGATGCCCATGGTTCACAGTTTCTCATGAGACCTTGTAGTTAAACTGTCTGCTGGGCTGCAGCCACATCTGAAGGCTCACCCGGGGGAGGATTTGCTTCCAAATTTGCTTACACTCTGGTTGCTGGAAGGACTCCTTTCCTCACAGGTTTTTGGACTGAGGTCTCAGTTACTCATGGACTATCAGCCGGAGGCCTCCCACAGGTCCTTCTTACCCTATGGACCTCTCCATAGGGCAGCTCCCAACACGGCAGCTGGCACCCCTCAGAGGGAGCAAGAGAAGGTGTCTGGGATGGAAGTCACAGTCTTTTTGTAACCTAACCTTGGAAATGACATCTCATCAGTTCTGCCATAGTGTATCCATTTGAAGCAAGTTACTAGATCCAGTCCACCCTGGAGGGGAGGGAATAACATAGGGGCCACCTTAAAGGTTTCTTGTCACACCAACTTAGCCTTGTCACTGTCAGTCCTAAAAAGACTATTCCTGACCTCTGGGACCTCCCAGTCTTAAAGGGAAATTTGAATGGTAAACTGACCATAGCTATAAGATATATTTAGTACCATTATAGAGGGATGTTCAAATGTCGAGGATTGGGTGGGATCAGGGAATAGAAGAGATTTGCTTCAAAATAATCCCTGACAGAGGTGGTGTAGGTGAAGTGAGGAGGAGTACAGCTAAAAGCAAGAATGGTCATGTTATTTCTTGAAGCTGGTTGATGAGTACTTGAAGGTTCATAGTGCTAATCTTTCTACTTTTGTATATATTTGGCCTTTCCCATTTAAAAAAAAAAAAAAAGCTTTTGTTAAAAGCACCTTGAGAAAGTAGAAGGCACCTGAGTTGCTGGGATCGCCCATGTGCACCATATAAAGAGCCTGAGCTCAGTTCTAGCACCCAGTGTGGGGGAGGCAGGGTTGAGCAGTAGTGAAATCAAGTAACATTTAGTTACAACTTGTTTATATGAACCAACTGAAGACTCAGAGGGAAATTTTCAAGGGTCTCTGAGCAGGCAACACAATCTGTCTGCACCATAAAACTTATGCACCTGTCTTATTGCAAAGAACCCCACTCAGAGCCTATTGACTCTGGGTTTACCCACAATTTTAACCATTGCCCGATTGGGAGCAACCAATTAGAAACTGGGCTATAAATGGTGAACACGGGGCACCTGGGTGGCTCAGTGGTTGAACGTCTGCCTTTGGCTCAGGGCGTGATCCTGGAGTCCTGGGATCAAATCCTGCATCTGGCTCCATGAGGAGCCTGCTTCTCTCTGCCTCTCTCTGTGTCTCTCAGGAATTGATAAATAAAATCATAAATAAATAAATAAATAAATAAATAAATAAATAAATAAATAAATGGTGGACACATTGGTCTAAATGTGAAGAGAAACTGGCAGCTTGGCACAAGAGAAGTGACTTCCACAACTCTGAATTTTACTAAAACTCAGTCCATTATACACTTAATATGAGTGAAATTTATAGTATGTGAATTACACCTCAACAAAGCTGCTTTTTTTGTTGTTGTTGTTGTTTTGTTTGTTTGTTTTTAACAAAAGCTGACCAAAAGATCATGCAAAGGAATTTCAAGAACCTGGAAGCCACAGGAGTGCGTGGAATCATTTAGTGCAGGGGCAAATAGCACATTATCCCACCAAAAAAGGTGTAGCCAGTCCTGATTTGTTGGTTAAAAAAAAAAAAAAAAAGTCAGTTAAAGAGAGGATCATAAAAATGATAGAGATAGTCTTTAAGCCATTTATTTTCATTTAACCCATTAGGTAAATAGTGCTCGCTTTGGCAGCATATACACTAATACATTTAAATAAATAAATGAATAAATAAAGGGCACGTGGGTGGCTCAGTCAGCTGAGTATCTGCCTTCATTCAGTTCAGATCAGGGTCCCAGAGTCCTAGGATAGAGACCCACATCGGGCTCACTGCTCAGTGGGCAGTCTGCTTCTCACTCTCCCTCCGCCCCTCCCCATGCTCGTGCTTCCTCCCCCTCTCTCAAAGAAATAAAATAAAATAAGACAAGACAAGACAAGATAAAATCAATCAATCCTATTTTGATGCAGGACCAAGACTTTTCTTTGAGATTCCTGGTTGAGAATCTGCTGTGTCCTTCACGAATAACTCATCTTTTTGCTGCAAATCGCAGTTTCAGTTTCTTCGAGGTAGAATAGGAACTTCAATCTGAAAACAAACCTCGAGTGTTTTCAGAGTTTTCCCCAGCTTTTTCTCATTTAAGACAGGCGTATTAAAAAAAAAAAAAAAAAGGTGTATTGAGGTATAATTTCCCTGTGGTAAAAGTCATCCTTCGGAGTGTCCAGTTCCATGAGTTTTGACAAACCCAAAGCAGCCATATCACCACTATGGGACAATCAAGATATAACATATTCCCGAACTTTTATGTATATACTCAGGGGCAGTGTGGTTAGCATCACCTTTACCTGATGCAGTCACCTTAGTTTTCATGGGAACAGCACCTCTCTTTTCAAACTATTTCATCAATGTCTCGCCTGTATCATACAATTACAAGAACAAATGCAGCTCACACACACACGTGTGTGTCAGGAACCTTGTGGCCGGGTCTGCACGTGGCCCTCGGGGCTCAGTGTCTTGCGGGCACCTGCAGTCTGCTTTCTGGTTAATCCAGGTTGCTCTGTAAGGGAAGGGCTGCCAGACACCTGCCCTTGCCCCTGCGCACCGCAGACCTTGGCCTGGGATACTCACCTGTCAGCAGAAAAGCTGGCTTCCACTCCGTACCCTCGGCTTCCCTAAGAAAAACAAAGATACTGGGGCACCTGGGTGGCTCAGCGGTTGAGCATCTGCCTTTGGGTCAGGGCGTGATCCTGGGGTCCTGGGATCGAGTCCCATATCAGGCTCCCTGCATGGAGCCTGCTTCTCCCTCTGCCTGTGTCTCTGCCTCTCTCTCTCTCTCTCTATGTCTATCGTGAATAAATAAATAAAATCTTTAAAACAAAACAAATAAACAAAATCTAGAAAGAAAGAAAAAGAAAGAAAGAAAGAAAGAAAGAAAAATACTGAACATTTTAGAAAGGTTCCCATTCCGAATGGTAAATGAGAGCATTGTGTCTGCACCCCTAAAAGAGTGATCTTGGGATATTTAGGGATGGAGGTGGTGTGGACTCCTCCTGCCTCCCAGGGTAAGTAGGAGCCACGAGCTGGGTCTGCAGAAGGGCCCGTGGCGGGGACAGGAGCCTCTGGGGACACTAAAGCGGAGGCAGGGAAAAGGAGAAAAAATAAGTGGGAAATATCAGAAAGGGAGACAGAACATGGAAGACTCCTAACTCTGGGAAACGAACTAGGGGTGGCGGAAAGGGAGGAGGGCGGGGGATGGGGGTGACTGGGTGGAGGGCACTGAGGGGGGCAGCGCACACCTTCATGCATGAAGATTTTTGCTTATATTGGATTTTCAGAGTGATATTACTAGGTCAAGGAATACGGGATGAGCACTGGGTGTTATTCTGTATGTTGGCAAATTGAACACCAATAAAAAATAAATTTATCAAAAAAAAATAAGAACTAAAAAAAGAAATAAAAAGCATCAATGTTTCTGAAAGTCAAAAAATAAATAAATAAAGCAGAGGCAGGGGGAGGCCGCTCCGGGGACTGGGGGGGGGGGGGTCAGGGGTGCGCAGGGGTGCGCAGGGGCGCGGTCTCACCTGCTCTCCATCCTCCCCAGCTCCTCCGAATGTTCTTCCGGCAGCAGGACGAGATCCGGCGGTTGAAAGAGGAGCTGGCCCAGAAGGACATCCGCATTCGGCAGCTGCAGCTGGAGCTCAAGAACCTGCGCAACAACCCCAAGAACTGCTAGCTGGGGGCGCGGGGCCTCCGTGCCATCTCTCCGCGGTCCCTCCGCGCCCCTCACTTCCCCCTCCCCGGCGCCCCCAGAGACAGAGCCGGGACTGGAGCGGGGACACCTGGGGACCCCACCTGCCGCCTCGGGGACTGGGAGCTGACCTTGACCTCTCGACCTCACGCTAAGAAAGTCCCCAGCTTCTCCTGGAGACCCCCCTCCGCTGAAGGCCCCCCCTTTCCCTGCCACCCCGGAGGAGCCTCGGAGGGACAAAGACCACGGACTCCCCAGCGAGGGCCCTCAGTGGACCAGGGAGCAGAAGGGGAAGCCAGGACCCCAGCGGATGGAGACCTTGAACTCTTGCCCCTGCCAGGGGGCTGCGGGGGCATCCGGGCACTCGGGCCTGCAGGACCGCGCAGTGAGGCCTGACACAGCCTGGGCTGCTCCCCTCCCCGCAGCGCCCCCCTTCCCTGGCAGCTCCGCAAGCCTGACTCACCTGACAAGGGTTGCAAGCAGCCCAGCTCCTGTCTCTTGCCCCCTCTCTCTTGTCTTCAGGGAATTAAAAGGATTGCTCACCAAGGCCATAATGACCCCTTGCCTTCCCATGATTGTCTTCAAAGCTCTTGGAACACCCCTTCCCCCCTCTCCCCATCCCCCGTTTAATTTGTGAGGTAGGCAGGGTAGGGAATAGTGTCCCCATTTTACAAAGGACAGAACCAAGGGTTGCAGTGGGGAAGTGACTTACTAAGTCACCCAGAAGGTTAACAGTTGACCCAGGACCGGGACCCAGCGTGTCCAGACTGCCGGCCAGGGCCCCTCCCACTGCATGGAGATGCCAATCCCAGGGAAGGGGGGGCCTTCCCAGTGCCCAAGTCTCTGTGGGGAATGAGAACTGGAAGCCACTGCTACCATCTGCCCAACACCAGTAGTGCCAACGTGTCACACTGCCCAGTTGAGGCCCTTCCCACTCAGTGCCCCTGTACCCTCCTGGCCCCCACCCTCTGCTCTCACTCCCCGGGGGGACTCCCTCAGATGAGGCCCCTTCCTCCTGGAAGCCGAGGCTGAGGAGGGTGGAGCCCGGCCCTGGGGAAGGCAGAGCCGGGGTCTGATCGCTTTGAGGGATGCTCTGTGCGCGTCTCTCGCCACGTCCGTCTCAGCCACTTTCAGCCTTACACTTATTGTAGAACGACCACAGCCCCTCACTCCGTATAGCACTTTAAAGTTTACATGGTTCTTTGACCCGCAGGATCTCATTTGAGACTCATATCTGCTCCAAGAGGTAGGGAGCACTCTCTCTATTTTGCAGACCAGGAAACCGGAAGTGGCCCAAGGCCACAGGACTCTTTGAGACGCCATATTTCATTTGGTCTTCTACACGTTTTCTTTTTTGTTTCCTTCATTCCCCATGACACACAGAATCTATAAACACTGCTATCAGAAAAGTCACAGTCCGGGGGTGAGATCTGGCCTGGGGGTCAAGAAATGGGTGTCCACTCCTCTCTCATTAGCTAGGATCTACTAGACGCATTATGCCCTACACCTGCTCTTCCCATGTGGCCACCCTGCAGCACATCCATCCACAGAGGCTGGGGCTCCTGAAGCCCCTCCAGGTAACCTGGGCGGGGAAAGCCCCCACCCCTCAGGCTTTTCCTCCAAGAACCCTCCACCCTCTCAGCCAGCTAACGTGGGGCCTCATGGCCCTCCACCCCCTGCAGCTAGACAGTGTCAGCTCTCATCTCCTCCTCACACTTCTTGACCTTTTTTTTCTTCCCCATTGACCGTTGTGGTCTTCTGTGATTATTTATGCTGCCTCCCAAGGATAGAATTGAAATAAAATTGTTTTCAACTTATCAAACCTGGGCATGACCATCTCATTTAACCCCGGTGGCTGTTGCTCTTGGTCACCACGGTATCCTGATGGTCAACTTCCCAGACACAACTCTTGCCTTTCTGGAACAACAAACCGTGTCTGTATCGATAGACATAATTTCACACTCTGTTCATCGACGGCGAGGCTTCTGAACCAGCACCACTGACATGTGGGGCCAGATAATTCTTTGCTGTGAGGACTGTCCTGTCCTCTGCGGATCAGATACCATAGCAACCCCTACCCAGTTGTGATAAAAATGTCTCCAGGTATCACTCAGTGTCCCCTAGTGAGAACCCCTGTTCTTCAGGGGTTCAGTAAGCATCTGCTCTGTATCCAGCCCTGGCGTGGGTCTGGGGGACACCAGTGTCTTACACTGGAATGATGCTTTGCTGTTTCCACATACTTGACTCTTTTGATCTTTAGAGCAGCGCTAGATGCTGTGTGTTAATATTATTTCCATTTTCAAGGAGAGCAGTCAGATCTCGAGCAATGACATGATCAAGGTCACTTAGCTGGTGTAGTGGGGAAGACAAATAAGGATGTGGATCTTCCGAGCCCAGAGCCAGAGGAGGTATATGCTCCCAGTTCCCTGGTCAGGATCAGTGCTGGGTGAGTGTGGTCTGAGAAGAGGCCTGGGGCCCACCATGAGACCAGGGATGTTGGGGAGACACTCACTCTTACCACGCCAGGGTTGTCGTGGAACAGACTTGTCAGGCTACAAAGTGGACAGGTGTGTGGCAAGGTGGACACCACAGGAAATTCAGAATAGCCAGAGGAAAGCAAGGAGAGTCTTAGAAAAGAGGGCTGGAGAAGAAATGGCAAAGGGCTGTAGAGGAGCATTGGGCAGGACGCCGGAGATGGGAGGGGTGGTCTGAGCCCAGTTCTGCCTCTGGCTGTGTGACACTGAGTAATTCGCTGCTCCTCTCTGGACCTCACTTTCTCCTTCTATCAAATGAGGGACTAGGACAGTTTTGGGGTCTCTTCCTGGTCTAACACTGCAGTTTCCATTATGCCAGCAGTTGAGAGAAGGCACATTCAACCTTGATGAAGACATCCTCCTCCCTGGGTTCGGGGGAGCAGGTGAATGGACAGGGAGATCTGTCTCCTGTGTGCCTCTATTCCACTGAATCCCCAAGCCTGAGCCCTTCTGGACAGCTCTTTAATCATTACTTAAATAATAGCAAATAGTCCAAGGTCAGGGTCGAATGTGATATTCCGCATGTTCCCAACTGCATTGTTGAATAACCCATCAGTTCCTCCCTGGGTTGTCTTTAGGTCCTTTAGTTCTCATATACTAGAAAATATCCCATGCCTGGTCTGTGATGCTGATCCCTCTGCCGGTGACGGCCTAGCCCACCACATCGCTTTGGTTGTTGTGACAATGTAGGAAAGCAACCCCCTTCATGCCTCTTTGAACCCCCTTCGACTGCCACATTCCCCACCACATGCCTGCTCCCTTCTTTTCTCCAGGTGAGGGCATCTTAGGCTAAACTCTAGATCCTTCTCTTCTATGGAGAGGTCCCTCCTGGGCATGCCTAGAACTCCTTGTCATGCACCCCAGACACCTACGTGAATTTTCAACAGAGTCCAGCACATACTGAGTACCTGAATCTACTCAGTACTGGGAGCTGGGAACCCAGAAAAGGGGAAGAACCAGGCCTGCCCTTGAGGGGATCAGTCTGGGGTCAATCTATGAGCATCATGTCGCCCAGTAGGACACAGAGCCCCTGGATGCTGGAATGAGCTTCACCTTCTGCTGGGTTCAATGCAGGGCAAGCGGTTGTTTCAGGATTTGTTGTCTCCTGGGTTCTCTTCCAGCCAGATTCCTGAGATTCCGAGATGGGCTTAGGGCATTTTTAGACTGTCTCCTGGTGCTGAGCAAAACATCCTAGGTTGCCAGTGGACCGTGGGGGACGTGGTTGCTTCTTCACTGTGGGAAATGACTTCATACTAAAAACACCCCCACCACAAGCCCCTGCTTCCCAGCCTTACGGTTTGGAAGGGCCACACGCACTAATGAGGGGCTGCCCCAAGCAGGAGCAGACACTTACCTTGACCACGGGAAGCATCACCAGATCCCTTTCCACCCCGGCAGGTGTGTGGAACAGGGAGGGAGAGAGGGCCCTGGCTGGGAATGTTGGCAGAAGCTCCTTGTTCTCTGTGCATGTGTGTTTGTATTTGGAAACAACCCACAGCCTGTCCTCCCTTGGAATTTGAATTCGGTCACAAACACAAATGGGTCAGCCTTACTTGGCACAGGTGAGCATCCACAGGGCCAGGTTGGGGTGGTTCTACGAAGCTCCTGGCTCTGAGCCCCTCCCTTATACCTGGCCATCACACTGCTCGCTATTCCCCATCAGTATGTGGTCCCCTTTGGGGTAAGCATTGCCCTTGCCGGAGCCCTCTTCATATACCCATGCACCCCTAGGGTTGGGATGCTAGTGGGAGTAGGATTAACAGACCTAGTGGGGAGAAGATGGGGCAGTGGGAAAGGGCAGGCCTCTAGAGGGTGGAGGGCGGTGGGGACACAGGACGGAGACCAGGGATTTCAAGGTCAGGGCAATTAAGGCAAGATTCAAAGACCAGAAGAGTTTGCTGGAAGCTTGAATCCAGCCAGCAGGTGGCAGCTGATGGCCTTCCAAGCAAGCCCATTTTTCCGGAGCTGGGTCCTTTCTGCCACCACCCACGCCACCCGAGAATCCATGACCCACCCACAGGCACCAGGACTTCACGGCACAGCGGACCACGGAGGAGCCAGGATCCAAAATGCCCCAAGTACAGAAGAAGGAGGCTCCCAAGGGCAGCCTGGCCTCCCCCCAACCCGGCCCAGCTGCCTCCAGGAAGCAGCCAGAGGAGGGCGCTCACACCCCCTTCCTCCGAGGAGCTGGGAAGAGGCTGCATCTGGATTCCCGGCCCAGCCGGCGACCTGCTCTGTGACCTTGAGCTGCTTTTCCTCCCACCCCCTTCCCTGAGGGACAATGACCGGGAAGGCCTGGAGAGTCCGCCATTCCAGGAGGCCTGGGCCTGGGGAGGTGGCCGAAGGCAGGGCTGGAAGCGAGAGGCTTAGGGAAGGGAAGGCGGGGTGGGAATGCAGGGGCCTGGGCCCCACCTCTGCACCAGGTCACGGCCAGGCCTAGTCCAGCCCAGGCCCTGCGGCCTCCAGGACGTTCCTGATGAGAGCCACGGGGCGGCCTGGGGCACAGGAGGAGGGTCCAGCCAGCCAGGCCAGGAAGCCCTAAGCCCTTGCCTTGGGCTCCACTCGCTGCCCCCGGGAGCCAAGAAGGGAATGGCAGTAGGAATGGTCCGGGCCCTCCTGCTGCTGTGGGAAAGACTCAGAGGGCAGCCCTGAAGCAGGGAGCCAGGTGGGGGCTAGTGGGGGGGGGTTCCTAGGTGGTCACAGGCAGCAGTCAGGGCAGGCCTTTGGTGGTGGGGGGTGGGGTGGCAGGAGGAGAGAGAGAGGGAGATGGGGTAAAAGGGCTAGAGAGGGAGCCATGTAAGAAGACCCCCCAGGAAGGGAACCAGAGCTGGGGTGAGAGATGAGCCACCCTCTGCCAACAGATGGGCCACTCTGCAGAGGTGGGTGCAGCACCTCATAGGGCTCTTTTTTTTTTTAAGATTTTATTTATTTATAAATTCATTCATTCATTCATGAGAGATACAGAGAGGGGGGCAGAGGCACAGACAGAAAGAAGCAGGCTCCATGCAGGGAGCCCAACACAGGACTCGATCCTGGGACTCCAGGATCACGCCCTAGGCGGAAGGCAGGGACCAAACCGCTGAACCACCCTGGTGTCCCCTCCTCGTAGGGCTCTTAAACCAGCACCACCCAGCAGGGGACCCAGGACAGCATGGCTGCACCCTGCTTAGCAAGTGTCCTTTGGATTAATTCAGTTCTTTTTCTAATATCTGCATTTTTCCTCAATAAACACGGTGGGTTTTTTTCTTTTTTAATAAAAGAGGAGGTATTTTTTAGTTTAAAGTTATTTTAAACACATGTAAAAGCTTAGGATTTGCCACCAACTGTTTTCTTTGGAATGAAACCTCAGGCTCGTAATGTTCAAGGGAGCTGGGGCTTTTCCTAGTGTATCACCACTGCCTCTCCGGACCGGCAGAGACTGCTCACAGGAGGAGTTGGATAGGGTGAGCAGACCTAGGTCTGGCCGGGTGTAACCTCTGTTGGACACTTGACGGGTAGGGTCCCTACAGGCTCCCAGCTCCCTGCCCCCAGGATGCGCTGCTCCCATGGATGCCTGCAGAAGCTAGAGTGGCAGTGGATTTTCCCCAGGCCCTGATTCAGCCTTCCCTGTATCCTCTGGATGCTGACTTGGCCTTTCTTGATCCTTCCAGGTCTGGTGCCACCCACTGACCTCCTCCCACTTGACCCCAAGTGCCCCTGATCCCTAATCTTGCCTGTGAAGGAGCAGGCTACACTGGCTCTCCACACAACTCCTTCCCTGTTGGTGGCATAAACCCTATGACCTGGCATTGAGCCCTTTTGTCTTCAAGCCAAAAGTCAAAAGTCTTAGCTTTCGAGACTATTTATTGTTTCATCCATGAATTTTTGAAAATCTGTTTGGAGACCCAAAAGCTGAGAGTATTGACTATTTGTTTATTTATGCATTGTGGCTATCAGAATCCTGGTCTTCGCTGGGGCAATGAATACCTGGGGGGGGCGCGAGCTCCATCAAGTAGAGGCCACTTTAAGAAACAGGCTTGAGCTATGGACGCTTGAGCAAGGCAAAGGGGCCCACAGGGACACCTGAGCTGAAGGCAAACAGGCTCGTTAAACAATCCACTTCAAGGGCCGCCTGGGTGGCTCAGTGGTTGAGCATCTGCCTTTGGCTCAGGCTGTGATTCCAGGGTCTGGGATGGAGTCTGCAACAGGCTCCCCGCAAGGAGTCTGCTTCTCCCTCTGCCTATGTCTCTGCCTCTCTCTCTCTGTGTCTCTCATGAATAAATAAATAAAATCTTTAAAAATAAAATAAACAACCCACCTCAAAATAACCAGAGGCCCTAACTGACTAGTTAGACCAGGCACAGTTTCTAAGATTACCAAAAAAAGGAAAACTCGATACATCTCCATACTCCTCCACTCTGCCCTATAACTATAGCCCCTCACCACCGCCTCATCGCAGTCTCTCCTTTGCTGTCCTGCCCACTGCTCTCTTGCAATGGATTTGATATCTCTTTTGTTCTGCCTTGGGTGAATTTTTTCACTGCCCGTGCTGACAGCCCCTACCTGATAGGGATGCCCCGCATTTGGTGACCCCCCACCATCTGATTGGAGCACCCCACATATCTGGGACTACAAAATCAACAAATCTACTCTCTCCACCCCTACACCACACATGCACATGCAAACACACACACATATATATATAACTGGATCATTAAAACAGCCAGAAAGATTAAGATCATATAGGACTGGGAGAAATGTCATTCATGACATGAAACTGGAGAACAGTGTTCTTTTGCTAATTTTCAATAACATTAAACTAGGTGCCAGCGATATAAAATGGACTGAGATACACAAGCCCCTGGCCTTGGGTTTATTGAGGGATGCAGACGTGTACACAAGTGATCATAATTCAGTGTAATAATCACTATCTCAGGGCGGTATCGAGGAGCAATCAAAACCTAGAAGACAAAAAAACAAAAAACAAAAAACAAAAAACCTAGAAGACAGACTTCATAGTGATAGGTAATCTGAGTCCTATTTTTTATTTATGGAGGTGTGATTTACATATAACATTGTGTAAATTTAAGTTATGCACAGCGTAGCATTAGCTAACACCTCCATCATGTCACAAGGTTGCCATTCTTTTTTGTGGTGAGAACATTTAAGATCTTAGTCTAGGGATCCCTGGGTGGCGCAGTGGTTTGGCGCCTGCCTTTGGCCCAGGGCGCAATCCTGGAGACCCAGGATCGAATCCCACATCAGGCTCCCGGTGCTTGGAGCCTGCTTCTCCCTCTGCCTATGTCTCTGCCTCTCTCTCTCTCTCTCTGTGACTATCATAAATAAATAAAAATTAAAAAAAAAAAAGATCTTAGTCTATTAGCAATTTTGAAGTACGTAATACAGTATATAGTACAATATGCTGCACTACAATATTGTACGCAATTACACTGTATAATACCATGCATTAGATCTCCAGAACTTATTTATCTTCTAATTGCAAGTTTATACCCCTTTGACCAACATCTCCACAGCCCCCTACCCTCCAACCTAACCACCGTTTCTACTCTCCGTTTCTATGAGTTCAGCATTTTTAAATTCCACATAGAAGTGATGTCATATAATTTCTGTCTTTCTCTGGTTTCTCTCACTTAGCATCATGCCCTCATGGTTCATCTACGTTGTCACAAATGGCAGGATTTCCTTCTTTCTAGTAACCTGAGTTATTGAAGTGAAAGCAGTTTCCACTAGAGAGGAAAAAGAGGCATTCCAGGCAGGGAACAGCATGTGCAAAGTCTTCGAAGGGAAACAGCTGGCATCTGGCAGGATAATTACAAAGGGCCTTGAGTTGCTGAAGCCAAGGAGAAGGAAGGTGAGCAGATAGTCTGCAGAGGGCCTTATACTCGGGCTATTTATTTGAAGTGCACTTTTGAGCAACAAAAAGCCTCAGAAGGTTTTTAAGCATCAGAATGATCAGTCAGATAAAAATCTGCATTTAAGAAAAAGCAATGGGGAGGGTGGAAGAGAAAGACTAGAGGCAAGGAGGCTGGTGAGAAGATTCTGGGAGCTCTCCGAGAGTGATGAAGGGGAAGCAACCTGAGAACCAGGAGCAGTCGGGAGGGAGGTGGGCTACAGTGTGTAATAAAATACCACGCTGAGAGTTAAAGTATTATTCTTAGTGGGTCATGACATCAGTTTAGTCGGTAGCAACCAGCATTTTTTAGTAGAATAGAATAGAATATAGTAGACTAGAAAAGAAATAGCGGTATGCAGCACACAGAATAAAGATAAGTATCTGCGCATGGAACTTTGTGCTGCTCTACGTGTGCGTGAGACAGGAGACGGTGGTGTGGCACGCACCCTGAGATGCAAAGCAAAATACGTGTTTTTCTCTGTGGGTCGCAATCAACCACGTTTTCGAGCCACTGATCTAGAACATGCTAATGGTGCAAAGCAGAGAGTAATTGCTAGTGGGATTCCCAGGAGAGAGAGATTCAATCTGTGTGTGGCTGTCAGGGATGGCTCCCCAGAGGGTGTTCAGGAGTGGGGATTGGGCCTCCAAGGAGAATAGGGGAAGGATGGGGGAGGGAAAGGAGCTGCATCAGGGTGAGAGAGGGCCTTGAGGTGGGTCCAGAACAGTCCTACTGGATCCTTCCCTAGCCTTAGCCCCTTCTAACAGCCTCAAGATGGTTATCTTAGGGGGATGACAATTCAGTCTCAACACAGAAAGGCATGTGCTGACAGCTCATCTTTTCCTCCAGCTCTTCTGTAAAATCTATCTGCCAAATAACCCATGTCTCTTTTGACCTCCTCCACAGGAGTATCAAGTTCATTCTCAAAACAGCTCACTTGACTAACAAACAAGGGACATTTTCCATTGTCAGGAAAACTCTCCAGGGAAAGCGAACTGAATGAGCTGGGATTTGGGTTCAAGTTCTGGCTCAGAAATGCATCCATCTGGTCAATGACCGTTTCTAAACTCCATTTTTGCCCATCATAAAATGAGCTCACCAGCACTACCCACCCTTTCTCCCAAACCTGCAAGCACCAGATCAGAATGATGATGGGATCAAACCTAAATTACCACGAGTGCAGACCAATTACTCTTCCTGTTGGCCAGAAGGCCCACCCTCAGGTCAAATCTCCCAAGGAATAAACACGATTTGGCAAACTTGTCATTGTTGTAGCAGATAAGAGAAGCTATTACTTTATCAGCTGGCACCAGAGTTCCTTTTAGGGAAGGAAATGTCTTTGTTTAGGAAAATACCTTGATAGGTCCCTTGGGGGGGAGGGGGGGAGGTGGAAGGTGAGGCCCTAAGGACATGGGTGGGGAGGGAAAAGACAAAGAGACAAAGAACTCTGCCTAAGACGGGAACAAGAATTTGAGGTTGAGGAAGAACAAAGAGAAAAAAAGGAAAACTAAGCAAAATGGTCAAAGACAAAAAGTTAAAACTTGGGGAAGCTGCGTTTTTTTTAAAGATTTATCTATTTTTGGGAGAGAGAGAGCGTGAGTGAGCTTGTGTGCATGAACAGGGGATGGGGAAAAGGAGAGGGAGAGAGAGAGAATCCTCAAGCAGATTCCCAGCTGAGCGTGGAGCCCGATATGGAGCTCGATCCCAGGACCTTGAGATCATAACCTGAGCTAAAGTCAAGTTGGACACTCAACCAACCAAGCCACTCTGTGGACGTTTCTTAAAAAGAGATCTCGGGATCCCTGGGTGGCGCAGTGGTTTGGCGCCTGCCTTTGGCCCAGGGTGAGATCCTGGAGTCCCGGGATCGAATCCCACGTCGGGCTCCCGGTGCATGGAGCCTACTTCTCCCTCTGCCTGTGTCTCTGCCTCTCTCAATCTCTCTGTGTGACTATCATAAATAAATAAAGAAAAAAAAATAATAAATAAATAAATAAATAAATAAATAAATAAATAAATAAATAAAAAGAGATCTCTGGGTGGCACAGTCAGTTAAGCATCTGACACTTAATTCCAGCTCAGATCGTGATTTCAGTGTCATGAAATCAAGCTTCACACACTGGTGTGGAGCCTGCTGAAGATTCAAGATTCTTTTATTATTTTTCTCCCTCTGTCCCTCCCTTTCCCCAATGGCCTCTAAAACAAATAAATAAATAAATAAATAAATAAATAAATAAATAAATAAATAAATAAATGATTTATTTATATATTTTAGAAAGAGAGAGACAGTACAAATGGAAGGGGCAGAGGGAAAGAGAATCTCAAGTAGACTCTGTGCTGAGTTCGGAGCCCAACTCAGGGCTGGATCCCAGAACCCGGAGATCATGACCTGAACTGAAACTAAGAATCATTGCTGAGCAAAAGTACCAGTCTACCTTGTGGGACAAGTCTAAGAGGTTGGCGGAGCAGGCTACGGCCATCATCTGTTTGCAGAGCCGTGGCCTCCCTGAGGGTCAGCTGGGTAAAGAGAGCCCCTCCTGGCACAAGTGCAAGCGGGAGGCCCCTGACCAAGACCCTGGGGGTCCTGGAGCTCAGGAGCAAGCAGTGCCTGGGGAGCTGTGCAAGAAGCTCTTTGTGGCCTTGGGAAGTGAAGGGAGCCCCCTGGAAGGCTGGTGACCATTGTCCCTACCTTGGTCACTCACTTCAGGAGCCTGGCCATAAGATATCTGTGGGTATGGAGCATGAACCAGATGCCATTGGACAATTCTCTGTTCTTGACAGGAGTTAGGAGGTCCTTACCTGGGCCATCAGCCTGGAGCACCGACTAAAGGGTGTATACACCTCCTTTGGTGGGTTTGAAGAGCAAGGCCAAGTTCCCAGTGACCTCAGTATTTTCTTTGAAAATGGGAGCTTTTCAGGTGGCACCCGCTCAACCTGACATTGCTACAGTGCAATAAAGATACCCCCACCTTTAAAAACAAACAAACAAACAAACAAAAAAGAAACTATGAATCAAATGCTTAACGGACTGAGCCATCAGATGCTCAGTGTGATATATATATTTAAAATATTATATTATTATTATTTGTTATTATATATATTTATATTTATATAAGTTTCAGTTATTATATTATTTGTTCGCTTTTTAAGAGAGATCTCTGGCTGCGATTCAACCCTCTCTCCAATGTAATCTTCAAATCGCCAATGGATGTCTATTCACAGAGCTATCTCATGGGAGCAAGGTTAGGGGGTGTGTAAGAGAAGGGGTTGTGTTCAACTTTTGGGGCCATTCTGGGATAGAGATAAAGGTGTGGCCACAATTCAGCAAATAACTTTTTTTTTTATAATTTAGTTTTTTTTTAATTTATTAATTCATACATGAGAGACACACAGAGAGAGAGGCAGAAACACAGGCAGAGGAGAAGCAGGCTTCATGCTGAGAACCCAATGCTTCCAGGACCCTGGGATCACGACCTGAGCCAAAGGCAAATGCTCAACCACTGAGCATTTTGGATGCATTTTGGATGCTCAACCCAGGCATTTTGGGATGACTTTTTTTTTTTTTTAAGATTTTGTTTATTTATCCATGAGAGACACAGATAGAGAGGCAGAGACACAGGCAGAGGGAGAAGCAGGCCCCACGCAGGGAGCCTGACGTGGGACTCGATCCCGGGTCTCCAGGATCATGCCCTGGGCTGAAGGCGGCACTAAACTGCAGAGCCACGCAGGCCGCCGAAGAAAGACACTTAGAGTCAGAGGTGACACTGTGAAATCTAAATCCAAGGAATTATCAGCAATCTTGGAGAAGGCCTGGTTTTTCCCTACCTTGTGAGGTAGACTTCAGAGCAATCACATGGAGAATGGAGGTGTTAGGATAACCCCAGTAGGTAGCTGAAACCATCAACTATCTGATTCTTATCACAAGAACCATTTTTCCAGGCTCCTCTCCGGCTGAAGTCAGTATTATTTGGCTAGTATCGATTGAACTTCAGTCATAATTTAAGATTCAACCACACAAGAGAGTACGGCAGCTTTTATCTTTTTTTCTGAACAATATATGTGCTGGGTAGTATTAATCCAATGCAGGTAAGTGATTCTTTTTTGATAATAATCTACTGCCTCCACATGCTATCTAAGATTCTTCACCACCTTAGCTCACTGAATACCAGGTCTTCCAAATAACCCTATGAAGCCAGAAAGATATGAATTACCAATTTCATGTTAACAACGAGGAAATTGGGGTGCCTGGGTGGCTCAGTGGTTGAGCGTCTGCCATTGGCTCAGGCGTGATCCTGGGGTTCAGGGACTGAGTTCCATCGGGCTCCCTTGCAGGGAGACTGCTTCTCCCTCTGCCTGTGTCTCTGCTTCTCTCTCTACCTTTCATGAATAAATCAAAACTTTTTTAAAAAATGAGGAAATTGAGACCCAAAGAATCAAAAAAATAAAACTGGATTAGGTATGAGAAAAAATTTCAGACCTTGAGGAATGTTGGATTGAAAAAATATAAATGCATGAAAAGTCAAATAACAGCATAAATGAAATAGGAATAAATATAAAAGTAAATGTTGTAGGGGTGATTGGCTGGCTCAGTAGGTAGAGCATGTGACTCTCGATCTCAGGGTTGTGAGTTTGAGCCCCATGTCAAGTGTAGAGATTACTTTAAAAAAAAAAAATCTTTTTTAAAAAAACCAAAACTAAAAAAAGAAAAAGTTGTAAGGAAGAACACAGTTGCTAGAAGAATGGTAGAGGTCACCATGCATCCAAAATCAAAGTAGGGCCAGCTCAACCTTCTCACGACCCCACCCACTCCTTCCACCTTCATGACCTCCCAAGGCCATCATTGTCTCCACCAAGATTACCATAACAGCTTCCTCACTAGTCTCTCTGACTTCAGCCTTACTTTTTCCCCTTTTTTATTTATTTATTTATTTATTTTTTAGAGAGAGAACAAGCAAAGGGGCAGGGAAGGGTAGAGAGAGAGAGGGAGAATATTAAGCAGGCTCCACACTCAGCACAGAGCCCAGTGCAGACTTGATCTCACAACCCTGAGATCATGACCTGAGGCAAAAATCAAGAGTCTGATGACACTTAACCGACTGAGTCATCCAGGCTTATTTTTCTAATCAGGTCTCCAAACAGGATGACTTTTGTAACATACAAATATTACCCCTTCACTCCCCTTCTTGAACCTTTAGTGGCTCCCCATGGCGCTAAGCTCAAGTAGAACTCTTCGGCTTCATCTACAAATCAGTCTCTATCCCTTGCCAGCAGTTGCCTGAAAGCCTCTGCTCCTTACAGACTGCTGTATAACAAAAAAAAAAAAAAAAAAAAAAAAAAAATCTGGTCTTTGTCTCTTTTCCGGGAACAAAGCTCCTAAAACATTTGGGATTTCCTGAGTGAGAGGAGTGTCTTTTGTTATTCATAAGAAGTCCCTTCCTGTTGCACCTGCGTTTATGCTAATGAAGTGATCTAGGGTGGGGCCGCCCTAGATTGCCTCAGGATGGGGCTGGTCAGCAGAGAGACCAGGGATGAGAAGGTCAGGACCTCCAGCCCCACCCACAACCTCCTGGGAGGCTAGAGGTTAAAGTCTATAAAAACCTTGACAATGGGACACTTGGGTGGCTCAGCGGTTGAACATCTGCCTTTGGCTCAGGGCGTGATCCCGTAGTCCCAGGATCGAGTCCCACATCGGGCTCCCTGCATGGAGCCTGCTTCTGCCTCTGCCTGTGTCTCTGCCTCTCTCTGTGTGTCTCTCATGAATAGATAAAAAAAAAAAAAAAAAAAAAAAAAAAACTTGGACAAGAGAGATGTGGTGTTGGATGAACATAGGTATTGGGAGAGTGGTGGACCTCAAGTTCATTTAGACAGAAGTTCCTGTGCTTGGGACATCTTTCTGATGTCTCCCTATGTATCTCCTCATCTGGCTGTTGATTTGTCTCCTTTATAATAAACTATCAAATGTAAGTAAGGAACCTTCCTGAGTTCTGTGTACTGATCTAGCAAATTATTGGACCCAAGGTCGTGGGAACCCCCAATTCACAGCTAGTCAGAAGTGTGGGTGATCTGAGACTTGGTAAGTGGCATCTGAATTGGGGCCTTTAGCTGTGGGGTTAGTGCTAACTCTGAGTAGTTAGTTTCAGAATCAAATTGAACACTCAGTGTTGGAGAATTGGTTGGTGTCAGAAAACATCCCAGAGATAATTGTTTTCTTTTGCTTTCCCAGTGTCCTGAACTATGTTTCCAGGCCCTCTGCCTCCTGGCTTTTGTACAAGTCATCCCTTTTCCTTGCATCACTCCTACCGAGACTCCTGGTCTGGCTAATCTCTTTTCATCCTTCATGCCTTGCTTTGATGCCACCTCCCAGGAGAGGTCCTTCCCGTCACTAGCATGTGTTAGCACCTACACCCTGCTCCTTCATAGCGTCTTTGACTTCCCCTTCCTAACAATGACTTACATGCTTGTCTTCTCCTAGAGCAAAGGTAGCTCTGTAACTCACAGACAGGTGGGCCATGTCTCTCTTGCTCCCCATCATATCCGGCACTGGCCATTCTGCCTCGTGTGTCGTAGGTAGTTGAGTATATTGGGTTAAAATGAATGAACGAATGGATGTTGTAGGAATTTAGAAGAAAACAAAAAAGAAAGCAGTATAGCTTGAGATGTCAGGAAAGAGGTAGGCTAGGTCCTGAATGACAAGTGGATAAGCTTGAGCAGCTGGCCTGATACATCAGGACAAACCATGGCTCCTTCCTCCATCCCAGGGGACAACTGTGGTGTGTAGGACAGGACAGAGCACTGAACTAGGAGACAGTAAAACACATTTTTTTAGGGTGATAAAAAAGCACTGACAAAATATAGGGATTGTTTATTTGGCCCAGAGTGTGTATGCACACACATGCTATATCCAAAAAAGACAAGGTGGTGGAGAAATGCAAAAAATGAAAGGAGAAAGAATGCTATCCTGACAAATAAATAAAGCCACTTGCATCTGTCTCTCTAGGGCAAAGGTTGGCCAAGTTTGCTTGCATCTTTTACCACGCTGGGGTTTTATTTATTTTAAAACAGCTCTATCAAAAAAATAAATAAGTAAATAAATAAAACAGCTCTATCGAGGCATCATCGATATCAAAGAATTACACATATTTAACAGGTACAATTTCATGAGTTTGCACACATGTGTAAACACTCGCACTGCATCACAAACAAGGTAACGGATCTATCCATCGCCTCCCTAAGTTTCCTTACGTCCCTTAGTTTGTTTCTTTGTTTCTGATAAGAACACTTAGCATCCTGACCATTGACCAAATGTCGGTGACAAGGACAAAACCAAATAGGGAAGTTGTTGGTCCCGGGGCCCAGTGAGATGCTAGACCCCAGGAAGTGATGTAATCCGGGAAGTCACATATTTCACAGAAAGGTGCAATCCAGGAAGTGGTGTTTTAGTTTCAGTCGAAAGCGCAGGAGGCCAACATCATTGCTGAGACCTTGCGTAGGGATCTGCCAAAGAAAAGGGCTCAGGGTAAGAGGCAAAACTTGGCAGGAGGTGCAGGGGCTGTGGAGGGAGAAGATGGGGCAGATGTACCACCCCCTGGAGAGGTGGTGAGCTGGGGGGGGGCACTCCATCAGCATGTACATGAATGGGATGACACAGGACCAGCAAGCAGGCTTCTTCCAGGCTCCATACTTACCCACTTTCATCCTAAGGGAAGAACAGACATTTTACGTACTTCTGTGAACAGACACTGTTTTAGTTAAGTAAGGGAAATAAAGAAAAGGAGAGGAAAAAGGAAAAAGAAGCACAAACACCAAGGGGCCAGTAACAAATGTCTACCAGTGAAGATGAACCACGATGGAAAAGATCTCAAAGAAGATGAAAATCTCTGTCCACTTTTGCCGCAAAGCCCTGGGTATGACTTCCAGCTTTGGGATCCCGAGCACGGCCAGAGACTGCAGATTCATCCGGCTTCTGGATGTGTTTAGGACCCATAAACCATAACTCCAGTTCAAGGAACCCCTTCCAGGCACCTGCAAGAGAGGATAGAGTGAGTTTTAGGGCAGTAAAACAGGGTCCCCAAGATACAGGCAACATCACATTTTTAAGATCAACAGGAAAATAAAAATAAAAATAAATTTTAAAAAAAAGATCAACAAGGAAAGGCGAAGGTAAAATCTTTTACTCCTAAAAAAATTTTTTTTCAAATACTCCAGAAAAACTCAGAAGGATGAGAGAGAGAGAGAGAGAGAAGACTCAGGCAAAGGAAAGAAGGCAGGCTGCATGCCCCAAGAAGTATGGAAAGCATGACAGAAAGGAGAAGAAGCTTGCAAAATTAGGATCCCCTGCTGGGCGCTCCATCCAGAGCCAGCAGCTGACTTACAAGGCTGGAGGGTCGGAGGTCCTGAATCATGCCTCCTGCTGAGACATCAGAGCAAACTTCTTTATGAGAAGATGAAACTTTACTTTCTTTCTCAGCTTTCTGGGTACAGAGCTGATTCCTTAAAAAATTCCCTTCCAAAAAAAAAAAAAAAATTCCCTTCCACCCTTCCAAGTGCTCTCTCTCCAAAAATCAAACTGTCATTTTCCCATGGCTCTCCCCCTCCCTGGAAAGCTCGAGAGCCCTCTCTCTTCCCAGCCTCAGAGAGGTGCCCAGGGGCGAGGCAGGGCTCCTGCACTTGCTGAGCTGCTGGACCCGGACTGCCTCCCTCTTGCCCTCCTGACATCCACAGTGACACCCCCGGCCAGCCTGCCCCCAGGCCTACTCCACCACCAAGGCCTGGACCGCACCTTTCAGAAAAGGGATTCCCTTTAAAAAGGATCGCTCATAGACACACCTTGCACATCCTGATGAAAAATAATCTAATTTTCCTTTAATTTGTAAGTGTTTACAGAGAGCTTCAGATCAGCTTGGGAAGATTCCAGAGAGTAAAAACTTAGAAATGGGGGAAAGAGTTCTAAAAGTGCTAAAGAGGGGGGACGCCTGGGGGGCTCAGCTGTTGAGTATCTGCCTTTGGCTCAGGTTGTGACCCCAGGGTCCTGGATTCGAGTCCCGCATCGGGCTCCTTGCAGGGAGCCTGCTTCTCCCTCTGCCTGTGTCTCTGCCCCTCTCTCTCTGTCTCTCATGAATAAATAAACAAAATCTTTTTTTTAAAAAGTGCTAAAAAACGAAGTGAAATGATATTTAACCTATATTTTAATCATTTAAAGAACATTCTTATTTGGTAAGTGACTTTAGTAGGCAATTGTGTTGAAGTACCGCCCAGGTAATACGGTAGTGCCACTCAGGGCTATTTATCCCTGAATCCTGGTTGGTTCTTTTTTATTTTTGCTCACGGGGGCCACGTGTGCTTTAACATCCAGTCACTTTGGGTGTTTCTGATGAAGCCGGTGTAGGGATGAAGTCAAATGCCAGGAATCTGAAAATTAAATGCCTCTCTACACCAGTAACAAGCTTGGTATAGGAACACACACATCCTGAAAAAAGATTCAAATAATTTGGAAGTGTATGAAGCAAAGTCCCCGTTCCCATCTGCTCTCCCACACCCAGGGGTGTTTAGAGTGAATATCCTTAACTATTTAATCATCCTTCCAGGACCTTTTAATATCTATCTGTCTATCCATCTGTCATCTGCTTGGTACATGGCATACTCACATATATCGAAACTTACTCCGGCTGTGCACACTGCCCAGCACCCTTGCTTCTAATTGTTTTTAACAAGACAATATGTTATGGGCGTACACTGAGGTTGTTATATAAAGATTTACCTCATTCATTATCATGGTCACACTGCCTCCCACAGTGTGGGTTTATAACTATATAAACTAACTGCTCTGGGAACTCTGGGCTTCTCAAATATTTTCCCACTACTTCAAAATAGTGTATTTGGGGCATCTGGGTGGCTCAGTGGATGAGCGTCTGCCCTTGGCTCAGGTCGTGATCCCGGGGTCCTGGGATCAAGTCCCGCATGGGGCTCCCTGCAAGAAACCTGCTTCGCCCTCTGCCTGTGTCTCTGCCTCTCTCTGTGTCTCTCACGAATGGATAAATAAAATCTTTAAAAAAAGAAAAAGCGTATTTGTATCAGGCTTAAGAGCACAAGACTTGTACCAGGCTGCTGGGGACTCTGCTGCTAGCATTACCCACCCAGTGTGTCAAGTCCCTGTGTCTGTAACCCTGGGACAGCTGCCCCTACCTCGTAGTGCTACGCCCATCAGACGGGTTCGTATCTGTAAAGCACTTTGCAGGGCATTTGCCACATGCCAAGTGCTTGCTGAGTATCATCTACGCCTTTGTAGCCTGGGCTAGCATTTCTGTAGCCTGGGCTACTATTTCTGGGCTAGCGTTCTGAAGTAGAATTTAAGAGATTTGCCCAAATGCCTTTCGAGAAGTCTGATTAATTTACCCGGTCACCAGTCAGGTACAGGAATGTCACTTCTCCCTCACCTCTGTGCTGAGACTTTTCTAATTCTGTTCTCCGACTCAGATTTCAGGCCCAACCTTCTCAAACATTCCGTTTGTTTGTTTGTTTGTTTGTTTGTTTTTAAAGATTTTATTTATTTATTCATGAGAGACACACACAGAGAGAGGCAGAGACACAGGCAGAGGGAGAAGCAGGCTCCATGCAGGGAGCCTGATGTGGGACTCGATCCCGGGACCCCGGGATCTCGACCTGAGCCAAAGGCAGACGCTCAATCATTGAACCACCCTGGTGCCCCTCAAACATTCCTGATCCATGATTTCTTTAGTATGATTCCGGTTTGAAGTGGCCTGGAAATGTAAACTTGAGCTTAGAACACCTGCCAAAATTTCAAATACCTGTACTCTTTAATCCAGCAGTGCTGATTCTGGGAACTGATGCTACAGATAGACTAACAGACTTGCCAAAGGATGTGTCTACAAGGTTATTCATTGAGGTATTGTCTGTAACAGCAATAGGCAGGAAGCTAATAGGAGACTGGTTAAATAATTGATGGCTCATCCACACAGTGGATTACTATACAGCCTTTTTTTTTTTTCTTTAGAGAGAGAGAAGCTGTTTTGAGCTGTTTTGTATCAATACAGAACAATATCCCAGATGTATTTTTAGGTGAAAATAAGAGTATAATAGATAACACTTGGATCCCACGTTTCGTCAATTCTGAGATGTGCATTTTTTCCCCACTCTGTTACATTTTTGAAATAAGGATGTGTGATAGTCAGAGACATGTCATAATTTAATTGGAATGGTTTCTTTTTCCTAGCCCATGAAATAATGATGTCTTACAGTCTGTGGCATCTTGGATCTGATGAAATACAATAGCGCTTACCAAGCCCAAGGCACCGTTCGTTTCAATCTCACGACATACCTGGGAGGATAAGTACTATTCTTTTCTACATTTTACAGGTAAGGAAATGGGATTTGACCTTGGGCAGTCTCACTCCGGAGCCCATGCCCTTAGAATCCTGACACCGTACCTCTCTGTGATGACAGCACCACGTGCCTCATGTAGAGGACTCCCTGTGTGCCAGGCCCTGCCCTAAATGCTTCCTACCTGTATGTGCTCATCTAATCCTCAATCACCATATGAGACAGATGCTAGTATTGTCTTCATTATACAGAAGAGGAAACTGAGGCACTGAGAGGTTATGAAACTTGCTTGAAGCCACACAGCTAACAGGTGGAAGAACTGGGATTTGGCTACAGAGGTCATGCTCGTAATACTCTTTATGCTGCCCTTGGTATAAAAAGAGAGGGTTATGATATATTCGTATTTGCAAAATGGCATCTTAGAAGGAATAAAAGAAGCAATTACAAGTGTATCATTAGGGTAGTAGGTGGGAGCTGAGTAACTGGGAAGGGGCTGGGAAACAAAACTTCCTATTGTATACCTTTTTATTTGATTTTTGTCTCCTGTCAGTGTATGACCTGTTTGAACCAAGCACAATGACAATTTTAACTTTAAATTAATAAACCAGTGGTGGTCGTAAGTATCAATAAGATTTCTGTATCCATCTGCTCTTTTAATATCTATCTTTTAAGCCTCAGAAGGTTTTTGCTTTATTGTTATTAAAATAGCAATGGAAAAGAGATGAAACCCTCCATCAATCATGATCACATATACCATGATTCCAAGGCTTGTGTCTCATCAACACACTGCATATGTAGCTCTGTCAAGCCATGCCACTACGAGGATGGTAGTGTAAAACCCACGCACAGTTCCACCGCTCTCTCTCTCTCTTTTTTTTTTTAAGATTTTATTTATTTATTTATTCATGAGAGACACAAAGAGACAGGCAGAGACATACGCAGAGGGAGAAGCAGGCTTCCTGCAGGGAGCCCAATGTGGGACTCGATCCCAGGACCCCAGGGTCACGACTTGAGCCAAAGGCAGATGCTCAACCACTGAGCCACCCAGGTGCCTCCCACCCCTCTCTTTAATGGCTGTTGTCCTGGGGTGTGAAGAGTGGAGTAGCGTGAACACCAGTTGTGTTGTGTATTGATTTCTTAAAGTTTTTAATTCTCTGTAATGTTCAATTTATAGAGCCATTGACCCACCTGACATTTTCCCCCATCATAATTCAGAGAATCTGAATCTCTTGAGTATCTAGGTTCCCCCAGAAATCCTACCTTGAAGGATGGGGGCTTGGATTGCCTTGTATTTGTAGTCCACTGCTGTGGCATCAGCTTTAAAGTGAATTTTAAGCCCAGCACCCCATTCTGATGCTACAGAGGCCTGGGTAAAAAACAGCCATCCTTCTAATGTTGATTTTTCCACATGCTATTCCAGCTCGAGGGGAAAATACCTGGGTTCTGTTTCTTTCCACATAAAGGCCTAAATAATCAGCTAATGCAATTCTAGTATTCCTAGATCAGGGTGTACTGTAGTCAGAGGACTCAGGACTCGCTGTAAATTCCCTAAGCCATCAGAAGAGACCTCAGGGAATGCCACATTTTAGAATTCTTGGTGAGGTTATAAAATGAAGAAACACCCAGATGGGGCCACAAAATTATGGCGTATTTGAAATATACATATTTTTAAGTCAGTCCTTTGACTAATTAAAAAACAAAAATGACACAATGTACTGTATTTCTGCTAATTGGAAGATAATTTCAGAATTCATAAAAACACTAACTCATAGCACAAGATCAGCAGTGTGGTCCAGTGATGGGCCACAGGTTTAAAGGCGCTGGATAAACATCTTCTTTTGATATTGTTGGTGTGTTTCTGTGGTTATGTGTATAATCTCATTTGGAAATAAGATTAAAATTCTATTTATTTAAGATGGTCTGTTCCTGTGAGGCCTGGGGGAATTCAGCAAAATTCTCGGGGCAGGGGAGAATTATTCCCAAAAAGAGAAATTAGAAGAGTCCTGACAACGGTTCTGCTCTTTGGCATAAGTTCTGCAAGGGTTGGTATAAACCAGCTTTGAATTGGGGATATTAAAGTTACTACAATTCATTTCTATTTTTTTTTATTAATTTGTTCACCCATAAGAAGGCATATAGGGAGTAAAGTAAGTGAAGTCAGCAATGCCACTTGGTCTTTGCACTTTAAGATTCTTTTTATTATGGATAACTAAGAGTTCACTACATATATATATTTTTTACAAGTATTTAATTAGAATTCTTATCACCCATTCCCCATTTGAAAGAAGCTCTTTAGAAAATATAGCTCTCATGCAATGGCTACATGCAAAAGAATGGAACTGGACCACTGGCTTACACCATATACAAAGATAAATTCAAAATGGATTAAGGACCTAAATGTGAGACCTGAAACCATAAAAATCCTAGAAAAGAACACAGGCAGTAATTTCCCTGACATTGACATTGGCTCCAGAAACTTTTTTCTATGTATGCCTCATGTGGCAAGGGAAACAAAAGCAAAAATGAACTACCAGAACTACATCAAAATAAAAAGCTTCTGCACAGTGGAAGAAGCAGTCAACAAAATGAAAAGACAACCTACTTAATGGGAGAAGATATTTACAAACGACATCTCTGATAAAGGGCTAGTATCCAGATTATATAAAGAACTTACAAACTCAACCCCCCCAAAACAAATAATCCAATGTAAAAAATGGGCAGAAGACATGAACAGACATTTTTCCAAAGAAGAAACACAGATGGCCAACAGACACATGAAAAAACACTCCATGTCCCTGATCATCAGGGAAACACAAATCAAAAACTACAATGAACGATCACCTCACACCTTCAGTCAGAATGACTGAAATCAAAACCACAAGAAACAACAACTGTTGGAGAGGATGTGGAGAAATAAGAACCCTTGTGTACTGTTGGTGGGAGTGCAAGCTGGTGTAGTCACTGTGGAAAATATATGGAGGTTCCTCAGAAAGTTAAAAATGAAACTACAGTCCAGCAATCACACTCCTGGGTATTTAGCCCAAAAAATACAAACAGACTAATTCAAAGGGATACATGCTTATAGCAGCATTGTTTACAATAGCCAAGTTATGGAAGCAGTCTGTGTCCATTGACTAAGGAATGGGTACAGAAGATAGGGTATATGTATATAATGGAATATTATTCAGCCATAAAAAATGAAATATTGCCATTTGCAACAACATGGGTGCAACTAGAGAGAATAATGCTAAGTGAAATAAGCCAGGTGGAAAAAGATAAATGCCATATGATTTCACTCGTATGTGGAATTTAAGAAACAACACAAATGAGCAAAGGGGGAAAAAGAGATAAACCAAGAAACAGACTCTTAACTATAGAAAACAGATGATTACCATCAGTGAGGTGGGTGGGGAGAATGGGTGAAATAGATACCGGGAATTAAGGAGTGCACTTGTTGGATGAGCACTGGGTGTTGTATGGAATTGTTGAATCAGTATACTATATACCTGAAACTTCTATAATATTATATGTTAACTATACTGGAATTAAAATTTAAAAATTAATAAAAAAGGGGCCCCTGGGTGGTTTGGTCAGTTAAGCATCTGACACTTGACTTTGGCTCAGGTCATGATCTTGAGGTCATGAGACTGAGCCCCAACTCTGGCTCTGCCCTCAGCCGGGAGTCTGCTTAAGATTCTCTCCCTTTCCCTCTGCCCCATCCCCTGCTTGCTTGTTCTCTCTCTCTAAAATAAATAAATAAATCCTTAAAAAGTTTTAATAAAAAATAAAATAAAATACAGCTCCCATGCAAGTACCAACCAAAAAAAAAAAAAAAAACCAGGAAGGGCTATATTATTATTATCAGATAAATTGGACTTCAGAACTAAGAATTTAACCAAGGACATTACACAATGATAGTGGGATCTACCAAGAAAGCATAGCAATCCCAAGTGTGTACTCACCAACAATGATGCTGCAAAAGATATGAAGCAAAACCTGATAGAACTAGTGGAGAAATAGACACATTCACCCTAATGTTAAAGATATCAATATGGCTTTTCTCAACAACTGATAGAATGAGACAACAGATCAGTAAGGATAGAGAAAAACACAACAAGCAGTGGGACCTCACTGACATATTTAGAACATTCCACTCACCAGCAGAGCAGACGTTCTTTTCAAGCACTCATGGAACACATATCGAGATACACCAGGATAGGCCACGTACTACGCCATAAAACAAGACTCAACAAATCTAAGAATTAAAGGCATTCAGAGTTAGTTCTTTGAACACAATGTGATCAAATTAGATAGCTAAAAGTTACTGGTGAAATTTTCAAACAATCGGAAACTAAACAACACACTACTATAAAAATCCATGGGTCAATGAAGATCATGCAAGAGAAATTTAAAAAAAATACATTGAACTGAATCCAAATGAAAATGAAACATACCCAAATTTGTGGAATGCAGATAAAGCAGCACCAAGAGGGAAATTTTAGTCATCAATGCATACTTTTGAAAAGAGGGAAAATCCCAGATGAGCTATCTAAACCCTCACTTCAAGGACCTAGAAAAAGAGCAAAATAAACTCAGAGCAAGATGGAAATAATAAAAACAAATAGAGAAATCAATGAAATTGGAAGCATAAAAACAATAGAGAAAATGCAACGAAACAAAGAACCTGATCTTTGAAAAAAAATCAATGAAATTGCCAAAATTAGGAAAACGGAAAAAAGAAAAGAAGAAAAAAAGAGAACGCATGAATTACCAATATCAGGAATGAAAGTGAGGACATTTCTACAGACCCTGCCAAGATTAAAAAGAAACTGAGGTGATACTATGAATGACTCTACACACATAAATTTCACAGCTTAGATGGAAAAAAAATCCTCAAAACCCACAAACTGCTACAATTCACTTACTGTGGAATAGATAAGTTGAGTAGCCCTATAACTACAAGGAAATTGAATTCATACATTAAAGAATTAACACCAGTCCTACACAGTCTTATTTAGAAAATAAGAGAGAAGGGGCACCTGGGTGGCTCAGTTGGTTAAGCGTCTGTCTTCGGATCAGGTCATCATCTCAGGGTCCTGGGATTGAGCCCCAAGTCAGGCTCCCTGCTCTGTGGGGAGCCTGCTTCTCACCCTCTTCCTCTACCTCCACCTCTCTTCCTGCTTGTGCATGCATGTGCTCTCTCTCTCTCTCTCTCTCCTCTCAAATAAAATCTTTCAAAAAAAGAAAATAGGAAAGAATATTTACCAATTTATTTTTTTGAGATTTTATTTATTTTATTTGAGAGAGAGAGCACATGAGTTGGGAGAGGGGCAGGAAGGAGAGGGAGAGACAGAATCATCAAGCAGACTCCTCACTGAGCATGGACACCACCCCCAACATGGAGCTCAATCATGTAATCCTGAGATCATGACCTGAACTGAAATCAGGAGTCAAACACTTAACCACTTAACTGAGTCATCCAGGCAGCCCCTGCCAATTTATTTTATGGAACTAGTATCACTCTGATACCAAAACTGAATTTTTAAAAACTAAATTTAAAAAAATAAATAAAATAAAAAAAATAAAAAATAAATAAAAAACTGAATATTTTATGAAGCTAGTATCAGTCTGAAACCAAAACTGAATTTAAAAAAAGAAAACTAGAACCTGATATCCATCATAAATAACGATGTGAAAATGCTAAACAAAATACTAGCAAATAGAATCTGGCATTATATAAAAATAATTATATAGTATGGCAAAGTGGGTTTATTTCCAGCCTGTGAGTTTGGCTCAACATTTAAAATCAATAATGTAATTAACACACATGAACAGTCTAAAGGGAAAATGATCATATCTATCATTGCAGGAAAAGCATTTGATGGAATTTAGCATTCCTGATAAAGACTCTTAGGAGGGATCCCTGGGTGGCGCAGCAGTTTGGTGCCTGCCTTTGGCCCAGGGTGCGATCCTGGAGACCTGGGATCGAATCCCACGTCGGGCTCCCGGTGCATGGAGCCTGCTTCTCCCTCTGCCTGTGTCTCTGCCTCTCTCTCTCTCTCTCTCTCTGTGACTATCATAAATAAATAAATTAAAAGAAAAAGACTCTTAGGAAAAAGGGAATAGAGAGGAACTTCCTAGATTTGATACAAAAAACCTACAGGTAGCATTATACATATTGGAGAAAGACTAGATGCATTCTCCCAAATTTCAGGAACAAGGCAGGAATGTTCACTGTCATTACTCCAACATAGTGCAGGAAGTTCTTTCTAGTCAGAGCATTAAGTCAAGAAAAGAAATGAAAGGCATAAAGATCAGAAGGAAGAAATGAAACTTCCTATTTGCAAATGATATGATTATCTGCACAGAGAACTTTCTTTCTAGATAGAAAACTCCGAGGAATCTACAAAAAACAAAACAAAACAAAATCTCCCATGACCAATAAGTGAGTTCAGCAAGATTGCAAGATACAAGTCCGGCATAAGAAAAATCAATTGTATTTCTACATCCTGGTAATGAACACGTAGACACTAAAATTAAAAATAAAATACCAGGGACGCCTGGGTGCCTCAGTGGTTGAGTGTCAGCCTTTGGCTCAGGGCATGATCCTGGAGTCCCAGGATCAAGTCTCACATCAGGCTCCCTGTGGGGAACCTGCTTCTCTCTCTACTTGTGTCTCTGCCTCTCACTCTGTTTCTCATGAATAAATAAATACTTTTTTAAAAAGTAATGATAAATAAAATGAAATAAAGTGCCATTTAAAATTGGTTTAAAAACCTGAAATACTTAAGTATAAATCTAACAAAACACATACAAGACTGGTGTGCTAAAAACCACAAAACACTAAGAAAAAAATGAAACAATATCTAAATGGAGAGACAGATGGCATTAACGGATTGAGAGACTCGAAACACAGTAAAGATGCTACTTTTCTCTAAATTGAGGTATAAGACTAATGCAATTTATATCAATACCCCAAAAAGATTTTTTTGTAAATATAGATCAGGTTTTTCTAAAATGTATGTGGAAAAAAAATAAAATAAATAAAATAAAATGTATGTGGAGAGGCAAAAGGGACTAGAATACCTAAAACCATTTTGAATAAGAAGAATAATGTGGGAGGAATCTGTCTACCTAATTTCAAGATTTATTAGTTACAGTAATCATGATTGTGTGGTATTGGTGGAGGGATAAATACATAGAGCGAAAGAATGGAATACCCAGAAATCAATCAAGCAATCCACACATGTGCCCAATTGGTTTTTGACAAATTTGTGAAAACAATTCAATGGAGGAAAGATAGACTTTTGAAAATATGGTGCTGGAACAATTGGACACACAGAACTTTAGACTTAAATGTAAAATGTAAACCTATGAAGCTCTCAGGAAAAAACATGAGAAAAAATCTTCCAGATACAGAGCTAAACAGAGTTCTTAGTCTTGATACCAAAAGCATTATCCGTGGAAGAATGAATTGAACTTCATCAAATTAAAAACTTCTGCTCTGCAAAAGACCATGTTAAGAGGATGAAAAGACAAAATACAGACTGCGAGAAAATATTTGTAAACCACACATGCAACCAAAGACTAGTAACCATTATAAATAAAGAACTCTCAAAATTTAAGAGTAAAAAAGAAAGAAGCAATCCAGTTAGAAAAGATACTTCACCACAGAGGATATAGCAATGGCAAAGAAGCACATGCGAAGATGACTTACATCATTAATTATTAGAGGAAAGCAAATTAAATCCAGCAGGAGATACTGCTTGACAGCTATCAGAATTTCTAAAATAAAAAATAGTGACACAACAAAGGCGTTTGGCTGGCTCAGTTGGTAGATCATGGGACTCTTGACCTCTGGGTCTTGAGTTTGAGGAATTGGGTTATTATATATTCCTGGTGGGCATGTAAAATGGTATGGCCTCTCTGGGAAAGAGTTTGGTACTTTCTCTGAAAACCAACCATGCAACTACCATATAATCCAGTTATGCACTCCGAGGCGTGTATCTCAAGGAAATGAGGACTTATGTCTAATAGAAACCTATATGTGAATGCTTATTGCCACTTTATTCATAATAGCTAGAAACTAGAAACAACCCAGATGACCTAGAATGGGGGGAATGGAGAAACTGTGATCCATCTGTATCATGGAGCACTACTGAGCAATAAGAAGGAGCAAGTTATTGATACAGACAACAACTGAGATGGGTCTCCAGAGAATTAGGTTGAGTGCAAAGAGACAATCCCAAGTGGGTTACATATTGTATTAGTTCATCCATATAACATTCCTCAAATGACAAATTCTAAAAATGCAGAACAGAATCCTGGTTGCCAGGGGTTAAGGAGGGATTGAAGGCAGGAGGGAAGTAGGTGTAGCTATAAAAAAGGTAACACGAGGAGTCTTTGTTGTGATGGAAATGTCCTGGAGATTGTCAATGTCAATGTTAATATCTTGGTGATGATATTATACCATAATTTGCAAGCTGGGTGAAGGGTGGGTGAAGGGGAAGTTGGATGAAGGGTGTGCAGAATTTCTCTGCATTGTTTTCTACAACTACATTTAAATCTATAATTATTCCAAATTAGTAAATTCAATTAAAAAATATTCAATAGGGGATCCCTGGGTGGCTCAGCGGTTTAGCGCCTGCCTTCGGCCCAGGGCGTGATCCTGGAGTCCCGGGATCGAGTCCTGCATCGGGCTCCCTGCATGGAGCCTGCTTCTCCCTCTGCCTGTGTCTCTGCCTCTCTCTCTCTGTGTGTCTCTCATGAATGAATAAATAAAATATTTTTTAAAAAATATTCAATAATCTGGGGAAAATATCTAGCAAACACATGGGATTAATAAATTCATTTTACAAAAAGCTTTAATATCAATATTTTTAAAGCTTTAATAAAACAATACAAATATAGTAAAAATCCCCCCAGAAAAATAAGGAAAGGATGCAGACATTAATTCAGAGAAGCAATACAAATCACTAATAAAAATTTGGGGAAAGAAATGTTTAATAGTAGGGACACCTGGGTGGCTCAATGGTTGAACATCTGCCTTCGGTTCAGGTCTTGATCCTGGGGTCCTGGGATCAAATACCACATCCAATTCACCACAGAGAGCCTGCTTCTTTCTCCCTCTGCCTATGTCTCTGCCTCTCTCTCTGTCTCTCATGAATAAATAAATAAAATCTTTTTAAAAATGCTTAATAGTATTCAAAAGAATACAAATTAAAATTATAATAAGATACAATCTCCCTCCTATGAAATTGGCAAAAGAAAAACTAAATTTAAAAATATTCAAAGTTGACTAAGTTGCAGGGGGAAAAAGGCATTCTTACATACTACTTGCTGTATGTAAATTAGTAACCCTTCTGGAAAGCAATTTTCTAGTATTAAATGTACAAAAATGTTCCTAACTTTTGACCTAGTAACCCAGCTGCAAGGAATCCATAGTACGGAAAAATCAAAATGTGGTCAAAGATGTATGTACCATAGCTTTGTTTGCAATAGAAAAACTTGGAGACAAGCCAACACTTAACAATAGGGAATGATTAACAATTTATATATAGTACATACATACAATGAAATGCACTACTATCTAAAAATCACATTTGCAAGAATATTTAATGACAGGGAAATGTTCGAGATATGTTTGTTAAGAAAATACACCAATAGGTTGTGTATTAGATCCATAGAAAATTGTTTTCTATGGGTATGTATGTATAAAACACAATTTTCTATGGGTCATGGGATTACAGATTTTAAACTTTCTGTTTCAAAAAAGGAAGAAATTTTTGTTTCTATTCTGCATATTCCAAACTTTTTATGAAAAGCTTTTTTTTTATTTTATTTTTTACTCTGGTAATACAGAATTATGTTAAAGTAGTTTAATAAGCTGAATACAAAATACAAAGTTAATTTTTCAGGTGATTTAAGAAATTATCCATAATCTTTGTTTCTTTTGTTTTGTTTTTAGAGATTTTATTTATTTATTTGAGAGAGAGAGACAGAGTTAACAGACATAGTGAGAGAGAGCATGAGCAGGGAGGAGAGGGAGAAGCAGGGTCCCGGCTGAGCAGGGAGCCAGAGGCCAGGATTGTGACCTGAGCCAAGGGCAGGTGCTCTACGGACTGAGCCACCCCGATGCCCCCTCCATCTTATTTTTTATGCATTTAAAAGTAAGTTCCAGAAATCAGTGCCCTTTACTTCAGATTACTTCAGCATGCATGTCATTAGCTAAAGTTCCGTATTTACTTATGGTTCTTAATTTTTTCAGTTAAAATTTGCACATAGTGAAATGCACCAGTCTTGTGTTTGATGATCTCTGACAAATGTACACCCTCTGAAACCCAGGCTCTAATCAAGATATAGAATAATTCAGGATGCCTGGGTGGCTCAGCCGTTTAGCGCCTGCCTTTGGCTCAGGTCATGATCCCGGGGTCCTGGGATCGAGTCTCACATTAGGCTCCCTGGATGGAGCCTGCTTCTCCCTCTGCCTGTGTCTCTGCCTCTGTCTCTGTGTCTCTCATGAATAAATAAATAAAATCTTAAAAAAAAAAATAACCCAAAAAAACAATCCCATTACCCCAGCTAGTTCCTGATGCTCCTTTTGAATCAATCCCCAGTTCCAGGGCCCAGAGGCAAAACAGTGTTTGCTTTCTGTCACTATAGATCAATTTTGCTTGTTATTAAATTTTATGTAAGTGGAATCATACAGTCCGCACTCTTTGGTGTCTGGCTTGGTTTGGGTTAGCATAATAGTTCTGATAATCTCCTGAGTTGTGTTGATCAGTCTATTTATTGGTGGGAAGTACTCCATTATATGGGCATACTACAATTTGTTTCTTTACTCACCTGCTGCTGGACATTTGAGTTGTTTCCAGTTTTGGGCGATTACAGACAAAGATGCTATAAACATCCTTGTACAAGTCTTCTCGTGAACATGTTTCATGTCTGCTGGGTAAATATCTAGGCATGGAATTGCTGGATTAGACGGTAAGTATACAATTATCAAATTAAAAGAAGTTGCAGAACTTTTCCCCAAGGGGCTGTGCCATTTTATACACCCACCAAACACATAGGAGTAGAAGTGTCTGGTTCCTCCACGTCCTCACCAACTTTTATTGTTGTTAGTCTTTTTAATTTTAGTTATCGTAGGGGGTGTGAGTGATAACTCATTTCCCTGATAGCTAATGATGTTGGGTACTTTTTCATGTGCTTATTGGCTATTTGTATCTTCCTTTGAGAAACAGTCTGTTCAGATTTCTTCATTTGACTCATTTTTTTTAATTGGGTTTTTTTGTTCTTATTGAATTATAGACCACATTATCTTTTTCATATGGCAATAAACTTTACATATTTTTCTTATTTGTATGCATGCTAATTTGTTTTCTCATCTTTGCAAAAAATTTTGTAAAACAATTATATAACATTTCTCCTTTTTTCCTCCTGGACAGCTGGAAGCTTGGTCCATTTGTCATAAGCCTTTTTTCCATGCTGATACAGTTTTAAGAATTATCAGCGTGGGTGGCTACTGACCAAATCTGGAAAAATTTAATTTGTCACCATAAAATCTCAAGGGACACCGCACATTCAGATTGCACTTCAGTCTGCCATCTTGAAATTAGGGAGAAGATAAGCCTCCCTGAACTTTGTGGTCCCACCCAATACCTTCCACTATGGCTGCCATGGTGGTCAATACTTGCTTTTTCAGTATTTCCTGTGGTGTGGTCCATTTCACGAAATATTGATCTGTGGGGGAAAATTTGAATCCCCAGGATCAACAGGACCATCAGTTTTTCCTACGTAAGACCTCTTGCTCTGAGGGCCTTGTTTCTGCTCTCCTTTGCCCTCTGAGGAATTGACTGGCACAGCCTGGAGGCAGTCGGGAGTTAAAGGACTGCCAGGAACCTAAATTATGGAGATCAAGGAGATGTCCAGGAGCCAATCAAGGCAGCAGAGAACTCACAGAATCTGGAAAAGAGTTCAAGGAAGTGGGCAAAGACAGGGACTGTGACAGAGGCCCACAAAAGATCTGGGGTGCACGAAGCGTGAGCAACAAAACTCAGAAACACTAATTCTTCCACAACCCTTGAAACTTCAAGAGCTTAGCTTGCCTACAGCCCCTCCTGAGAGAGGGGGCCCTGGAAGCTCTTTCTGCCCAGTTGATAGGGTTTGTGAGTTGGAGTTGGAGCCCTCCGGCCAGAAGACTGAAGCAGGGCTTGGTGTCCAAGCCAGAACCTGCCTAATAGTGGGGGGTCCTGACAGCTGGTGACTAGTCAGCTCCCCAGCTTCTGCCTAGGGAAGGAAAGGCAAGATGTGCAGAGAGCAGCAGAGTCCACTGAATGACTGAGGCCCTGCAGCCGCCATTATAGCTGAGTGACAAAGAAGTCTTTGCTGGAATTCTCCAGAATATTCATTATGTAGTCCGTGAGGGGCTAGGACATGGAGGGGGTGGGCTGGGGTGGCATCTCCATGGTCCCTCCCTGCCACTGGAATCCCAGTGATGAAGTCTGGAATGCTGGCCCAAGGCATGTATGATCTGGCTTAGATATTTGGCCAGTAGATGCCCTATCACGAAGTCTTGCTGGAACAGTTCTGGAGGGGGAGTGGGCTCAAGCCAATGGGCAGAGACTAGCACCTGTACCTGGCTGGAACAGGAGGCGGGGAGTGTGGGGTTGCAGGGGGCTGGCCCCCTGTGGGGAGAGGCTGGCAAGCTCCAAAGAGTCTGAGACAGCAAGCAGAAGGCACGAGCTTCCTCAGTGGACACCTGCAAGTACCAGAATGGAAAAGACCTGGTCCTTTTGCCTGCCTTAGCCGCACCTGCCTCCGACGTCGAAGATGCACAGAAGTTGTATTAGGAGGAACCAGGGCTCGTCTTCCCCCCTTTCACCTCCTCACACCTTCTGCAACCGTGTGCAGTCCATCGGTGAACAGTGGACGGGCCTCCTCCCTTGTCCGAACTTGAGCCTGCTCTGAACCTGATGACTCCACTTCCCCTGCAGCCTCCGCATGAGGAGGCACAAGGGAGGCAGGCCCCCTTCTTCATGGGTCCCTAAGCCTGGAACCCGAGACTTTTTCTCCTTCCCCATCGTGGCTTCTGTGTCTCCTTCCTACTCTTTTAAAAAGTTATGACCACCTCTTTGTTGCTTTTGTGCCTTCTCGTTAGGGAGGTGGGTTAGCATCCCTTTTCCTCTTGTAATTCCTGTTATCATTCTCAGCAATGACCTCGCAGATGAACCATCCAATGTCTTGGCCTCTCGGTTCTGCCAACGGCTCACCTCCAGTGCAGATCCACTCTTCCATCCCACTCGGACACCCACCCCACGGCCCTGTCCTTGACCTTCCCTCTGAGGGCTGCCTCCTCCCCCCTTGCAGCTCACCTGCCTCGATGGTCCCCTCCCAACAGCCCTTCCACCCTGGCAGTTCTCCAGTCTACAGACCTTCTCCCACTTCCTCACTATCAATCAGGACTGGCTTCCCCCCTTAGCCAACCTGGAACTCCTTTCCGGGCTGCCCTGACAATCTCCCAGACATCTGGTCTTCCCTGTCCCCTGCCTTACTCGGTGTAATCATCCTGCTATTTAAACCCAACTGTCTGCCACCCCACTGCGGACACTCAAGCCACTGGGCCATGCTGACTAGTCTCCCTTTACAGTCATGTGGTTCTGGGGCACCCAGATGGCTCAGTGGTTGAGCGTCTGCCTTTGGCTCAGGTCATGATCCTGGGGTCCTGGGATGGAGTCCTACATGGGGCTCCCCACAGGGAGCCTGCTTCTCCCTCTGCCTGTCTCTGCTTCTCTCTGTGTCTCTTATGAATAAATAAATAAAATCTTTAAAAAAAATAAAGTCGTGGTCCCCAATTGCAGGTAAGTGGGCATGGGCTCCTCCCAGGCTTCCCCAGGGGTGGCTGTTTCCCCACCCTCTCAAACAACTCTCTCCTGCCTTCTCATCTCTCTTCAAACCCTCACTCCCATTTTGCCCCCCTCTACCCCCCAAACTCCACGGACCACTTTGCTTCCTATTTCCTCCAAAAGCAGACAGGAAGCCCGCCACTTTCGCTCCACCAAATCTACCCACCTGCCAGCATCTGAGGCCTTTCTCTCCCTTCTCACCTGCTACAGAGGAGGAAGTGGCTTTTCCTCTTACCGAGAGCTAAACAGGATCCCTTGCCTCTGACTTCCTCCAGGATGATATGCATTTCATGCACATCATCAACACCTCCTTCTCTCCTGGATCATTCCTGTCAACACACAAACATGCTCTGCACGTCCCGACGCCTCTGGGATGTAGATCCTGCAAAGAGGTGGCCTGTCCCAGGTCCCAGGGCTTCTTGGCTCTCGCCCAGGATGGTGTCCCTGGAGATGTTGCCTCTTCCTATGTTTGCGAGGACTGGAAGGAGCTGCTGTTGCTCCTTCAGAACATCCAGTGTCCCTCACCCCAGAGGTAGAGATCAAGCCTCCTTGCTCCTGAGGTCCAGATTGTTTTTGTTATAGGTATCTGTTCCCAGGGACTCTGGAGAGACTGGTTCTGTCACACACAGGCTTAGAAGTCTGGAGAACCGCAGAGCAGAGTGGGAGGACCGTGCTGGCCCTGAGAGCTAGATTCCTGAGAAAAGGTGTGAGATTAGTCAAACCAAGATTTGGAACAGACGAATCTCACTGCAGCTACGCAGGGCTGAGCACGGAGGAAGCCTCTCCAGCCTCCAGGCCAGGAAGCCATGGGTTCTCATACCGGCTGGGGCCTTCCTGGCTGTGTGATCCTGAGCAAGTTCCAGAATGTCTCTGAACCTTGGTCTCTTCATCTGGAAAGCGGGAAGGACACCTCAAAGACAGTCTTGCTGTGAGGTTGAAGTGACATCACACATGGCAAGCTCTGGGCACACGGCGAGCCCTCCATACAGATGGGTTTTCTCTCAGCTTCCTGACTGGCTCAGCTGGGTTACCCAGGCAATTGTGGGTGTGCATAGACCAGGCTATCTGTCTACACAGCGAGACCTCAGAGACTCATTCTGCTAATTCCTCATCAGAGTGCACCTGTCTCCCCAGGAAGGCTGTTTTTCCCACCTTGCCCCTCGCTGTGGGCACCCAGGCTGGTCACCAAGCCTCCCTTTCAGCAGAGGCCTGACTGGGGGCCTCAGGGCAAGAGGGAAAGACAATCACAGCAAACCCTCAACTGAGGCTGTCAGACGTCACTTAATCCGCACTGCTCTTCTCAGAGCTCGGAAGGGCCATGCATCCGTGATCACCCAGCCCGTTAGTCTCGGAGCCGAGCTAGGATGGGGGGTCCAGGCACCCCGACTCCTGAGCCCGGGCCAGGACGTGCATGTCACCACTCAGAGGGCAGTCAGCAAGACTGAGGATACCCCCGGAGCGCAAATCCATTTCTTTTTTACAACTAGGATCTTTCATAAACTGAACCCTGACTGTGACAGTTGATGCAAAGAGTGAATTTTATTGTATGTAAATTTTTTGAGGGGGAAGAAGAACCTTCCTTGTAGATTATCTTAGTTACCAAGCGGCTTTTATTTATTTTTTTATAAAGATTTTATTCATTTATTTAAGAGAGCGAGAGAGTGTGCACACATGAGCAGGAGGGAGGGGCAGAGGGAGAATCAGGCTCCCCGCTGAGCAGGGAGCCCGCCGCAGGACTCGATTCCAGGACCCTGGGATCACAACCTGAGCTAAAGGCAGACGCTTAACCAACTGAACCACCCAGGTGTCCTACCAAGTGGCTTTTAGGACTTTGTTTTCTGCTTGTTACAGAAAGCATTTGGGTTGTTTGGGCCTCTTTTTATAAAAGTGGCATCTCACTCTTTTTTTTTTTAAGTTTATTTTTTTAGTGATCTCTACATCCACCGTGGGGCTCGAACTCACGACCCCAGACATCAAGAGTTGTGTGCTCTTCCAACTGAACCAGCCAGGTGCCCCTCTCCTTCTCTTTTTAATAGCAGTTTGCCTTCCCTTTTGCAATATTCTTTCCCATCTTTCCCGTCGCCTTACAACCTATGAGCTACACAGTAGTTAGTATCACCCTCTTTCTGTAACAAGCGTGAAAGTGGCGGAGACTGGGGTTCAAATCCCAGTTCTATCGTGCGCCTGTGGTAGCTTGGGCAGGTTAGTTAATCTGGTTCTCAAGCCTCACTTTCTCAACTTCAACTGGGGATGGCCACACCGTCCTCGCCAGGCCCTTGTGGGCACTGACTTTGACGCAGCACTTCCCAAACGTCGCCAGTGATGAGAATCCTCTGGGTACTTGTTAACACACACATTCCCAGGCCTCCATCCAGAGTGACTGAACCAAAATTCCCAGGGGGTGAGGCCTGGTCGTCAGAAAAGCCCCAGGGATTCTTATCAGGGGCATTTGGGAAAGCACCAGGTTGATTTCTAGAAGGCATTTATTGTTGCATCTGGCACCAAGCAGCTAATATTTATCTAGCACTTCTATGTGTTCAGTCTTTGAAATGGGAATAAGAAGGACTCTCCCAGATGAGAAACAAGCAAAAGGACATACAATGTCCAGCGGACAACAAGTTTTAAATATATGTTGGTGTCTTCTCTCCATCCTAGTGGTCAGGATGTTTCCAGGCTGAGATGGAATGATCCAGAGGCTCTCTCCAGGGGATGTGTGTGCCTCCACGACTCCAGGCCTCCAACCTCCCAGCCCTAACCCCACAACAGGAAGTTTCTCATTTTCCAAATTCCAGGGACCAAGCTTCATTTAAACAGTTTGGCTTCCAGGCTCTTGCTTGTACCAGTCCCTATGGTCAGTTTGGAATACACCGATTGACCAGGACTGAGTCATCCCAGGAACCAGAGATGAACCTCAGGAATGGGAAGGAGTGGTCCTGTATCCACCTGAGTTCCTCTGATGGTCCCTGTAGTGTCGCTGCCAGACTGACTCCATGGATGTCCCCTGCATCAGTTTCCTGTCACCGTCAGTCAGCAGACTACCGCATGTCCCATCAGGTTGGAATCTTTCTCACCTCTCCCCTGCTGGCATACCCACGGCCTGCCTTGATTCAGCCCAACCCACTCTCCCCCATCCCACCATCTCCAGCCCTCTCCTTGGATCCTGCTCACTCACCCTGGGGCCCAGCCTGCCACAGGGGCCTGTCCAAGGGCTGGTCCAGGGACTCGGCCACCATTGTGCAAAGCTGCTTATTAGGGACCCACTGTGGGAATCCTTCCAGCCGTGAACAATGAGTTTCTGAACAAGGATAAAAACAGCCTTTGCAAGTCAGCAAATGAGAAAAACGAAATTGCTCATCTCCCCCCCCGCCCCATCTGCCTGCCTCTTTTAACACATTGGATAAGAACAAGGTCTCTACCGGCAGGACGTAGGGTTGAGGCTTACCTGCCACTTACGAGCCAGGCTAGTTGTCTTCTCTTTGAACTTCGATTCTATGAATTCTGTGCCAGGATTAAGGGAGGCAATGGATATAAAGCACATGACACAGAGTGGCTCATGATCTAGATGCATCATCATCATCATCGTTACTCTTCCCAGGGACTGGTCCTTTATCAGGAAATGCACACCGATTCCAGGCATCATCGATGTCAGACACAACGGGGGAGCCAAACCCCCGTGGATATTTAAGACATAGGATCCACTCCACAGCCACATAGAACACATGGATGTGCCATGGCACTTGCTACATCCTGTCCACCGAAGCCTTGGCTGTGTTGTTCCAGGAGATGCTCCCCTACTTCCCACATAGCCAGCCTCCCTGCAACCCCGTGAAGCGGCAGATATGGTGCAGAAGCCCAGGAACAGTCTGTGGTCCAGGCTGGGCCCTGCCACTGCCTTGCAGTGCTACTTTGGGCACATCACTCACCACCTCCCCACCCCAGGTTTTGGCTTCTTCTTTGGTGTAATGGGACAGTGGATGACTGGGTGATTTCTAAGGGCCGTTCCCCTCTCAAGGGTCCATGCTACGCTATTTGCTAGCACTCAGCCTGGAAAGCTCTGCCCCCAGGACCGATTGGCAAGGGGGAGGAACTACTTTAACACAGCTGGCCTGTATAGGCGGTCCCAGCTCAGGGTGGGGAGGCTGCTGGCAGTCTGGTGTACAAAGAAAGCTGGTTCTGGAAACCCCGCCCCCCTGCCCACCCCTCAGCTTATTACCGGTTTTGCTCTTTTCTGGCTGCATGACCTTGGGCCAACCCCTCTGAGCCACCCATAGAACAAAGATAACAGCATTTACCTAGGGTGGCTGTGAGGATTCAGTAAGATGAATGAGGTGGCTCAGTAAATAAAACCCAGTACCTGGCACATAGCAAGTTCGGTAGATAGGCTTTTACTGCCTCTCCACCGCCTTGGGCTGAGCTTCCTTCTTCCTTGCCATTCATAACGGAGTTCAGTGACATGGAAATAGCCCCAACAGACCTGGATTTTATCCTCTCTCCATCTCTTCTTACCTCCCGTCACTTTGACTGGTTTCCCTCATCTGTAAAATGGGCACAGTAAGACCTTTCTTTGAAAGCTTGGTATGATTGGTACAGATTGCCTACTCTTCCCTTAATCCCATCAGCACTAACCCATTCATCGCTAACCATTTTACCTGACATTTTAGAGCATTTGTGTCCCGATCTACGTGAGTCAACTAAGCCCTAAAGACTCCATGGAGGGAGTCAGAGCCCGAAAATCTTGGGCGAGGTCTGAGTGCCTCGTTTCACCCCATTCCCACAATCTTTCACTGGTTCTGAGAGGCCATCTCCCCATCCTATACCTGGAGCCAGAGGATGTCTGTGCCAAAGAAAGGGACCATGGTGCCAGGGCACCACTGAGGGGATAGGTTGTGTCAGTCTCTTCCCAAGAGGCACATCATTCTGTTGGAATTGTACAGAACTAGGCCTTGCTGTGGGGTTCGAGGCTATAGGGCTGAGAATGAACATATGCGTCTATGCATTAATTACACAGCACATTGGTATAACCCTTGTGGAAAACATAGAACCTTCCTTGCATATTAGCCTTAGACATGTCAACTTTTGGTTCAATCACCCCACTTTTAAGCATTTGTACTAAGAAACCCACAAAAAGTATCACAACAGAACATCTGCTGTAGCTAGAAGAGGGAAACAGTCCAAACGTCTGTCTAACTGACCGTGCGGTTAGAGCTTGGCGAGTCAGGAGAGCTGATGGGCTACCACACAGCCATTGACGATACATGCTTTTGAACTCTTCAGAGGCATGACGATACATGCTTTTGAACTCTTACCATCATGACGATGAGTAAAAAAGCAACAGATTTGTTTTATGCGTTCCTGAGGTCTTCGAGCACGCGTTCTTCCTTGAGAGTCTGAACAAGGAAACTGTGAAAGAGAATTCAAAATAAGGCCCCAAAGTCGGCCTAACAAAATTTTTGGTGACAGTTCTGGCATTAGAATAACTCTGTATCTTTCCATCTTTTGGGTTTTTATGCTGACGATGAAGCTTTTGATGAAGACAGCTCACCACCGAGCCTTGCTTTGAGACCCAAAGCATCCAAACTCGGTGTCAGGTTACCTACCCTGAAAAGAAGCTATTTTATCAGATAACAATGCTAAGCAAGGGCCCCCCCCCCTTGCTTCCCCGCCCCCATCAGCTAGCAGCTTATCTGGAATGCATCTTAGAAAGATCTTAGAAAGATCAATGGCCTGCTGGACTCAAAGAAGCCACCCCCAAAAAAATTGTATAAAAAGATTTATTGAAATTTATCAATGACAAACAGACATAAAACTCAAAGTTTGGCTCTTCTGAGGGGGAGGAGAAAAACTGGTGCAGATGTTCTTTTATACAGATGAAACACGGGCTAGGAAATAACACGTCACTTCTAAAGCAATCCAGAAGAGGGACATGGGAGCAAACCTGTACATTCACTAGGAATTTGCAGTCATTTCAGATTTCCACTAGGTAAGAAAATACAATTTTGCGTTAGTTTTTCCGTGCTCGGGTGTATGAAAAAAAAAAAAAAAAAAAAAAAACAACCCAGCCGACATGCAGCAGCGTCTCCTGTGCTCAGGTTGTAAAAATGGTCTGAGCACAGAAGTACGTGTGGAAGGATTCTCTTGTCATTTCGTAAAACAAAGCGTTCTAATATTTTACAGAACAAGATAGGACAGTTTGTTGTTGTGGTTGTTGTTTTTGATCTTTTAAAGAGGTTGAAGTTTGAGGGTTTGCTTCTTCTCTTTTAATTATCATTACCAAATCCATTTTACTCATTAACTCCTAAGCCTGCTGTTCTCAGCCCTCTGGCTCCAGCTCTAAGAGTGACATCAGAGTCTTCTCCGTAGAGCAAAGCCCACCACCATCTGTGAAGGAGGAAAGAAATGAGAGACGGGGAATGTCCCCCAACCAGTGCCAAAATACGCCTTGAGGTTGCTATTTACAAACCAGGGCGTTGGATGCCTCGAGCAGGCCCAAGAAATGCAGAAATCAAGGGAACCGGGGCCAGGTAAGATGTGGCTGGTGCTCAGCCCCTCCCAGGCTCTTGAGAAACCAAAGGGAGGCCAGCCGTGACCTTCCAACCAACTGCAGAGACTCAGGGAAATACCAGGAGATTGTAAGAGCCCTCTAAACCGTCCTCTTTGAGAGTAAGGAACAAATGCTCACTTGGTGTGTACTCAGCTATCGCATTTACAGGGACAAAACCAGACACAAAGAAAAAGTAGGGGGAAAAAATAAAGAGTGGCAGTAAAAATAGTATTTTATTCCACCCCCTCCCGCCCTCCCTCCCCCCACAACCCCCAGTACACTTTTCCCCTCTCGTTCCCACAGCAACGTTACAATCAGAAAAAATAAGTTTCGGGGGGCGGGATTTCAGGGGGGGTAATGGGTAAAAACAGTCAAATCACAATAGGAATTTTTCAAAATAGGGTTATTCCACTTAGTCATCGTCTTCTCCCTCATCTTCAGGTTCTCGTTTTCGCTTCTGACCCCTTTCTTCTTCTGGAAGAGTAAGGAAAAGGTGTTTAGGCTAAGGCGCTGATCCTGCCTCTAACTCACCCCACCTGCCCGGAACCCATGGGACCACGCGTCTGGGAAGCTTTGCCAACCCTGGGAAATCTGTGAAGCCAGGGAGGCACAGGGGGTGGACCTTGCACAGGTGCAGTCTGCCCCCAGTCGGGTCCCTGGGGCCTGGCCATCTACCGCCAACTGAGGGCACCAGGCTGCTACCAGCGGAGAGTAAAAATGCCGCCATACCACCAACATCTTCTTCATCTTCCTCATCGTCTACTTCCCCGTCGTTATAACCCTCTTCATCCTCCTAGGAGAGAAGATGGACACCAGACATTAGGAGTGCCCCTCCCCGGCCCAGGGCATGCTGACAAAGCCCCTTCCCCAGACAGTTGGATCAAAAAGATGGGGGCCGCCCTACTTCCCAGAGCCCCGACAAGAACCTGCCACCTCGGGATGCCAAGCAGAGGTTCTTTTGCATCAAGGATCCCTTTAAGAATCTGAGAAAGCCTCAAACCCCTTCTCCAGGAAATACCCACATCACACATAGGATCTGCAGGCTGTGTCTGGGGGCTGGCAGGTTCTAAACCAGGTTCAGATTTTTCGACCCAAAGTCCCTGTAACTCAGGCAAGCTTTCCCATCTGTGTGCTCTCTGGAGAAAACACTCCCCAAGCTGACTGTCATGCAAAGCCAGCCAGCCCTTTTCCTTTGTCTTCCAAATGGTTTTGGCTTTAAGGGAGGACCCTGGTTTTAGCACATCCAGATTCTGTGGGCAAGTCCAACCTCACTCCACCCAGTCCGTCTACACTTCGCACACTTGGATCACTTGGAGGGGAAGATGAAGACTTCCCCTAAAGACATCATTCCCAGGCTTGAGATCCCAGCAAGGTGCAAGAATTCACTCTCAACCCAGGATTCCTGCTTCATGCTGTTTCTGAAGTCCTGTGCTAGCTAAATCTCTGCATGTTAACACCGTTCCTAAAGCGTCAGGCAACCAACCCATTGTTTAAAAAGAACTTGGTGATTGACTCCTTTTTGTCAAGGGAAATATCCTTTTATAATGTTACCAAATAGTTTTTTCAGTCTGTTTGCTAAGACTTCTTTTTTTTTTTTTTTTTCGGTCTGTGTATAAGCTCTCCTTCACTGGAAGCTGGAACTCTGCAGATGGTCAATGAGATTACAAAAAAAAAAAAAAAGGGCAAAAAACAAAAAAACAAAAAACCCTGCATGCTGTGGCTCCTCTGACGGGAAGTGCAAGATGAAAAATCCATTAGCCAACATGACTTACTGCCCTGTCCTAGGAGGACCTATTTTTCTAACTCTTTATTTTTAAAATACTCTCAGTATTCTTCAGAGTTGAGCCTAGTACCAGCCTGCACTTAGGGAGAAGGGAAACCCAGCAGCTGAACTAGGCAGGAACCAGGCTGATCCCACTGGATTTTTCTGTTCGTCTCGACCTGTTTCTCCCCAGCTTGGGGTGGGCCGGAGATCCTGCCCACGTGGGTCTGTGTGACAGGCAGCTGTCTGCACCCTTAAAGGATGGAGACAGGAAGTCAGGAAGGAAAAGCAGGTACCTTGTCCGTGCTGAAGTCATTTTAAGCCTTTCCAGGTCTGACTTTTGTAATTAGGAAGAGCTGATTAAGAATTCCAAACAAGTTATAGAAAATGACTCTGGTATAGAGAGGATCATCCAAACTCAAAACCCAGCACACAGAGCCATGAACCTTGAAGGGTGTGAAAGCCTAAAATACTAAGTGATCAAAAACTGTCCTCAATTGTAACTTAGGAATTACATTCTCAAGAATCCACCAAGTTGATCCCTATTAATAACCCAGATATAAAACAATACTTATTTTACAGACAAAGAAATAGGCTCAGAAAGGTTAAGTACTTGTCCAGGGACACACAGCTAGCAAGTGATAGAACTGGGATCTACCCCCTCATAGACATGCAGACCTTTTTAAGAAACTGGGAGCCAGTGAAGGTGTTAGGATAATAGTACTACTGCCATGTGTGCTAAGGACCCTTGTCACTCTGATCTGCAGCCAGCTGGGTCTTACCCAACCACCCATGAGTTCAAAGTAGTCTTCAGTTTTCCCTAGCAAACTCTAAGCGCTCAGTAAATATCTGAATTAACATAGGAATGCAAAAAGGCAGAAAATAGGGATGTGGATTCCCTAGGAACTTACTCTCTGGTAGAAACAAGGGCTAGGCTTATTACACGGGACTTGTGTGCCCTGCCTCCAGGATCCTCTCCCTCCTGCCCTCCCAGGACAGGCTGCAAGTCTTGATTCCCTCCGGCAGTCCGATAAAAGGCCCTAAAACAGTCTCATTTCCCCACCCGAGGTTTCTGGGCTGCCAAAGATTGATCACTGACTGAGGCACAGAGTGGGACCGACTCATAGGCATTAAGTAAGGGGGACTCTGGGGAGATGGTGCCTCTTACCTCCTCTTCTCCGCTCACATCCTCCTCTTCTCCTTCTTCCTCCTCCTCTTCATCCTCCTCGTCTTCCACTACCTGAGCATCTTCATCATATTCTTCTTCTGTGCACCAGAAATGGGGACAAGGGCACTGGTGGTAAGCTGGCCTCCCTCACAGCACAAACCCAGGCTCAGGTCTTCTGTGGGGCCCCGGGACCCTCCCACAGCCACCCAGGCTCAAAGCCTGGATGCTCCAATGTGACTCAACACATCCTAAAGCAATCCAAAGATAAGTCCTCCTCCCAAGTTTTACAAAAACAAAAGATCCCATGTAGAGGCTGAGATCACAGAGACACTGCTGGATCAGAGGAAGAAGTTACAGGGCTTACAAAAGCCAAGAGGTCGATTTCTTTGCAAACAGCATCTAGCCAGACTCCTTGCTTTAAAGGCAAAGATCCGAGTCCTTGAGGGGAGAGGGGACTTGTTTCAAGGTCACACATCAAGTCAGCCACAGAGGTGGGCCTAGAAACCGGGTCTCAGGACTCAGGCCCTGGGGCCTGCTATACAAGATAGAATAAACTAAGGCAAATGGGTAGGTGACTATCTTGCAAAATACTCTGACCTAAGAAGGAAAAACAAGAAATCTGCTGCCTGAATGCATGGGCCAGATGTCTCAATTCTCACCGTTCCTGTGGCCATGAAGACCTGAGGGAAGCTGCACTGTGCTGGTGCACAGGAAGGGGACAGTGGGAGGTGGTCCTTCCCTTTCTTCCTTCCTTCCTCCCTGTAGGCCCTGCTGGCTCACCCTCACCCCCCTGTACTGCCAGGGTGCCCAGTGCACCTCCCGCAAGCCTCTTCCACCTCCGGGGGACCCCTGGGGCACACCCTGCAAGTCCCATGGTCCTGTGGCCTGCAGCCACCAGGGGGCTCCCAACCTCAGCTCCACTAGTGGAGACTCAGCTGAATGGGACCCTCAGGCCACACCCCACCTTCCTCCAGGTGCTCACCCCTCTTCCCCACAACACAGAGACACTGTAGGATCTCATTCTGGGGGAGCCTCTGGAAAAAAGAGGAAAAACCTGATGGGAGAGTTCGGTTAGATGTTCTTTTAAGGAGTTACTGCAATCAGGGAGCCTCAGGGTGCTTCTCTGGGGGGTTTGAGCCCCCGTGAGAAAGATCAGGGACAGAGGTTCCCGAAGCAGCTGCGGAAAGAAGAGGCCACCTGGCCACCCCCACCGCCCTCACCCCCCACACCCACCATCCTCGTCCTCCTCGTCGTCATCCAGGCCCTCCACGTAGCCCTCGGCGTCCGAGTCGGGGGCCTCCTTGTCGTCCCGGTCGTAGCCATCGAGATACGTGAGCTGCGGGAGGAGCTTGAACACGTTTTCTCGGTAGTCGTTCAGGTTGGTCACCTCACAATTGAAAAGGTCTAAGCTCTTGAGGTTTTCTAACTTTTTCTGCAAGTGGAAAGACGAAGTCAACAGTGAGGGAGCAAACAACAGGTAGAGGAATCGGCTCTGCTCTGGCCCGTCCCTGGCTTGTAGGCCTCAGGTCCCTCATCTGGAAAACGGAGGATGGACTCTAGGGCCTACCTCTAAAGCCTCATCCAATGCCAACACATTTAGTCTGCAAGTAAGCTCTGGCCCTATCAGTGACTGGCTTCAAATTAACCTGGGCTCCTCTGGGGCTCCAGCCAGAAGCTCTGCTGCTGCCTCTGTGGCTAAGGAGCCAGAGGGGAACAAAGAAGGTGGCACGAGCTAGCAAAGTCCTGGGGGTCTATCAGTAATGCCAGTGAGGGTGCTGGCCATGGACACAGCACACCAGGTGTTAGCTCTGTTTATCCTCACAACCCTGCTAAGGCAGAAGGGATCACAGCTTGGCTGCTCTCAAGATCTCAGGAGTGAAAAGTCATGCTCAGCAGGTCAAGGGCAGGGAAGGTGTCTGGGCTGTGGTCTGGGTGGGTGAGCCCAGCACCTTCCTGTCCTGGGGAGGTGAGCACAGCGCATCCATCACACTGGTCACCACAGAAGGAGAAGATACAAAAGCACCTGTGGCCTGGGCAGCAGGGTGTGTGTGTGTGTGTGTGTCTAGGTCTGACCTTTAACGGTAACCGAATCAGAATGATTTATATACACTTGGTCTCCATACCTGCCTCCCAAAATACACATATACTGAACTTCAAAGATTTTCTTATGAAATCATAAAATCAAGGCTTCCAGGTAGATCAAAATAGTTTTGCTTTGCCCTAGGAGGTCAGCGGAAGACCTGAAAAGAAGATCTACGGGAAATATATCTCATAGTTGACTCCAGGCCATAGAGGGGAGAAGTCTGAGCTCAAGAAAGCAGGGCCAACGTCTGGTTCTGCCGCCCTGCCCATCAATCTGCCTCTCCAGCGGACAGAGAGGGCAAGGGGTGCTTCTTGGACGAGAACCTACAAACCCAAACTGAGGGATGCCCCAACCTCTCCTCCATAAACTTAAAAAATGGGAAATGTGGCAAACTTGGCAAAATATCCTTATGACCTTCCCCCAATCCTAAGGTGCGTGATCCTCTGGGAGGGTTCTTATGGCAAATGTGCTTATTTCAGGTGACGGTATTTCTGTATTTCGAGAAAGCTATTAATCGATGACATAGCTCAAATCAAGGGAACACAATCCATCAGATCCCAGGTAATACAGAAATTGCTGTTCTGACCATGCCCTGTTCCTTGCTGGTGAGACAATCCACAAAGTGTGGGGTACGTGCAGCCGTATGGAGATGAGGCCCTGGTCACCATCACTGCAAGGCCTGGAGACCAGGGGTCAGCCACTCTTCCTGCGTGCCCCTTACAGGAAGGCCGGCTATCCAAGGAGGAAAATAGGTGGCAAACTCCAGGGGCAGCTTCACTCCTGGATGGCTCCTCCCTCCCCAACAAGGGCCAAGGAATCAGGCTCTAAGAAATGACAGCTCAGGTTTCTGAAGCTGAGCAGAAAGTGGAAGAAGAAAAGCACGCCACCAGAAGTTGAGGCAAGGGTCTGACCCCCCGCCCTTGCCCCCGACTGCCCACTCTGGCTGTGTGACCTTGCTCAAACCACTGAACGTCTCTAGGCTTCCACTTCTCTATGGACAAAGCAGAAACAGTAGCTCCAACTCGATCTCATGGCACGTAATGGGAGCCCAATAAAGTAAGATAAGTGGGAAAGAAAAAAAAAAACCATTCTACAAACCTAAGAGTAGTATTCCCTGATACCAGTCCCTCCCCCCTCCCATCCCATGCAGAGGGAAAGACCCAAGTGACTCACCAGTGGCTCTATTGTGCTGAGGTCTTTAATTTTGTTGCCACTTAAATTTAGATGCGTGAGGTTCGGACACTTTTCTGCCAATACTTCCAGGCCCCCTGAGATTCTGTTATCGCTTAGTTCAAGCTGAACGGGGCAGGGAGGGGGAAAAGCAGAAAGAGCTCTTATAATGACGTCTGAGGGCCCAGCGCGCTGGCCCTGGGCAGAAGGCGAGTCGGTGCTCGCCTGGCTTCACCTCCAGGGAAGCTCCCTCATCACAAAGTAACGACCCCCTCCTCCCCACGCACACAGACTCCTCCACCCATTTTACCTTCTTAAGTTTGTTTAACTTTGGTAAGTTTGCGACTGAGGTGAGGCCTACGTTGATTGTACTTAAGAACTCCAGTTCCTCAAATTCATCTGTGAGGCCTTCGATTTTGCCTTCAATCGACCGGCAGTTGTCCAGGACAAGCTCTTTCACCTGGAAAGGAAGGCCCAATGTGAACGGAGGCGCGGACTGGGGGCTGAGGCTGGGGAGGGGGTCGGCCCCCTCGGGAGGACCAAGAGACAGGCCCAAAAGGCCGTCCGTCGCGTACTAGAGGCAACATTTGCTCTGCCTCTTTGGGAGCATGGCACCACCGACTGAGGATCGCGGCGGGGAGGGGACGGGCGGCGGCACACACTTGGGACAGGAGCCTGGGCCAGACTGCAGGTGACAAACTCCACAAGCCCTGCTGCTGTGGGCAAGGCCCCGCAGGCTCATTCTCCAAAACTGCCGTTAAAAAATAAGCCACCACGGTCCCCAGCTTCCCGCCAGCACCAGCCACACCATCAGATCCCTCCAACCCCATGCCCATGTGGCCGCAGCCTGACCTGCTACCTTACTTCCCATCCTCGGGCCCCACCTTCCTTTCTGCCTCTGCATGTCTGTGACTCTGCGTGCGGATGGGTCCCAAGACACCAGGACACCTCTTGTCACAGGCTCACCAGCCAGAGCCTGCCCACCAGGTCTGGTGCTCATCACCATGGTCACCAGACTAGGGAGCCCCCCATTCTCCATTCTGTACACCAACCTTGTGCAATAGAACTTCCCACAACGATGGACACCTGCTGAGTCCATGAGAGGAGCCACTGGCCAAGCGTGGCCACTGAGCACCTGCAACGCGGCTGGTGAGAACGAGGGACTGAGTTTTCATTTTCCTCATTTTAAGCATAAATACTTACTACTTACAGTTACCATATCAAGGGGAGTTTCTCTAGACCCTGCTCTTCATAGGGTCCTGAGTTAGACGTGAAGGGAAAAAAATGAAACCCCACAAATGGAGGATGGCCCCATAGTGACACACTGAGGCCGTCAAAGTACAAAAGTTGGTCTTTGGAAGCACCTCTGTGACCCTGCCTGTCTCTTCTTTCAAACTGCCTGGAGGCAATTTTGCTGCTAGAGTTCTTAGATTCTCCTTGTTTCTCCTCTTACCCCCATTTGGGTTCAAATCCTGTATTTCCAAGACTGTAGAAAGACTGATAAAAAGCTACTTCTCCTTAGGTTGCTAAAAGGTCGGTGTGGCTGAAGGTGATCCAGGCTCCCGTACAGGGGGAGACAAGCCGAGGAGGGTAATCGAGTCTCGGGCCTGAATGACCCTGGAGAGTCAGCAAAGGAGGCCAGGGTGTCCTGCCCACTAGGCAGATGCCCCTGGTTACCCACTGCTGCCCCAGCAGTCTGGTTGCTCCCTGGTCACTCAGGGCTGGCAGGCACCATACGGGTGACTCCTCCTGGCGGCACCAGGTGCTTGACACAACATCCCCACCTGCCCGCTTCCTGCAGCCCCCAAGAAGCATGCCTCAATGGTAGGCTGCCTCCCTGGGACTTCCACCCACAGGTTATTGTCACCGATGGGTCAGACAGTATGGCTAGTTCTTCTCCACAGCAGTCCCACATTCCCACATTGTCCAAAGGGTCATTCCAGCCACTTGGAGCCTTTTCTTCTCCTGGATAAGCACGGCGATTTGCCCAGAGCTTCCTGCTGGCTCTAGGACGACCGGCTCGCCAGTCTCTGGTCCTTCCCCCTTCCTGAGCCTCTTGGGGCCAACAGGAAGCCTGGGGGAAACAGAGTCCACAGTGGGCCTGCTGTGCCCAGGGGGCGGGCCAGAGGAGTGCGGGGGCACATCTGGGCTGCAGAGCCCCACGGCTGCCCCGATTTCTTCCTCGCTGGTGGAGGGAGGTGGTGTGCTCAGCCCCGGGCAGCGGCAGCGCGCCAGAAGGGGCCAAGCCAGGCGCGGGAGCTCCTTCCCAGAGCTCACAGTTCCGGGCCGAGGCGCTGGCCGCCAAGGCCCGCCTTCCCCTTGGAGCTGGGATGGGAGAAGTTAAATCCTTTTCCACTCCCTCAGTCCCCAGGAGAGGCCAGATGTCCAGGTCAAGCCACCTTCTCAAGGTCACTGGCAAGAGTGCCTGGGAATAAATCCTGCGAGGCCTTCTGCCCCAGGGCAGGAAATCAGCGTAGAGCCAGGAAGCCAGGCCTTAGGGCAGCAGGGCAAATGGCAGGAGAGCTGCCGTCCGGGGGAGGGAGGACCACCTCCTCTGGTGGCTCCTAACACTGGAGCCCCAGGGCCCGTGGTCTTCAGAAGGCGCCGGGAATTCTTGAAGCTCCACCAGAGAAAAGACAAATAGGGGGGATTCCAGTCCAGCCTCAAAGATTTCAGACATGAGGTTTTTCCAGACGGGTCAAGGGCTTCTCCTCTTCCGGCCATCAGCCAAGGAAAAGAAGGTCTTCGAGATGGGGGAGGTGGTGCTGGGAGTCAGGGGAACTCCTCCTGGAAGTTGGCCTCTTTTCTAGAGAAGCACGATGCTGCCTGGGAATTCTACGGCCCGACCCAGGGTCCCAGTCTCAGCACCACCACCAACTGGGGGCCGTTCCTCTCGGGGACAATACACAAGCCACTACCACTAACGTATTTATTAATAGTAACGGGCGGATCTTTCCTGAGCCCTCACAGGCACCCTCGACATGCTTTGCCTGCACCAGCTTGCTTAATCCTCACTAGGGCTCCCCGGGGGTAGGGGGGTGCCTCCCACGTGACAGCCACCTCAGAACCACCAATCCTGAAGTCCCAGGAATGGAACAGGATGGTGCCTAGTGGACCCAGCTGGTCGGTGTTGGCTCCTGATAGCTTCTCAGACGTTCCCAAATGTAAGCCGCAGGCTCTCCCAGACCCAACGCAACCCTACGAGCTCCCCGACACCCCTCTTTCTCATGGTTCCACCAGCAGGGTGGGGGCCATCCCGGCGGTCCCTAGCCTGGTTACACTTCCTCGGTTAAACAAAACAAACTCAAGTCGGCCCTCCTCCAGAGGACACTGCTATTAGGGAGCAAGGATGTGGAGAGGGGCTGGGAGACCTGGGACCCTGCTCCTGCCAAGTAGGAAGAGGTCACGCCCCAGCCACTTGGGGGAGCCTGCGCTGTTTGGAGCGCCAGCAGGTGGCCCTCACAGGTCAGGTCTGTGGAGCCTTAGGGACCTCAATGGGGTTCTGCACTTCCTTCCTGCCAGGGGGTTTCAGCAGTGTGTGGGGCAAGAGACCAAAGAGATGGGAGGTGGGGGGGTCGAGGTTTAGGCCTGGAGGCTGCTGATATCACCAGAAAGCCCAAACCATGCAGGGGATGCTTTGGGGAGGGACTGTCACTCTGGAGATGGCAGGTAGGCTGCCTACGAAGTGTCTGGAATGGACCAAATAGGAAAAAACAAAGATACCAGCCCAACAGGCGGCCTGGAGTCGTTACATGTACCCTCTGGGTCCCCCGGCCTCCGGGGAGGGCCACCTGTTCCTAGAGTTCCGGACAGGCTCACATGTTTCCAAACCTCCAACCAGCCCAACGCTCCCCAAAGCCACTCTGAACTCCTGCTCCTATTCCAACCCACTTCCTCCTGTCTGTGTGGCGGCCGCCACTCCAAGCCATTCCAGGCAAAGAGCGTATCCCCTTTTACATCCAGGGTGTGTTCTGCTTAAAAAAGAAAGAAAAAAAAGGAAAAAAAAAATTAAGGTCCACGTCCCCGTGCCAAATCCTGGGTGTGAGCTAAGTGCAAAGTTAAAATTAAACTGAAAATTTGTACTTTGGGTTTCGATTCTCTCCCAACTCCACTGGCCCTTTAAAAATATCTGAATGTGGTTACTCTCTCTCTAGCCCAACAACTAGCTTACTCCGCTGGTGTCAGAAGCTTTTCAAACACCCATGGATGGAACGACACAGGACTCTTTGCTTTCGCTCCTCAGGTGTCAGCCCTGCGAGGACTCTGCACGGTCATCCTCGGCCCCCACGAGAGGTCGGGGTGGGGGTGGGTGGGCAGTGAAGCTTCCCAAGAAATCAGACTGTCCGGCTCCAGCATTTCCTGAAAAACTTGTCCCCAGAGCAAGGACACAGCAATCATTTCTCACCAATGGGAGCTGAAACGTCCGTGATAAACACAAACACATTATTCCTCTGAGGAACAACCCGTTGCTTGTTTCAAAACTGTGAAATCTTGTCTTCACAGCTCTCTCAAATTTGATCATTTCCTCTCTATTCTCTACACTGCAGTCCTGGTCACGGTCATCATCTAAGTCACTCCGAGTCTGTTTCTGCCTCCAAAGAGGGGTCTCTGTGACAGCGGGGACACTGGAAGACTGGAACAGGCCAAGGACCCGGCTGGCTGATGACCCTGACTCTGTCCCCGAGGTCTGAGGCTCTGCCTCTGTGGAAGGGGGAGGACGGTATCTGTTTAACCTACAAAGTGCAAACTCCAGCCTAAGAAACATTCCTCCTGGCTTCCTGCCGCTTGTGGGGGGAGGGTGCTCCGAGTTCCTAAACTGACCTAAGGAGGACCGGCCCTCCCCTCTCCACCCCTTCCCACGTCTTACCCCTGCACCACAAATGGAGTTCAGGCCCCGCTCCCCGGGAAGCCTCCCCCACCCAGCTCTGAGCATCCCAGGGCACTGAGGGCAGCTGCCACATGAATCATTTAATCGTGTATTAAGCATCCGATCCTCCTAGAGGTCAGGGACTGTCCTTCCTCGTAATCAGCCTAGCGGGGAGCGGACACCGGAGCAACTGCTTAACAAATGTCCTGGTTATCGTGCCAGGCACACTACTAGGTGCCGGGCATACAGAGTGAGTCAAACCATCATGAAACTTAGTGTCACTGGCCCCACAGAGACTGAAGGAACCTGACCTCTTATAAACAATGTTTTGCAGGGTGTCTTGTGTCCCCCAGGAGGCAGGCCAATTGCACACACTCCTCCTGCCCTGACCCAGAGCTTGGTACACTGACCTCTTGCCTAGAAGAGGCCCCTCCCTCCGTAAAGGGTGTTCCTAGGACACGGTTCACCTGGGTAAATGCTGAGGGGACTCAGAGGCGGTGGTGAGCCACAGTTGGGGGTCCCTGCCAGCCAGAGGTGTGGTGACGGCGAGGAGGAGGCCGATGGCTGGTAAACAGCTACTGGAGCAGTGTGCCAGGTAGCAGGCTCGAGGGTGGGATGGAGTGCATTCTTCAAATGCCTCCTCCCCAGAGAGGACAGGCATGCTCAAGACAGGAGGGACCCAGAAAAACCCAGAAAGGGGATGAGCTGTATCAAAGCCAGGACTGGCTGTGTTAATTGGCAAGGCTTTAGTTCAAAATGAACATGTAAGGCCCACTGCTCAAAAATCGTTAAGAATTCCAAAACAGCAACAGCGGTGCATGAAACCCGAGGGAGGGCCCTTCAAAGCCCACGGCCCTGTGTGACTGCATGGGTCACATGCCCACGGTCAGGGGGCCCTGATTTAAATGGGCAGCTTAGGCCTACAACAGAGCCCTCGGAAGGCCAGAAGCAGAGAGAAGGAAGCTCAAGTGAGAACAGCTCTTTATTTTTCCAGCACTTCCGGAGGCAACATGGAGAGGTGGACAGAAGGAGGCTCTGGAGTCAGACAGACTTGGCTCAAGTCCACATTCTCCACTTGCTAGCTCATCTCACCTCCCCTGAGCTTCCGCTTCCTCCAGTGACAATAGTGCCCGTCACCTTGAGCTGGATTAAGTGGAATAATGCACTTAGAGCATCTCCAACTTGGGAAGAGCCACTGGCCTTCTCCCTGACCCACAGCCACCTTTACCACCGCGTCCACAGCCGTGGCACAAGACGGGAGCAGAGGCAGGCCAGCAGGTCCGAGCCGCCAAAGCTAGCTCTCATGGAACGCACGAAGCCTCCCAACACTCTGGAGAGCGAAGATCGTGACACCCAAAATATACCCCTCCTGACTTCACATCTACACCTTATTTTGTGTCTTCCCATCACCACCCCCCCCACTACCCTCGAGCCTTGAGATTTTCTTTTCTTTCACCGAGCAAGAGTTCAATAAATATTCGTAGCTTCGGTTACAACCCTGTCCGTCCCTGACCAATTTAGCTTTCAGGTTCCAGTCTTACACAGAAGAGGAGACTCAAATCAAATTGACCCCGTGTTTTTTTGGCGCTCATGGGTTTTAAATAGGTCAGTTTTTAAATGGGCCATCCCCTGTTGCAGATCCCATTTCTAGCTAGAAGGCCAAACTGTTTGAGTCACCAAGGCTGAGGGGAAATGAGCTTCTTCCCCAAGGTGTTCAATAGGAGTGACAGATGCTAGTGATTTTGTTTTTTTGACCCTAAAAATCTCTACGGTTGCTTAATAGTCTGTGGTGCAAAACCTGCAAAAACCAGTCAGGTTCCACGAGGGGAAAGACAGGCTGTGGGAGAAAAGTCGGACATTTCGAAAGCTAGAAAGGCCTTCGGGATCATCTAGGTCAGTGGCTTTCTGACCACAACCCACAGTAAAAAATATATTTATGCCTTGGCTCGGTGTACACATGTTCTGTGTATACAGGCACACACACCAAAACAAAACATACCTTATTACCATCGCTCTTATCTATTACGTTAAAACATTTTTTTTTCTTTCTTAAATGTGATCCACAGCTTGTAAAATGCTGCTCGAGTTTAGCCAGAGGAAAAAGCCAGGTCCAGAGCTGGTCCAGAGCCCAGGAACCAGGCACTGGAAGATTCTCCTGCCACGCCACCCCACACCATTGCTCTGATCAGAAATCACAGTCCCCAGTGGAAGACTGTGGAATCATCCATCCAGCTCTCGAATTTCTGCTAACAGGAGGATATTCCGCAGCTGCCTTGTAGCTAAGACTCTGGTCTCCGCACTTAAAAGATCTCTGAAAATCTTAACTACGGGGCAGGGTCCCAGTATTAAAAACAAAAACAAAAACAAAAATCCCTCCAAGAAAGCAAGCATCTGAGTGTCTGGATTTTGTTTGTTTCCTACAATAGAGCTCGGGAGGCACGGGTGGGAGCACATGGCCGCGGGAAGTCGGTGACGCCATCCTTATTATTTTAGGGAACCGAGCAACGCAAGCTGAGGCGCGCTGCAGCGTAATTAAGCTGTCGGCCCGGGTAATAGGCTAAGCGCAGGCTGGGGGAGGACCCGCATTAACATAAACCCGGTGACCGCCTCCTGGGCCGCCTGGAAGCGGCCTCCTACCTCCTCCAACGGTGTGGGTAGGTCTTGGTTTCTGCCTCCCCGAGACAGAGGAGCTGGTTCCACTGCAGGTGCCTTCTCCAGCCAGGACACCCTCGGCAGTAACTGGAGGCCAGCAGGCGTGGCTACCGGGCCTGGGCTTTGGGCTTGTCCAGTGGGCCTGTTTCGCTGGCAAGCCCCCAGCAGAGCTGGGGCGCCTCCCGGAAGTTACACCCTGGAGTTCCTCCCTTTACACCTCATTCCTCCCTTCTGGACCGGTCTAGATTCTGCTCCACTTCAAGACCTTGTCAGTTCCACCTCCTGGAGGAAGCCTGCCTTGATTGCCCAGCCCCTGCCCTAGCCCTGCCTGCTTTAGGTATGTGAAGGAAAGTCCTCCTACAGCAACAGAAAATAGGTTCAGAACACGGTTTGGGCCCAAGAAGTGGGGAGGAGTTGTCTTAGTCTGACTTTGCTAGTGGAAGAAGGTATAGTGGGAACAGGGAGAGATGAAGTTTTGGAACTGGTGGATGACGCGCTCAACTGGCAATCTAGCAGGCTACATCTTCTCCGTGGCTGTCCCTTCCCACCTTTAGTACTGGGGGGTGTGATGAAGCAGTTTGAAGCGGAGTCCAGTGAAGGCACTGGTCCCAGCAGATGGTATCTGAATGGTGGAGAAGGAAGGGGGACAAGAAGCAGGAGGTACAGTGCAAAGGATGCTCATCAGGCAGTCTGATGACCTGGACCCTGGTGCCCACTTTGCCAGTAACTTGCTATGTACCTTGCGGGGAATGTCACATCCCTCTCTGGGCTTCTGCTAGTCTCCTAATTCACACACTGGACAATGAAGCCTGGGCACAGAGAGGAGATCCCTTCTTGTTCCAAAATTTGGCGAATCCATACACTTTTAATCTCACCTCATATCCAAACACAGCCTCTATTCCCCAAAAGGAAGTGGGACATTGTATGGACCAAAAAAGCCTAGGATTCATCACTGAGGGATGCCAGAAAAGGACATTTGGGGCCCAAGGCAATTAATGAAACACAAAAATCAATTGTGTAGTCTCTTAAAACACACCAGGATCACAAAAACAGCCCCCAGAGGCCCAGGGTGTTGGGTTCCAAATGCAGGAGTCTGGCATCGTCCCATCTGATGTCTGCTATCTCCCAGGGCAGCAGGGAGCAAGCAGCTCAGCTCATGGGGACCTATTCCCTGTTCAACAATGCTGTGGTTCATTAAAAACAAACAAACAAACAAACAAACAAACAAACAAACAAAAAAACCCCACACTGTCCATGATGATCTTATTAAAGAGCCACAGCACTGGCCCCATGCAACAGAAAAGCCATGAGACAGAAAAGGAAGCCCCGGAGAGCAAAGGAGTGAATCCTGGCTCATCTTCCTAAAACACTGCTTTGATCAGATCCTGTCATGTTCCATCACTCCTGGTCCACAGCCTTTAATGACCACAGGGATTGCAAAGCCAGAGAATTCCCAGCCTCCCAGCCATCAGTGCTCCCGGACCAAAAACCCCGTGCCTCTTCCCAAGGCAAGTCTGTCCCCACCTCACCTCTCTGCCAGCCTCCCTGCCCTGCAGTAAACACGGTGACGTCATCTGGCATTTCTTCCCCATGTGACAGTTTACAAAGTGCTTCCCCAGGTATCACTTCGCCGAATCCACAGACAGACAACTGGAGCTCTCCCCAGCCTATCCCTCTCATAGGTGAACCGCCCCGGTCCACCAGGGCCCTCCGGGAGCCGCGCGTGGCCACAGGGCCCCTGGCAATCCTTCCTCCCGCCGTCCCTCCTCCAAACACTGCCTTCCCGAGGTCTGAGGTCCCAGTGTTCCCCGCTGGTGCCCTGCCAGAGGGGCTGGCTTTCAGCAAACACTTGCTAAGTGGTCAAACTAGACTGGGTCACTCAAGCTAGAGCCAAGAATGGAGTGGGGGTAGTCAATGGCTCTAAAGAATCTTCTGGATTCTAAAAGGCTCACCAACTTCTTCACTTTTCTGAAGCAAAGCATCCCACTAGTTCTACTCTTAGGCAAATCAACAAACATGGCTTCCTGGGCCCTGTCCCAGCTGCCTGATGGGGTTGATCTGGGCTTCTCATATTAGATTCGGGGATTTTTAGCCCAGCCCGGGTCACCTGTAGACAGCAGGGGCCATATGCTGTGGAAATGCCACTGCAGTCCTCAATCAGCAGGGTCTGAAGAGAGGGTACTGGGTCTCTGCCTGGGTCCAACGTGGACCTTGCCCTTGACTGCTTCCCACTCCCCATGGCCCCCCGAGTGGAAGAACAGTCTGCAAAACAAAAGTTAATTCATTGTCTCAGTTTCACTCTTTGGCGATCCATGAGCTGGCAGGTCCAGCCTCTGCCCAGCCTGGCCCAGCGGCATAACCCATCCGAGAAGCCTCGGCACTACGCAGACTCAGAGGCCGGGCCACTTCCCACAGCCCCTGGCTGTTGCCTCTGTCGGAATTTCCAGCTGGCTTTGAAGAGCCAAAGGACCCTATCATCACCATCTCTCGGGAACCACTGGATCCCATCCAGCTCCTTAAGCAATTGATGAAGCCCCATGGAAACCAACCGAGTGACTCACCCAAGGTCACACAGCCCATTACAGAATCTGTCCTTGGGCTGTTCTCATTTCTCCCAATTCAGGGCCCACACCCAAGTCACGGGCCTCTCTGGGGTGAACTCCTGGAAGCAAGAGGAAGCAAAGGAGGACAAGGAAACCAACTGTGAGGAAAAGAGCCCCAAGCCTGAACCCGGCCCTCCTGTCTTTCTCACTGCCCTCCTTGCAGGTTTGGAAGTGCAGAAGGGGCAGAGAAAGGCTCCATGGCCTCGGATTCGAAACCCTTGACCTTGGCCTCCTTCCCCGCCACCTCAACCCCAAATGACAGCGGCGCTGGCAATGCCAGAAGTGGAGCAAGGAAACAGCACAGCACCGAAGTCCTCACGTCCAACTACCTATCGGAAACTGCTGATTTGGGCAGAAACCGGGAACCAGTCTCACAGAAGAGCCTAAAGCTGGTGGGGGAAGTTTTCTCTCTCCGAGGCCTCAAAACAAATTACCTAAGGGTCACACATGGGAAGCAATTTAATGCCAGTTCTTTCTCCTTGAGAGAGATGTGACATGTGCACCTGGCCTAAGTCTGTAAAGGAAAGCCTTATGGTAAAAGCATTAGGGAGGGATGTGCAGGAGAGGCTGGGGAATCGCTGCTTCCAAGTGTCTGCCTCCAGGTGGGGTGGGGATGGGAAGCAGTGGCAGGAGAGCGTGGAAGGGGTGGGGAAGCACAGGGACAGACAGACAAACACTGAAAAAAAGCCACAGGCAGTCAGAAAGAGGGAAGAAATGATGGAGCTAAGGGCTCTGCACATTTTGCTTTACTTCTAGAGTTCCACCCTCTTCTCGAGGATTCTGGATACAGAACTGGACCTGTATTTACTGTCTTTTAAAACTGGGTCCAGGTCAGGTTCCCTGTTCTTCACGGAGCTAATTCAGCTGCTATAATCTCAAAACGCTAAAAGCCAAAACCAAAGACCTTACAACCTTTATGATTCTGGATGAGTTGGGGACGGGCTCAACCACTTAAGAAAGAGTGTGAAGGGGCGCCTGGGTGGCTACGTTGGTTAAGCATTCCCAGGGTACTGGGATCAAGCCCCACACTGGGCTAGGGACTCTGCAGGGACTCTGCTTCTCCCTCTGCCTCTGCCTGCCGCTTCCCCCTGCTTGTGTGCATGCTTGCTCTGTCAAATAAATAAATTTAAAAAAAAATTGAAGTAAAGAGATCGTGTGAAGAACATACGGAGTTCTATCTTCATCAGCCGAGGGTACCCCCAGGCTGTGTTGACAGCCACATCCACAGGGGCCAAAATTCCTCAGTCAGGGTCCTAGAACCTTCTCTTCTGACGGGACTAAACGTTAAATTCTTAACCTCGAAGCAGAACAAAGTTGAGGAAGGCACCAAGGTGGGAAGGCCCCTGACACCTGTGGCACTGGAAGGACAATCAAAGGAACCGGTGATGTCCTAGCGGAGGGTGGGGGAGCCTTATGATAAGCTATCCTTCTCCAACGATTTGAAGGTGTGTCATAGGCACACGAAAGTCCGATCATTCTATGTTCTCCAGCACTTCGGGAACTCAGATCGGTGTGCAGGAATTACAATCGAGGTAGTTTTCAGCCCCATGTAGACTATAAGAGAGTGTTTAAATCATGACCACTGTCCCACAGAAGAATGGGCTGTGCTGAAAAATCAGTGAGCTGTCTCCCTCAGCAAACAAATCAGAGGCTGCTAAGTGAACATCTGAGGAGGGCTCTACACAGACACAGTGCTGAGCGATTATTAAATGAATTAAGATTATATGATGAAGCTCTGCAAAGAGAGAGGCCTTGGGTCTTTTCACCTCTTAAGAAAAAACTGCTATGATTTGCTTCTTTCCTCTTTAAAGAAGTGTTACTTGTTGAGGCCACAGGGCAATGGACTCATTCCACAATATTTACAGAGTCTCTATTAGATGCTGGGCACCTGTGCCAGGCTGGCGTTAGAGACACAGTGCTGAGCGCCAACTAGCCAGGCTTTGCGGGCTTCCATCCTAGGGAGGAGTGAGATAATAAACCAACACATGTGAGCTGTATGTAACATATACAAATACCATACAGAAAAATCCAGGGAGGAAACAGCAACAGTGGGAAGGGACACAACTCTAGGAAGGGTGGCTGGGGGAAGACCCACCCAGGTGAGTTTTCCAGTAGGGACCTGAGGCCAAGTGAAGTCCGAGGGAGGAGCTTTTTAGGTAGAGGGAACAGCCAGGGCAGAGACCCCGAGAGAGGGGAGCACGTGTGGCTCTTCTGGGAAATAGCTAGGATGACAGGTGGCAGCAACAGAATTTGTGGAAGAAGGGAAGGAAAGAAAGGGAAGTGGTGGCATGAGGACGGGGTGGGAAGAAAGCTGCTGTCTGCCACATGCACCCTTACACACATATGGGACATTCTGCACGTAACTGGTGCTAAGGTGGGGAGCTTCACGCGCAACGGAGGGCAGAACTGTTGGGACCAACAGCAAAGGGGGAAAAGAGTCAACACGTGTCGGTAAGTCTGAGATTTTCACTGCCCTTCCATAAAGGAAACCCGCGAAGGAGGTTTATTTTAGGGCTGTGCTCACCTGGTGTCTCCAGGTAGAAATGGACCTAAGCCACACACCTCCAGGAAATATCCTGCGACAGAATGTTCTCACTAGGCATGTTTGGGTTCAGGAAAAGCAGTCACAGAAATTCTGGTTTGGTTCCAGGCTTCACCATTTAGGAACTGTGTGGCTTTGGGGCAAGACTTCACTGAGACTCTATTTCCTCATCTGTAAAATGGGAAGAGTCCCTTCAGATCCCACAAGTCTCTGTGGAACCAGATGAGGTAAACTGGGCAGTCCTGGAGGGTATGAGAAGGGATTTTACACTCAGGTTTCTCACCCAAGACTTCGCGCCCTGGAGAGCAGAGACGAGGTGCTATGTAGCTCTGACTCCCCCACATTGCCTTGCACTTAGCTCTCAATTAATGTTTGCTGAACTGAAAAGCATTAAAAATAACCTGGGAAAACATTCTGCCATTTTTTTTTCTTCCTATTAAACTGCAGCACTTTGCCAGAAAGCTCCAGAACAGTCTCTCTTCACTGTAATCCTCCTGTCTGGGGGAAGAACCAACTGAGTCACACCAGGGCAGGGTGTTCAGAGGACAAACTGCCAGGAATGGGGACAAGAACAAGGCCGACACCTCTGCAGAAGGCCCCTTTCTCTCGGCATCACCCCAGCCTTTCTCCAACAGCCTGAGCCGAACCAGGGCCAGGCCGCCAACAGAAGGGACTGCAGACCACCCCAGGACAGGGTCAGCATCCCCAGGAAAAGCCCACAAAAGCCAGAGAGATGCCCAATATATACAACATCCCCCTCCAGATGAAGCTTTGTTCTAATCCAATCACTTCATTGTTCAGACTGGGAGACTACAGCCCAGAGAGACAGAAGAGCAGATCCAAAGTCACTTCCATTATTTTTTTTCTTTTTAATTTTTTGAATAAGTAACATCCATTCTCATGGCTTCAAAACCAAAAAGCCTAAAATATACAGTTAATTCTCCATTCCATCCTGCCCAGTTAACCATCCCACCCACTAAGTATCCTTCTGGAGTTTTCTTGACACATATACGAGCAAATTCAAAACCTTATTTTTTCTCCCTTTTACCCAAAAACTCACATATTATATACTGATCTTTGCCTTTTTTCATGAAGTTTACCTAATACAGTACATGAGAACCTTCCTCGTTTCTTATTTCCATTGTGTCCCGTTGTGTGGATGTACCATCATTTTTCTTAACCAGTCCCTTATTGATGAGTATTTGGGTTGCTTCCAATTTTTTGCTATAATCATGTTGCAATTTAGATAAGCAGGCACATATGTCATTTTGCATTCACCTAATTTATTAACCAAAGAAGCTAGAGTCAGATCCTATGGCAGCCTGGGTGGCTCAGTGGTTGAACAACTGCCTTTGGCTCCGGTGGGTGATCCTGGTGTCCTGAGACGGAGTCTTGCATGGGGCTCCCCGCAGGGAGCCTGCTCCTCCCTCTGCCTATCTGTGTCTCTCAGGAATAAATAAATAAAATCTTTTTTTTTTTTTTTTTTTTAAATAAGCAGATCCTACTTGTGGCCCAGAGAGAACCTGCCCCAGGGTCTCGGAGTCCTACAATTTAATGGGTTTACCAGTGTACCTAGGTGGACAAGTTACCTTACCTCCATTCATTCAATAAATGCTTAAAATCTGCCAAATGCCAGGCACTGCACCAGGCACCAGGGGACCCAATGATAAAGGTATCCTTGCCTTCTGCCCATGGGTCATCCAGTCTGGAGGGACAAGCAGAAGGGACTGACACAACTCACAAGGCCAGCTCGATGTGCCCCAAGGGCCATCTAAACTCTGTTGGCCAGTCTCCTTATCTGGTAATAGATGACCATTATGTATACCTTAGGGATGTTCTAGAGGATCAAAAAAAGTATTGTTCGCCAAGTCCCTGGCATGATCCAAGGCTTGCAGTAGGTGCTCCGTAAGGAGGGCAAGCCTGAGTCCTGTCCCAGGAGGGGTCCTGCTGAGGGTAAGGCAGCAACGGTGGTGTTCCAAGCAAAACACGCTGCTGTGCCCCTTCCACGACCACTGCTGCTTCGTTTTTGAGATATCACCTAAACCCTTATCAGTTCCAGCAGCTGGAAAAGGATCTGGTCTTCTCCTGCTTTTCAGACCCTCTGAGGCACCCTTGCTATGCTTCCCACCTATGTGCCTAGGCCCTCCTGTTTGAGGGATGTCAGTGCCACGAGGGGAAGCACAAATAAGACCCCGGCACACACAGGTCAGGGAAGATACACGAGGGTTGATTTTGCTGGGACTTCCTGACAATGTAAAAATAATCATTTGGTCGGGGGGTGGGGGGTACAATTCAAAGGAGAAAAATAATCAAACCTCACACTTCTTTCATTTACTCTAGAGTGTCCTGTTGTCACAATAAAATATTATCTAAAAACCAGAAATGCTGCTGTCATCTGTTCACCCTCCTAGGGAATACGAATGCAGCAGTTTTGGTAGAGAAGAGAAAGAAATAAAAGTCAGGAATCTAGAGCATTTTCATTATTAGCAGCAGCCCCTAAAGTGGCTGGGAAGACATGGGAAGTCAGTTAAGATCCGAGGTCATGTGCGTGGCTCTGAAGTCAATGACCCGGCTTCGCACCCAAGCACAGCTCCTCAGTAGGATGTGACCTTCAGCTAGTTCCTTAACTAGCTGTCTGAGCCTCAGTTCCCGCATCTGTTAAAGTGGGAATAATCTCACTTATAGCATTTCCATACAGATTAAATAAGAATAAATATGGTATCTGGCACATAGATACTCGACACTTAAAAACAAACAAAATACTTAGAAAAGACATTACATTTTTCTCAGTATTTAGTAAAACGATGAGAATCTAGTGCCTTCCCTTCAGAAGCCCAAAGCAGAAGGGTGGTCATCAAATTCATCCAGCCCCCATAATAATGGGAAGCCGTTTCCCTAACAGGCTAATTAATGAAGTCTTACTTCACCAGAAGCTCCTTTCAAATTCATGCAGGACACCTTCTAGATGGAAACTATCAGCCAATTAAGGCTCTTTCTGGTCCTTGGGAGAAGAGGTGGGTCAGGCTGGTTCTATGACCTGATTTTACTGTGTTCTCCCTGAAAACAAGCCCTGGGTAGGGGGCCTGTGAGTCATACCTCACCAGCTTTGGTCAGAGGCATCGGTAGGATCTCCCTAGCCCACCCAAAGGCACCTGGACCCTTGAACCAGGCTAGGAGGGCCAGATGGAATCCTAAAAGTCACAATGGGATCCTCTGAGAAATTTGGCTCTTTCAGAAAGAACCATGGAAATCCCATGGAGATGGGCAGCCTGTGTTTACCAAAACTGGGCCACATCTCTGCCTAGGCAGGAGAAGACCAACACCAGGTGGTTAGCCCTTGCCTGGAGGGCCAACTGGTGGACACAAGATGTGTTTAAACTTTCTGCCCTCCACCCCCCAACTCACACAGCCATAAATGAGAAAATAAGCCTGCTATTGCTAATAAGTGCAAATGTGCAAGTACAGATCTTTCAAAGCTTGAGTCTTGACAGGATAATAAAAGACATTCTGGGATGAAAAGGTCGAGGGTCAGCTGGCCTGGGGAAACGCCCGGCATTGGTGAGCGGAGTACTGGCCAGTGGTGCTCTATCCTCTGCTTCAGCCACATCTTTCCTATCTATCGCCTCATGAATCTGCACCTTAACCTCGCTTGGCCTCAGCTTGCTTATCAGCACGATGATTCGTACGTACTTCGAGATCAGATGTTCTAAGGTTCTAGCTCATGGGGGCCAGATGTCCAGTGTAGGTTACTCCAGTAACTGCTCAAACGCCACCTCCTCAGAGAGGCCTTCCTGGATCACGCATCTCCTCTAACACAGCTCTGTCTTCCTGGGACCTAGCACACCAGCAGTCTTGCCTTCAGTTTACTGAGCATCTCCCTCGGCAGAACAGGAGCCCCAGGTAGGCAGCACAGACAATGAGCTTGTCTAGTCCACTGCTGCAGCCAGAATGCCCAGGAAACACCCAGCACACAATGGTCATTCAATCAATATATGAAAATGAATGACTGTTCCTCAGTATTTTCTGTCTGCAAAAATCACCCTCGTAACTCTGGTTGCCATCAGACACTAGCCGGCCAAGTGCCGCTTACCATCAGAGACGTCTGCGGCCATCATAAGCCTCCTGGGGCTAGCAAAGCATTTACCCAATGCAAGTCTGGTTTCTCACTACAGTGGGCACCTTGCAGACCAGGATCCAGACCTCATTGAGGTCTATGGCCACTGGTCCAACTCAGAGGTGTATTTCCACTTCCACATCAGATCCTCCCCGTGGCCACTCCTGGCAGTGACCACACTGGCCACTGGAACGGAGGGAAGGCTCCCAAGTGCCTACAGAGGCCAAATGCCTGCCCTGAACCACGTACTCTTTCACTTTTAAGAGGACGGCATTCCATTTCTGTTCCCATGACCACAGCTTCTTTACCTCCACCCCAAACAGCAGCCGTGGAGGGCCCCACTCTAGGAGAAGCCTCCCTAGACTCACAGACCACACCTAAATGTACAGACACACCAGCTCTCTTGACCAAGACACACAAAGGCATATCTGCAACGGAGCAGCAAACGGAGCTAGAAGGAGCAGAACCACTCATTATGGCGGCAGGCCAACCTCTGCAGATAGGATTCTTCAAGCCTCCCAGACACAGCTGGGGAGCTGTACCAAAGCGCATGCCTGCCCACCCTTCCTGGGCCACACCCGGGGTGCACCCAAGTCTCCAGGGGGAAGAGGAGACACACAGAAGTGGCAGGAACGCCCTGGGTGAATGTGATGGCCAATTCCTGGCCGACCATATGGAACAGGCCCCTGTGCCAGAACAGACAGATCCTTCCCACAGGCAGCTAGGCGGGAGGCTGGAGACACATGACGTCATCACAAAGCCTTCCTGATGCACCCAGCTGCAGGGGAGCTGTGCCTGGCTCTGCAAACCCTCAGCACTGCCCTCCGGCAGGGGCAGTAACAAAACACTGACCTGACCCCATGGAGACCCGAGCCACAACGCACACCCCAGTGAGGTGCTAAGGGAATTAGCTCAGAGGAGAGCACAGCTCCAAGTTCTGGGGACCTCTACATCTTGCCGTCACCTAGGAGGGACACAAGTCACGTCCTTTCTTCCGGTGAGTGGAGGAAGACTTCCTGGAGGAGGCTTCTCAGGAGCTGTCCGCATGAAAGAAGACAGGCCCGAGTGGGGCAGGCCCAGATTCTGCAGCCAGGAGGGGAGCTGAGAGGCAGGAGAGTCTGCGGGCTGTTCGGGGGCAGAACAACCGCTCCAGGAAAGACAAGCCAGGCAGAGATCCCCGGGGCAGGGGGGCAGGGGTTGTCTGCAGCTCGCCTGCTCCAGCCCCACCTCCACAGGAACATGGGGCTGCCTCTAGCCTGGGGCCCCTCCGGCCCCCTCCCACCTGGCTCAGCAGCTCCAAGGGAGGCCTCTTCTGGGGCAGGCAAAGACAGCTCTCCCCAAAACTGCTCCCACCACACACAGGCTCAGACACCAAGCAAGGGCCTTCTTCAGACGGGCCACCCCCTCCCCAACCCTCCCCAACCCGTTCAAACAGCCCCTTCAAGCCCGGGCTGGTTAGAATCTACTAGCCTTCGGGGGCTAGCCACGACACACACAGGCAGGAACGTTTCTTTCCGGCCTGACCACAACCCCTGGGAAGCAGGTATTCCTGTTAGTCACCATTTTACAGACCAGGCAGCCGAGGCTCAACAGCAAACAGTGGAGAGGTGCAGCCACTGCCCGGGACACCCAGCTCCTTGGCTCTGGGGGGCCCCTCCTTCCTACAAACACCCCCCCTCCAGCCCGGCCTCTCAGTCCCCAACAGCTGGAATAAGGGCCAACTCCAGGCTTCCTTGAGAAATCCCACTGGTCGCTCCAATAGCAGCCCCAGGAGAGATTGGTAGGGGTACAAGGCCAAGGACCAGAGCCGGGCACCCCAGTGGCTGCGATCCCATACCCCTCTTTCCTTCCTCTTTTCCTCTTCTTTGACATCCACTCAGTTTACTTCTTCCTACCTGCTGGGAAGTTCTGCACCCTGCCTCAATGTGGCGGCTCCCGACTGTGTTTAGAGCCCCCTCTAGAGCAGTCTAAAAATACAGACACTGGGCACCACCCTCGGAGGCTGATTCTGTAGCTGGGTAGAGCCTGGGAATTTCTTAAAATGCTCCCCTGGTGGCTCCAATACACAGCTGGGGTTGAAACCTGCCCTTCTAGCCGCATACCTTCTCTCCTTCTCAGGCCTGTGCTCTGTCTCCCCAACCCCACCAGAGACACAATTCCATCCGTCCGGAGCCCACTCCCCACCCTCTGCCACATACCCCCCCACCCACCCACCCAGAACACAGGAACTGGATCCAGTAAATTCGAGCTGCTATCTCAGATTTGTAAGCAGCATTCACGGAACTCCCTGCATCATTCTGGATGCTGGGCACACAGGCCGTGTCAGTGAAAGTGGGCTCCCGCACCCTCCTTCCCTTCACAGCCACACCATTTGGGCCTGCTGGTGAGGCCAGCAGCTACAAAGAAAGTTGGTTACATAATGGGGGACGAGTGCCTCCCCGGGATACATGCCCCTGAAGAAATCTCTAAGTAATCCCTTTACATTCACTATTACAGGTTTTTGTCTCAACCTCACCACCCCCTTCTCTCTCTCTCATGACTCCTAGGGAGGCAGCAGAAACCAGTGACCAAGACGTTCTGGACACTTCTGAGTACAGAGTCCCAGCTCAACGATGCCCACACAGAAACAGGCCCTTCTCCTGCAGATTTCGCTCTGGCCCTCCGTTCCAGTCTTCCAGCCTGCAGCAGCCCCCTTACTCCCAGCCTGAGGACAAGCAGGAGCAACCTCCCTCCCTCACCCCAACTGGCCTCCGTCTGCTGCTCCTGGAACCCTCTCTCCTTAGACACTTCTGAGCCTCACGAGCCATCTGCAGAGCAGCACAGGGGTTTGCCTTTGCTGGATCCTATGGGGCGGCCTTCCGTCCTGAGGGGGCTTTGGTGGGTGCGTGCACATAGCCTACGCAGGGAGCACCTCCGGGCACACGTAGCCATGGACAGTCCCCTCGCTGGGGATCTCAGGCAGACCACTGTGCTTCTCCTGCTCATCAAAGAAGGGTTAGGAATGCTGGCCACCCCTAACGCAGCACACGCCAGGGCTGGGAAGTTCTGAGTAAGGAAAGAGTGCTGGGTGAAGCGCGGGCATGTCTTACACAGCACGGACCTTCATGACCAAATTAAAAATAAAATAAACCACAGATTAGAGCAGTGACTCCTAAGTGGATCGGCCAATACAATCCACTGACGTGCAAGAAGACAGTATTAGGACTGTTAAATATTTTCTTATTTCCTACTTCTGAGGTCTTATTTATTTACTTATTTTGGTGTTAACATTTTACAATGTACATATAGGTATGTGGTGTGTCTGAACAATCCATTAACTAAATAAAAGGTAGACAAACTACAGCTGAGGTTCAAATTCTTTACACCAGGGCTGTGGGGAAAAAAAAAAAAAAACAAAAAACAAAAAAAAACAGGAAAACTGGAGGAGCACAGGGCACTAAGAAAGTGTGAATCGCCCACCCAGAGGCAGCTCACACTCACCCAGGGAAGAGGTGGGGAGTGGGGAGGGTGAGGTTGGAGACAACAAACCCTGCAGTGTCTCTGATGCTTTGTTTCTGGAGCTTGTGCTTGGCTTTCCAGACAGAGGATGATGACAATGACAGGAACGTGCAAGCACCCTGGTCTCTTCATTCAAGCAACATTTCTAGAATGCCCACCATGTGCCAAGTGCGGTGCTGCACTCTCGGGGTACATGGTGATGTGTACCAAAAACAGGGCCTTTAAATCACGCGGCTACACAGGGGGACAGAAATGCTAATTAAAACACTCACATTCAAGAATGTATAATTACCAACTGAAGCACTGCGAAGGAAATTTCTATAAGAGTTTCATAACAAAAGAACCAGACCCAGAGCTGAGGAGGGTGGAGGGTGAGGGAGCTGGTGGAGACAATTAGATGCTAAGTCGGTGACAGTGGCAGTTATGGCCTGGAGTAGTTTTGGAGGAATAAAGGCGGTGAGGGAAAAGATGAGGGCAAGCAGTGGCCAGTCCATGCAGGACCTTAGGAAGGTCCTGGTAAGGCCTCTGGACCCTCTCCTAAGAATGCTCTGTGTCTGAAGCACGGTGACATAATTACATCTGTGTTTTGGGGAGAGCACGCTGGCTGAAGTCTGAAGCATGGCTCGAGGGGGCTGCCGATGCCAGGACACCAGCTGGCAGGCAGGAGAGGATGGTATTTCGAAGAGACAGGACTTGTGACCAATAGAAGATCATGGGTACATCTGCAGGAGGATGGAGGTGACAGTGACAGAGGCCAGGGGCTCTTCCTGGACATTCGCTTGTGGGGTGATCTGGGGACATTCAGATGGAGACATCGGGTGGGTCCCGAGCTCAGCCAGGAGTTAGGGACTGGGAGGCACACATCAGATCGCAGACAGCGCCAGGTCCCTTCAGCCGTCCGGGCGGGACGACACAGCATCATCATGCGGAGGGAATGCAGGCTGAAAAGGCCCAAGGCCCAGACCTGCCTGGCCACAATACTGAAGGCCACACAGAGGAGGGCAAAGGACACTAGAAATGAGGAGTGGCCAGGGCTGAGGGAGACGTTCACTGGAGAAAGGGAGAGCAAGAGAGAACGCATCCCAGGAAGGTCAAGGGTGCAAACACTGCTGAGGAATCACACAAGGGAAGACAGGGAGGTTGTGTTTTTGGAGCTGTTGAGGAAGCAAACCAGAGGAGGGGGGCTGAGGTATCAGAGAAGTGAGGGCACAGAGAAGGTGGTTCTAGACAGTTCAGGAAGTCTGGCTGTAAAAGGGGAGAGAGCCAGGCAGCCGTCAGGATCAAGCTTGAAGGATCAAGCCAGGTTTTCTGTTTGGTTTAAAGGTGGGAGATGGACAGCCCGGATGGCTCAGCGGTTTAGCACCGCCTGAGGCCCAGGGCGTGATCCTGGAGACCCGGGATCGAGTCCCACTTCGGGCTCCCTGCATGGAGCCTGCTTCTCCCTCTCCCTGTGTCTCTGCCTCTCTCTCTCATGAATAAATAAATAAAATCTTTAAAAGACAAATAAAGGTGGGAGAAATACCCCAGCTGGAGAAGGACCAAAGGAGCAGAGCGGCTCAGGTGCCCCGGAGGCAAAAGGGGAGCGGGAGTGGGGCTGACCTCAAGGCCAGAGGAGCAGGGTACTGCCTCAGAAAACCAGGTGTGATCTTCTGTGAGGTGGGGGGAGCTGGGAGGAAGGCCGGGGGCAGGGTCAGGGGCAGTAGCCTTGGTAGGGGGGTCTGAAGCAGCTGCCCCCGGAGGTGAGGGAGTAAAGGCACGTTGGAGGAGCGAGGAGCGGGTGAGCAAGGACCCGACCCGACCCTCTGCAGAAACTGCCTGGGGTCCAGTGCAGGGGCTGTGCTGCGGGGCGTAGATGCTACAGCTCTACTCACATCTAGGAACAACACATTTACTACTGAATCATTTGTGGGGGAAAAGACTTCTGCCAAGTTAGAATGTCTAGCTTCTAACCTCTTTCTCTCACTGAGACAAATGTTACTTTTTTATGTGATGTGTCTGTTGTTAATGTACGTATGGGCGTGTTTTTTTAAATGAAAGCCAACGATGGTGTTTCCAGCCGAACAGACCATAATAACAATAACAGTTACCGTTTACTGAGCACTTACTGTGTGGTAGGTACTATTCTATCATCACGTTAGAGACAACAAGGGCCGCATGGCTGGAAGTGGGGGAGACAGGATGCACCACCCAGGCAGTCTGGTGGGGAGGAGCCAAGGCACTCTCCCCTCTCTCCAACAGAATCTCCTCCATGCTGGAAAAGGTGGGAGCCCGAGGCAACCTGCACAGTGTGTGGCACATGGAAGGATGGAGGGCACTGGGCGGGGGGGGGGATGGGAGGAGATGTTGGCTGAGGGCCCCTGGCACTACCAGGAACCTTGGAAGGCATCCACCTAGGGTAGGAATTTGGGGTAAGGATTCTTTAATGCTAGGAGAAGGTTTAGTGGTAGGAAAGAGCTAGAACTAAGCAAGGGGTGCCGTTTAAGAACCTGGGACCCAGAGAAGAGCTGGCTTAACTAAAAACCAGAGGAATCACTATTAACTTTCGGGGGGAGAGGGGGATTTCACAAAGTTACACGCAGCATTCTCTCATTCTCAAACCAAACCACAAAATATGTGCATGTGAAGGAAGCTTAATAGCCACCTTTTAATGTCTCTCAAAATAATCACCAGCAAAGCGATCAAGGCCAGTACACTTTTTTAAATGAACAGAAGTGTTTTACCTGTAGTAAGAAAGCAGCTCATCATTGTTCTGTATAACAGGTAAGCATATATACACTGGGTAGTGACGTAAAACGTATTTTTACTGTCAGGATCAAAAAGTTTGAAAGCCACCAATCTAATTCAATACTCCGATTTTAGAGCGGAGGAACCAGAGGCCTCCAAGAAGCCAAAGCCAGTTGTCCAAGTCAGTTAATAGTAGCAAAACTGAGAACAGCACACAAGTCTCTAATAGTCCTCTGCTAATTTCCTCACCAAACCGGAATCTCCAAACACAAACATCTCTGGGAAAGCCAGCCTTGACTTTAATCCACATTAGGGTAAGTGATAGTGGACTAAGTAAGCTGATCTTTTAGATCTGCTGCCTAGAGCAAGTTCTGGTAAAGAAGAGAGATGAGTACACCAGGGCAGCTGTGGACTACAACAAAATAAATCTGAGTGGAAACACGGGGGTTGCCGGGTGTGGCTCAGTGGGCGCGAGACAAGGACTGGTGTGAGAAAGATATTTCATCTTGTTTACAGACTTTGTATTAACAAATATCATTGGGACAACTGGTTCTATATAAGGAGGCTGTTTCCATGTCCGGGCAGGTGGCCCAGGGCCACGGGTGCTTTGCTCATCTTGTTTCAACAAATTTTATTAAATGACAAGTTCTGAATAACAGATGCCTTCGCAATTCTCCATCCCTGCCAGACTCCATCTCTTTAATGAAAACATCATTGTTGGGTATTTATCATTTGTACAATTGTATTTCAATATAACATAAGATTGTAAGATTCAAAGTCAGGTCCTTGTTTCCCTTATTTGTGGGCAGAAGGTAGTGGTGATGAGGGACTGGTGGTGTGGACCTCCTCTAGGAAACTAGACTACTAGCTAGAGCAGGGGGTGGGCAGGCACGGTAGCACTCATCCGTTAAGGGAGTGGCCCCCTCTGGACACCAGAGTAATGAGCCTCCTCTTCAGAATTCAGGCCAAACAATTGGGCCAAGTTCATCAGACCGGGGCTCATCACCACTCAGCAACAAGCTCTGCGCTCCTTTCCCAAGCGACTACAGCAAGGTACAGGGGGCAGGCCCAGTGGTGAGGACGCGGCTGAGCAGTATCATACACAATACCCGTAAAGGATCAACCGCAGCCCCAAGCTTCTTACTTCAATGAGGTATCATTAATTCAGACTGAAGCTTTGGGATGACCAGCCCCCAAAGCTCATGTAGGTGCCTGTATTACAAATGCAAAGGACTGTGAGAGTCCAGAGGAAGTCACCTGGAAAGGCCAAGGGAGCACAAGCGGCCAAGACAGGGAACAGGGTCTGCGGCCTGCTGTCCTCTTAAGTACAGGCAAAACTTATGGGGACTGGGATTCTTCGCCTTGGATTTATCTCCTCCTGTCCTTGGCCTGGTCAATCTCACTTCTATTCCCTCTGCTGGTTAGCTCAGGCACCAGAGGCTGGAAGAAGAAAGAAGGGCTCTGAAACTCAAAGCCACTTTGTTGCTGGTATGTTCCCCAGGAAACATGCATGGTGGGAGAGCAGCAGGGCAGAACCAGAGATTGCAGGATTATCTGTGGCTTTCAATGATCTGTGTTCTGAGGGTCTGATGTCAGCCATGGAGGACACAGCTGCTGTACCTTCTGCAGGCCCCAAAGCCCTAAGACGACATCTGAAATTTAAGAATAACCGTTCAACTATGAGATATGCAAAAACCTTTTGAAATACTGAGTATGCAAACTGAAGAATTTTGGTTGGTTACACGGAAGAACTTCTAGATAGAAGGGGCACACAATTCTAAACTGGTAACAGGGACAATTTCTCTTCTCACGGACGATCTTGGATCAAGGCCGATTACCACTAGGCATCAACTAGTTAAGGGGCACACATAAAAGAACTTGGAGAGACTCCTAAAGCACCACCCAAATGAATGCCTTGCCACGTGTTTAATAAAAAAATTTACAAATTAAAAACAAAACCCCCAGATCCTCATCTGAATCCCCCCTCCCCAAACCAAGGAACACCAAGCTTTCTCTATAAAAGCCAGACATTAAACTTTACTGAGAGACAAGACTAACAATTCTACACAGGCACCTTTATAATGATAAGGAAACACATTACCACAATTCTTTTATTGACAAAATTCAAAATGTATAACAAATACAGTTTGGTGGGGGGGGGGGTGGGTGGAAGGGTAACAACCATCTAATGAGATGAGTGGAATTCTTTTGGGGGGATAATATTTCACTTAATTCAGATTCAAAGTTAAGTGTTCCATTTCATCAAATTGATTGCAATGTTTCTATGTACAGATTATCCCTAGCTCATGATACTGAAACAGGCCACTCATCCTGAATTTGACGACCCTTGTGCTAAGCCAATGTCCAGGGGTGCGGAGAATCTGCAGTTTACACACTCCCCAGGTGATTCTGATGAAGGGCCATGTCTGGGACCTAATGGGAGTACAATGAAGGGCCATGTCTGGGACCTTGTATACTCTCATTAGGCCATTTAGGGGTTTTATGTCAGTACCTTCAATGACCAGAAAACTAAATCTCTCAAAGTCCCTACTGCCCAACTAAGGGGGCCTCTGGTTTCACAGTGGCAGAACCCAACTCTGTTGCATGCCACAACCACCCTCACAACATGGAGGATCATCACACTGCTTGGCCTGCCCTGGACAAGTTGTTAAGGTGAATTAAAGGAGCTGATCCATGAGTTGTTACCAGTACACCACATTTTAGGTACAGAGGGCATACCAACTCTCTTCAGTTTTTTGGCTGTAGGTGGTGACAAATAAAAACGGAAGATGCGTTACATGCAACATCCCATAAGCCACTGCTTAAGAGTCTTCACATTACCCAAAATGTGTACCCCAACACCTAAAAGGACAGACTTATGTCAGCCTAAACAGATTATGACGTTCTAAACCAAACTCGGAAAGTATATGGCTTCCCCCTCATGGGAGCCCCTGGTCCTGACTACCCACCTCAGTATCTTCAACCCCGAGGCCATTTAGGGGGTTCATGTCAGTACCTTCAATGACCAGAAAACTCAATCTCTCATAAGGTGGCACTGTTTTAAAGCCAGAGAATAAATGGTTCAGTGTCCAACAAGAAAAGGGTGCTTCAGGGGACGGCACAGAGAACAAGAGACTGGCTGCGAGAAGCTCTCTATGCCTCAATTTCCCTGTGTGTATGTAATAGGAGGATAATAATAGTACCCACCTCACAGTGCTGCTATGGGGACTAGATTAACTGAACCGTTTAATCCACTTAGAACTGTGCCAGGCACAGTGTGGTCCCGGGTGAGCATCCGCTATTATTATTGTTGTTATTGTTGTCCAGAACCAGAGAGGGGCTCAGAGCTGTGCCTCATCGCACCCCAGTTAGGTCTCCAAAGCTAACACCAGCACATACTGAGTACCTGAGGGGCCAGATCCATTGAGCCGGTTCTGTCGCTTATTCATTACACTAGATCACTATTCTCCTTCCACAGGTGAGGAAACTAATGTGCAAAGAGGAGGCTACCATATCCTGCCTCTTTCTAGGAGGAAGAACTCAAACTCAGGCCCGTGGGGCTCCAAACCACAGCTTCACCGTGGAGGCCCCCAGACTCAAAACCACCACCAGCAGCAACCCCGTTAACAAAACCCAACTAGCCAGGACCCTACGGAGCTGGAGCTCAGTCCTCTGCCTGTGGACCCTTGGTTGGCCTGCATCAACCGGAGTTAATATCGGGCTGCGGGAACCCAATTAGGCAGTAAGTCAGCCTGGAAAACATCACGCGACGTGTTCCAAAGGTCAAAGTTAAAGCTGGCTTCCCGGGCGGCCTTTGCCAGACGCTGCCATCAAAAGCCAGTCTCCTACAGACACCAGAGTTCAACCAGTGAGGTGCTTAACCAGCACTGACACCGGCTTTGTAAAAGTCCCGGAGAGAAGCCAGAGACGTGACGCAGAAAGGCGGTCGGCAGAAAGACATCATTTACTTAAAAAAAAAAAAAAAAAGGAAACCTTACTCTCTTTTCGGTTTGGGGGTCACATTTACTCCAGTACACTGCCTTCCCCCAGGCAAAAATAAAAGGGGGAGGGGCAGGTGATAGGGGCTGGGGGGCAGGAGGGGGCGCCCCTAGCCGGCCGCAGGGCGCTGCAGCACCCACCTGGAGCCCGGAGCGCGACCTACCTTCCCGGAGAGCCCAGCCCCGAGGGCGTCTCCCCAGCACACCGACAGCTCGTCCCTCGTCCCTCCCGGGCGAGCGGCTGCTGTCCTCGGCTCGGCTCCAGTCGGGGCCGTAGAGGCGCGCGCGCGCCCCCCTCCCGAGCAAGACACCTCCTGCCTGTCTCCTCGCCCCCCTCCCCTCCTGTCGGCTCCTCCGAAAGGGCGCACACCCGGGCGACCAGGACGTCTTTAGGGCCACATTCAACGACGTCTGAAACGGCAGCGGGAGGAAGGGCGAAACCCCGGCGGGGAGCGGGGCGGGGGGAGGCGGGGAGCGCGCAGGGGGCGCGGGCAGGACGTCGCCCTCCAGGAGAGCCTCGGGCCGCGCTGGCGCGCAGGGCACCCCCATCGGGGCCCGGGGCACCCCCGGGGGGGGGTCCCCGGAGCCCGCCTCCCCCGCTGCTCCGCGTCCGGGGCCGTCGGGGCGATGGCGCAAGACTCTGCACCCACCCCCCCGCCCCCCCCCGCCGCGACAACAGCCACGGTGACAAAATGGCAGCTCGGCGCCCGGCAGTCGTGCCACCGGCGAGCAGGGCCCCGGCCCCCCGGTAACGCCTCGGCGCCCTCGGGCTCGGCCTGCGGCGGGCCTGGCCTGCACGGAAATCCCAATAACAAAACCCCGGAGCTCCGAAGCAGCCGGGGAAGCGGGAGGCCCGCCGCGCCCCCGCGCCCCCGCGCCCCCCGCGCGCCCCGCTCCGCGCCCCCCGCTCCGCGCGCCCCGCAGCCCCGCGCCCCGCGCCCGGCGCCCGCTCGCCGCGCCATGGGGGAGGGGCGGGGCGGGCCGCGAGCCCCGGGAACATGGCTGCTCGTCCTATTTCGGCGTCGCGGCGTGGCCACCGGCCCCCGGATCCGAGTTGGGAGAGGCTCCGAAGGTGGGTGTGTGGGGGCCCCCGGGGGGGGCGGCCGCGGCGGGGAGGGGCGCAGGGGGCGCTCTCCCAGAGCTGTTTGTCTTAAAGAACGCTTTAAAAAAAAAAAAAAAAAAAAGAACCACCAACCCCATAGTTCCTCCTCCCCCACCCCTTTTGTCCCTCATTAGCTCGCTTTCTCGCTCCCGCGCGTCGCCCGCGGTGCCGCCAGGGCCCCCTCCGTCCCCTCCCGCGCCCCACCCCGCCTCGAGGCCGGGGGCCGGCGAGTGGGCAGGGACGCTCCGAGGCGAGGGGGCGAAGCGTGAGAAACCGCTCCCGGCTCGGCGCGCCGCGCCCCTCCCCCCGCACACACTCGGGGAAGTTTAAAGAGCCGGTTCGACCCGCTTTCGGGCTCGCTCGCACTTGGCCCCCGCGGGGCCGCGGCCGGGGCCGGGGGAGCGCCCGCACACCCCGCCGCGGGGACGCCGACCCCGAGCCCGACCCCCGGCCCCCCGGCTCCCCGGGCTCCCCGGGCTCCGCGGCCGTGCGCCCTCCCCCCTCCGCACGGGGGGCTTCCGGAAAGTACGCGGGAAGCCCGCGGCTCCGGCCCCCTCCCCCATCACCACACCCAGCCCCCAAATCCTCCGGCTCGGGGTCGAGGCCGGGACGAAAGCGGCCAGAGAAAGGCAGACCGCGGGCAAATTGTTCGCGGAAAGTCCTGCCCGGGCTGCGGGCGGCGGGCGGCGGGCGGCGGGCGCCCCCTCCCCTCCCCTCCCCTCCCCTCCTCCCTCCCTCCGTGTGTCCCCCCTCCCCGCCCTGCGCGCCATAAGGCACTGCACGTCTCCAGTCCACAGCTGCGTTATGATGGGGGGGTGGGGGGGGGCCACAAAAAGGGATCTTGTTTTCAAAAGTCTCACTCAGGTTTGGGGGAGGAACTAGAGAAAAGAGGAAGCAGCAAGGCCTGCCTTTTGGGCAGGGATTCTTCGGGCTTTCGCGGGCTGGAGGGGCGACAGGTCAGCTGCGCGCAGCGCTCCCCAAACTCCCAACTCCGTGGAACCCCGGCTGCCGAGGCTGTCGGAGGAGGAGGAGGAGGAGGAAGAGGAGGAGGAGGAGGAGGGGGAAAGGGGGGGTCCCTCCCGCCCGCGCCGCCCTGGTCCCCGCCCCGGAGCCGGGGTCTCCTCCGCGGAGCCGCCAACTCCCATAAAACACTGTTTGGAAGCGAGAGGGGAGACGGGAGCCCGGCCCCGCGTCCGAGGAACCCAGCCCGGCCTGGCCCTCCCCGGGGGTGGGCTCTGCGCCCGAGCCTCCCAGGTCGCATCCGTGCAAGTTTCCTCCGGCCGCACTCCCGCCGCTGCCCAATCAAGATCGGCGGCCGGAAGGCTCGGTCCCATCCCGGAGCTGCGAGCCTCCCGGGCCCGCACGACTCCGGACCCGGCCGACACCGGCGCGGGCAGCGGCTCCGGGCGGCTCGCGTCCGGACAAAGTTTCCCGTGCCCGCGTACCCCCGGGGCGCCGAACGGCTGCGGGCGAGCCCACCCTGCAGAGAGGCGGGGCGCGGGGCGCGGGGGCGCACAGGCCCGCAGGAGCAGGGGCGAGGGGGGGACGGGACGTCGCCTCGGGGTAACTTGCAACAGCGATCGCTCGAGGCGGGGAGGCGCGGGGACCATCGGTGCCTTTGCACGTTCCAAAATCCCTCCCCACCCCCCCCTCCCATTTATCCTCCCTTCCGAAGGAGAGGAGGAGCCTCAGCATCTGGCCCGAAGGTGGGGTGGAAAGAGTGAGGGAGAAAGAGGAGGAGAGGAAGGGAGGCAGAGAAAGGGAGGGAGGGAGAGAAAGGGCGCGTTCACGAACACTACAAAGTTACAAATATGGCTCCCCCGTCTCTCGCCTCATCACTGCAAAGAAATGAAGACGCACTTTAAACTCGAGCCCTTCCCAACTCCGCCGCCGCCCCCTCCCCACGCGCTCTCCCCGGGGGCCTCGGCCCACATTTATCAGAAACTAAACCGGACTCGCGGAGCCCAAAACTTATTGTGTGTGTGTGTGTGTGTGTGTGTGCGCGAGCGAGGGGAGGGAGGGAGGGAGGGAGGGAGGGGGAAGGCGCGGGAGGGGGGCGGAAGGGGGGATTCATTTATAAAATATATATAAAAAAAAAAAAAACCCTTTTTTGTTGTTGTTGTTAGATCCGGGAGGCAGCCCCCCTCCTCCTCCTCCCTCGCTAATCTTCCTCCCCCCCCCACCCCCCCCAGCAGACGGGAGTCCAGGGAGCAGCGAGCTCGGGGGGTTATTCCGCCTCGTTCTCTCCGACCCAAACGCGTGCGCCCGCTGGCCTCCCGGTGGGTGCACACTCGCACGCACACTCTCGCACCCACACTCGCACACGCGGGAGCACACGCACAGGTAGTCACACACCAAGGGCAGCGGCGGCGGCGGCAGCCGGAACATGCTCGGATGGCATTGCAACCCCCCCAGCCTTGCAATTCATTTGCAGTCCCGACCCCCAAACCCACGCCTCCCGGGCGCCCCCCCTCCAAAAAAAAGTGCCTTCCGCCCCCCCCTCCACCCCCCAACGCACACACACACACAAAGTAGGAGAATGGACCGACAGAGATATTTTTGGCAAATGCTCACATCAGAGGGCGTCCTGTTCCGCAGCTCTAAATGAATCCGTTTGTCCATGTCCATCTCTCGCGCTCTCTCTCTGCAGAGGCTCCCGCGCCGGCGGAATTCAATCAATAAACCCCGAACCCACGGCCGCGCGTTTTAGGACTTTGAAGGCTCAACCAGCTCCGCTCGGTTCTCGAGCCCCCAGCACCCGCGGCGCACACTAACCTGATCACGGTGGAGGCGGGACCTGCGGCCCGGCGGATGAGCGGCAACGGCGGGAGCCAATCGCCGCCGAGGGTCTCCGGGCAACAGCCAATGGCGGCGGCGGCGGGGGGGAAGGGACCAATGGGCGGGCTGCGCAGCCGGCCAGGGAGGCTCAGCCATTTGGTTGTGGTGCCGGAGACGGACCCCTTTAGATTTCGGGGCGGCTGAGGAGCGCGGCGGCTGCTCGGCGGCGGAGCTGGGGGGGTGGGCAGGATGGCGGGGGAAGGGAAGGTGACTGCGCCTGGAGGGCCGAGCCGCTCGGCCCCGCCAGCCCGCTGCCGCCGCTGCGTGTGGCCGGGGGCGGGGCCGCAGGTGCGTTACTGGGGGGGAGGGGCGCGGCCGGAGGGGTCGGGGTCGCGGTCGGGGTCGGGGTCGGGGTCCCTCGCGGGGCCGGGCTGCAGAGGGGGCGGCGCGCGGGCTGGGGGCCGTGGGGCCGTGGGGCCGCCGCGGGGCGGGCGGGCGGGCGGGAGGCCTGCAAAGAGGGGGAGGGGTCAAGGGTGCAGCGGGGGAGGGGCTGGTCATTTTCTGGGTCCGGCGGGCCGAGCCCGTGGCGCGCGGCTGCTGCCCTCCGCCTCCCGCGCGGCATCCCACCCCCGGGCTGGGCCCGCGCGCCCCTGCGCCCCGCGCCCTCCTCCCTCCTCCAGCCGCGGCCACCGCCGCCCCTCTAATAAACAAGCACATGAAAGCAAGATGCGTCCACCTTTGGATGACTCCCCCCCCCCCGCCCCCCGCGGTCGTGACCCCCTCTCCACGGAGGGGCATTTCCATCTGCCGTCACATAAGGTCAGCCTGGAAGGAGCGATCACCAGGAGACACCCAGGACCTTGTTGGGTCAATAAATGAACGAAGACCGTGGATTAAGGATGGTTGCCGAATATACCGAATATTAAAAAGTGGAAAAGGAAGGTGCTAATTAATAACTCCCGGTTTTCTGGATCCGACATCCTTTATGGGTTTTTGTAGACCTAGGGAAAGAAAACGGCGCACAGTTTAATCTAATGGTTTGGTTCAATTTGGGTTGCCAAAGAGGCTCTATTTGGAGCACTTTCTCCAGGTGTTACGGTTTGCTTGCTTTGGGGTCTTTTTTTTTCTTTCTTTCTTTTTCTTTCTTTCTTTCTTTCTTTCTTTCTTTCTTTCTTTCTTTCTTTCTTTTTTCTTCTTTCTTTCTTTCTTTTTTCTTCTTCTTTCTTTTTCTTTCTTTCTTTTTCTTTTCTTTCTTTTCTTTTCCTTCCTTCCTTTCCTTTCCTTTCTTTCTTCTTTCTTTCTTTTTTTTCTTTCTTTCCTTCCTTCCTTCTTTTCTCTTTCTTTTTTCTTTTTCTTTCTTTTTTCTTTTTTCCTTTTCTTTTTTCTTTCCTTTTCCCTTTCCTTTCCTTTCCTTTCTTTTCCCTTCCCTTCCCTTCCCTTCCCTTCCCTTCCCCTCCCTTCCCTTCCCTTCCCCTCCCTTCCCTTCCCTTCCCTTCCCTTCCCTTCCCTTCCCTTCCCTTCCCTTCCCTTCCCTTCCTTCCTTTCTTTCTTTTCTTTTCTTTTCTTTTCTTTTCTTTTCTTTTCTTTTCTTTTCTTTTCTTCTTTTCTTTTCTTTTCTTTTTCTTTTCTTTTCTTTTCTTCTTTTTTTTAATCACATTAGTTGTAAAACCTAAAAGCCTTCATTCCCACTGGGTTACCCACTTCTTAAGGCCAGGCCTCGGACCTTGTCATTTACTAAGTTGGCTGCCTGGGGCTGTTAATAAATCTTGGGGATTGTTGTCAACAAGGACAGATACATCTTTACCTTTCCACACTGTTGTTCAGTGCTTCTACACCTTTCCTTATGCACACCAAGGTGTTTTTGTTTGTTTGTTTGGTTGGTTGGTTTTTTTTGTTTTTTTTTTTTAATTGAGGGAGATACATTGTGTTTGTTTTTCAGGCACATGGGTTCGAGGGAGAGGGAAACCAGTATGTATGTTGCAAATTCGAAATATTGTTACATAATACCAATACAGTGTTTCATTCTTGAGCATATAAAGTTTAGTGGGAGACATAAAGTGACAGAATGTAAATAAAACGCACATACAGAGTGCTCACGCAAGGGAAGAAACCGTAGCTAACTTTCATATTGTAACCTGATGGATTGTAAACGTAAAATCCTACAGCTAAGCATTTTGCTCTGTGAATTTTTCTTTCCCATAAAGTGATAGGCGGGATTTGAAAAGTGATCATGTTTACTCTGAGTAGCTGGGAAATGCAAATAAAAATGGAAAGTCATTGTTTTTATTTCATCTGGGTATAAATAGTATGATGTATTGGACTTGTTGATTTAGCTGACATATTTACCTCCTCGGTTTTGTTAATCTTATTGAACTCAATTTGTGTAGTTGGAATTCATTTATTTTTAAATTGTATTGGCCTTGTTATAGAACATACAGGGACCCCAAATTACCTCTCTTTGCCAGAGTCCGTTGTTATTTCTGGATATGGCATTTAAGGTTGTTTTAAAACAGAGCTCTTCATCACACACACATTAGGTCAATATGAGGTGTAGGAACTATGCAACATAGGAGTACTGAGGTTTACCTTCTCTTTGACGGCAAATACTTGTCTTCAATTTGAATTATCAACCACAAATAAGTCCACACTGCTAGCAATGTGATACAGAACAGTGCCTTTCAAGAGGAGTAATCCTTTAAAAGCCAACCAATCAAATGCAGAGATGTTCCTGATCCAGCTCTGCTAAACAGCAGCAAGTATAGCTCATCTTATCTTACAAAGATCTGAAGAGGATGACTTGGAAGCCCAGACCCCCACTAAAGAGGGTGTACAGGAACAAATTAAGGTTGGAATTGAAAAAACTATGGCTTGACCACTAAACCAAAAACATTAAACTTAACAGTTGTTTTTAGAAGCATTATTATACATTTTGATAACATTCTGTAGTGGTGTTAGAAAACCAAAAATCTTCACTAGATTCCAATCTTACAGAAGTTGAAATATCCAAAAAGTACATATAACCAATTGAATACTTTGCATCTTTCCAAAAATACTTTGAAAAAGCAGAGTTCCTCGCACTCTTACAAATATATTTGTAGTTTATTTCTAAGAAAATTGTATTAATTTTGACTATTTCTGATCAAAAGGAAGTCAGAATTGAATTCAGCTAAAGCGGTGCCATTTTTCCCCATGCTACTTGACCAAATGTTTAAAAAAAAAAAAAAAAGAGACTAAACCGCTCTTATATTCCTTATCTTGCAGATTTGTTTCTTAAATAAATAGAATTTCGTTGCATATTTTAGTAGTAAATAAATGCTCTGAATGGGTCCGAATATCAGAAGATAGAGTAAGAAGAGAAGCCCGTTCGATGATGGGAGTTAGGTTATGAAAGCTGCAGTCCGTAACTTCTGGAACTGGATTGGATTCACACTGAGAAGAATAAATGAGATACAATTCAAAGGCTCGAGCCCACAGGGAGAAAACCTTCAAGTAAGGAAAGCTCTCTTCCTGCCTTCCAGGATATTCCAGAATATCTTCCTTCAAGAACCATTCCAAACAAACAAGCATCCTATTTTGTTCTCTAAGAGGCACGAGCAATGGGTGTCTTAGCTTCTTGATATGGGTTGCAAAGGACTGTTTCATAAATGACCCACCGTGATGCTGCTGCTGCCATTTAAGCTCTTTGCCCTTGTTTGGTCTCCAAAGATGGAGACCCTCTGGGTAGCATTCATTTTTTGAGTTGAGCTAATGTATTCACAGTTCAACTTTTTGTTCTTCAGCTTGAATCACATACATTGGAAGCTGGCCATAGTACTTTTTCACCTACATCGTGGTTCTGCTGCCTGGACCCCAAAAGACAATGCTGTGGAAAGGCTCCAGCTTAATTATGTTCTCTTTTGTCTTTCTATATAAATAGCTTTTAGAAATGTAGATTATTCTTTTGAAATCCTTGCTAACAAATGTGAAGACTACTGCATTTTGATTTGAATAGCAAAGGAACTTCGAGGTCCAGGATCTAAAAAGTTAACTATTAATTCGTTTACTTAATACAGCATTGGGTGGTTTGGTTTGATTTATTTATTTAGTTAGTTATTGAAGTTATCTTTTCAGTGGGTTGAACATGAAGAAAAAGCACTGTTAGATGAAAAGTCATGCAATTTTTAAAAATAGTAAAAAATCTTAACACCAGCTTAAAGATGGTTTATTTTGAAAAGAGGGGAGAAAAAAAAAAACCCAACCACAACTATCACCTGCACACTAGTTTGGAAATCCCTAGAAATGTTTTGAATCCAATTCTTAAATATATTTATTCACAATAATCTGGGAGTAGCGATAAAAGAAAGTTTGATGACCATTCACCAAGAAGAAAACCAGAGCTATACGCTCTTCTTTCTAGAATTAAAATATGATTTATAAAGGTTAAAAAATAGATACCTTAAAGGCAAATAATGGAACGAGGAGCCAGTAGAAACAAGACTGGCTAAAGGCAAGCAAGGATGAAAAAAACAGCAGGTTCTAAATTAATGCAATTAATTTAGAACCTGCTCGTTTTTTTTTTTTTAGTCTACCTGCAGTTGAAGTTTGCCTCTGAAGAAAAAAAGGTACTAAAGTCTATTAAAATATAAGAGGTAGAAAACAGACTTTCCAAGAACTTTTAATATATTTACTATTTGGCAAGTAGTATTTCTAATTATAAGCCCCAAATAGTCCTGGTTATCTACTTTGTGGCAGCAGTTATTTGTACACATAAGTAACAATTTTAAAATATAAACCCTACAGCTCATCTTGAATTAGAGATCAATTTCATACGTTCTGAGAAATTAGTAATTTTTAAGTGAATTCCTAGTTGAAATAGTGGTCCTCGGAAGAGTATACCTATAGCCTAAATTTTCTCTGGAAATCCTGAATCCTAGCAACTTGAATATAAAAATGATGCCTCCATTTGCACATGACCAAACTAAGGTAGGTGCAGGAGGACTTTTACCCAGCACAGAACACAGGCTTTGCTCTCCTGGATTAGTTCTGCCCTAAGAATGTATCTGAAATCATTTTATATGCTTTCCCTTCTACATATATTTATTCAAAAGAAACTTGAGTAAGTGTGACAAATATTTTTTACTAGGCTGGACCAACTCTTCATGCCTGTGTTATGTTCATATGAAGAAGAAATGGTATAGATGAAGCTATTATAATACCAGGCAAATAGCAAGCATGTGATTGCAGTGTGGTAGAGCTTTCTGTAATACCTAAAGAAAGAAACAATATATTCATGTGCCCAGGAAAAAGTTGGGGAGAGTCTGCACCAGAATATGTTTCAAAAAAATTTTTTTTACAAAGTTTCTCTGGGTAAGAGTGTTACAGTGTTTTTTGCTTATATTTTCTAAGTTTTTCAGTGGGTTGGACATGGAGAAAACGCACTGTTGGATGAAGACAGTCATGTGATTTTTAAAAATTAATAGTAGTTGATATAGTTGATAATTTTTGCAATAAGATAAAGTTATTTTAAATGGCAATAGAAGTATAGCAGATTTGGGGGATGTTTGTGCCAGCTAGAATTCTTGGTTGCAGACAACAGAAGTTTTCCCTGACCAATGCAAGCAGAAAGCAATTTCATACAAGGCTATCACAGAACCTAAGAAGAACAAGGCCCAGGAAAAAAAGCAGGAACCCGGGGAAGCTGGGCAACCTGGTGCTGCCAAGATGGTGTTCCTTGTATGGTCTGTAGAGGACAGCACACCACCTCCCGCAACCCCAACCTCAGAAGTCATCTCTGGACTGTGGCTGCACCCCTCCACTGCTGCAAGTGACCTCTCAGGAGCCTCCATTTTTGTGTCACTCCTTCAAGGTTCAGAGCTCTTGCCAGGAACATTTGCAGATGCCCCAGCTGTGAGGGAAAATGATTATCTGCCCTCTTTAGTTTCTACAGCAGAATGTGTGACCCTGTCGCCTATTTTAGGATTCTGCCCAAAGAGTATTCTGATGCTAGGAGACCAAAGGTAAAATCCACTAAGGTGTTCTGATTGAACAATACTGTGAAGGTTTCCTAGTAATCCAAATTACTCCCCTCTTAGCTCTTCTCTGGCTCCATACTACTTCCCAGGAAGAGACTCGCTATGGTCTGAATATTTGCACACACACCTACCCCCCCTCAGATTCACATGTTGAAATCCTAATCCCCAAGGTGATGGTACTAGGAGGGGCCTCCTAGTAGGAGGTGCCTGGGTCATGAAGCTGGACCCTCAGGACGGAGATTCATGCCTTTATTAAAGAGGACCCTCAGGGCTCCCTTGTCCTTCTACCAATGAGGATAGAGCAAGAAGTACAACTCAGAAGAGGGTGGCCCCTGATCTCAGACTTTCAGCCTCCAGAACTGTGAAAAAAATAAATGCCTTGTTTGTTTAGAAACCACCCCATCTGGTATTTTGTCATAGCAGCCCAACCAGACAAGACTGCATCATCTACCTGGGATCAACCTAAAACAGAGCTAATACCTGAAATCCTTAATTTCCTTTCAAATGATTCCCTCTCCAAATCCCAGGCCATAATAAACAATCTATTACTGTTGGTGTCAATGGACTACTTAACTGATCATAACTTTAAGACTTTGAGAAGAAGGCTCTCCAGTAGAGATATCTGATTTTAAGTCACAAAGAATTTAGTCCTGAGGCATACACTGAAGATAGTAATAATCTCTTATATCTAATAATCTGTTCCAGCTCATGAGTAAAGGCAGCAATCTCTGGATATCAAGCAATAGAAGATCTTGAGTAGTGATGTATTTATTACTGCTGATGGGTTTCCATCTGCCACTCTGAGAACACGTTCAGGCTCAAGTGCAGGACGAAGCTGAAGTGGATGAGATTTGTTGTAAAAATTTATTGGGAGTAGGCAAGTGGTCACAGGCTAAGTAAGGGATCATAAAAGGATGCAGTCACTTTAAGGACAATTTTGAGGAAAAAATGCTGATGGTGAAAGAAATGTCAAAACCACAAACACATCAAAGAGGCCCATATTCCTGGGAACAGAGAGGAAGGCCATAAAGGATCTGCTTATAGAAAACATATTAATCCTGGGGTACTATCCTCTTTCCTCTTGCCCCCCCATCATCTCAGGTCACTTAGCGCAGATTGCTTTTCAGCTAGAAAAAGCAAATGCTTGCAAGGACTCTGAACAATGTTACAGGAATTCAACTGTTTGTGAGTTTGATTGGTATAACTATTAAACTGTTACACGAATAGAAGTTCCTTACAAATGGCAATAACTTCTCTCCAGACATGCAGTGCTAAAGGTTCTGTTCATTGACACACAAACAGGCAGGCTCTTCATGACGGACAGTTTTAGTAATTTATTTAAATTTAACTTTGTACTCAGATGACTGAATGCAAATTGTGGCAGACTACTAATTATTCAACAAGATCTATTTCCTCTTCTTCCTGGACACAAACCTGGATTGCGCTTCCCCACTGCCCCTGTAGTTAGGTCAGGCCATATGACTCTTAGGCCATGAAGTGTTCCTAGAAGTGACGTTTGCTGCTTTGATGCCTTAAACCTCCAATGTATTGGCCGGCTGAGATGAAGGTGACAAAGAACCTGAGGAACCACATCTTATTCTTGAGGGTGGAACCTGCCTCAGCTTGAGTGTCCAAAGAGAACCTGGCCACCAACCTGTTCACTTGCTTAATCAAGAGACAACTGGTGACCAAGAGAAACTTTGATTGTACAGTGCCAATACCTGTTGATTTATTACCGCAGCCTATGCTAACTAATACACTAATAAAGTTGTGTTTCCAGTCTTAGTTTTCTATCCATTTATGATTTTGTAGATGATTGCATATTTCAAATATTTATTATTGTATTTGCAGTATATCTTTGAATTATAGGTTCTCAGAAGCACCATAAAACAGCCATAAAAGAATCATATGAAGTCACAAGGACTTAACGAAGAAAAGATCATTGTAAGAGAGTCTATAGAAATGACACACAAATATATCTCTTTCTCTCACAGTTAGTGCTTGGTTCATAGTAGGCGTGAAATAAATGTCTGTCGGCTCATCAATAAATGAGCCTCCCTCCTAAGCTCCAGGCTGACATTTCCATTGCCCATGAGACAGTTCCAAACAGCTCTCCTCAGGAACATCCACAGAACATTCCCCAAACTAATCTTCTTTGTCAGCCTCTCCCTGCTCTGGCTGCACCAATATACCATCATGCTCCTCCTCTCCCGTTCTTATCATTGGCACCCTTGGAGTTGTCCTCTGTTGACTCACATAGCCAAAGAGTCACCTCATCTTCTAAGTTTTATTCCCCAAATATCTTTGCTCCCTTCAGCCCACTTTCTCTGCTCTAAGAGTGCTCTAACCTCCCTCACGTCCACATTGACCCAATGTGACAGTAGTACTCAGGCTTCTGGGTTTGTTTTTTGTTTTTTTTTCACCAGTAACATTTCCAAAAAAAGGTGTTTTAAGGACCAACATAGCATCACCAACTTTTACTTTTGCCAGGTAAAAAAATTTTTTTCTGGCTGAGATATATAGACTATTGAGATATATTACATTTTCTTTATCCATTTACTGTTGATGGACACTTAAGTTGTTTCCATGTCTTGGCTAATGTAAAAAATGCTGCAATAAACATGGGCATTTAACATTTATTTGTTTATAGACTGTTTTAAAATGGTAATATAAGGGCACCTGGGTGGCTCAGTTGGTTAAGCGTCGGACTTCGGCCAGGTCATGATCCCAGGGTCCTGGAATGGAGCCCTGCATTGCACCCTGTTCAATAGGGTGTCTGCCTCTCCCACTGCCCCTCCTGCTGCTCATTCTCTCTCTCTCTCTCTCTCTCTCTCTCTCTCATAAATAAATAAAATCTTTTTAAAAACATGGTCATGTAAGGAGGACTCAGATTCAGAATATAGGTGAGTCATTTACATTACATATATTTAATTTTATGTAAACTCACTACAGTGTCCAAGACTTTCTACTCAAGTAGTTGGAAACTCTTCTGTGGGCTAGCACTCGTCCTAACATCCTTTTGTGGCTGGAGGAATGTTTCTGAGCTCCAGTCACAGTGCTCCTATGATCAGCAACAGCCTCTCAGTTTCTGGTGGCTCCACTCCCCTCCCCAGCCTGTCATTTAAACTCCCAACAAGGAGACCCCACATTACCTTCCCATTCCTACCTCTAGTTTCCAGACAAACTGGACCTTCCGCTATTCCCTTCTTTTCTATCTTTGACTATGTGTTTTTTCCCAGCTTATGTATTCTTTTTTCCCCCTACCAGTCAAAATTCTACCCAAAATTTAAGACCAAATTTGATGCCACTGCTTTTATGAAACCTTTTATGATCCACCCAAACAAACAAAATCTTTCCTCTCCTTGATTTCCATAACACTATAATGGGCAGCAGGAGGCCAGTGCTTCCAGGTGCTATTTTTTTACCCCTCCCAAAATAAATCCTTGAAGATAAGAATAATGTTTAACTTGTTTTTGTTACTCCTGGCTTATTTGAACATCAAATATTCAATACATACTTCGTGAATAAGTAAATGTTTTGAACATGGTGGGCACCCTATTTTTAAAAAGTCCCTTTGACACATTTAAATAACTTTATTCTTCAGTGTCAAGTAAATAGCAATAGGATATTGGTGAAACAGGGATTGCTAAGTAACTTCTTTATTCTTTCCAACATGAGAGAAACAAAAATAAATCCTTGTTTCTATGACCATAACACAGAAGCTTTCCTACTATAAAAATTTTATTTTAGACTTCTACCCTGGAATTGTCTTGCCTTTTATTTTAGGTTCCTACCCAGGATTGAACTGTCTTACAGGCAATTTGTAAGAGAGATGGGAATTACAGAGCTCACTAACTCTGATTTTGCGTCTATGCCAATTTTAGGGAGGGTACACATCTTTTGTTCCTTTGGATTTTGCGTTCAGCAAAAAAAAAGCAAGAAGAAATGAGATGACAAAACTCAAAGACCTGAAACTATAAAACTCCTAGAAGAAAACACAGGGCATAAACTTCTTGACATTGGTCTTGGCAATGATTTTTTGGATTTGACACCAAAAGCAAAGGCAACAAAAGCAAAAATAAACAAGTGGGATTACATCAACTAAAAAGCTTCTGCACAGCAAAGGAAACCATCAACAAAATGAAAAGGCACTTACAAAATGGAAGAAAATATTTGTAAATCATATATCCAAGAAGGGGATAATATCCCAAATATATAAAGAATGCATACAACTCAGTAACAAGCAATCTGATGAACAAAATGAGCAGAGGGAGGCGCCTGGCTGGCTCAATTGGTGGAGCATGTGACTCTTGATCTCAGTGTTGGGGGTTCAAGCCCCACGTTGCATGTAGAGGTTACTTAAAAATAAAATCTTGAAAACAAAAACCAAACAAACAAGATAGCCAGATCTGAATAGACATTTTCCAAAGAAGACATACAAAAGGCCGACAGGTACATGGTGCCCCACATCACTAATCATCAGGGAAATGCAAATCCAAACAACAAGAAGCTATCACATCACACCTGTTAGAATGGCTATCGTCAAAAAGACAAGAGATAACAAGTGTTGGTGAGGATGTGGAGGAAAGGGACCCTTGTGCACTGTCAGAAATGTAGACCGAGGGATCCCTGGGTGGCGCAGCGGTTTGGTGCCTGCCTTTGGCCCAGGGCACGATCCTGGAGACCCGGGATCGAATCCCACATCGGGCTCCTGGTGCATGGAGCCTGCTTCTCCCTCTGCCTGTGTCTCTGCCTCTCTCTCTCTCTCTCTCTCTCTCTCTCTGTGACTATCATAAATAAAAATAAAAATTAAAAAAAAAAAAAAAGAAATGTAGACCGGTTGAGCTGCTCTGAAAAACAGTATGGAGTTTCCTCAAAAAATTAAAAATGGAGCTACCTACCATATGATCCAACAATTCCACCTCTGGAATATGTCTGAACGAAATGAAATCACTATTTTGAAAAGATATCTGAACCCCAAGTCCGTTGCAACATTATTTACAGTAGACAAGACATGGAAATAACCTAAGTATACATCAATGAATGAATGGATAAAGAAAAATGTGAGAATCTACCTATGACTCAGTCATAACAAAAAATAGGAAATTCTGTTTGCAACAACACGGACAGAACTTGAGGATATGCTAACTTATGCTAAATGGAGTAAGTCAGAAAAAGAAATATTACATGATCTCGCTTATATGTGGAATTTTAAAAATCCAAACTCACAGTTACCGAGCTTGTCAGAGGCAGGGGGGTTGGGGGCTGGACACAGTGTGTGAAGGTCATACAGTACAAACTTCCAGTTATAAAATAAATAAGTTCTGGAGATTTAATGTACACCATAGTGACTATAGTTATTACTGCATCCTATATTTAAAAGTTGTTAAGAGAATGGATCTTGAAAGTTCTCATCACATACATACATAAATTGTACCTATTTGTGGTGATGGATGCTAACTAAACTGACTGTGGTAATCATTTTACAATATGTACATATATCAAATTATCATGTTAGTGGGGCACCTGGGTGGCTCAGTCGGTTGAGCATCTGCCTTCAGCTCAGATCATGCTTCCAGGGTCCTGGGATCCAGCCCCACATCAGGCTCCCTGCTCAGTGGGGGGTCTGCTTCTCTCTCTCCCTCTACCCCTCCCCCTGCTCATGCTTTCTTTCTCTCGCTCTCTCTGAAATAAATAAAATCTTTTTAAAAAACTATGTTACTAAAACTCATACAATGTCATATGTTAATTATATCTCAGTACAAATGGCAAAGTTTAGATTAAAAAATATTTTTTTAGCTTTTTAAAAAGATTTATTTATTTCAGAGAGAGAGAGAGAATGCGTGTACACAAGTGCAAGCTTGGGGGAGGAGGCAGAGGGAGGGAATCTTCAAGCAGACTCCCTGCTGAGTGTCCCTGTTTTTTTTTTTTTTTTAGATTTTTTTTTTTTAAAGAAGGAATGAAGGGCACTTGGGTGGCTTAGTCAGTTAAGCACATGACTTGATTTTGGCTCAGGTCATGATCTTGGGGTCATGAGATCGAGCCCTAGCTCTGGCTCTGCACTCAATGGAGAGTCCATTTGAGGTTCTTCCTCTCCCTCTGCCCCTCCTGCTCATGTGCTCTCTATCTCTAAAGTAAATAAATAAAATTTTTAAAAAATTAAAAAGAAGGAATGAGATGACAAAGCTCACCCATTTCATTCCTCTCTAACAACTGAAGGAAATCTGAGCACTTGTACTTCCATGCTCTATGTTTGACCAAAGAAACCTAACTTTTGCCTCTCACAGTCTATAAAAATCAATATGATGTAAATGTTTTAGGTTTACTCCAATTATATGAAAAGGAAATTTAGCAAAGATTGGGATGAGTACATTTTATTAAGCTCTTCACTTTTATGGAAGGTGTGGAAATAAAGGACAGAACCCTATAAAAATATAGGACTTTCAATCTGGGATTTGAATTTGACCAAGAGAATTTGGTAAGAGGCTCTTTATGTTTAGCCTGGCACTACAGCTAGAGTCTGAGAATAAACATAATGCTTCTTTAAATTAATTCCTTTTAAAAGATGAATCTCTTGACTTCCAGCTCTAGTTATGATTGAGTGCCTGACCTTGGACTCACCTTCTGCTGTAAACAACAATAAAAGCTAGACAAATGTGGGCATTTGAACAGGCAACAATTGCAGGCATTGAACAGAAACCAAGGCAGGGCTCTTATCCTTCAGAAAAAAGAAGCACATGAGGTCAGCCCTGCATTCATCACAGGACTATGGAGCCCAAAGAGGAAACAGCATGTCTCTGGGCAGAGGAAATAGAGCTCAGAGCACAGGCCGGCTAACACAGATGGGTTCGGAGGGCAAGGTGCCTTAGAGGAGGTGGCTGCAGAGACAGAACCCTCTAAAATTGCATGAAAACTTCCCTTTGGTACTTGGCCCACTGTTAAAGATGTATATGAGCAGGGCAAGACTGCAGGAGACCCCGGGGAAGTTTCTGGGAGGCTGAAAGTTGAACAGATTTCAGAGGTTGCACAATTATGGGAGACATGAGAGGTGAGGCCCAGCCTCATGTAGAACATATAAACATTCATAGATATGTAGGCATGAATGGAGACCCCAGAGAGGTCACATCTGGGATTAAGGGCCATGAAATACCAATGTTAACAGGAGTTTGGAAGAAGTAGGTTCCAGTCCATATGGAGGACTTTGAGATGTTCAAGACTTGAGTGGAGGAAGTCACTGCAGATGTGGTGGAAACAGCAATGGAACTGGAATTACAAGTGGAGTCTGAAGGTGAGACTGAATTGCTGCCATCTCATGATCAAACTTGAAAGGATCAGGAATTGCCTCTTACGGGTGAGCAAAGAAGGTGGTTTCTTAGGCTGGAATCTACTCTGGTGAAGATGCTGTGTAGACTTGAAATGACAACAAAAGATTTAGAATATGACATCAAGTTAGTTGATAGAACATAATCAGGGTTTGAGACCATTGACTCCAGTTTTGGAAGACTACGCAGAAAATGCTATCAAGCAGCATTGTGTGCTACAGAGAAATAGTTCGTGAAAGGAAGAGTCCGTTGATGCAGCAAACTTCACTGTTGTCTTATTTTAAGAAATTGCCACAGCCACCCCAAACTTCAGTAATTACCACCCAAATCTGACAGCAGCCATCAACAGCAAACAAGACCTCCACCAGCAAAAAGATAATGACTCATTAAAAGCTCAGATGCTAGGTAGCATTTTTTAGCAATAACATTTTTTACTTAAGGTATACACATTGTTTTTTAGACATAATTCTGTTGCACACTTAATAGAATATAGGGTAAGCATAGCTTTTCTATGCACTGGGAAACCAAACAATTCATTTGACTCTATTGTTTTCTTCACTTTATTGTGGTGGTGTGGAATGAAACCCACAACATCTCTGGTATGCCTGTATACTGCAAATGATAAACATTGTGGAAAAATTTAGGAAAGACCTAAAGAAATGTAAATATATAATATTCATTTAATAAAAAACTCAATTTTATTAAAATGGCAACTTGCCCCAGTTTGGTCTATATATTTAACATCCTCCTAATCCAATTCCCAGGCAGCATTTTTTGTAGCTAATCAACAAGCTGATTCTAAAATCTGTATGGAGGGGATCCCTGGGTGGCTCAGCGGTTTGGCGCCTGCCTTTGGCCCAGGACGCAATCCTGGAGTCCCGGGATCGAGTCCCACGTTGGGCTCCCAGCATGGAGCCTGCTTCTCCCTCCTCCTGTGTCTCTGCCCCCCCTCTGTCTATAATAAATAAATAAATAAATCTTAAAGAAAGAAAAACTATAAAATCTGTATGGAAACCCAAAAGACTACTAAAAAAAAAAAAAAAAAAAAGGAAACCCAAAAGATCTAGCAGAAATCAACTTGAAAAAGAAGAACAAAAGTGGAGGACTCACACTACCTGATTATAATGGTACAGTAATCAAGTATAATGGGGGTATCGATGTATTAGTAGAGGACAAATCAATGTAATAGTATTACATTAGAGAATACAGAAATGTAACAGCATCACATATAGAGTTTACAGAAATAAATCCACATGTATGCAATGATTGATTCCTGACAAAAAGATCCAAGGTCATTCATCAGAAAACGAAAATCTTTTTTTAACAGAAAGTACTGGTACAACTGGATATCTGCATGGAAAAAAATAACCTTGGCCTTGGTCTCACAGCATAAAGAAAAATTAATTTGAGGATCAGAGACCTAACTATAAAGGCTGAACTTTAAAGCTTTTAAAAGAAAAAACGGAAGAAGATTTTCCTGAATTTGCAGTAGGCAGATTTCGGATAGGACACAAAACACTAGCCGTAAAATTAAAACTCATAAGTTGAACCTCATAAAAAGTAAAAATTTTACCATTAAGATAATAAGAGGCAAGCCATAGAGTGGTTAAATACACCCTCGATATATACATTTTAAAAGGACTTGAATCCAGAATATATGAAGAATCCTTACAAATCAATAAGGCAAAGGGAAAAAAAAACCCTCAAGTAGACATTTATGAAAAGAAGTACAAATAGCCAACAAGCACATAAAAGAAGCTCTAAATCATCATTAATCAAAGATAGCACTCTAGAAACATAATGAGACACTATGTCATACCCTTTAGAATAACTAACATTTAAAGGAATGACAATAGATCCATATCCCTTTCTCTTTCCCTTTGCTTCCCAAATGACTTTAGTCCTAAAGCCATTATGTGGAGCAGAGCAAAGTGGGTGCCACATGATGGAGATATGGGGGAAGAGGCAGCCACAATGGGTTAGAACAGTGTATCAGAACTCTAGCAGAGTGAGGGGAGCAAGCCTGTTTAAGGGCAGTCCTGTACGGCATATTAGAGCATAAGCAAGGTAAGATAGGTGCTCACACAGAGTTAGATGTCAGAGCCTGAACAGGAAGAGCAGAGAGTCCATATGGGAGATAGCCCAACATGGGGAGTTAGAGCCTGAACGAGTGAGAAGAGAAGGTGTACATGTGAGGGTGGCCCAGAGAATCAGAGCCTAAGTGACCTAAGGAGAACATCCACTTGAACAAGAGGACCAAGGCAGGATTTCAGAACCTGAGCAAGGAGAGGAGGGTGTCCTGGTAGAAGAGTAATCTAGAGTGGAGTATCAGAGAGTAAGTATAGTGAGGAGGGTGACCACACTGGGGAGGAGATAGCAGTGGACATGGGAGATTGGATACATTCAGTGTGCTGATCAAATAAATATAAGGATAACACAGTCAGAGAAAAGAGTTACAAATATGGAAAGTGGGAAAACTAAAGGAAACTATAGGAGTTGGGTTGAAATTGAAGTACTGATGTAGACTTACGGTTTTCAAAAACGTAAAGAGGTATAGAAATAAGCATAGATTGGGGTGCCTGGGTAGCCCAGTCAGTTGAGAGTCTGACTCTTGATTTCAGCTCAAGTCATGATCTCAGGATTGTGGAGCCTGTTTAAGATTCTCTAAATAAATAAATAAATAAATAAATAAATAAATAAATAAATAAATAAACAAACAAACAAATAAATAAATAAAATTCTCTATCCTTGCCCTCTGCCCTTTCCCCAACCCCACCCCTACTTGTGCACACATGCATGCATGCTTTCTCAAAAAAAGGGAAAAATAAACATAGATGTAAATGTGTGCATTTGGTGTATGTGTGTATCCATCCACATATTCCCTAGTTTTCTCCTGAGACAGGCACTAGAAGCAGTGACATGCGAATAACAATGAGCACACCAAGTGCCTAAATCTTGATTTCTAAATACCATCCTCCATTAAAAGAAACTAAGGCTCTTCAGAGAATGGCTCATTCTCAGTTCAAGGCAATAGTGAATGTTCTTGTGCCAGAAATCAGAGAACTGTTCCAAGAATGATGGGACATTTCAAAAGGACAGAGTAGCCAGCTGATAGGGCCAAATATGTACAATTTGAGTATCAAAATAAATGATAGTTATAGATTATTGCCCCCCTGAAGAACATAAAAAACCACAGTCCATATCTATAAATTATTAAATGAACAAACTAAAAGATTTGGAAGCAATTAAATAGTTACCTAATATCAGAGTACTTCCCTACAAAAATATTAACTACAAAGAGAAAAGAGTAACTTTATATTGGAGAAACCATGCAGACACCACCTTATTCAAATGATCAAAGTAAATATTATCAGTAAGGGAACAAATTAAAGTCATATACCTTCTATGATAATCTTGCCAAAGCTGTATACATTGGATACAATTACAAAGAAACATCAAATGGCCCCAAACATGAAGTCATTTTACAATAAAATTGGCTTGGAATCTTTAAAAAAGGCAACCTATTGAGGTACTTGACTGGCTCAGTTAGTTAAATGTCTGACACTTGGTTTATGGCTCAGGTCATGATCTCAGGGTTGTGAGATTGAGCCCACATTGGGCTCTTCACTCAGCATGGAGCCTTCTTAGGATTCTCTCTCTCCTTCTCCCTCTGCCCATTCCACTCTTACTTTCTCTCTTAAGAAATAAAAAATAAAAATTAAAAGAATTTTAAAAATAAAAATAAAAAAGGCAACTTGAGAAAAGTTCCACTTTGATGGAGACTAAAAAAATTTGACAACTAAATGCAACACAGGCTTTTTGAATAGGATCCTTTTACTAGAAAGAACATTATTAGGACAATTGTTAAATTAAATAGTGCATACTGAGGATTATATGTTTGTTGTGCACCAAGATTAACTTCCTAATTTTGATCATTATGTAGGAGAATGTCTTTGATTGTATAAAATACATACTTAAGAATTGCAGGGAGGCAGGGATGGAGCATCAGGTTGGCAACTTATTCTAAAATGGTGAAGGAAAATGTTCTTTATACTGTACTTGCCAGTTGTGTGATTGTGCTAAAACTTTAACAAAATATATTAGAAATATAATCACAGACAAAAGGTAATACCAAGTTTTGGTGAGAATGTGAAGCAGCTATTCCACACTGCTGGTGGATGGTTAAATGGTACAACTAGTTTGAAAAACTGTATGTCAGTTTCTTATAAAATTAAAGTTACACCTACCCTATGCCCCAGTAATTCCACTCCAGAAATGCCTACAAAAAATCCTGTACTAGACTGTTCTTAGTAGATTTATTTGATATAACCTCAAACTGGAAAGAACTCCTATATCCATCATAAGTGAACAGATAAATAAACTGTGATTTATCCATGCACTGGAAAACTATTCAGCAATAAATAGAAGTGCTAATACACAGAATAACATGGATGACCCTCAAAAGAATTATGTTGAGTGAAAGAAGCCAGACATTAAGTGAGTTTATACTTAAGATTCCATTTATATGAAGTTTAAGAACAGTGAAAACAAGACCAAAGAGATTGAAATTGGAATAGTTGTTGCTTTGGGGAAATGGGGATTGACCAGAAAGGGGCAAGAAAGAACTTTTTGGGTGCAGAAACATTTTGTAGCTTGATTGGCTGATGGTTAGATGGGCATATATATTTGTCAAAACTCATCAAACTGTACATTTAAAATCTATGCATATTATTTTTTGTAAACTCAATTTAAAAAGGGGCACATGGGTGGCTCAGTCAATTCAGCATCAGACTCTTGATTTCTGCTCAGGTCATGTCTCAGGGTTGTGGGATGGAGCCCAGCTTCTAGCTCCAAGCTCAGTGCTTAGCGAGGAGTCTGCTTGAGATTCTCTATCTCCCTCTGCCCTTCCTTGCCATGCTCAGGTATGCACTAATAAATAAATCTTCCCTTTCTCTCTAATAATAAATAAATCTTCAAAAAATAAGATAAAAAATAAAAAGCTAAATTTAAAAAAATTCACTAAATCATCAGCAGCAGTCACCTTTAAGGGGTAGGATTCTTTCATTTTCCACATTATATGGAAATGTATTTCTGAAGTGTTTGAACTTTCTTCAACATGCATGTCTTAATTAAAGAGCCACATTTAGAATCTAAAAATAATTTTTTAAAGATTTTATGTATTTATTCATGAGGAACACAGAGAGAGACACAGGCAGAGGGAGAAGCAGGTTCCTCGCAAGGAGCCCAATGTGGGACTCAATTCCTGGACTCTGGGATCAGGCCCTGAGCTGAAGGCAGATGCTCAACCACTGAGCCACTCAGGTATCCCTAGAATCTAAAAACCTAATTACATAAACGTAGGATTTGTCCAAAGGATGCTCAAGCAACTAGTTGTTTCAGGGGAAAATTAAGTTAGATTTTCCTTTAATATATGCCCCCAAAAAAGCTCAGGTAAGTCAAAGAGGTAATGTATAAAATCAAGCCATAATTTTAAATCAAGCCACAAATAACAGAAAATAGAGGTTAGTATTTACCTTATTTCCGAATGGCAAATAAACTATTTAATATTGAAAGCAATGTTAGGAATTCTAAAGGAATAGATGTTTGCTTACATAAAAGCAGTAAGATGTATAATAAAATTCTATGCAAGCAAAATTAAATGCAACAAGACGTTGGGGGAATTTATAAAAACATGGTATTTGACAGACTTATAGGCAAAGCATGTGAATTCTAGAAAGGAAGGAAAGTAGGTAGAAAGAAGGAGGGAGAGCAAGAGGGAAAGGAAGGAAAGAAGGAAAAAAGAGGGGAAGGGAAGAGAGAGAAGAGGAGCAGAAGGGAGGGGGAAGGAAGAAGAAGGGGGAGGAGAAGGACGGAAGTTAGGATGGGAAGGAAGAGACCGAGAAAGAGCACAATCTTGGCTAATCAACAAGTGCATAAAGACCAAGCCTGAAATTTTACCTGGCAAATCAGCAAGCGTCAGAGTCACATTCTGGTATGTGATGGCAGTCATGGGCTGTCCTGGCAGGGAAGACAAATTCCGGGTCACTACCTGCAGGAGTGCAAATTGCTACACTTCTGGAATCCAACCTGGCAACGTGTATTCACAGCCTTTCCCATGTGTATACTCTTTGAACCAGAAATATCACTTTTTCGAGGCTGCCTAAAGGACGTGATCGTTAAGAATCGCTCTTTTCGGGATGATTCATAATTGCCAAAAGACGGTCTTAAACGGTAGCCTAAATGCCAACATTATGGGACTGCACTTCGTCAAGTCACAGGATACCTGTTCGATGGATTATTCTTCTACCATTAAACGGAGCTTATAAGTGAGGTTTTAATGACACTTTTTTGATTTATTATTATTATTATTTTTTAATGCCCACGATGCATGAAGACTAGCCGGGCTGGCTCCGGTTTGCCTCCGAGAAACAGAATTTCCCACAGGTGCAGAAACACCGCCTCTAGACACACCCCCTCCCCCGCACGCCACGCCCCCCCCCCCTTGTATTTTAAATATATCAAACGTTAAATGGTACCTCTGCCCCACAGACACATGTATTAGTCAAGGTTTGTGCCGCAGAACACAAGCCACTCCGCGTCTTCTGGGTCCCGGGTGCGACCCCGCAGCAGCGCCCGCGGGGGCTGGAGCAGAGGAGGGAGCCGCGCGGGGAAGTCGCCGCCGGGGCTCGGGGGGCGCAGGCGCGCTCAGCCCGAAGCCGGGCAGCCTCGGCGACTGTCGCGGCCGCCACCGCCTCTGCAGGACCACCGAGCCCCTCGCCCGTCTCTACCTTCCAAATCCCCCCCCCCTCCAATTCCTCTCCTGCAAACTCCCAACCTCCAGGTGCGGGGCATTCTGGGAAATGTAGTTCGCGGCTGCTCTGCATTGCGGAAAAGGGGTGGACAGGATGCGAGGTGCTCCGGGAGCCTCTCCAGCATCACCCTCCCTCCTACTCACCTGTCCGAGCCCCGCGACTAGTCAGGAGGCCACAGGTGTTAGGGTCCAACAGAAAGATACTCCGGATTAGGGGTGACAGAGGTGGTTGGTAGCACACATTTTATTATTAAAATAGCTCATTTTTTTTTGCACGTGTGAGGCACTTCCAGCTTATTTTATTACAATTTTGCAAAGCAGAACACAGCATGGAGCTGTAGGACTCTTTTTTTTTTTTTTATGGAGCTGTATGATTTAAGCCAATTTATAGATCCTTTTTAGAAAGATTGGAAAATATTAATAAAACTACTCAAAAACCTGTTGGAACCCCTCATACACTGGTACCAATGTATAATGCTGCGGCCACTGGGGAAAACAGGCAGGCAGAGCCTCCAAAAAGTTAAGCGTGTTACTTAAAAATTTCAAAAATTAATAATAAAAAAAAATAAAGAGGTACCTGGCTGGTTCAGTCCATAGAGCACATGACTCCTGATCTCAGGGTTGTGGTTCGAGTCCCACTTTGGCTATAGCAATTGCTTAAAATTAAAAATTTAAAAAAAATCTTTAAAAGTCAATCATAGAGGGACTGTATAACCCAGCAATTACCCTCCTAGGTATATATCCAAGAAAGGTATGCTCGCACAAAAACTTGTCCACTAACGTTCACGGCAGCATTATTCTTACAAGTCACAAATGGAAACAATACAAATATCCACCAACAAACCAATGAATAAGCAAATGTGATATATCCACACAATGGAATATTATTTGGCCATGAAAAGAAGTAAAACCTGGTACATGTTACAACAATTGGAAATACTATGCTAAATAGCAGACACAAAGGCCACATACTTTATTATTTCATTCATATAAAATGTCCACAACAGGCAAATGTATAGAGATAGAAAATAGATCTGGGGCAGAGGAGAAACAGGGACTGGGGAATGATTGCTGGCAGTAATTGTTAGTAATTGCTAATACCAGGTTTCTTGTGGGAGTGACAAAGAATGTTCCAGAATTAGAAGTGGTGATGGCTATATGACTCTGAACACACAAAAAATCATTGAACTTTTAAAACTTGTGGTAAAATATACATAAAATTTAACATTTTAAGAATATTTAATTGTGTGTTTCAGTAGCATTAAATACATTTACATTGTTGAGCAACCATCACTACCATCCGTTTCCAGAATTGTTTTCATTTTGCAAAACCAAAACTCCATATCCCATTAAATAGTAACTCTCCATTCCCTGCTCTCCTAGGAATGAATTTGACTTCTCTAGGCTCCTCATGAAAATGGACTCATACTGTCTTCATCTTTTCGTGACTGGTTTATTTCACTGAGCACAATATCCTCAAGTTTCATCCATGCTGGAACATGTGCAAAATTTCCTTCTTTTTCCAGGCAAGATTATATTTTATTATACATATATTATGTATAATATACATAACATTGTATATATATCACATGATATTTATACATTCATCTGTTGACAAACATTTAGGTTTCTTCCATTTTTTTGGCTATTGTGAATTATGCTGCTATGAACATGGGTGTTCAAATACCCTTTTTTTTTTTTTTTTTTTTTTTTTTTTTTGAGACTTCGCTTTCAATTCTTTGGGGTATATACCTAAGAATGGAATTGCTGGGTCACATGGAAATTTTATTTTGAATTTTTGAGAAACTGCCATGCTGTTTCCCATAGTAGCTATCCCATTTTTCATCCCCACCAGCAATACACAAGGATCCTAGTTTTTCCACATCCTCATCTACATTTGTTATTTTCTGTTTAAATTATTTTTCTTATGATAGACATCTCTTTAATTTAATTAAATTAATTTATTTGACAGAGAGCACAAGCAAGGGGAGTGGCGGGCAGAGGGAGAGGGAGAAGCAGATCACTGATCAGGGAGCCTGATACAGGGCCTGATCCCAGAACTGTGGGGTCATAGCCTGAGCCAAGGGTAGATGCTTAACTGACTAAGCCACCCAGGTGCCCCTTATGATAGCCATCTTAATGTTTGTGAAATGGTATCTCATTGTGGATTTTTTTTTTTACACCTCATGAATTTGCATGTGTTCCTTGTGCAGAGGCCATACTAATCTTTTCTGTATTGTTCCAATTTCAGTGTATATGCTGCTGAAGTGAGCACTCAATGTGGTTTCAATTTGCATTTTGAATTATTCACTCTTAAAGGGCGAATTATATGGTACGTGAATTATATCTCAATTTTAAAAACTATTCATTGAGAGATCCTTGTGCACTGAGTACACCTGATGTCCAGACCTTGGTTTCTAAGCATCTTTCATCACAAAAAAAAAAAAAAAAAAAAAAGCCAATTTGGGGTGGAGAAAGTTGCAAGGTGAGCCTGGGACATTTCATTGTACCAGAAAGCAAGGAAATGCTCAATGATGGGGTGTGTCTAAAGGACACTGGCCAAATTTGGGACAACTTGAGCATCAAAATTAGTAATGACTATACTTGTAAAATATTGTATAAATAACAATTCATGAATTCATGGTAATAAAAAGGAGAGAAAGTGGTGATTCTTTACAGAAGAGTGTTAGCTAATAAATGTAAAAGGAACTAGAGAATTTAGAAATCACCATTTTGCAATTCCTAATGAAATAATTGGTTCAAGCAAGGATTTGGTAATAGATGCTACAACGATTAAGTGAACAATTATTACGAACTGGTATCATCTCCTGTATTACTTTTAATTGCAAATGGAAACGTATGCCTTTGCAATGGAGAAATCTGGCAAGTCCTACTTTTTAAAAATTAATTAATTACTTAGAGTAATCTCTGCACCCAGCGTGGAGCTCAGACTCACAACCCCGAGATCAAGAGTCGCTTGCCCCACCGACTGAGCCAGCCAGGAGTCCCTGGCAATTACTACTTTAAACATGTGATTAGTTCAACATCATGAATCATAGAAAAACCTGACTTATGTGCTTTCTAATATGATGCAATAGTAAGTACACAATGAATCTTACTAAAAATGTGTGGCCTGAATGTAATCAACCTTCTCTAGACCCCCTCTTCATTTTCTGGGGATTCAGGGGCTAGTGGGACAAGTTAAAGGGCACCATGTAGAATATTCTACAAGGTACTTGACCGCAAATCTTCAAAAAGTCAAGGCCACAGGAAAGGGGAAAGAAACAACAGCAAGGGACTGCTGTAGATTAAAAGACACTTAAGAAACCTCATTAAATAATAGCAAAGAGAACAAAACATCACACCTGTTCAGTAAGGGTCTACTGCTGGCTGCACGTAGATTTCGGAAATGGGTGCTAACATTATGCAGGCACATTATTTATCATGCTTTAGTAATAAAACTAAAATATTTATTTTTAAAACTTGTTAATGAATGGAAAGTTTTATTGCAATTCTCTATCGTATTCTCCCCCTATGGGAAAAGAAATCATAATCACAGAAATGGCTGTCCTTGAAAGCATATAATATAGCACGCACTTCAAGAATTTTGTATGATTTATCACTAAATCACAGATTCAGCCTGGAAGAAAATAGAAATGTATGGAACAATTTTTCATTTCACTGGGCATGCAAACCCCTTCCACCTGTTAATGTCATTAGCTGCAGGATGGGCCACTCCATAACATAATATTTCTAGACAAATGAAGCTTCTAAAATAGCACTGCCCAAAGAAATATAATGTGAGCCACAAATGTAAACCCATATATAATTTTACATTTTTAATAGTTTTTAAAAAAGTAAAAATAATTTTAATAATATATTGCATTTAAAACAATACATCCGGGCAGCCCCAGTGGCACAGCGGTTTGGCGCCGCCTGCAGCCCAGGGCGTGATCCTGGAGATCCGGGATCGAGTCCCACATCGGGCTCCCTGCATGGAGCCTGCTTCTCCCTCTGCCTGTGTCTCTGCCTCTCTCTCTCTCTCTCTCTCTCTCTCTCTGTCGCTCATGAATAAATAAATAAAATCTTTTTTAAAAAAATAAATAAAACAATACATCCAAAACATCACTTTCATAAGTCATCAATATAAAAGTCATAAAAGACATTTTACATTCTTTTATTGTACTGTTTTTGAAGTCTGGTACATAATTTATACTTCTAGCTCATTTCAATTTGGACTGGCCACACTGCATATACTTAACCAGTGGCTTACATGTGGGACAGTGCAGGTCTAAAGTAATAAATACTGAATTATTGAATCTAAATAGAATTGGTTTTAAGTGCTACAGACAATGGGACACCTGGGTGGCTCAGTGGTTGAACTTCTGTCTTGGGCTCAGGTCATGATCCCTGGGTCCTGGGATCAAGTCCTGCATCAGGCTCCCTGCCTGCTTCTCTCTCTGCCTGTGTCTCCACCTCTCTCTCTGTGTCTCTCATGGATAAATAAATAACACCTTAAAAAAAAAAGATTTAAGTGCTACAGATGACTGGTATCAAATACAAAATTTTCAAAAATGAACTTTCCTAATACATACATTTGCTTTGGCACTAGATTTTTTTCTTCCCCCAGGGGCCAACAACATAAGCTGAAAAAATATTATTTACCTACCACATGACCAACATCTTTGCATTTAGGGTAAAAAAGTGGCAATAACAGTTGAGGTGAAAAGACCTCCAGTTTTTACACATATACGTTCAAAATCATTAAACACTAAGCCAGCTTATAACGCAGTTTGCCATGAGTGTCTGGATGCAAGGGAGATAAATGTCCCAAATTCTCCCTTCAGAGCAGCCTTGGCTTTCTTCCTTTTAGATTCCCAGCCCCAGGCCCTAAGGCACCAGCAGGTGGGCTGATAGGGGCTCTCTCTTTTTCTCTGCCCTGCCTCACGGACACCACCAGATCCGTGCTTTGCCACATCCCTGCCTCACTGACCTGTAGGTGCAGCAACGCCACCTCCTTGTGTCTCAACCATCCTGGAGGGAAGGCTGCTATTATCTGCCTTCCCAGCGTCTCAGGCTCGCCCCGATGGTCCCCTTTCCATCCAGTCGTTTCCCGCAGGTAAGACCCCCTGCCCTCGGTCCATCTGGGGAGCTAAGTGCTAGCCGCCCTTCCCTGCCTGCTGTAAATGTCACATCTCTAAGGAAGCTTGCTGTCCTGGCAGTCAGCCAGCTACTCTCACCCTTTGTGCCCAGACTGAGTCGCTTGTCCACTGTCGTTCACCTAGCTGGTGGTTGTCCCCAGGTGTATCTTACCTTGCTTGTGAGCCTGCAGGGGCGAGATCATGGTGTTCTGCGGACTGCGGCCTCCTGCCCGCCTCGGCTGCTGGGGCTGCCGTGGGCACTCGGGCATAGAACCACCTCCCCAAGTCTTTGCCACAGCGTGCAGATGCCTGCAAAGTCCAAAGACGTGCATAATTCTTGCTTAAGAATTGAAATCTCAATTCAACTTAAGAAAAGTATGCGTGGCACTCATGGTGACTTTGGCACAGAGCAAAGATCAGGGCCGTGGAAGACATTGGCCTTTTGGGAGATTCTCAGCTTCACCCTGTTCTGTGTCCACGCCTGGTGCCATGTGACTCTGCAGCTCCACACCATCATTTCCCCAGCCTTGAATCTGGGCTGGCCACACCACTTGCTCTGGCCATTTGCATGAGTCACCTGTGTGGCTCAGTGGTTGAGTGTCTGCCTTTGGCTCAAGTCATGATCCCCGGATCCTGGGATCGAGTCCCACTTTGAGTCCTGCTTCTCCCTCTGTCTCTGCCTCTCTCTCTGTGTCTCCCATAAATAAATAAAATCTTAAAAATAAATGAATGAGACAGAAGAGACAAAAGGGTCAGTGAGGACCCTAGGCCACCAAGTAAACATGATCAGTGTGGACAGTGGGAGGAGAGGAGAGTCGGCTGTCTGGGCCCCCATAAGCCGGTCTGGCTCTGCTAGTAACCCAGCAGGATCCCTAGGGTGAGGCCCTTTACCTCCTGGGTCTTGGTTTCCTCCTCTACAAAATGAAGAGATTCAACCAGGATAATGCTGAAGAGTCTTCTAGATCTTTATCATTTCACGTGCATGAGAACTATTTCCACATATGTATTATGTACAGGCGTTCTCACGGAACTAGTACCAGCCACTGGGGAAACCGAGAGTATCCCATACGTGGAGCAGAGAATCGAGATGTGTTTACACAGGCTTAGCAATCACTGAAATCTTAAACCATCTTTGAAAGTAGTCTCTAAAATTAGTCACTACTATGTGCCAAGTGCTTTCATGTACCATTGTCTCGTCTCATTCTCCCAAACGAGCAAGATGGATATCAATTTCTTGTGACTTCCGGGGAAACATCACCGCATAGGTTAAACAATCACCTGGGGTCGGGCAGTTAGTGGATGGCGGGTGGTGCCCAGATTTAGATCCTGGTCCGACCCAGAGTCCATGCCCTGCCTGCCAGGCTGCACTGCCTTGAGACACAGAAGCTAATGTAACTGACTCCATGCATTTTGTTGTGAAGACAATCTAGTAAAACACTTTTTTCTTAACCGCACTTAAAGATTTATTTATTTATTTATTTATTTATTTATTTATTTATTTATTTTTGAGAGATGGAGAGTGTGTGCACACCTGCGTGAGCATGGGAGGGTGGGGAGCAGAGGGAGAGGGAGAGAGAACCCCGAGCTGACTGTCAGCTCAGGGCAAAGCCTAACCCTGGACTGGATCCCATGACCCTGACTGAGATCAGGACCTGAACCAAAATCAAGAGTGGGATGCTTAACACACTGAGCCACCCAGGTGCCCCCAATCTAGTAAGACTTTTAAAACTGGTAATTTTTAAAAAAATATATATATATACTTTCATCCTTTCCGCTCAGTGTTTATGCCTAGGTGCAAATCCACAGTTAAGCCTTTCCCCTTAACCTCCACTTCTCTGGGGCAGTTCCCCTGGTCAGAGCTTCCCATGGTTAGGGACTCACATTTCCCGGAACATCATTCACATTTAGAACATGGATGTTATGCACTAATGAGATTATATTTCTGCTTATAAGGTGCACTGACAAGAATGGAGGAAAAGCTATTTTTCTTACAATTTTAAACTTGTGGCCCTTTACTGGACACCAGTGCTGACAGTGCATTGTTCATTTATAGCCTTATAATTCTTCTAGGTATCTAATATGTCACAAAAGTAAACAATTGCACATTTCGTATTTTTAGGAAGGTCACGTTCATTATGTATAAACATTTAAAATATGCTCTAAGTGTTGGAACTCTAGTTTGAAACTTCCATATTTTATAACACAGACTTGATAAAAGAAGAAAGGGGCTGTCTACTAAGAAACACCAGTTTCCAGTCACCTGTGAGCCCTTCAGGGTACAGAGAACACTAATCTGATAGGATGGCTGGTTTCATGTTCTTTCTAGAGAGGAACAGAATATACAAACCTAATTTCCTCTAGCACCTAAGTAGGCAATGATTCTGGAAGGCTGGTGGTCTACACACAGTCCAATCCTCCCACTCCGCTGAAATCATAAAGGGAACCACTGACTTCCCAACTCAAAGGAACACTTAGCAGAAAGCCAAAACAAAAAACTAAAGGTCTGCTTCTAGCTAGGTCAGAGTAGGTGGTATCAGATTTATCCTCCTGCTGAGAACCACTATGAAAACTAGATTTTAAAAAGCTGCTTTTTTGACTGCAGCGGAGAGTAAGCTAGGATTTAAAGGACCAAAATCCTAAAGCCAAAGGAATCGTGCTGATGGTGATCTATATTTTCAGTAACTTGCTCCCTCGTTGCAGTTTTCAGTTCATGGTCCAGGCAACAGAAGCTCCTGCTTCCCAGAAGCAGGAGCAGAGAAGGGGCAGCCAGTTTCCTGGGCTACGGAGGCAAACACTGGAGTTGAGGAGTGAAGATTCCAGAAAAAAAGTCAAATACAAAGTGAGCCTCAAATTCTCTTTATAATCCCCTCCCAAGACATCTGTTGACACCCTAAGTTGAACCTATGCGCTTCCAAGAATAATGAACAGAAAGTTGCTAATGGGCTAAAAAGCTAAGCACAGATATTGGCAATCTCTTGTTTATGTGGAGACAAATATGAGAATTTAAAATCCACCAAGATGGGGTGCCTGGGTGGCTCAGTGGTTGAGTATCTGCCTTGGGCTCAGGGCGTGATCCTGGGGTCCTGGGATCGAGGCCCACATCAGGTTCCCTGCAGGGAGCCTGCTTCTCCCTCTGCCTGTGTCTCTGCCTCTCTCTGTGTCTCTCATAAATAAATAAATAAATAAATAAATAAATAAATAAATAAATAAATAGATAAATAAATAAATCTTTAAAATAAACACATAAATAAATAGAAAGTGTGATGAGGATCAGTATATTATACAGTTTAAAATTGCTTCCCCATAAATATTAACTGCAAAGGACAAAGAGCAACTTTTTTTTACCTACGGTATGATTCCACTTACACGACTTACAGAAAGGGTGAGACTGCGGAGTGGAGCACAGATCAGTGGTTGCCAAGTGTTAGAAGGAGAGGGAGAGCTTGACCAAGAAGGGACAGCACAAAGCGGTGTTTTCTGGTGTGACAGGATTGTTCTGCATCTAGTCTAGGGTGATGGTTACATGATTCTATGTACCTGTCAAAACTCACAGAACCGTGCGCCAAGAAGAGGTGAATTCTACTGGACGCAACTTTTAAATTTAAATTTTCTGTAATTTAAACAATTTCAAAAGGAGTAACTTTACAGTGGAAAAGCCTGAGAGACGACACTTTAATCAACCAAAGTGAAAATCATCAATAATGGGGCCAACGGAAACCCTGTGATACCTAAGAAGATTCAAGAAGAACACAATGTCACTTGTGATATTCCTGCCAAAGATGCATAACCAGATATAGACCCTGTACGCATTTTGTTAGAGTCGTATCTAGGTATTTTATTTGTTCTTGAGTGATTGTAAGTGGTACCGAGTTTTAAATTTTGTCTTGCACGTTTGTTGCTAGCATATCAAAATACGATTGATTTTGGGGTGTTGATTTTGTATCCTGGAACCTTGCCCAAGGTGCTGCCTCTTGGCTTTTCCTTGAATGTTAGAATTTCTTATCCATACTGGGGTTTTCCCCCCAGAGTACTAGATTATTTTATTGTCAGTGGCCCTGCTTCTGAGTACAATGTTCTTACTGTAGCTTTGTTGCTGTTGTTGATGCTAATGACTTTTTGTTTTATTGGGGTGAGAACATTTAACCTAAGACTTACTCTCTTAACAAATGTTTAAGAGTATTATGCAGTATTGTCATAGGCATGATATTATACGGCAGATTTCTAGAATTTATTCATCTTGCTTAACTGAAACTTCATGTCTGTTGAGTAAGAGCTCCCCTTTCCCCTCCTCCCAGCCCCTGGGACCCACCATTCAGCTTTCTGTTCGTATTAGTTGACTTTAGATTCTTCAGATGAGTGGAATCAGGCAGTATTTGTCCTTCCATGGCTTGACTTATCTCAGTCTAGTGTTCTCCAAATTTGTTTATATTGTCATGTACGGCAGGATTTCTTTCTTTTTTAAGGCTGAATAATATTCCATTACACATACATACCACATTTTCTCCATTCAACTGTTAATGGACATTAGGCTGTTCTCATATCTCAGCTATTGTGAATAATGCCTTCAGGATGGAATCTCTGCAAATATCTCTTCAAGATCCTGATTTCAGGGGCACCTGGGTGGTTCAGTCAGTTAAGTGCCTGCCTTTTGCTTAGATCATAATCCCAGGGTCCTGGGAATCCCTGCTCAGTGGGGAGTCTTCTTCTCCCTCTCCTTCTCTGTGCTCACTCTCTCTCTATCAAATAAGTAAATAAATAAATGTTTTTTTTAAAAAGATCCTTATTTCAGTTCTTTTGGATAAATACCCAGAAGGGGATTACTAGACCTAATGGTAGTTCTATTTTTAATTTTTTGAGGAACCTCCATACTGTTTTCCACAGTGGCTGCATCATTTTACATGCCAACAACAGTGTATAAAGGTTCCAATTTCTTCACATCCTCACCAATATTTGTTATCTTTTGTTTTGGAGGTTGTGTGTGTGTGTGTGTGTGTGTGTGGTGATAATAGCCATTCTAATAGGTGCGAAGGGATCTCTTGTTTTGATTTTCATTTCCCTCATTATTAATGATGTAGGTCACCTTTTCATATACCTTTAGACTTTTGTATGTCTTCTTTGTATCTATAGCATTAAAAAAATATTTTATTTATTTATTTGAGAGACAGAGTGAGAGAGATAGCCAGAGAGAGCATGAGGGAAGGGGCCGAGGGAGAGGAAGAAGCAGACTCCCAGCTGAGCAGGGAGCCTGATGTGGGGCTCGATCCCAGAACCCTAAGATCATGACCTGAGCTGAAGGCAGATACTTAACCTACTGAACCACCCAGGCCCCCCTCTACAGTGTTTTTGAAGGTATTTCTTTCATAGATTTTTCAAACTTATCACAGCTCACTAGTGCTATGGACTGAATTGTGTTCCTCCCAAATTCATATGTTGGAGCACTAACTCCCAATATAACTATATTTTTGACATAGGCTATGTAGGAGGTAATTAAAGCTAAATGAGGTCATAGGGGGCCTAATTGGATAGGACTGGTGGTCCTATAAAGAAGAAGAAGTGAGATCTCCCTATTTTTCCACACAAGCACAAATAAGAGGTCAAGAGAGCACACAGCAAGGTAGGCCATCTACAAGTTAGGAAGAGAGCTCTCACAAGGAACTGAATCAACTGGAACCCTGATCTCAGTCTCCTAGCCTCCAGAACTGTGGGAAAATAAATTTCTATTGTTTAAACAGAGTCCATGGTGTTTTGTTATGGCAGCCCAAGCAGACTAAGACAACCGGTATCAACATTTTACCGTTCTGAGTGAAATGTAGAAACATTTAGGTCTCTCTACCTTCCTCCATATAATTGTCTTAAATATTTACTCACAGGCTTTGAGAACCATACCATACAGCATTTTAATTTTTTCTTCAACCATCAAACATAATTTTAAAAACTCAAAAGAAGGAAAATCTTTTATACTTACCCACATTTTAATTTTTTGTTGTTGTTATTTTTTCTTCATTCCTAATGTTTCAAGTTTGCTTCTTTTAACATTTCCTTTTTGTTGAAGAATTTTATCCACTATCTTAGGGTCAGTCTCTGGTAACAAATTCTTTTAGTCTTCCTGCATCTGAGAATGTCTTGATTACCACTTCATTACTGAAGGATATTTTGGTATTTTCTCATGATTACATTTAGGTTATGCATCTAGAATTTCTAGAATTTCTGATGCTTAAAAAAAAGTTCCCATTTTCCCCTCCAATTCCCTATCTGCTCACCCATTTGCCCATATTTTCCTGTAGGTTCTCTATCATATTTATTACAGCAATTTTAAGGTCCTTTTCAGCTAATTCTAACATGAGTCACTTGTGGATCTGCTTCTACTGACCTATTAATTACAAGTCATATTCTTTGCTTCTTTGCAAATGTAATAATTTTTTTATTGCATATTGGGCATTGGGAATATGTTGTAAAAACTCTGGGTTGAGTGATCTTCTTGTAAAGAGTATTGTATTCCACCTTGATTCTTGGAGGATTTTTGGTCTTTGTTGGAGAAGCTATATTCAATTTGGTCCTTGGTCCTCAGATGTGGTCTTTACCCATAAAGTGTGGCCCTCCTGGATTGTCAGTGGGAAGTCCAAGCTATTTACCAAACTCCTCTATTTTGGTTGGACTTAAATCCCAAACTTGAACTCATGAGTCCTGGACAGCTGCTAAAATCTCAGCTCAGTTCTTTAGCTTCCTTCGTTTTGCTGGGTTTCTTCCATGCATACATAATTTAGGAATCAGTCAGGATTTAAGGGAAATTTCTATGGAAATTTTGTATCTCCTTCTTTCACGGCCTTTTTCTTTCTGGGATTCTCCCCTACGCACCCCCATTTCCAATACGTCTGGATCACTCCTAAAACTCTGACTCTGTCTCTTCGGCCTAGTAAGACTGTTACTCTCTGCTTGAGCTCTATTTCCCCAGGCCCTGCAGTAAACTATGAAGTGCCATCAGGGGAAAATCCAATTCAGTGTGGACCTCACACAGTCAGCTTCCTTTCTTCAAGGATAATATCCTTTCTATTTCTCCCCACTTTGGGTTGCTCTCCAGTGCCTTCACAGAGTTGTTTTTTCTGTTTTGTCCAGGATTTATAATTCTTATCGGCAAGAGGGTTAATCTAATACAGGCTGCTACTCTGTTACACCAACTGGAACTGAATATGTTTTGATTCAAGAATATTTAGAATTAACTATGAAAATGAAGAACAAGCAGTGTTAATACTTATGTCTTAATGAATTTGTTTGGCCCTTCAGGAGTTTGTACTGTTTAATAGAATTTAGCATGCTAGGTTTGCAATTCTCACTTATAATGTGTAATTGAATAATTGGTTTAAACGTGTCATATAATGTTTAAATCTGACTTATTTTATAAACAGTATGGGAACAATTAAAGGTATGTTAGCCTCATCATGTTTATGTTTAATTGACTGAATTTACAAATATTACTTAGATACTTCGGAGAGATTTCTCTGTAAATCAGATATTGAAATACTTAAAAAGGAAGCTGACTATATTAAATTTCAAATTTTAATTTGAAATAATTAAAGCATTTAATTAAATTTGTAAGTGGAGCCAAAATTCATAAAACTCCTTATTAATAGTTATTAAATTTTCTACATTTATAAGGAAAATAAGAGAATGATTAACATTGTGAACTGAACCAGAATTTTGTATTTGTAACTTTAATAAATTGAACAATTAATTTAAAAAAATATTCTGAGGATTTACTGACATAGACCCCCAGGTACACACGGGTTTGGATTCTACAATACTCGGTTAAAACTGCTCCAGATCACAATTTATTTAATGTTCGTCATTCTCAATTTCTTAATCTGTAAATGGGGATAGTTACCTCCCTAAAAGTATGTGTTTCAATAAATAGTAAAGTTCATGATGCAAATAATGATAATTAATGATAACTTATTTTCAGAGGAGAATAATAGAATAAAGTGTATAGTGTGATTCCAGTTTTTGGTTAAAAAAAAGGTATGCAAACATAGGTATTAAAAAAAACTCAGGAGGCTATGTATTTGACTTTAATTTTTATATATAATTTTTTATCATTTCTAATTTTTCCACCATGTAAATATATTCTATTAGGATATTTATTTGTGTGTGTGTATATTCATATATAAAACTTTTAGCTAATTTTGTGAGGTGGGATTATGAATAATTTTTACTACTTGTTTCTTAATTTTATTTATTTTCTATGTTGAACAGGTGTAATATATAATAAGAACAAACATATACCTGAACTTTCTAAAGTTAAGAAAAAGACATCCATCTTTCCTTGGTTTTAATCTTTCATGAAGAGCCTATCACAAGGATTCAGGGAGATAGAAAGAAGTCATGCTCTGTATAATCCATCAGCACAGCCATTAAGTTATTCAGAAATCCTTCTTTAGCATACTGGCTTTGAGATTGGGTGCAGGCTGATTTCCATCCATCCATATTTCATTCCTGCCAGTAAATGTGGTCTTGCATCATAGTGTAATGGAGGTACGTGCCTTTGCCTGCCCTGATCTGCTACTAGAGTTTGTGTCTGGGGAGAACACTGTATCCTTTCCTTTTTCCTTTTGCCAACCCATTTCACTCTTCATGCTCTCTTAAAGTGCTTAAAGACCTTAAGCACTCTTAAGGCCTCCCTGATCCCCCCCACCTTCACCACGAGAGATTTCCAAATCTGTCTCTTAAGTTCCTTCCTCTTCCCAGGACCCACATCAGAATATCCAAATGTCTACCAAGTGTTCCCACTTCAAACCCAGCAAACCAAACACGGAGAGAGTTCTATAGTCTACAAACCAGCTTTTTATCCTTTTTAAAAGATAATTGTTAATGAGCTCTCCAGATATTTACTTAACTAGACAAACTATACTTAATTTAAACTCATTGGTCATTTCCTCCTGGAGGTACCTATAAAATGTTCTCATCACTTGTTCATTGTCTTGAAGAAAAAGCAATGCATTTTGAGACTTAAAAATGTACTCCCCTATTGAGAATAGGCAACTTCTTTACAGAAGAGTACCAACTAACATATGTAGATAACCTACCTCCTACTACAACTATGGCCTATATTTAGTGACTCACTTCCAAAGAGTAGTGTATAGGAAGGGAAAATATAATAACTTTACATTATAGAAGCCTTGCCGACACCACCTTAATCAAGTAATGAAGGTTAATATTACCAGTGATGTCATGTAGATATCAGGTACCCCCGGTAAGATGTGATGAGTAAGGCACTTCACGTCTGTGCTTCACCCCAAACCCATAACCCCAGTCTAACCATGAGAAAACATCTGACCAACCCAGACTGAGGAATATCCTGTAAATACCTGAACTGTACTCCTCAAAACTGCCAAGGTCATTCAAAAACAAAGACTTGAGAAACCATCCCACATCAGAAGAGACTAAAGAGACATGATAGTTAAATGTGATGTGGGATCCTGGAAATATTAATGGAAAAACTGATAAAATCTAGTATTTTCTTAATGATGATGTACAAGTGTTGTCTTTCTAGTTCTCACAAATGCACCATAGTAATTAAGAAGATAATATTTGGGAAAACTGAAACTGGATAAACAAGGAGTTCTCTGCACTATATTTGTAACTTTTTTGTTAAGTCTAAAATTACTTCAAAATTAAACGTTTATTTAAAAAAAATCATTTCCCCATATATTATACCCCATGTAAAAGCCAGAAGGTCAAACATCTCTATCTGGATATAAGTGGTCCCAGTTAGTTAGATACTATATAATAGAATTGAGCAATTAAAGCAACATAATTTATTTTTACTTTATACTGATTGTAATGGTCTGTGGAAGAGAATACCAACTGCCTGATTATCCATTCTTTACTAACAGAACCTACGTTGGTGCTCAGTTCAATGGCTGCATTTACTGCCTCCCGTGTAGCCTCCGGTGGCCCCGTGACTAATTTCTGACCAATGCAGGAGTATTTGGCATTTCTGGGGTGTCCCCTCCAACAGGATGGAAGCTCCTTTCCTGTTTCCTGCTGCTGGTATGGGAATGGAAAGACCCTGAGGTGGTCCACCATGCCTGATGAAGCCAAAGAGAGCATGAGTCTGAGTCTTTGATGAATTCCTGGAGGTGTCACACCTAATTCTGATTGATACATGATTTTTTAAAAGTGGGAAAAATTCAGAACAGCATATAGGCACATACGGAAGAGAATAAACATGAGTTGTAATCCTACCACCCAGAAATAGATTGTTTTGACATACCCAGTATCATTTATGAGATAGATACATATTAAATTTTAAAACCTCTTAGGATTCTACAGGATGAGATTTCTATCTTATTTTTTATTTTTTTTGGGGGGGGGGGGGATCTCTACATCCATCATGCAGCTTGAACTCACAACCCCGAGATCAAAAGTTGTGTGCTCTTCCAACTAAGCCAGCCAGGTGTGCCTCTATCTTATTTTTTTAAAAAAAATTATATCATGGGCATTTTCTATATATTTATTAATTATTTTTAAAAAGACTTTATTTATTTATTCATGAGAGACAGAGAGAGAGAGAGAGAGAGAAGCAGAGGGAGAAGCAGGCTCCCTGTTGGGAGCCCGATGTGGGACTCGATTCTGGGACTTCAGGATCACATCCTGAGCCAAAGGCAGACGTTCAACTGTTGAGCCACTTAGGCGTCCCTATATTTATTTTGTTAAATATTGTTTTGATGTTTGTATAATATGCATTACAGTAATGAATGATTATAAGGAGTAGGAATTTGGTGTTACACAGACTTGAGCCATTGACTGTGTAACCTCAAGTAAGTTGTGCCACCTCTCTTTAAGATGGAAATAGAGGATTTACCTTTTAGAATTATCATGAAGATTAAATGAGTTAATGAATACAAAATCCTAAGCACAGGGCCTAGATCTTAGTAAGGTATTAATAAATGTAAACTATGGTGATTATTATCATTCTTTAACCAGTTCCCTCTTCTTGGACAGTTAACCTGTCAGGGTCTAATAAAGAAGTACAAACCACATGAGAACTTAAAACAGAAGGAATTTAATGCAGGGAATTGATTACAAAGGTGATAGGAAAACTGAGAAATCAAGTTTATTTAGTTATTTTAATTGGGAATTAGGTAACCCAAATATTAGCAACAGCAAGAAGGCATTACCACCATTAGATGTAAGGAAAGAGGGAAATGGCAGTGTAACCAGAACCCAGGGCCAGGGTCACCCAATAGAAGCCCGAGTCATGGCAGAGCTTTCCTATGGGAGCTAGAACCATGGAGGAAATTCAGCTACTTCTGGAGATGCCACTGGAGATGAAGAAGGGTGGGGGGAAAGACTGGGTTCTCCCTTTCTCCCACCTTATATCTCTTTCCAGACCCTCTCCTTGGCCAAATCCATCTAAGGCCATGGGGAAGAGTCTTCAAGGATCAGTTTTGAGACACAGAGCAGAACTGGGGAAGAGGTTCTGGATAGAATGGATTTGATGGAAACTGACCCAGGACCAACACAATCCACTCCTTTACTCCTACTCAAGCATTCATTCTCACCTTTCCACCTATTTTCACAACTTCAGACTTGAAACACCTCTTTCCTACAAATACTTTCTCCTTCCCTCTAACAAGAGGAGTTGCAAATCCCACCAGCTATCGCAGTCATTTTGGGTCGAAGATTTCCAGATGAATTTCAGTCCTCTCCATTTAGTGTAGACATGGCATCTCATGGTCTAGTGAACTCATTGTGAAACTAAGCCCCAACAACATTCCTCATATAAAAATACCAGGGAAAGAAGGGGGGGGGGAGAGATATCAAGGGTTAACACACACACAAAGTATGTATAGATCCTTCAGCTCTCATTTCTATAACCAGTCACAAGGCATTGATATATTATCAATGATAACATATTGTTTTATCATTGATATTTTATTCCACCACCCATTCCATGTTACCCTAGTCCTTGGTTAGTAGCTTCACTAGTTGGGATTATTTCCTTGGTGAAAAATACCTTTGTACCTGAATGATCTGAGTCCTTGTTATTCTATGGCTTTATTCGGTTGCTTTAGTCTTTAATTGACCTTTAATTTTGGAATGCAATTACTATTCTTGAACTATTTCTCTATTCTAAGTGGCACCCCAGTGGCATCCTTTGGTCACAGATATGGTTCTTCCCACAGCAGATGTGTAACAGCAAGGTCGTTTTCCCTTATAATTGATACCAGTAATCCTAGAAAGTGCAGTTCTTCTTTCTCAACCTGTCAATTCAGTGCCCGGAGGGATCCTAAATGGTCAGATGGCATACTCAACTTCAAGTGTAATAGAACCATTATAGTGTCTCCTGAAGGAATAATACTTTTCTTGAGGACCTAGATGACAAAACTAGCAGAGCCCAAGGTTTGGAAATGGGAAACAGAATTCTTCGAGTGACTATCAGTCACTCCCAAGTTTACATCTTAGTTCTCAGACCCTTTAGGGCAGCACTCTAACCTCATGTATTGCCTCTACGTAGACACCAAAAAAAATTTTTTTTAATTAAAAAAAAAAGTCTTCAGCAAGTCTGTTTAATGGGACATCTGCTTCTGGGTGATGGCCTATGTGATGAAACCAGTGAATTTCATGGGCAGGAGCCTGTTGGTGCCTTTTGATTCCTATGAAGTGAGTGCTTTGATAAAAAATAAATAAATAAATAAATAAATAAATAAATAAATAAATGCTTGGGATTTAATGTGATAAAATAAGATTTTCTGATGGGGCTTAGTTGATTCAGTATCTGATTCTTGGTCTCAGCTCAGATCATGATTTCAGGGTCATGAGATCCACCCTCAGCACGGAGTCTGCTTAGGACTCTTCCTCCCTCTCCCTCGGCTCTCTTTCTCTCTCTCTCTCTCTCTCTTCAATCAATCAATCAATCAATCAATCAATCAATCAATCTTTTAAAAAAAAAGACAGATTCTCTGTAACTCCACAAATAGTATACTGGCAAAAGCCTGGTAGACAGGGAAGACAAACAGATATACCAAAATAAGTGTTTATCCTATTTGGGACAAATGGATGAGTCCAAGGTAACATAGTTGCTAATGGGTAATTGACTGGTCTTCTTAGGAAATAGTACCCAGCCTTGGTTTCTGCTGTTAGGTGGTCCAATCTAGACTCATAATTGCATTTGGTTGATGTGGCCCCCTTAGTATTAAGGGCTTTCTCTGTAATAGTTGCCCTTGAGTGAGCATTAACTTGAGGCACTTTCAGCCTATTTCAGATGTTCCTCCTCATACCTCTTACCCAGACTTTCTTGTCACCAATCTTACAATCTTCTTCTTTCCAAGTCTCTAACCAGGTGTTAGCCACCGCCCAAATCTGTTTCTCAGGTCATTCTTCTTCCATGTATAGTAGGCAACCATACGAATTGTTCCAAACTCTGTCTACTGGTTGGAATTTCCTTCACCATTGTCCATCAGGGCCATGCCTGATTGGGGCTGTACTACAGCAGCATCCACTTCTGGCTAAGCCATCTATAAACCATGCACAAATTCTTTCTTTATCTGTCAACTCAGCAACGAGAGGTCCTCATATGGGCACAGGTGTGAGTTGCAGGAGGACCAGCATTGAAGAAGAAGGTGATAGGTGTAACTTCCTTGTGCCTTCCAGATCTCCTTGAATCTGATCTCATGGATACTGCTTCCATTGGATAAGAGATTATCTCTGCATACACCAACCCTTGTGGTTTAGTGGATCAGAAAGTGCTCAATTCATGATGGGGAGCTCAAGCCACATAGTCACTCATAGCCCATGGGATAGTGAATACGGTGGCCCCCTCCCTATATCTGCCAATCCAGGACTGAGACACTCATTACCCTAGTTACCAGGGGCATGATCACAGTTAAGCCCCCTCTGGAAATTTCCCAAGCCCATAGAAGCAGCATTGCTCAAAGTTATGCCTCTTCCCTGGGGGAAGCCTGCATCTAATACCTGGTTGATGTGGCAATACTTGGCTCCCTTTCCTCTTCAAGGCAACACAACTCTATAGGGATATCCCAACCCCAGAGTTCCCTGTACAATCAGCTGAGGCTGTTGCAACTGGATCACAGTTCAACGTCTCTTTCTGCCCAATTCTGACTCTCTCACAGTGCTTGCTTCCAGGTTCAGTCCCTAGTATGTTCACTGTGTACCAATCTCCATCTCAGAGTTGGCCCCCTGGGGAACCAGACATACAGTCAAGTGTCCAGACTCTATGAAGTCCTCAAGGCATGCCAGAGCCTTCTTCTCAAAGGGAGAATAGTATTCACTCAGGAAGGCACAGCTTTGCTTCAAAACTCTGTGGGACTCTGCTGTGATTCTCTTGTTGGGACTTTCTTGTTCCACAAAACTTTGAGTACCATTGGTTCTATTAGGTCACAGGCCAGAGCCACAGCCCAGACTCAGAGCCACAGCCCAGACTCACTATATAATCTGCTCTTATTCAGAGCCTCACTTAAAACTCAGTCTTATAGATTACTTGGTGGATGGGTGGAAGCATCACACCCAAATATGGAATATATAGCCTCTGAAATCTAAAGAACTTCAGGAATGATACACATAGTTCAGTAAAATATATTAATTTTATAGATACTTAGTAATGTCCATTATGTCAGTCACTCCGAGAGATGCAGGGGAAAAAATGAAAATGGATTCACCCTTTGAGGAATTTCATGCAGTCAATTGCATATCAATATGAGCCATGACTATGGCTTCTGGTGGACAGTGCCATACTGCATTTATGTATGAAGTGCTATGAGCATGCAAGGAAGGAGTCATCATTCCTACCTTGGCGGGCTGAATAGGAGGAGCAGGCAATATCTGGTCATATTAAACTGAGCTGATCAGCTCCATGAACAACAAAATATTTTATTCAGGCCAAATATGAAAGTTGTTAAGATATTTCACGACTCTGAGATTTAAGCTGTTCCTAAATATATAATTTATCTACCAGATAAATTTGTTTTCTGGTTTTAGATCCTAAAAATAGCAATAGACTGTATTTCTATTTTTCCTTTATAAAAGGAGACATTAAAAGTAATTCAGGGATGCCTGGGTGGCTCAGCGGTTGAGTGCCTGCCTTTGGCCCAGGGTGTGATCCTAGAGTCCTGGGATCGAGTCCCACGTCAGGCTCCCTGCATGGAGCCTGCTTCTCCCCCTGCCTGTGTCTTTGCCTCTCTCTCTCTCTGTGTCTCTCATGAATAAATAAATGAAATCTTTAAAAAAAAAAAAAAGTAATTCAGATAATTTCTGACTACTCTTCAAAACAACAACCATATAATCTTTACCATTACCACTTTCTGTTCATGGCCTGGCGTTGAACAGTAATAAACAACTATACACTTATTATAAATCAGGTGCTAAATGGGTGTTCTAAGTATATGATTGGACATAATAATATTGGCACCACATTTTGAGAGTTGAATGCAGCCTTTCTTTTGTCTCTTAATGATAAAGCAGATGCAAGATACTCAGAACACCCTAGTATTAATTCTCGTTCACTATTTCTACCGTGTGTGTGTGCGCATGCATGGTTTTTTGTTTTGTTTTGTTGACTAAATTTTCTTGGAAACATTCAGTAACTTGGATCAACAATCTGTATATGACATCTTGTATATACTTAAGTCAAATGTGATCAATTTTGAATGGGGGTGCCTGCCTGGCTCAGGTGGTTAACGCTGGACTCTTGATCTCAGCTAAGATCTTGATCTCAGGGTTGTGAGTTCAAGCCCTGCATTGGGTTCCACATTGCATATGGAGCCTACTTAAAAAATAATTGAATAATTTCTATTTTCTTTTGATAGCAAAGATATTTTGAACTTTCTTTACAAAATAAAATTCTCTTTGATGCTTTTTTCTTTTTAAAAGATTTTATGTATTTCTTCATGAGAGACACATACAGAGAGACAGAGACACAGGCAGAGGGAGAAGCAGGCTCCCTGCAGGGAGCCTGATGCGGAACTCGATCCCAGGACCCCAGGATCACGCCCTGGGCCAAAGGCAGATGCTCAACCCCTGAGCCACCCAGGTGCCCTGATGCTTCTTTCCTAAACTAAGACACATAGAGTCATTTAAATGTCTTGTTTTATACTGTTATACCTAATATCTTAAGGCTTAGTGTATATCTGAATGGTGTTGGTAGTTCATAATAGTGTGTGTGTAAATAATATATCTCTAATAGTCTCCTTGATAAATTCAAGCCCTTTTGGTTAACTTTGTCAGACATGATCATTTAATGGCTGCTATTTTTCAACACTGTAAATTGGCAGGAGATATATCAGGTTTACCCCTTTTTAGTTGTTCGATTGTGCTGGCTTTATTAGTGTTATCTTTGATCCAAGATCCCTTTGAAGGCCCAATTTTTCCAACGTTTTGGGAGGGTTAGTTAAGTTAAAAGAGATAATATAGTCTGTAAATCCATGTCACCTCGTGCCCATAAACTTTCAGTGCATTGCTGTGAGCTAGAACAGAGGAGTCTCTCAAGGGCACCATTGTCAGCTGATCCGGGTCATGGAGCCACCTCTCATCACGCAACTCCCTGGGCTTCCCCTGGATAATGTGCCTGTCCTACGTTGAGGTGAGGGCCCTAGTGACAGTCTGATTACAAGCACTTCATTTTATTGTGTTTTGCTTTACTGTGCTTTGCAGCTATTGTGCTTTTTTACAAATTGAAGGTTTGTGGCCGCCTTGCGTGGAGCAAGTCTATGGGTGCCATTTCTCCAACAGCATTTGCTCACTTCATGGCTCTATCACATTTTGGTAATTCTCGCAATATTTCAAACTTTTGCTTTATCATACCTGTTATGGTGATCGGTGATCACTGATTATGACTCACTGAAAGCTCAGATGATGGTTAGCATTTTTTAGCAATGAAGTATTTTTAAATTAAGGCATGTGCATTGTATGTTTTGACGTAATGCTATTGCACATGTAGTAAGCTATAGTACAGCTTAAGTGTAACCTTTATACTCACTGGTAAACCAAAATATTCACTTGATTCATTTTATTGTGATATTAGCTAAAGCTAATAAATTGTAGTGATCTGGAACTGAACCCAGAATGTCTCTGAGGTAAGCCTGTATTACAGAATCATGCATGGGTAAAAATCCATTCAAATTGCAAGGTGGACCAATGGATTTTAATATAACAGCATACTAAAGGTTTATTGCTATGGTTTCAAATCCTGCATTGCAATTAACCTAAAAAAAATCACAATGATTTGAAAAGGCTATTGAAATATTTCTCTTTTTTCCAATTACAAATCTATATGAAATCAGACTATCTTCAAATATTTCTACCAACTAACATATCACAACAAATTAAATGCCAAAGCAGAAATGAGATCTTGAGAAAATAAGAAATGAGAAATAAGATCTTCTATTAGGCCGGATCTTGAGATTTGTAAAAATTAAGTAAGGGCTTAGTTTTCTCACTAATTCTTTTTTGTGTTTTTGAAAATACAGTTATTTTTCATAAAATACATAGTTTGTAGTAATATGCAATAGGTTATTATTGTTATTGTAAAATCAATTAATATTTTTAAATTCACAAACTTTATTTCTTTTTTTTTTTAAAGATTTTTATTTATTTATTCATTCGAGACACAGAGAGGGAGAGAGAGAGGCAGAGACACAGGCAGAGGGAGAAGCAGGCTCCATGCAGGAGCCCGATGTGGGACTCGATCCTGGGTCTCCAGGATCAGGCCCTGGGCTGAAGGGGGAGCTAAACCGCTGAGCCACTTGGGCTGCCCACAAACTGTATTTCTAATATGGTATCAATACATATAACTTTCATAAAGAAAAACTCTTGGAATCTTCAATAATTTTTAAAACACCAAAAAATGAAGAAAATGAAGGTATCATGGTAACATTAACCATATGGATAAATTTTATTAACATAATAAGGAGTAAAAATACGTTTTGCAACAGTAGTATAATGTCTGTTTAAAAGATTCAAGGCGTGGGGCACCTGGGTGGCTCAGTGGTTGAGTGTCTGCCTTTGGCTCAGTTCGTGATCCCAGGGTCCTGGGATCGAGTTCTGCATCAGCCTCTCTGCAGAGAGCCTGCTTCTCCCTCTGTCTCTGCCTCTCTGTGTCTCTCATGATTAAATAAATAAAATCTTAAAAAAAAAGATTAGAGATTATGACATCAGCATCATGACTGAATAAGACGTCCCTCATCTGGGTCCCCTCCCCCAACAACAATTTGGCACCCATCCACGGACAAAAGTGCCTTTGTGGAGTCTATGGGATCCAGCACCATCCACCAAGGGACCTGGGAGGAGTCTCATTGCGTAATTGACATACAGATCTCAGTCCCAGTTTAGACCCTAGAAGTGGCTGTGAACTGGCTCCAGCTCCCCCTGGCCACGATATGGAAGCCTCTTAGACAATCCCCCACAGATGGAAGTCCAGGTTTCCAGTGGATAATTTCTAGTACACTGCTAGAGAAAAAAAAAAAAGTTTTGGATGCATTGGAGACGCAAGAGGAAACAGTTTGACTTTACCTGAATCATCCCTGCCTCAAGGTGACAACCTAGGGCCAGGAGAGATCTTCTTGGCCTGTGATTTCTCTCATGGGAAAAGAAAGAGCATGTGAATGAGCACCTGGCTTCCTCAGCTGTGTAGGATGCTCCCAAAGAAGCTCATTTCTCTCTCACCACATCCAGCATATTGAATCATGAGTTGCATGACTGGGGGTGTGTGGGGGGTGGGCAGGAAGAGGCTGGGAGAATGGAAGATATGACTCCTCAAGGTCATTCGAGGATGTGGATCTTACCAACTGTGTTGTAGACTCTGTCATGAAACCTGCATACAAGCCACTGGGGGACACCTTGCTCGAAAATCTCCCAACTAACCCATGGGCACCCACAGCACTCTGTATGTCGCAGACACAGACACAGTCACACACACACACCCCACACACACACCCCATGGCCAGCTCCTGGGCGCTCCTGATGGTGGCAGTGAGAGCAAGGTTTGTCAGACAGCTTAGCAACCACGTACCAAAAGCCTTCCCCGATCTACAGGCCAAGGAGAGACTACAAACTTGAGCTTTAGCACCACCTCTGGGAAAACCAAAAAGAGGCTGTCAGAGCTCAGCCTGGAGCATTTCAGAATAGAGAGAGGTCATACAAGCTTTAAAATTCTCCCACAAGAGGGAGCAAGAAACATGGAGCAAATGTATCCACAGAAGTTCTGAGAAAGCCTCAAAATCCCCAGCAGGGTTGATGGAAGGTATTTCTGTCCCAAAGGCAGTTAATAAGATTGGAGGAGGTGGCTCCTCTTTCAAAGGTGAAGACAGCAATGCAAAGCTTCGAGGAACATGAAAAATTAGGGAAACATGACACCCCCAGAGGGTCACAATAATCTTCCATAAGCAATCCCAAAGACATAGAGATGGGTGATCTAACCAATAAAGAATTTAAAATAAATAAAATAAAATAAAAAAGAATTTAAAATAACCGTTTTTAAGGAAACTCAATCAGTTATAAGAAAGCACAGAAAGCAATTAAATGAAACCAAGAAAACAATATATGAGCAAAATAGGAAATTTAAGAGAGATAAAAATCATAACAAAGAACCAAATAGAAATTTTGGAGCTGAAAATTACAATGAGTGAAACGGGGGGAAAAAAGCAATAGACAGCATCGCCAACAGAAAGGATTAATCAGAAAAAACATCTGTGAGTTGGAAGATGAGAAGTTTGAGGTTATTCAATCACAGGAAAACAAAGAAAAAAGAAAGAAAAAGAATGAAGCAAGCCTATCTAACCTGTGGATTCCATCAAAAGAAGCAATTTGCAAATTATTGAAGTTCCAGAAGGAAAAGAAAAAGAGAGAAGAGGTCAGAAAACTTATTTAAAGAAATGGTGGCTGAGAACTCCCAAATCTGGGGAGAGATTTGGATATCCAGGTTCATGAAGCTCATAGGCCACCAAACTAACTCAGCCTAAAGAGATCCTCTTCAAGACACATCATAACAAAACAAAAATCAAAGGCAGATAGACGATCTTAAAAGAAGCAAGAGAAGAGAATCTTGTAACTTACAAGGGAACTTCCATAAGGCTGTCAGTGGATTTATTTTTTATTTTATTATTTTTTTAAAGATTTATTCATTTATTTATTTATTATTTATTTATTTATTTATTATTTTTTTTTTATTCATGAGAGACACACAGAGAGAGAGAGAGAGAGAAGCAGAGACATAGGCAGAGGGAGAAGCAGGCTCCCTGTGGGGAGCCTGGTGTGGGACTCGATCCCAGGACCCCGGGATCACCTCCTGAGCCAAAGGCAGACGCTCATTCACTGAGCCACCCAGGCATCCCTATTCTTCCCTTTTTCTGTTGAATTTCAGATGTACAGAATTTGTTTAGCGATAACGCTTAGTTAATATGGCACCAATACCATCAGTCCCCTCATGGCCATTTTTTCGTATTTATTCATGCCTTCGCGTAGCAACTAGAATTTCACCAGTAACTTTTCATTACCTATAAGCTCCTCTCCTTCCTCCCCATCAGGTAACCATTATTCTCAACTGTACATTTATCATCCTTTTGCATTTTTAATAGACTATCACATAAATATGTATGCTTATTCAATATACATATAGTTTTAGGAAGTAAATTAATGTTTATTTAGTTGTTAACCACAGTGAAAATTAAACAGGTGGGATTCTCTCTATGGTGTACCTTGAACTCAGGAGAACTAAACTGTCATAAATGCAATGTGAACGCTTTCTTGTTTCAACCCCAAAGTAAAATTTGTTATGAGCATGAATTTTAATCAAAATAATGAGGGATCCGGGATCCCTGGGTGGCGCAGCGGTTTAGCGCCTGCCTTTGGCCCAGGGCGCGATCCTGGAGACCCGGGATCGAGTCCCACGTTGGGCTCCCAGTGCATGGAGCCTGCTTCTCCCTCTGCCTGTGTCTCTGCCTCTCTCTCTCTCTCTGTGTGACTATCATAAATAAATAAAAATTTAAAAAAAAATAATGAGGGATCCAATCTGTCTTTGGTACTTAAATGCACCTGCCTGGGCTCCTTTTTCTCCATCCCCTCGGTTCCCACACCAGATCAAGAAACTTAAAATCCTGCTCCTTTAGCCTCCTGCTCAACACATATGTAACAAGGAAATCCTATATCAATCATTTACTCCTTGTTACAAATTTAGTTTGTGGGCTATCTCAAGGTTATTTGCATTTTAAATATCTCCATTTGAGAAATGAAAGAGATTTGTGTTCTGTTAAAACACATTCCAACAAGGAAATACAAGGGATATTTTAAGAGAATCAAAATTTCCTTTCCATAGGAACATGACTCTTATTTATTTATTTATTTTAGGAACATGACTCTTATTAAAAAAAAAATACAATGTGGGGAAACTAGTAGAACCTTATAGACTAGGAATTTTACCTCGATACGATCTCTTAGGCCTACTTGGGCCATATTATACTATATTATATTTAAAACCTTTTTTTTTAACCTCAACTACACAAAATCCCGATAATTCCTCTTCTCAGTTCATGACTCTTCACATTGTTCTTTTTTTTTTTTTAAGATTTTATTTATTTATTCATGAGTGACACAGAGAGAGAGAGAGGGAGAGACAAAGGCAGAGGGAGAAGCAGGCTCCATGCAGGAAGCCCTATGTGGGACTCGATCCCAGGACTCCAGGATCATGCCCTGGGCCAAAGGCAGATGCTCAACCGCTGAGCCACCCAGGCGTCCCTTCACATTGTTCTTGAAAAGATCCTCGTCTGTTCCATTTTTTCACCTCTCCCTTCAGCTCCTCTTCAATTCCCTTTCCCCCCCTTAGGCAACTACATTTTTATTTATTTATTTATTTATTTATTTATTTATTTATTTATTTATTTATTACTTTATTTATTTATTTTAGAGAGTAAGGGGAGGGACTGAAGGAGAGGGAGAAAAAGAATCCTCCAGCAGACTCCCCCTCTAAGCGCAGAGCCCCACACCGGGCCGGATCTCCTGTGCCTGAGATCACTACCTGAGCAGAAACCAGGAGCCTGTTGCTGAACCCCCTGCACCACCCAGGCACCCCCTTATATATGACCACTTTTAATAAATCTTTCCAGTCAATGTTTTCCTTGGCTTTATTGAGATATAATTGACATATAATATGATGTAAGTTTAAGGTGTACAGTGTGTTCGTTTGATGCGCTTCTGTATGATGAAGTGTTTACGACTGTAGCATTACTTATCTCCATCACCTCATGTAATGACCATTGCTTTTTGGGGGTGAGAACATGTAAGAGCTACTCTCTCGGTATCCCTCAAGTCTATAACACACCATTGTTAATTAGAATCACCATGCTGTGCATTTGACCCCCAGTTTGGATTTTTAGATTCCACATATAAGTGATACCAGTATATCAGATATTAGATAACAATCTTTGTCTTTTTCTGTCTGATTTTTTGCACCATTTGGTCATGGTGTATGATCCTTTTAATGTGCTATTCAAGGTGGTTTGCTAGTATTTTTTTTTTTTTGAGAGTTTTTGCTTCTATACTCATCACTTCTATATTCATCATTCAGTTATCAGCCTGTATAGTTTTCTTTACTCCTGGTGTCTTTATCTGGCTTTGGTATCAGGGTGATGCTGCCCTGGTAAAATGAGTTTGGCAGTGCTCTTCTATTGTTTGGACGAGTTTGAGAAGGTTTGGTGTTAATTCTTCTTTAAATGTTTGGCATAATTCACCAGGGAGACCATCTGGTCCTGGGCTTTTCTTATTGGGAAATTTTTGATTACTGATTCAGTCTCCTAATTCGCTACTGGTCTGTTCAGATTTTGTGTCTTCATGATTCAGTCTTGGAAGTTGTCTGCCTCCTGGAATTTATCATTTCTTTTTGATTGTCCAATATGTTGGTGTCTTGGTTCATACTATTCTCTTACGATCCTTTATATTTCGAGGTATCAATTGTACTTCTCCTGTCATTTCTGATTTTATTCAAGTCTTCTCTCTTTTTTCAGTCTCGCAAAAGTTTTCAGTCTTGCTTCTGTGTTTAAAAAATCAACTCTGAGGGATCCCTGGGTGGCTCAGCGGTTTGGCGCCTGCCTTTGGCCCAGGGCGTGATTCTGGAGACCTGGGATCAAGTCCCACGTCGGGCTCCCTGCATGGAGCCTGCTTCTCCCTCTGCCTGTGTCTCTGCTTCTCTCTCTCATGAATGAATAAATAAAATCTTAAAAAAAAAATCAACTCTGAGTTTTTTTTATCTGCCCTCCTGTTTTTTCAGCATCTCCTTCATTGATTTCTGCTCTAATCTTTGTTATTTCCTTCCTTCTGCTATCTTTGGGCTCTGTTCATTCTTCTCTTCCTAGTTCCTTGAAGTATAAATTAGGTTATCTATTTAAGCACTTTCTTTGTTCTTGATGATGTGGGCATTTATTGCAATAAATTTCCCTCTTAGAATTGTTTTTGCTGTATGTCACAGGTCTTGATATGTTGTTTCCGTTTTCACTGCTTTCGAGGTATTTTTTTATTTCCCTTTTTATTTCTTCTTTTATTCGTTGGTTTCTCGGGTTGTGTTTAATTTCTACATGTTTATGGAGTTTCCAGCTTCCCTCCTCTTACTGATTTCTAGTTTTGTACAATTGTGGGAAGAAGAGATACTTGGTATGATTTCAGTCTTATATGTGCTCAGGTGGTTTTGTGAACTATCCTATGATCTATCCTAGAGAATGCTCAATGGGCGCTGGAGAATGTGTTCTGCTGCTGTTGGATGGCATATTCTGTGTGTGTCTGTTAGGTTCCTTCTCTTTATCTTTTGTTAATCTACTGTAAGTTTTTGCTTTGTGGGTAAAACATCTTATATAACAGTCTATTTTATGCTAATAATTTAATTTCAGTCGCATATGAAAATTCTATCCTTTTACAATCCCCCCCCCATTTTTTTTTAAGATTTTACTTATTCATGAGAGACACAGAGAGAGGCAGAGACATTGGTAGAGGGAGAAGAAGGCTCCCTGCGGGGAGCTCAGTGTGCGACCCAATCCCAGGATCCTGGGATCACAACCCGAGCTGAAGGCAGATGCTTAACCACTGAGCCACCCAGGTGCCACACTTTTTTAGTTTTCGTTTTTAGTTTTTGATGTCACAATTTACTTCCTTTATGTTGTGCGTTCTTTAACAAATTATTACCACTATAGTTTTTGTCACTGTAGTTATTTTTAAGTCTTGTCCACTAAGCTCTATACTAGAGTTAAGTGGCTAACATACCACTATATTACTGTAATAGAGAATTCTGAAATTGTCATTTACTTCCCTTTAAAAGTGTGTTTTCATGTTTCTATGTTGCTATTTGGAATCCTTTTGTTTCAGCTGAAAGAACTCTTGCAGCATTTCTTATGGCAGGTCTAATGGTGATCATCTCCCTCAGCTTCTGTCTGGGAAAGTATTTCTCCTCCAGTTTTGAAGGATAACTTTGCTGGATAGAGTATTCTTGACTAGCTTTTTCTTTTCAGCACTTTGAATGTATCACCCCACCCTCTCCTGGCCAGCAAGTTTTCTGCTAAGAAATGCACTGATAGGGGCGCCTAGATAGCTCGGTTGGTTGAGTGTCTGGCTTTTGATTTCACCTCATGATCTTGGAGTCATGGGATTGAGCCTCATGTTGGGCTCCATGCTGAGCATGGAGCCTGCTTGGGTTTCTCCCACCCTCTCCCTCTTTCCCCCCATCCCCACTCACGTGCACACACACTCTCTCTCTAAAATAAATAAATAAATAAATAAATAAATAAATAAATAAATAAATAAAAATAAATAAAAATTCTTAAATAAAAAATAGGGGTATTGAATGGCCCAGTGGTTGAGTATCTGCCTTTGATTCAGGGTGTGATCCCAGGGTCGTGGGATCAAGTCCCACATCAGGCTCCCTGGGGGTAGCCTGCTTCTTCTCCCTCTGCCTGTGTCTCTGCCTCTTTCTGTAGGTCTCTCATGAATAAATAAATAAAATCATTAAAAAAAGAAAAGAAAAAGGGAAAAAATAAATTTAGGGCCTGGTGACATAGATGAAATCTGAGGACCAAATCTGTTAATAGCATCTACAGATGGACGCCATTGTTTCTAGTAGAGGGGGCAGCATTTTTGATGTTGGAGAACCTGTTCTTCAGCATCTCTCCTGGACTCGTGAGTCAGGCCAGGGCTATCCTGAGAGGTGATCTGATTTTGCTTTATCTCCTGAAGGAAGTAAACTGAGGCAGTTCTGCATCTATCCTGAACGAGACAGCCCTTGAGACTGAGTCATCTCTCATCTGCTCGATGATTGGGTACGCTGGAGCCCCACCAAGTGTCAGCTCCTTGGAGACCATTGCAGAAGTGCAGCTGGGAGGAGGCTAAGATTAGATCTTAAATGTTCTCACCATGAAAAAGAAATAGGCCTCCCTTATGGGTGGCCTTAGCAGGGAAGGAGGTAGTGACAGAAGCTATAATGATAGAGGCTGGTCCAGAAGGGCAGTCCTCCCATGCAGAACCTTCCTGGAGGCATTTGTTGTACAGGAGAAGCCCAGAGAGCTGGTGGGAAGGGGCCCACCTGCATGTCAGGGGCCTTCTCTGGGAGCCCGCCACTCCTAAATGTGGCAGGTGCTGTGGAGGGAGGAATGGTCGGACCCACAGCTTCCTGTATTGTGGGTGGCAGAGGCAGTGAGTTGTGGCTTCTCCGCTGAGGGGTCTGGTGGCAGAGCAGGGACATTGAACCACTTACCAGGAGAGCCCCCTCCCACCCGAGCCTGGCACAGGACCCTCTGTGGTCTGCCACCAAGCCTCAGTCTAGTGTGGGGGCTCCTGGTCGGGCCTTTGCTAATTCAGTTCTGCCCACTGACCTCCTGTGTTCTCTTTTATTTATTTTTATGTATTTAAATGTTTATAAACAGGAACACCTGGGTGGCTCAGCGGTTGAGCATCAGCCTTAGGCTCAAGTCATGATCCCGGAGTCCTGGGATCAAGTCTCGCATTGGGCTCCCTGCGGGGAGCCTGCTCCTCCCTCTGCCTGTGTCTCTACCTCTCTCTGTGTCTCTCATGAATAAATAAAATCTTTTTAAAAAATTAAAAAGGAATGTTTATAAACAGGTAATACAATGACATATTCCAGAATTCAAAAGCAAGCAAAGGAAAAAAAAAAAAAAAAAAAGCAAGCAAAGGTTATGTACAGTGAAAACTCCCTCCCTTCCACCCTTCATTCAGTCCTTCATTCCAGAAGCAACTATTACTGTCAGAGCCTTGTACTGTCTCTATTATATACATACGTGTGTCACTCTGCAAGCATGTATTCCTTTTTCTACCTGTCACACACTAATAAAAAATACCATATACATAGTCTTGTACTTTTTTCCCCTAATTGGTCTTGAAGATGTCTTCATTAGGAGCTTTGTTCTTATTTTTAACAACTGCCTGATTTCTCACTGGATGCATGTATCATAACTTGTTTAGCCAGCCACCTGTTGATGGATATTTAGATGTTTTCCCAACTTCTGATAACACAATGTCGCACAGAATGACCTGGTACAATGTAATTGTCATATATGAGAATATCTGTAGGATTAATTCTGAGAAGAAAATCGTAGGTCAAAGGTATATTCATGGCTTTGATAGATAATTGCCCACTGCAAATATACCAATTTTCAGTTCCACAAGGACGGGGTGAGAGGTCTTATTTTCTTGAATCTTTGCCATCCTTGTGTATTATTAATTTTCTTGAGTTCTGCTAGCCTTCTAGGTTAAAAATGATATTTTGATGGGCTTTCCATTTGTTTTTCCTTAATAAGAATGAAGCTGAACACATTGTCATATGTCCCAGATGCATTTTTCTCTCTTTTTGGTAAACCTTTCATTCAAATGCTTTACCCATTTTTCTATTGAGTTATCTGTCTTCTTTGGGATTTGTATGTCCCCTAGGATGCACTTTGAATATTTCTGGCATTTGTCTTCTGGTTTTTCTCATAGTATTGTGTGTGTGTGTGTGTGTACAGTTTTTCTCCTTTTTGCATTGCTACTGGATTTTCGTCATGGAAAAGGATTCTTAATATTGAGATTTTTTTGTCACCCTTATTTATTCTAGTACTTCTATGGCCTCTGCACTTTTTACACATAAATTTTAATCACTTGCCATTTGTCTTTATCCAAATTGTGAGACATGGGTGGTAACTTTATTTTTCCCAGATGGTTACCCAGATGTTGCAAGGCCATTTGTTAACTCACACATCTTTCCCCCACTGATTATCTTTATCAGAATTCTTCTGACTATTATTGCTTCTTTGTTGTCTCTCTGTTAAAAAATTAGAGGGGTACCTGACTGGCTTAATTGGTAGATCATTGACTCAGGATGTTTAGGTCCCAGGTTGGGCTTGGAGCCTACTTAAAATAAAAATTAAAAAAAAATTAGAACCAGTCTCTCCAGATACACATACACAGAAGATTAAAAAAAAAATGTTAACCTAAGGAAAATTCACATCTTTGACATATTGCTTGATCCTTCTCATGCATGTGGCAAATTTCCATTTGGTCAAGTATTTCTTGTGTCCTACAGGGGTATTATAAAGTTCCCATTTCCTGGCTTTTGCCCTGGAGCTCAAGTCTGCCATCGTGTGGCCACTGCTGAGCCAATGTGAGGGCCCCAGACTGTATGAGCCACCCAAGGGGCCACCAGTAGTATCCACCATTTTTTAAAAAAATCAACTTTATTGAGGTATAATGTATACATAATAAACTGTATCTAATTAATACATTTTCACTCAAAAAATAAAATGTCAAAAAATTTGTTCAGAAAAATACATTGACACTAAAAGGAAGACTGCAGGAGGTTTTCCCCAGACCATGAGTGCAATTTAGTCAAGGGCTGCTATATACCATTCCTGCCTCATTTGCCTTCCTCTGGTCCCAAATAGGCCCTCTTACACTCCTTTGTGGAGTCTGTGACTCCAAAGCATCCTGGGATGTTGAAGCTAGAAGAAGCCCCCTGCAGCCCAGTTGACCAGTTCAGTGTCATGTAGGAGACAGAGTGCTGCATTAAAAAGCAAGGACACCTGTGCATCCTCGTCTCAACCCACCCAGTATCCAGGTGCCTGGCCAAGACATTTAGCTTTTTTTTTTTTTTTTAAGATTTTTAATTTATTTATTCATGAGAAGCAGAGAGAGAGAGAGAAAGAGAGAGAGAGGCCAGGGCCCAGACAGAGGGAGAAGTAGGCTCCATGCAGAGTCCAATATGGGACTTGATCCTGGGTCTCCAGGACCATGCCCTGGGCTGAAGGCGGCGCTAAACTGCTGAGCCACCTGGGCTGCCCAACTTTTAGCTTTTTTGAGACTCAATTTCCACAGGTATGACCGAGAGGTACATAATACATGCTTGATCTACCTCTAGGATTGTTATGGGGATGAAATGAGACAGGGGATGTGGAACATATTAGTACAGTCAAAAGATGATGAAAATATAAGGGATTATTATTAAACAGATAAGAGAAATAAAATGCAGCCATAGTAAAGTCCCCGCTACCCAATGTCATCTTCTTTTTGATTTAATGACACCAGTTCAAAGAGTTCTGTATCTCTCACCAAACCCTATAGAGCTTACCTCCTGGCCAAGCGTTGTGTTCGGACACAAGCAGTAGAAGACATAGTTATCTCTGCTCTGGAGAAACTCGTCATCTAATGGAGTAATAGATTTCCTTTTCAAAAATAAAATAGACTCTTGGATACGGTACAATGAAAGTTTGTGTCCTTCTCTAGTATGTTAGCTTCTACACAGAGTCTACAGAAAAATAATTTGATTCATTTTAACTTTCTGTTTGTAAGATGCATTTACAGATTTGAATGTAGCACAGCATTTTATCATTTGTCGCACTACATTTTTTTCTTTTACCTCTTGTACTAGTGATAGACGTTTAGTTGTTTCTTGTATGTAGTGATTGTGAACAATGCTGCTGGGAAGGTCCTTATATGTGTCTCCAGGGGCATGTGTACATGAGTTGCTCTCTGGGGCTGAAAGAGTCAAATCATTGGTTATAGGTAACTTCAAGTTTACCAGAAAGCATTAAGGAGGGTTTTGAAGTGGTCATTCCAATTTCTCCAATTAATGTTGACGGACATTAAAATTTTTGCCACTCTGACTAGGGTTTGTAGTATCTTAGGTTTTACTTTGCATTTTCTTGATATAGAACCTTTTTATATGTCTATTGGCCTTTTGGATTTCTTCTTTTAAGAAATGCTTCCTCAAGACTTTCCCATTTTTCTATTGACTTTTCTTTTTCTTACTGATTTGGATTGAGGATTACTTAAGAATTCTGGAATTCTAAGTGGACAGATACCCTGGAATCCTAGTATAATCCAATGGGATCCAATATGACCCAATGGGAAGAAGTTATAGCTTTGACATCTCTGAAGTTGTCAGCTATGCTTCTTCTCTCAATATGTCACTGAGAAAAATGGATTTTCTATTGTTTTTATTATTGATTTTTATCTTAATTGCCTTATGGCCAATCCTCTGAAATTGTTGAGATTTGATTTTTTTGAACTAGTGTACAATCAGTTTTTGTAAATATTCCAAGGGTGATGTGAAGAATGTACATTTTGCAGAGTTGTTGCAGGCCTATGTGTGTGCATTATGTCAAATGTTTTATTCATGCTGTTCAAATCTGTATGCCTTATTGATTTTTTGTTTGCTTGTCCTATTCATTACTGAGATGAGTGTATTAAAATATTTCATTGTAATTACAGATTTGTCCAGTTATCCTTAAAATTCTGTCCACTTGTGCTTTATATACTACAAGACCATTTCTGTCCACGTTTGCTATACTTATTACAAGTCCACATTACCAACCCAGCTTCCAATCACAGGTTATAGGGAGCCCCTAATGCTGCCTGGTGATGGGCCTAAAGCCCAGGCATCATGAAGTGTTTCCTTTCACCCCCCCTTTATAATTCTGCTTCTCTTCCTTTACAAAAGGAGAGCATCTCATCCATTTCACTTCCTACAGTGCTTCTTTGCCTCTGGAGCACCAAAAGGTATTCCAAAATGCTAATCATTAATATTAATCAAGACACCATCAATAGAAGGCAAGGCTTTTTGTTTATCATTAGTTAGACATCATTTGAACAATAAGTAGTATTTATCATAGATATATGAACTAACTGAAAAACAAAAGCCCCAGCCATTTCATTAAGAAATACATCCACAATTTAATTTAAATATATTTAATATAATCCAAAATTTTATGTTTAAGAAATATAAAAAATTAAGGTTCCCTCAGTGGCTCAGTCAGTTAAGTGTCGCTTTCAGTTCAGAACATGATCTCAGGGTCCTAGGATCAAACCCCGGTCAGGCTATCTGCTCAGCGGGGAGTCAGCTTCTCCCTCTTGCTCTGTACTTTCTCTAGCTCTTGCTCTCTCTCAAGTAAATAAATAAAATCTTAAATTAAAAAAAGAAAAATTAATAATTATGATTTAGTTAATTTTATACCAATAATAATTGCAATGATAACAACTAGAATGTTTTTAACATTTAGACCTTCATGGTCACATGAAATTAAAAAATGAAAATCAATTTTCCTATATTTTAGTTACAGATAAGGATGATAGGGTAATCAATAAAGAAACCTTGAAATATAAAGATATACATTTATGTAAAGATATATTTTTATATAAAATTCAAGGAGAAAAAAGAATAATGTAAAATGGCTATTAAATGAGTTAGTTCATGTACTTTATCTTTTTTTTTCTTAGAGTAAGCAAGAGTGAGCAGAGGTAGGGAGGGGCAGAGGGAGAGAGAGAGAGAGAGAGACTTAAATAGACGCAGTGCCCAGAGGAAAGCCCAACATCTGGCTTGATCTCACAACCCTGAGGTCATGACCTGAGATAGACCAAGAGTTTGACCCTTAACCTACTGAGCCACCCAGGCACCTCGTTCATATCCATTTTAAAGGACTGCAGTGGGAATCAAATTGCGTACTATTTATTTTCCATGGTGTAGGTTTAAAAGAATGATGTGAACCTTTTTTAAAAGGTGTAAATTCCTGTGATGTGCAATAAATAACACGATAAAACATTGTGAGATCAACTTTTAAAAAGTGTAAAATTCTTTTAGGGTGTACATGAGCAGAACACTGGTGAAGACCCATCACCTCCTGCTGTCCTAATCTATCTCCTGCCTGTGGGCATTCCAGCCCTGCCAGACACTTGAGAAACTGCGGATTTCCTGGGAAAACATTCCTCCTTTGGTAAAAGGTTTCATTATCTCTGTGCATTTACCACCTGGAAATTCTCCTAATACTCACCTTTATACTTAATCTAGGTAAAGGTATGCTTAAGGCCTTGATTATCTCCCCAGGAACAGAGTAGTGGCACCCAGCAGTGAATGCCCAGAGCTCGAAGTATTCTAAAAGGAAATGAAATTGTGGGCAGTGCTCCCATTTAGAGCTAATATCTGGTTACCCACCTTACTCCTGCTGGAAAGAATAAGAAAGGAGAGAAAAAGAAACAGACAAATTTATGAAGGGCCTACTGTATTCAGATACATTACTGGCTGCTTTCCTGCACATTGTTTGATTTCTAGAACAATCCATCCTACAGATAAGGAAATGGAACCTCAGGAAGATGACTTGCTGAGGTTTGTACAGCCTATCAGTCGTGTGGTTGGGATTTGATCCCAGGTCTGTCTGACTTGGCTACATGCATGGCCTCAGAATTAGAAGATACATATGCCCCCTTGGGGAAATTACTTAACTTTTCTGAGCTCAATATTCCTCATTGGTAAAACAGGATGGTGATAACTATTTTGCAGGATGGTATTTACAGTCTTGGGAGTTAGTATGCGAACAGACTCAAATCCTTAGCAGGGGGCCTGGCCCACAAAAGGCCCTGAAGCTATGAGGGTTGACTATTCAGGCACAAAGTTGGGTATTTGGGCACAATACTTCTGCCAGCAAAGCAATGGCTAATGTTTGGGACACAAACTTTTGTGAGTAGAGCTGTCACTTGTAGGTGACAAATTGAGTGACTTGCCTTAAACTTTGAGACCAAGCTGTTAAGACTGAACACTGGAATTTGACGTGGGGGTAGTCAAAGAAAAGATGGCTTCTGCCTCTTAGGCCTGTCCTAAGAGATCTGAGGCCAGTGTTTGTCCACTGTAACGCCTACCCACCCCAACAACAAGTCGTTCCCACCATCCACATCTTCAAACAATGCAGCCCACAAACCACATTCAATATTCCATAATAGAGGATTAAAACCTCAATGTTGCCTCACCCAGGAGGGGCAGCAGCCACCAGGGACAGCTGCGTCCACTGTTTGCATCCAATTTTTTATATTACAAAGTAGTTTCAGCTCAAGGCCCATCTTCAGCCTCACTGCAGGTGATGAGCTTGAACAGAAAATGGCAAACAGAAAAGGTCTGTTTAGATACTCTGGACTGAAGCAAATCTCACTTGGAGAGAGGACTATTCTCTATTATTTTTTTATTTTTGCATCACTATTCACATAGCCAACATGAACTTTGATGCATTTGTTATTCAAAGTACTAGTGTGTGTGTGCAAAACAAAACGTGAAAAACAGGCCCCTGTCTCTAAATTTTTCAAGCAAGAGATGAATTTACCAAGTGCCAAGTAGGTAGCTATTATGTTCCTGGATCCATTGGTGTTGTTTGGGTGCCGCCTGGTGGCCTCTTAGAGAGGTTATTGGCACTGGCCATCAGTTTCTTGTCCCTGGCTACGTGTTAAGAATCACCCTGAGATTCTGATTTAAAAGGTCTATGGGACTTGCAGTTTCCTGTTCTTCATGTAAGAAGCTTAGAAGCTTCTGATACTGATCTAACAACCAGGAAAAAGCTGAGTAGACTGAAAAATCCAACACCTTTCTAGAATCCCTAAGAGAGGTGAGGACAGGGCAAATTGCCACCTCAGACCCCTAGGTCAGAGACTGACAGGTGATTACATAGAATAACAACTTCATGGAGCAGAGCCTCATGAGCAGAAAGCACTGTGGGAACCAGTCCCAGGTGGGAAAACCTGAGCTGTGTAATGGATGAATTGCTGGAAGCTCAATGTAGACAACTCAGAATTTAAAACTCCAAGAGGATCCAGTCATAGGGGTACCCCTACAATATTGTGAGATTTACCTTCATGAGCTTGACCAGATTTCCATAGTAAACATCAGAGAGAAATCCTTTTGTGCTTCTGGCAGGGGTAGAGAGAAAAGGAGTCATTCTGAAATATGCCAGAGCACTTGTTCTTCTTAACACCAGCCCTCAAGAGAAATTAGTTAAGCAGAACCTAACCTGTCGGGATAGTATCAGAGCCTAACTGACCTAGGAGAAGGGAGATACCTAACTCCAGAACAGAAACATCCAACTCCAAACCATTCCAGCCATTTTTTCTTACCTAACGTGAAGGGAGGGAATTAAAACTCTTGTGAAGTTCGTAGCTCAGAGGCATGGGCTCACTAAAAGATTGAGACCTAATTGCAGGACTATAGATCACTTTCCCTGCCTCACACCTCACCACAGTATTACTAAAGGCTCATTTATAGCAGTTCCTTTTATCTGGTACTTTATGTCTGACTACCAAGAAAAAATTACGAAGTATACCAGAATGCAAAAATTTAAGGAAACAGAGCAAGCATCCAGATATATATATATATATATATATATGAAGAACCAGACATAACAAGAATGTTGGAATCATTGGACTGTGAATTCAAAACAACTATGATAAATTGCTAAGGGATCTAATGGATAAAGTAGACAGCATGCAAGAAAATACGGACAATGTAAGCAGAGAAATAAAAAACCTAATAAAGAATCAAAAAGAAATGCCAGAGGTTAAAAAAAAAAAAACACTACATAGAAATGAAGAATGCCTTTGATATGCTTAACAGAATGGACATATCTGAGGGAAGGATCTCTGAACTTGAGAATATCTCAGTAGAAACCTCCCAACTGAAGAGCAAAGAGAATAAAGACCAGAAAAATTGAGCAGAATAGCCAAGGATGTGGGGTAACTAAAAAAGAGTAACATACGTGTAAGGGGAACACCAGAGGAGATGAAGGAGAGAAAGAAACAGAAGAAATATTTGAAACAACAATGACTGAGGATTTCCCCCAAATTAATGTCAGACACCAAACCACAGATCCAAGGAAGCTCAGAGAACAACGAAACAGAAAAAATTCAGAAGGAGGAGGAGGAGGAGTAAAACCCTACACCTAGCCACATCATTTTCAAATTATAGAAAATCAAAGATAAAGAAAAAGTCCTGAGAGAAACCAGGGGATAAAAGATAAAAATCACATCCAACTTCTCTTCAGAAAGCTTACAAGCAACAAGAGAAACATTTAAAGTGTTGAGAGAAGAAAACCACCAACCTAGAATCCTATTCCCTGTGAAATCATGCTTCAGAAGAGAAGGAGAAATAAAGGCTTTCTCAGATAAACAAAAATTGAGGGAAACTGTTGCCAGTAGACTTACCTGGCAAGAAATGTTTATTTTTTAAATTTTTAAAATAAATTTTTAAAATATTTATTTATTTATTTATTTATTTATTTGAGAGAGAGAGAGAGTTGGGGGAGAGGCAGCAGATGAAAAGCCGACTCCCCACTGAGCATGGAGCTCCATGCCCGCTCTATCTCACAACCCTGAGGTCATTATCTGAGGCAAAATCAAGAGTCAGACGCTTAACTGACTGAGCCACCCAGGGGCCCCTAAGAAATGTTTAAAAAGTTATTTGGAGAGAATGAAAATAATATATGTCAGAAAGTTGGATCGACATTAAGAAAACAAGTGCATCAAAGTATTATGTAAAGACAAAACACCTTGGTTCTTATTCTTAATTGATCTAACAGATAACAGTTTGTTCAAGATAGTAATAGTAATAATGTATTTGACTATGAATGCTCGTGTATATTCACTTATATAAGTGAAATGGTATATGGAGACTCTCTGTACTATCCTTTAAATTTTGCTGTGAACCTAAAACTGCTTCCCCCAGTCCAAAGAAAGTCCATTTTAAAAAAAGTCTGTGGAAAAGAAAATAATAAAAAAAAATAAAAAATAAAAATAAAAAAGTCTGTGGTAGCGATGGACACTAAAATTGTTTAAAAAAAAAAAACCCACAAATTTTCACTGGTTACTTTTAAGCACAGCTGAGAATGATTGTGCAAAGGAGATTTCATGTAGAATTATTGATTGATGGGCTTTTTTTTGATTGATTCACTTCACAAAATCCTACTGAGCTCCTCTTAGATGCTAAGCACGTGATAGGAGATGATGACGGAAAAAAGGTCAGTCTCTTGTCCTCATTCCTCATGTATGTGACAGATGTTGATAAAATAAGTACACAGTTCTCTGATAGTTATAACAGCTAAGAACAGGGCAATCTGAGCTCATCTGGGGGTTAGCAAAGGATTACTTGAGGAATGGACGTTTGAAATGAGATCTGAAGAGTTAGTTGGAGTTAACTAGGTCAGGGTGATGGACTGAACTGCCCAATTAATTGCAAACGGCCCATGACGTTGCACGTAGGCTTTCCTAGATCTGACTCTGGTCTCCTCTCTAAGTAGTGGACAAGCATATCCTTGGATGACCAAAGATGATTACTTATTCATTTCATCGAGAAAACATTAACGTAGCGAAGTGTTGACCCTAGGGACAAAGGAGTGTGAGTGAGGAAGGTACAGGAGGAAGGCAAGAGGGAACATGGAAAAATCAAAGAAATGACACTTTTTAAAAAAAGGGGCCATATTTTATCAAGCTGATTGGCAAAGGTAGATAATACACAGTGCTGGCGAGAATGGAAATTCTTCTCTCTGATCCAGCAAATTCACTCTTAAGAAGTTACCCTGGAGAACTGTGGGCATAGATAACGTGGAAAGTCCAGCAAAGAAAGTAAGCATGGCTGCCCTTAAACAATAGGATCCTAGCCCCTCTGGAGGAGAGGTTTCTTTTTGAGGCAGGAAGAGTAAGTATTGTGTGGGAGGTTGTCAGTGGCTGAGTTACCATTGATCACTCCAGGTAGGATTATGTAAAAGCAGGTTTGCGTGTAGAAAAATTTCAATATCACAACCTCTCCCATCCTTTTAATTCGTTGAATTCAACATTCTTACTGAGTACCTGCTGATCCAAGGCTTTGGTACGGATGAAGAACTTCATTATAATGAGAATGGTAACACCTGCCTCCCTGCCCCCGGGAGTGCAGTCTAGAAGGGCAGGCTGACATGTTACAAATTCAAATACAGTGATTATAATGAACTAAATATTTTATTATAGGTATAAGAATATGTGTTTAAAAGTGTTATGAAAAGAAAGGAAGAGCACAATAAATTGCAATTGGAGAACTGTGTGAAGAAGATTCCCCGAAGACATGCCATTTGAACAAATTTTAAAGAATTAATTAGATTTTCTTAGATTTGGCATAGGGGTGGGGAAGGGAGGTCCTTCTCCTTCAGAAAAGAATTACACAAGGCTTTATTTATTTGATGCCTTTACTGAGCACGTATTGATCATGTTGCTAGGTGCTGGGTAGGACACAGAAGTATGAGAACTTTCCACCATGAAAACAAGACAAAACACATCACAAGAACAACAACAACAACAACAACAACAACAACAAAAATATATATATATGATGTTAAATTACTGGGTAATTAGGTATCAATTTTATCAGCAGGCTCTGGGACAGAATCATTGCCCAAAATATTTGCAGCACCGTGGAAAGAAGCCTACTGGGGGCCAAGGGAGAGGGCCCCTTTCCTCAGTTTTCTAGATTAAAAAGTATTATTATTTCTTAATGCTATATGAACCATACCTGAAAACTTTGGCAAAAAATATCAGGCATAAAGAGTAAAAGAAAATCAAAGCCTCCCTTTACCACTTCCAACTCCCCTCCAATCCCATCTCTTTCCCCAGATAGGGTTACTATTTCCAGTTTGGTGTGGATCTTCCCAGAACCTTATCTATGCATTTATGTACAGACAGGTACATACACAAATATATAGTGGGGTTTGTTTTGGTCTCTGTGTTTTATATAAATGATTCTGAACATTTCTTCAACTCTTATTCTTCACTCCAATATGGAACTTTACATGTCAGTCTATTTAGATACACCTCATTATTTTTAGCTAGTATTTCATAGTATGGTTGGTGCATCTTAGTTACTTAACTATTCCCATCTGATCAACCATGAAATGGGCATGAAGGTTCTACCTAATTTGTACAACAACAACAACGAACCTCAGTCTGGGTTTAGTAAATGGGGTCCTGCCTTGAACCATCAGTATAGAGGGTCATAATCCCACTGCTGATTCCAAGATCTGAATCAATGCACAGATCCAGAATGGAAAGGAAGCTGGGACCCTTGAAGAAGAACTCAGTAACGGCACTACGAGGTGAACTGAGAATCTTATTCCAAGACTTCCCCAAAGAGAGTGGTCTTTGGCTAAGTAATTATACACTGAGAAAGGAGAAATACAAAGAGCTTGCCAGCACCGTGGTCCATCAGTGAGGGTGGGGAGCCTAGTGGTCAGGGGAATGAATCAAGCTTAGATATGAATCAATCTCATAGAGGCTCACTGGGACATGAACTCTAAAGATGTCTGGGGTGGGGAAGAGAAGACTACACAGAGTTCTTTGCATCACTACAAATGAAAGAAATAAGGATCAAAACAAGATACCCATTTTACCAAGCTGAGTGGTAAGTTATTACTATGTTTATGGGATGGAAATCAATGTTTGCCCTTTGACCCAGCAATCTTACTTTTAGAAATCATCCCATAGAATTGTTCTCACATGTATGTAGAGAGAAAGCAGAGAGTGAGAGAAGCTGGTTAGCTTCTGTTTTACTTAAAATTATGGAATCAACCTCTGGAATCAGGTATTTTGAACCTATCTAGTAATTACTTCCCAAGTTCCTGAGTGTATAGTTGAAAATGATACACTTAGAAATCGACAGAATCTTCACTCTGGACCCCTAATCCCCGGAATGAAAGCTATTATGATGGGAAAATCCAGACTTCCCCCTTTTTACCAAACCAAAAAGTAATATTGCATCCCTGGAAGAAATGCAGCAATTAGTGCCAACATCAAAAACTGAGATTCAGGAGTGATGATTTTTTATCACATCTACAATTTACCTGACAACGTGGGCTGATGCATAGTTTAGAAGAACTTGGGAAAAAAAAGGGGAAAAAAATAGAAGAACTTGGAGAATGGAATGACAGTGACTTTCATTGCATCTGCTTTTACAGATGTTGTCTCATTTGTAACCGCTGATATGTCATTATCAATTTGGCCAGTGCCTCTTTCTCTATCCCAATAAACAATGATGCAGTTTGCTTTCACATGGCAGGGACTGTAGAATGTTCTCAACATCTTGCCTCATTCTCAGTATCAACTCCACGGCTTCATTCTTCAGTCATGTACTTAGAAACCTCGATCATGTCACCAACCCATAGGACACAGTCCTGGTCTCTACAAGGATGTCATTGTGCTAAGATGGCCTGATAAGCAGGAAAGAGCAAGCACCCTGACTGATTGGTAAGACACTTGTGTGCTGAAGATGGAAGATAAATCCCAAGAAAAATCAGGGAATGACCACATCAGTATAGTTTCTGGTGTCTGGTCATCTGAGTTATGTTGGATATTTGTTCCAGAATGAAGGAAAAGTCTCTTTATCTTGTGCCCCCCATAATCCTGACAGACACAAGGTACTTTATAGGACATCTTTGGAGAAGCAAAAGCTTGCCAGGTTTGAGTGAGGCCCAGAGAAGCAGAACACTTCTCAAGCTATGCTAGGCTGCAGTGCAGGTAATCTGCCCCTAGCCTTTGTAACCCAGAACATTCAGTGGTGTTCAAAGTGTGTGTGACAAATCAGGCTGTGTGGAGCTTAAGGCAAGCCTCAACATTAAAAGTAGTATGAAGGCAACTATATACATGGCCTAATATACATGTTTCCATTACTGTAATTTCCTTTTGATAGTACTGCATGATTTTTGTTGTTGTTAATATATATATTTTTTAATTTTAATTGTGTAGGAGGTGCCTGTTGGCTCAGTTGGTAGAACATGGGACTATGGATCTTAGGGTCATGAGTTCAAGTCCCCTAATGATGGTAGAGTTTACTAAAAAAAAATTTTTTTTAAAGATTTTTTTAATTGTGTAAAATATAGATAACATAAAATTTACCATTTTAAGTATACAGTTCAGTTCCATTTAGTACATTAATATTGTTGTGCAATCATCACAACCATCTCAGAACTTTTTTCATCTTGCAAAACTGAAACTCTATGTCCATTAAAGGATAATTCAGCATTTCTTCCTCCACCCAGCCCATGAAAACCAGCATTCTATTTTCTGACTGCTCTTAAAGTACCCCATGATTTTAATTTTGTTATTTTTATAGTATCTCTGCTCTCTAGGAAGCCAAATCTCTCCTCAGTGCTCTTTAAAAAGATTTCCTGGACACTTTTGTACGTTTGATATTCCTGTTGCATTTTTTAAAAAGATTATTTATTTATTTATTCATGAAAGACACAGAGAGGGAAAGGCAGAGACGTAGGCAGAGGGAGAAGCAGGCTCCAGGCAGGGAGCCCCATGTGGGACTCAATCCTGAGACTGCAGATCACGCCCTGAGCCAGGGGCAAGTACTCAACTGCTGAGCCACCCAGGCGTCCCTCCTGTTGCATTTTTGAGTCAGCTTACCAACTTTCATAAATAAACTCAGATAAGATTTTTGATATTGCACTGAATCACCATTGTTAAGGTGTGACAATTTAAGCTTCAAAAAATATAATTTTTTTTTTTTTATGATAGTCACAGAGAGAGAGAGAGAGGCGCAGAGACACAGGCAGAGGGAGAAGCAGGCTCCATGCACCGGGAGCCCGACGTGGGATTCGATCCCGGGTCTCCAGGATCGCGCCTTGGGCCAAAGGCAGGCGCCAAACCGCTGCGCCACCCAGGGATCCCAAAAAATATAATTTATTAAAACAAGTTAAGTTTATTATAAAAAAGTCATGAGACTTTAATGACTTCAAATGGAGAATTTTTAAAATTTTCAATAAATAGTACCATACTCAAGTTAATTTTATTCAGGTAAGAAAAAATTTTTAATTGTTTAAAAACTCAGGATGCTTTCATTATACCCACGCAGAAGGCTAATACTCCTTGTGTGAAATATTTTTTAAAGATTTCATTTATTTAAGAGAGGGAGAGAGGCAAAGGGAGAAGATCTCAAGCAGACTCCCTGCTGAGCATGGAGCTCGACTAGGGCTTGATCTCACAACCCTGAGATCAGGACCTGAGTGGAAATCAAGTCAGATGCTCAACCCACTGAACCACCCAGGCACCCCTCCTGTGTGAAATATTAATGAATATGCTCCTGGGACTTTCTGCTCCTTCAATATATGGCATTAGTAGGGGAAGGGGAAGGAGTGGACTTTAAAGGCTGAAGTTACAACGTCAACAGTTCAAAATAGGTTTGTATCAGACAACCAAGCATTTCTAGCAATGTTTTAGCCATCTTATGCCCTAAAATTATTTAACTATCCCCAAATTCCATCCATTGTTTGTCGCCTAGCCACAGGGTGAGATTTGTTGACCCTCACAAATGCCATAATTTAATATGGTGTGTGGAATCTGTGGAACACAGTAACCCTAGAGGTATTGTCTCATACTTGTACTCTCTTTGATGGTAAATACACATCTTCAAGTACACTTTAAAAATTACATCTAAGACCATGCAGCTTATATGATGTGGGCCCAGAAGAGGATGCATTAAAATCCTACCAACTTTTGTATGGGTATCTCTCATTCAGCTCTCCTAATCATAGGCAAACAGCTCATTTCATGTAGCACAAAGACTGGAGAGGGTGACCTAGGAGCCAAAAAATTTACTCCCATTACTGACAGTAAATGAGAATAAACCGAACACATGGATGGAGTTCCTCCTTAGACTGAGTGGCAGAGTTTGGTGTTGGAAGACTCCTGGACTAATAATCAGACCAAAGTCCAATGTATTACAGTTCTGTTTTTAGAAGCATCTTGAGTTCACTCATTTTAATGATGGTTCTTGCATGTGGCATAGAAAGTTGAAAGAAGGCTTCTCTGGATCGCACTCTAATAGTACCAAATCTGAATCAACTACATTGCAAGTTGCAGTATTCAAAAAGTATGTATAACTAACTACATGCCTAGCAGTAAAAACATTTTTTTTTTACAACATACCTTAGAAAAAACCATTCCCCTCCCCTCCTTACTTTATTAACGGAGCTTATACTTAAAGCTTCTTTCTTAAAAAAAAAAAAAAACAAAACAAAACTTCTAAGATAATTTTTATCTGAGTTTGATAATTTTACATTCATAAAAAAGAAATAGACCTACATCCTGGATATAAAGTCCGAGTTGCTTACTCTGTGTTACTTATCATTACTAAAGATGGGTCAAGCAGTTATGATATGCCCTCTGGGTGAATGCAGAGTGAACCATATATGCAGTGCCCTTGTCTAGTAAAGAAAAACAACTGATCCTGAATCTAATCAACCACTGGATCCAACAACACGTTAAACACCATCAAGAATGCAATTAGCCTAAAGTTATCTTTATGCCAAAGAATATTATCCCTTTGTAGATTATTTATATACATGATTGAACTAGTTCCAGAAAGGTAAGTATTTGTACACTCACCATAGTGAGCAAGAATTCGCCTTACTGCACTTCGACCAGAATTGCTTATAATAATCCATTTTAAATCATGTACACTATTTGAATTAGGCAGGATAGTATTTGTTATTGCATTAATTTGAATACGATTGAGGTTAAGAGTATTTTTTGCTTATTGATTAGCTATTTTTGTTTCTTCATTTAGAATTGTGTATTCATACTTTTTGCCCATTGTTCTGTTTGATCCTTGATGGTTTTCTTGCTTCTACACCTGGGGTAGAATCTTTATTTGGTAAAGATATTACCCTTTATCATATTTGTTGCAATTTTTTCCAGCTTCTAGTTAGTTTTCTAATTATGTTTATAGTCTCGTGTAATTTTAATGTTGCCCAACCTGCTGCCGCTTTCCTTTGAGTTTCTAACACTCCTCTTAAACTTAGAAAGTATTCCCCATTTAGAGAGATATTCTCCTGACAAATGGAAGCTGATAGACATGCAACTCTCTTTTCTATTTACGGCTTGATGTTTATATATTCAACTCTTCATTCTACCTAGACATTTTTTGGCATAAGGTATAAAAATAAGATCTAAATTATTTTTCCCCAAATAACAACTCTGTGGCTTGAACACTATATTGAATAATTCTTATATTCACACAATTATTAGTATGTAAAGTTATAATGTTATCAAGACCTGAAGTTCCTTCTTTATTGCCAATCTAGAAAGAGCAATTTTGCCAAAACTTGAATTCCTTTGGTCTTGATATATGTTTGCTCAATTTTGCTGTTTTGTTTGAGGTAAAAATAGATGTTAGTTTTTCTTCCCTTATGTTCCTGATTAACAAATAAGAGATGAACTCATTTGCATTTTATTTAGTGAATATGTTGCCTATCTCATATTTTGCAAGCTAATATCACTTAATTTTCACTAATAGTATATTTTGATTTCTGTAACATGCACTATTCTAAAACTAGGAAAGCCAATTTCTTAAATTACTATAAGTGAAGTCCTGACTGATTTTACTTTTATTTTTATTTTTTATTTATTTTATTTATTTTACTTTTAAAATGTACTCCTAAAGTTCAAAAATATTTTAAAAAATCAATTCACAAACAGAAAATGTAAATAACACTCACATGTCTGTAGAACTAATGAACGATGGAGAAATAAAGACAAGGTAAATTTTGTCATGGGTGGAAGGGGAGAAGAGGACCACTCACTGGAGGGAGAGCATCAGAGTGGGTTCACCAGACATTTCACAGAGAAGCCATGGCATCTAATGAGAGCCCAGCAAGGCTGGATTCTGGTATGTTGCTGGAATATGTCTTTTAATATATTTAAAACCCAAACAAAAGCATTGTCTGCTCCTAGATACATCACTGGGTTTAAATATATTAACTGATGCCAAAGAAGGAATACAGGTTGCCCCCATTTATCCAAACATAGAGTATTCCTGATACCTTTCATAAATGCAAATGGCTAAAGAGAAGCAATTGCCATTCATTTATACTGAAAATTTTTTGAGTTTTCCGTGCCGCCCAAAATAACCTCTCTTAGGCTTCTCTGATACCTTAGGACACATCTTGTTAACAGAAGCACAAAATAAATTGAGATAAAGCACAAATACTAAAAAGATATAGTTCCAAGCTGTGATGGCTTGATGCTGATACCAAGTGTAGTTCCCAGGGAAAGAGCTTGGGAGAGCCACTCTCCCCACTGGGTTCCTACTGCCTCTCACCGCAAAAACCTTGAACGCACTGTATTCATTTTTTGCTTTATTCGCTAAAGCAAAAATCCTCTCAGGATTTTGCGTTCAGTTAAGGAAAACAGGTACTAATGTAGGTCTCTCACAAAAGCAAAGTGCCATAACACAAACTTGCAAACAGTGGGGCCACCTGAGTCCTAAACAGACATTCCTGCACGTTAGGATTGAGCAGTGAGCAAGTAGCCGGGAGGCAACAGGTGCTAGGATTGAGTAGGAAACGAATCTATGAAGGTGTCAGAGTTTGTGCTATCAATTGAATTATTAGTACATTATTAAAATATTTCACTTTTTGTACATCTGCCATTTTGAATTCATTCTTCTGTGAGTTAGTAAACAAGTAAGCCAAGTTGTTCAAGCTAAATTGAACAAACTTTTCAAAGGTAAGAGCAGAAAGCATTCAGAAAGTTGTTGAGGGCCCACTGCCAGCTAGACCAGAACATGTTAAATTAAAGCTACATGTAAACCTGCACTCAAGTCTACCATGATTGTAATAAATATAAAGTGTTTGTGCTGACATTATATTTTATGTTTTCTCCCCATGGGGAAGAAAAAGACCCATAAATGCATGATACATATACATATGTATATTAATAATATATGTATAATAAATTTGTTTATTTAGTGGGCTCCACACCCAATGTGGGGCTTGAATTCACTACCTTCCCTAGATCAAGAGTCACATGCTCCACTGACTGAGCCAGTCAGACACCCCAAACGTGTGCCCTTGAAAGCAGAGAGTATAACATGTGCTTCATGATATTGGTATGATTCATCGCTTAAGGGTAGAGCTAGCCTGTGAAGAAAATAGAAAGATCTGGAACAACCTATGTTTTCCCTGGACATGTAAAACATCTCCACAGGTTTTTGTTATTAGCAGCATGATGGATCATTCTGTGGCAATGCCTAGGGTCTGTCTAAATATTGGACAAAGATGGGATTAGCCATGCAGATGTACAATATCAGTACAAAACCTTAAACGTCTACTGTGGGTCTCTCCCCAGCCACTGCACTTAACTCTCGGGATTATTGCCTGTGTGGGTGGCTCATTGCATGTGAGCTTGCAGTGATGGAACACTAGCCCCTGAATATTCCTGCTTCTGGTCCAGCCTCCCACAAGCTCTCCTATGTACTCACCGAAGAGCATTTCAGAGGGGCCCACAGTTTATGGAGGAGCTGTCTGGAAGGTCTCATACACGTTTATTTATACTTGAGGAAAAAAGAAAACAGGTAGGAGAACCACAACTACTTTTGTGCAAAATAAATTTTCTGCATATGAAGGACAAAAATGTCCTTTTTATTTTTTTAAAGATTTTCTTTTTATTTCTTCATGAGAGACACAGAGAGAGAGGCAGGTACATAGGCAGAGGGAGAAGCAGGCTCTATGTAGGGAGCCCGATGTGGGACTCGATCCCAGATCCCAGGATCACGCCCTGAGCCAAAGGCAGATGCTCAACCACTGAGCCACCTGGGTGCCCCCAAAATGTCCTTTTTAAACAATAGATTCTTCTAGACTCAAATCCTTAAGGTTTTGAATTACACTTCAAAAATGAGCAAGAACAGATGGTGAAAGATAATCGTGCAGCTGTGGAAAGGACTGAAAACAGAGTTTCCCAGCTTCTGTGAGTTAGTTTCTAACTGTGTGTTCCTGGGCAAATCACTTGACTTCTAAACAGAAGAGAAAAAGAAAGTTAGTGTTAAAGCAGACACATGCAAAAAAAAAAGCAGGTACATGTACATACTAACATATTTGATAGCCCCTTATCCTCTATATGATGAAATAATTTTCTTAATAATCAGTAATAATATTTTCTCCATTTGTTTTTAGTTTTACAGCTACTTAAAAAAGAACTGATACAAATTTTAATATTTCAGGTATGAACTAAAATTTGCACTTACTGACAAAAAAAATTCTATCTCAGGACTGGCACACTATTTCACCATTTTCAATTTTAGATACAAGTAAAAATTCCAATTCACAAAGAATGACAGACCTGAAGTAACTCGGGCTCTGCTTTCTCATCTTGATACCTGTGTGCCATCACCACTTACGTCAAATCTGCTATCTAAATGCGGGGATATGTCATATCACCAGTGCTAGAGGCTGACACTATGCCAAAGAGAGCTTGAACAATTCTGAACAATCTGAATTTAATCTCAAAATGAAAGTCATAGCTGAGTGTGTTGGGGGTCAATGGTAAAATTAGGAGTTCTCCAAATTAGCCTCCACATAGAACATGATGCTTACCAAAGTATAAATGCTAAACAAAAGTGCTAATTCAAAGTCTACATGTATATTCTTAAAATTCAACAGTATTCACTGCTACTCCAGAATGTAGATCAACAAAATATATTTTTCAGGGAAGAGAGGTTTTTTAAAAATTATGTTTAAGATTAGAATTGTCAGAGAGGGGGATCCCTGGGTGGTGCAGTGGTTTGGCGCCTGCCTTTGGCCCAGGGCGCGATCCTGGAGACCCGGGATCGAATCCCACATCGGGCTCCAGGTGCATGGAGCCTGCTTCTCCCTCTGCCTATGTCTCTGCCTCTCTCTCTGTGTGTGTGACTATCATAAATAAATAAAAATTAAAAAAAAAATAAAAAAATAAAAAAAAGAATTGTCAGAGAGTAGTGATAATAAAAAGCAGATCAACTTTCAGCCAGTTTATTTTTTTAAAGATTTTATTTATTTATTTATTTATTTATTTATTTATTTATTTATTCATTCATTCATTCATTCATTCATTCATTCGATAGAGAGAGAGCACAAGCAGGTGGAGCAGCAGGCAGAGGGAGAGGGAGAAGCAGGCTCTTTGCTCTATCCCAGGTTCTCTGGGATCATGACCTGAGCTGAAGGCAGACACTTAGCCAACTGAGCCACCCAGGAGCCCCATATTATTTTTAAACTCTTTAATTATCCTCTATTGCTTGTACCAGGGACAGTCTTTCCTTGCCCTTGATAATCCACCCTCCCCACTCTCTTGCATTTTATCACTTTAATAGTGAGATAAGCACTTACTATCTCACCCTCACCTCCCCAGAACCTGACATGGCCCAGGCCTGGCATCCACAGAGGGCCTTATATTTAGAATTTAGATGTATCATCGAAATGAGGTATTCTTATAGTCACAAAGATAAACCAACAAGAATGAAGGAAGAATGAAGAAATGATTTTTTTTGTATGCCCTTCTGGTCCCAAGATTATGGCTATGGATAGCAAGGTCACCAAGAACAATTAGAGATTGCCAAGGACTTGTTTTAATGTGTTTTCAAGTCTGAGAAGTTTGACATTTAGAAATAAATAGTAAGGGATCCCTGGGTGGCTCAGCGGTTTAGCGCCTGCCTTTGGCCTAGGGCATGATCCCCTGTGGGGAGCCTACTTCTCCCTCAGTCTGTGTCTCTGCCTCTCTCTCTCTCTCTGTGTGTGTGTGTCTCTCATGAATAAATAAATAAAATCTTAAATAAGTAAATAAAATAAAAAAGGAAGAAGATATTCATCTTACAATTTTTAACTTGCGCCGTTAACTGGACTTCTATATGTAAATTAATATTATTAAAAATTCTGAAGTTATTTTGTAAATAGAACAAGTATAATGAATATATTTGGGGTGTTTTAAGTTCGTTATTTTTTTACACATAAACGTTAACATGTGCCACAATTTTTACAACTGTTTTGCCATTTCTACAAATGAGCCTATTTGCATTGCTGGAGTTTCCCATAGGAAACCAATCCTATGGGTGTTCCAGTATGGGACTTCCAGTGCTCAAAGTGGGACAGTCCCTGCCAGGCAAACCAGAACTGCTGGCCACCCTATCTAAGCCCTTCAGAGGAGAGCACACTCTGATCTTATAGGATGGCTGGTTTCTCACTGGCTGAGTCTGGAAATCTTTTCTGAAGAGGAACAGAAGCTACCCCTTCCCCCTTTCTGCTGAAACCGGCACTCATACTAGGAGCATTCAGCCTCAAGCATGACGCCTCCATACACCACTGCTCATTCCTCCTCAAACTGACTTGTCTCTATTTCAAACTGAGCATTTATCTGATGACAACAACAAATGCGATTACATAATATCTCTTATATAAATCATAGTAGAGTGTTTTACAAACTAAGAACAAGATGAACGTAGAAATTTTACATTTTTTAAGGACCCAGCAAAGATTTAGCATTCTCAAAATCACCTGGAGGCCGCTTCCATACCTCTGTGATAGAAATTTAGAAAACCCTAGATTTGGGGTTCCGAGGCTGAAATTTGAAGTATCTAAGACAGTTGAAGGATACAGACTTTTTAATATGTAATAAATAAAAGGTTTGGAGAGCATATGGTCCTGCGAAAACTGTGCCTGGTGTAAGTTAAATAACTAAAAAATCAATACGCTGTTACTGACAACCAAGATGTTGTATTGTGGAGGTTTTGTGCTGAAACAGATAGTAGTAAAAGAGAATGATGGTGTTTTTTCATGCATCATGTGTTGTCTTCCAACCAATGGCATGATTTGGGGAATCCATAACTAATGATTTATGCCACAACTCAAGCCTTGAAGTAAAGTCATTGATCACGTTTGATCAACATCTTTGCCTGTTGTTATTTAAAAGACAGTAAAAGACTTCTAGACCTGAAAGATAATCACCCATGTTAAGAGAATAAATGGGTTATAGAAACTTCATCAACCAACCACTTAAAACTTGGCCTTTTGCAGCACCACTAAGATTTAAACTGCAAGGTCAGTCAAAACAAAGCCAACTGTAGTTTATGAATGACTGGAAATAGATCAGCTTTGCCAAGCGGAGAGCCAAAAACTACCACAAGCAAGGGTGTGGTTTGCACATGCTCATCCGTGATTGCAGAAAGGCAAAGTGGTACAAAGCTTTAGAGGGCAGTTTAGCCCTAAATATAAAATTTTACATTTCTTTTTAAAAAAAGATTTATTTGAGAGAGAAAGCAGGAACGAGAGAGAGAGAGAGAGAGCAAAAGAGAGAGGGTTGGGGGAAGGATAGGGGAAGAGGGAGAAAGAATCCCAAGCAGACTCTGCAATAAGCATGGAGCCCTGCCTGGGGCTTGACCTCATGACCTTGAGATCAGGACCCCTGCCAAAACTAAGAGTCATATGCTTAAATGCGCCACCCAGGTGCCCACCTAAATACAAAATTTTAAATACAACGTGTCTGATTGAGCAAGGCCATGTCTAAGAATTTTGTTCACAGAAATGTTGGCCTGATTTATAAAAATATACAAATAAGGAAAGCTTATTGCTGAATAGTTGTAACATTTGTGATTGTGAAATAGTTGACCTCCTAGATGTCTAACAATAGTGTGAAAAAAACTTTATTGTAGATCCAGGGCTGCCCGAGTGGTTCAGTTGGTTAAGCATCTCACACTTGAAGTCAGCTCAAGTCATGATCTCAGGATCAGGAGATCCAGCCCCACATTGGGCTCTGTGGTCTGCTTGAGATTCTTTCCCCTTTCCCTGCCTTCCCCCTTTGCTCCTCCACTCCCCATTTGCATGTGTGCTCACTCTCTCTCTCAAATCAATCAATCAATCAATCTTTATTGTAGATCTATATTGAAGAATACTATGTAGCCATCCAAAAGAAGAATATGGATCTATATGCATTGACTTGGAAACACCTCGGGGTATACTGGGGAGAAGGTAGCAAGTTGCAGAGCACCATTTTTATTTTGTAAAAGAAATGAAAAAAACCAATATGAATACACATTAATATGTATGCTCATAAATAATTCAAGAAACACTATACTTATAGCAAACTTAAGACTGATTAGTGGTTGAGAGTGGGAATGTTTCATTTAATTTTTTTAGGATGTACTTGTATTACTTTTGTATTTTTAAGGCAGAATTTCCTTTTTCTTTTTTTTAAAACCTGGAAACATGTTGTCAATTAGGTCCTGACTCTGAAAGTCACTGTATCTCTCCCTTGCAATAACCACATCAGAGACAAAAGATAGCGGTGATTGTATATAAAAAAAAAAAAAAAAAAAAAACACCAAGGATCCTGCAAGTAAAATCAGGCCCCTTCACATCATCCCAGGTACAGGGATGGAAAAATAAAAGCTATTCTATCCTGTATTTTGGGCAATTTTTCAATTAGGTAACATATTAAGCCATTTAACAAATGAAGATAACAAAATTTAAGCAGAGTTATATATATTGTACCTAATTTATATTGCTCTATTTTAAATTTGATGGATAAAGAATCCCTTTCCTTCTTCCTTATTTCTCATCTCCCTGGTTTTCCCAAGCCTACATCTGTCTCTCTCTACAAACCATTCATTTAAAGTAAAAAATTTTTATGCACTTAAAAAAAAAGTAATTCCAGTGTTATGTTAGTTTCAGGTGTATGATATGCGATTCGACACTCCCATATATTACCCAGTGCTCATCATGATAATTGTACTCTTAATCCCCATCACCTGTATCACCCGTCCCCCTACCTACCTCCCCTCTGGTAACCATTAGTTTGTTCTCAAGAGTTAAGAGTCTGTTTTTTTGGTTTCTCTTTTATTCCCTTTGTCTACTGTTTTGTTTCTTAACTTCCACATATGAGCAAAATCATGTGGTATCTGTTCCTTCTCTGATCAGCTCACCTTGTTCCACATTATACTCTGTAGCTCCATCTATGTTGTTGAAAATGGCAAGATTTCATTCTTTTTATGGCTGAATACTATTCCATTCTATACGTATACTGTATCTTCTTTATCCATTCATCTATTGATGGACACTTTGGGCTGCTTCCAGGTCGGTTATTGTAAATAATGCTGCGATAAATATAGGGGTGCATATATCCCTCTGAATTAGTGTTTTTGTATTCTTTGTGTAAATACCCAGTAGTGTGATCGCTAGATCATAGGGTAGTGCTATTTTTAGTTTTTTGAGGAACCTCCATACTGTTTTCCCCAGTGGGTACACTCATTTGGGCTCCTACCAACAGTGCACAAGAATTCCTTTTTCTCCACATCCTCACCAACACTTGTTTCTTGAGTTTCTTATTTTGGTCATTCTCTCAGGTGTGAGGTGATATCTCATTGTGGTTTTGATTTGCATTTCCCTGATAATCAGAGATGTTAAGCATCTTTTCGTGTGTCGTGCTATCTGGATGTCTACTTTGGAGAAATGTCTGTTCATGTCTTCTGCCTATTTTTAAATTGGATTATTTGGTTTTGTTGGTGTTGAGTTGTATAAGTTTTTTATGTATTTTGGATACTAATCCTTTATGGGAGATGTCATTTGCAAATGTCTTCTCCCATTCCATAAGTTGTTTTTAGTTCGATCAGTTGTTGTTGTTTTTTGTTGTTGTTATTGTTTTCTTGCTGTGCAGAAGCTTTTTATTTTGATGTAGTCCAAAGAGTTTAGTTTTGCTTTTGTTTTCCTTGCCTCAGGAGACATATCTAGAAAGTATAACCAATGTCAGAGAAATTACTGTAAGTCCTCTTATCTAGGATTTTTGTGGTTTCAGGTCTCACATTTAGGTCTTTAACCCATTTTGAATTTGTTTTTGTGTTTGATGTAAGAAAGTGGTCCAGTTTTCCCAACACCATTTGTTGAAGAATGGTCTTTTTCCCATTGCATGTTCTTGCCTCCTTTATTGATAATTAATTGACCATATAATTGTGGCTCATTTTTGGGTTTTCAATTCTGTTTTATTGATCTGTGTATCTATTTTTGTGCTAGTACCATACTGTTTTGATTACTATAGCTTTGTAATATAACTTGGAGTCCAGAATTGTGATGCCTCCGGTTTTGTTTTGTTTTGTTTTTTCAAGATTGTTTTGACTATTCAGGATTTTCTGTGGTCCTATGCAAATTTTAGGATTGTTTGTTCTAGCTCTGTGAAAAATGCTGTTGGTATTTTGATAGGGAATGCATTAAATGTGTAGCTTGCTTTGGGTAGTATAGTCATTTTGATAATATTTGTTCTTCTAATCCGTGATTATGAGATGATTTTCCATTTCTTTGTGTCATCTTCCATTTCTTTCCTCAATATTTTATAGTTTTCAGAGTATAGGTCTTTCACCTCTGTGGTTAGGTTTATTCCTAGATATTTTTTTTTTTTGGTGCAATTGTAAATGAGATTGTTTTCTTAATTTCTCTTTCTGCTGCTTCATTGTTAGTGTATAGAAATACTATGGATTTCTGTACATTGATTTTGTATCTGTCACTTTACTGAAATCATTTCTCAGTTCTAGTCTTTTTTTTTTTTTTTTTTGCGGAGTCTTTAAGGTTTTCTATATATAATATCATATCATTTGCAAAGAGTGAAAGCTTTACTTATTCCTTACCAATCTAGATGCCTTTATTTCTTTTTGTTGCCTGATTGCTGTGGCTTGGGCTTCCAGTACTATTTTGAATAGAAGTGGTGAGAGTAGACATCCTTGTCCTGTTCCTGATCTTGGAGGGAAAGCCTTTATCTTTCCCATTGAGTATGATGTTAGCTGTGGATTTTTCATATTAAATCTTATGTTGAGTTATGTTCCTTCTAAACCTACTTTGTTGAGGGCTTTTTTTTTAATCATAAATGGATATTGTACTTTGTCAAATGGTTTTTTTGAGTCTATTAAAATGACCATATGGTTTTTATCCTTTCTTTTATCAATGTGATGTACCACACTGATTGATTTGCAAATATTGAACCACCTTGCATCCCAGGAATAAATCCTACTTGATTGTGGGGCATGACTTTTTTTTAACATATTGTTGGATTCAGCTTGACAATATTTTGTTGAGGATTTTTGCAATATTTCATCAGAGATATTGGCCTATAGTTCTCTCTCTCTTTTTTAAGTAATCTCTACACCCAATGTGGGGCTTGAACTTACAACCCTAAGATGGAGTCACATGCTCTACTGACTGAGCCAGCCAGTCACCCCTGTAGTTCTCTGTTTCTGTGGTGTCTTTATCTAGTTTTGATATTAAGGTAATACTGGCCTCACAGAATGAATTTGGAAGTTTTATTTCCTCTTCTATTTTTTGGAATAGCTTGAGAAAAATTAGTTTTAACTCTTCTTTAAATTTTTGGTAGAATTCACCTGTTAAGCCATCTAGTCCTGAACTTTTGTTGTTGGAATTTTAAAAATTATTATTATTAATTAAATTCTATTTCTGATAATGGGCCTGTTCAAATTTTCTATTTCTTCATGCTTCAGTTTCAGTAGGTTATGTTTCTAAGAATTTATCTATTTCTTATAGGTTGTTCAATTTTTTGGCATATAATTTTTATAATATTCTCCAACAATCTTTTGTATTTCTGGGGTGTCAGTTGTTATTTCTCCTCTTTCATTTGTGCTTTTAAAAAAATTCTCCCCCTCTGTCTTATTTTTTTGATGAATTCGGCTAGAAGTTTATCACTTTTATTAATCTTTAAAACAACCAGCTCCTGGTTTCATTGTTCCGTTCTATTGTTTGTTTATTTATTTATTTTTTTGTTATTTTTTTGTTTTTAGTTTCTGTATCACTTCTGTTCTAATCTTTATTATTTCCTTCCTTCTACTGGTTTGGGGTTCTATTCTTCTTTTTCTAGCTCTTTTAGGTGTAAGATTATGTTGTTTACTTGAGATTTTTCTTACTTCTTGAGGCTGGCCTGTTTTGCTACAAACTTCCCTCTTAGAACTACTTTTGCTGCATCCCAGAGATTTTGAACTATTGTGTTTTCATTTTCATTTTCCTCCATGTAATTTTTTATTTCTTTTTTAATTCTTAGTTGACCTATTCATTATTCAGTAGCATGTTATTTTACCTCCATGTATTTGTGGTCCTTCCAGATTTTTTCTTGTGGTTGATTTCTAGTTTCATACATTGTGGTCAGAAAAGATGTATGATCTATTGTGGAGAGTGTTCTATATGCACTTGCAAAGAATGTGTATTCTGCTATTTTAGGATGGAATGTTCTGAATATATCTGTTAAATCCACCTGGTCTAGTGTGTCATTCAGATCCATTGTTTCCTTGTTGATTTTCTGTTTGGCTGATCTGTTTATTGATGTAAGTGGGGGTGTTAAAGTCCTCTACTACTATTGTATTACTGTCAGTTAGTTCCTTTATGTTTGCTATTAACTGTTTCAAGAATTTGGGTTCTGGGGATCCCTGGGTGGCTCAGCGGTTCAGCGCCTGCCTTTGGCCCAGGGCGTGATCCTGGAGTCCTGGGATCGAGTCGCGCCTCAGGCTCCCTGCATGGAGCCTGCTTCTCCCTCTGCCTCTCTCTCTCTCTCCCTCATGAATAAAGAAATAAAATCTTAAAAAAAAAAAAAAAGAATTTGGGTGCTCCCATATTGGGTGCATAAATATTTACAATTGTTACATCCTCTTGTTGGATTGTCCCCTTTATGATTATATGGTGTCCCTTTTTTATCTCTTGTTATAGTCTTTGTTTTAAAGTCTATTTTGTCCAATATAAGTATTGCTGCCCTGCTTTCTTTTGACATCCATTTTCATGGCGAATGTTTCTTCATCCTCTCACTTTTAGTCTGCATGTGTCTAAGTCTGAAATGTGTCATATAGGCAGCATATAGATGGGTCTTGTTTTTTTATCCATTCGGCCACCCTATGTCTTTTTATTGGAATGCTTAGTCCATTTACAGTCGAAGTATTATTGATAAGTATGTATTGCCATTTTGATACTTGTCTTGTGGTTGTTTCTGTAGTTCTTCTCTGATTCTTTCTTCTCTTGCCCCTTTACACTTTGTTGCCTTTGTTGCCTTTCTTTAGTGCTAAACTTGGATTCCTTTATTTTTTGCATATCTATTACTGGGATTTGTTATATACATGATATACATTATAAACCATATTATATACATTATAAACCATTAGGTCTGTATATAACATCTTCTGCATATAGCTGTCTACATTAAGCTTGAGCCCATTCTTTACTCCTCCTCTCCAACATTTGGTATATAGTGCCATAATTTACATCTCTTTGAGTACCTTCACTGATTCGCACAGATATGCTTATTTTTAATGCTTTTATGCTTCCTACCTTTTCAACTCTTACTTATGGTCTTTCCTTTCCACTCAAAGAGTCCCCTTTAACATTTCTTGTAGGGCTGGTTTATTGGTCATGAACCCTTTCATCTTTTGTTTCTGTGGGAAACTATCTCTTCTTCCGTTATGAATGATAGCTTTACTGGATAGAGTATTCTTGGCTGCAGATTTTTTTTTTTCATTTTAGCACTTTGAATATATCATGCCACCCCTTTCTGGCTCACAAAGGTACTCCTGAAAAATCCACTGATAGCCTTACAGGGTTTCATTTTTATGTAACTATCTCTCTCTCTCTCTCTTTTTTTTTTCTTTTGCTGCTTTTAAGATTCTCTCTTTATCATTACTTTTGGTTATTTTAATTACTCTGTGTCTCAGTGTGGACATCCTTGGGTTGATTTTGTTGTGGGATCTCTGTGCCCCCTAGATCTGGATTTCTGTTTTCTTCCCCAGAGAAGTTTTCAGCTATTATTTCTTCAAGTAAATTTTCTGCCCCCTTTTCTCTCTCTCATTCCTCTAGAATCCTTATAATGCAAATGTTACTATGCTTGATGGAGTCACTGAGTTCCCTAAGTCTATTTTCACTTTGCATATTTTTTTCTCTCACTGTGCAGCTTGATAACTTTCCATTACTCTTTCCTCCAGGTCACCAATTTGTTCCTCTGCCTCTTCTAGCCTGCTATTCATTCCATCTATTATTTTTAATTTCATTTATTGTGTTCTTCATTTCTGGTTGGTTCTTTAGGCTTTCTATCTTTGTTAAGGGTCTCATTGATACCCTTCACTCTTTTCACAAGTCTAGTGAGTATCTGTTTGATCATTACTTTAAATTCTCTATCAGGTATATTACTTATATCGGTTTTGCTTCGGTCTCTTATTGCAGTTTTGTCTTGTTCTTTTATTTGGGACATATTCCTCTGTCTCTTCATTTTGTCTAACTCTCTGTCTTTTTTCTGTGTGGTAGGAAAGTCAGCTATGTCTTCTGTTCTTGAAAGTAATTGCCTTATGAAGAAGAGGTCCTTTAATGCCCTGCAGTGCAGTATCCTCTGATTATCAGAAGCAGTGCTTTGAGGGTATCTCCTATGTGTGTTGCTCTTGTGTCCTGGCCACTTTTTCTTTCAGTCCAGTTGTCTGCAGATGCTCTCTTTGCCTGTTGTGGACAGTGTTTTGCCCCTGACCAAGGTGGGGCATATAGATTTAACAAGGTACACACCAGTAGGCTCACAAAATGAGACCTGCTGCCACTGCTGGAATTGGGGCTGCCTGGGCAAGGTGCTCAATATTAACAGGTGTGCCTTGGGCTTGTACAGAGTATGCAGCTGCCACCACTGCCACCACTGTGACCAAGGCCCCACAAAAAGTGCTGGTGGGAAGACACGTTGTTGGGAAGATTTGCATCAGTCTTCTGGGAAAGGGAAGTTACAGCACCTGGACTAAGGTAAAGTAATTGGGAAGAGTGGATCCACTGAAGCATGGAGGGTGGGGCTTGACGCAAGCAACTTAGGTAGTGAATGCCAGCTCTGAGCTGGTTCTTGTAGTCCTGCAGGTGGGCAAGTATTCATGCTGGGGGGTGGAGGAGGGAGATGGCACCTCCTTTGTTCCTGGAGAGGTACTTCCTCCAATCCTGCCCCTCTGGGAAAGGCTCTGAGATGCATATATAACTCTCTCCCATCTGTATGCTTCAGGCATTTTTCAAACTGCTGTTTCTGTGCTTTATAACTCACAGGCCATTTGTCATCTCTTTAAGGGTGGGGACTCTGCTTCCTATTGCCCTATGGGCTCTCCCAGACCTGAGCCCTCTGATTTTTAAAATTCCAGGCTTTAAGTCTCACTAGTTGTAAGAAGTCACAAAATTTGGGCCCTCTAGTTGTCAAAGCCAAATGTTTTCAGGATTCATCTTTCCTGTACAGGATCCCTGGTGTGATAATCTGTTTCTCTTCTCTATGCCTGCAGCTCCCTCCCCCATGGACAGCCACAGTTTATTTAGCTCCCCATCATGTCTCTGCCCTTCCTGCCCTCTTTGATATGGCCTCTGGCCTCTTCTCTACCTTTAGTTGTCGAGTTTGTTTTGTCAGTCCTCAGGTCATTTTCTGGGTTATTTACACTGATGTGAGTGTTATCTAGTTGTATCCATGGGACAAGGTGAACTCAGGGTCCTCTTACTCTGCCATCTTGGCACCCCTCACAATTAGAGTAAATTTTAAGATATTTTATAACAGGAAGCAGAAGCTATCTGTAAGTGGCTCTAAAAGAAAGGTTATTTCTGGAAGGTTCCAAATGGACTAGAGGAATGGAGTAGGTCAGGATACTTGTGAGACCCAATAATTATGAAAAGACTGAAGAGCAACTGCTCAGAGACCACAGAGAATTCTCTCCTCACCCATTAATAATGCTTGTCAATCAACTTAGTACTCTGTAAAAGCAACCAAAGAACTAATGGAAAGTATTAGAAAAGCAGGAAATTAAGGAGAATTGCTTTGAACAACAGTAGTTTAAAATTGGAAAACATCATTTGAACTCTTATAAGGGGATTGAAAATAAACTTTTAATATTGAAGTGTAATATACAAACACAAAAGTGATCATGTAATAAATATACAGCTTATTAAATTTTCACAAACCCCACACACTCTTGTAGCCAGCATCCAGATTAAGAAAGAGTACATTAATAGTACCCCAGGATCCCCCATTGTAGGTTTTTTTTTAATGTCAAGGACAGTGTGGGCCTGTTTCTGGGCTCTCTTGAGAGGGACTGACATCATCATAATGCTGAATTCCCCAACTTTGAACGTCTATCTCTTACAAAGGGAAGCTTCATGATTCAACAGCCTCCCTGGGAAAGGCAGGAAAATCAGGGAGAGATTGGCTGGGTTCATTAATTTCTCTGGAGTTTCTAAGAGTCCCTCAATGAAACAGATGTCCCACCTCTCCTTATGATTTAGAAAGAATGTGAATATGCTTTTTGGCTTCATGGAGTAAGTAAAGTTGCCACCTGGAGCCTTCGATTCTAGATACCACCCCATATCTTCATCCAAATCACTATAGGTGCTTGAGGTCTTCCCCTCTCCACAGATATCCTCTGTCATTTTGTGCTGCTTTCTCTAGGTCCTCTGCCAATATTTTTAGGATGACCCAGCACTTTTGGTGGCCTTCCATCTTAGGTGCAGAATTGTTTGTCTAAACTCTATCCCTGCTGGTCACTTTGGAGGGGTGCTGCTAGCTGTTCCTTGTTGACTTGACCTTCTATCCTGGGACTGTCCTTGAAATTTGCTCTTCATGCTGGTGTGTCTTTAAGGGAAAACAGGGATACTTCTTAACATGGAATGCTAACAACCAATTTCCACTATAAAGTTCTCAACATAAAGAAAACTAGTACAAATGAAATAGTTTATATCTACATACCAATCAACTAGACTTAACAGCTGTTAATAGTTGCCATGTTTGCCATACAGATTTCCTTCTTTTGACAAGCTTTTATAAGGCTTTGGAAGTTTCCTTACTTTCTGACATAACCAGATCATCCATACTCATGAGCTCATCAGTTTACAACAGTTAAGAACTGTTAACATTTGCCATGTTTGGTCTTATTGTTGAGATGTTATAAAGTGAATATAGACATCATTATTTTTTACCCTAAGTATTTCAGTAGGCATCTCTAAAAAGTAAGGTCATTTCTCTACATGACCCCAATAACCTTATTATCTCTAATAACATTCCTTCATATAATCTAATATCCAGAAGTTAGTCAAGATTTTCTAATTGTCCCCCAAATATCTTTGTAGCTGGTTTATTAATTTATTATGATATTGTATGTCTCTTCAGTCTTGAAATATCTTACGGTTCACTTGTTGAAGCCACGCTTTCTGGATTTGTCTGCTTACTTCCTCATTCAGCTGTATGAGTTGTTTTTTCTATCCATCCTCCTTTCTTTCAACCAGAAGTTAGATATTTTTTGGCAAAAATATTTCATAGGTGGTGCTGTTTATTTCATATATTATCACATTAGAAGGCACATGAATCTAGTTCTCCTGATATTTGCAATGCTAAGAGTGATCCTTGGGTTTAGATGATGATAGATTGGTACCAGAATTACAAAATTACATTTTTCTGTTTGTACTTAGCAAGTAACCTATTAGGTGAAATTTTGTGAATATGTAAAACATCGGTTCCCCATCAGTCTTTCACCTAATGCTTTTAAAATCTTTTGTTGATCCTTGCATGAATCAACTATTTCATTAGGGGTTGTAAATTGATTTTCTAATTCTATTATTCCTTCGACATTTATTATCCAGAATGCCTCTATAAATCAGACTCTCCCTCATCAACAAGGTTAATCTGATTATCCTGATAACAGATCCTAATGAAAAGGTGGGATAAATGCTTAATTACTTTCCTTAAATAACCTTTTTCAAAGTAAGAAAGTAATTACTAATTTTCAAAGTTACTGCTATAGCCACCAGCACTGGTAGCAAATGAGTTTGTTGTTTTACTCTTATTAAAATAGCATGTGAATTTATAAAGTAATATCCTTATGAATTCTAAGTACTTCAATTACATTAAATATATTTTTAAAAGATTTTATGTATTTATTCATGAGAGACACAGACAGAGGCAGAGATATAGGCAGAGGGAGAAGCAGGCTCCCTTTGGGGAGCCTGATATGTTACTTGATTCCAGGACCCTGGGATCACGACTTGAGACAAAGGCAGATGCTCAACTACTGAGCCACCCAGGTGCTCCTACATTAAATTTTTTTTATACTCACATTGTTTCACATTTGGCAGTAGAACCCCTTCAAGGTGGTTTACTTCTCTTGATAAGCTTTTATAAGGATTTGAAAGTTTCTTTATTTTCTGACATAACCAGATTATCCATACTCGCAAGCTCATCAATTTACAAGCTGTGTAATCTTGAAGAATTTTCTTAAACTTTTCAAGCTTCAGCATCCTCATTCATAAGATGTAAATAATGGTATTTACCTCATAGTGTTAATATGAAGAATAAATGAGATAGTGTTATTTCCTATAGTAACAGGCATTCAGTAGGTAGGTAATAAATCATAGTTAATATTATTATTACTATTGCTCCAAGCTCTGCCTTCAACAACCCTAGTGAACTTGGAAAAGACATGTAGTCTCAGCTTCTCTATTTGTACAATGGGAGATTTGGACTATGAAATTTGAGGTCCTTTCCACTTCTAACATTCAGCGATTCTCATTTGTAACCATATCAGTGGTTCTGTGCAGACTTGACAAAAACAAAACAAGAGAAAAAAAAAACAGTTTTTAAATTGTCGTTTATTAAAAACCCACAAATAACACTATATTCAATAGTGAAAGACTAAAATCTTTCCCCTTAGGATTAGAAACAACAACAGAAAAAAAACCAGGAAGAGTATTTATGAAAAACCCACAAATAACACCATATTCAATAAATATTTCCCCTTAAGATTAGAATCAAGATGAGAAGCCCTCATACTCTATTCAACATCATACTGGAAGTTCCAGCCAGAGCAATTAGGAGTTGAAATGAGTTGAAGAAGCATTAAAGGAGTGTCCTAGAACTAAGCCAATGTGCAAAGGGTGGGAGAGGTCTTTCTCTCTCTGTCTTCCTCCCATTCCGTTCCTGGAATTCAAGGAAATCTATTAAAATACTACCTGAATATAAGCGAAAGAAAAAGAGACTTCAGAGATCACTTATAACAAAGATTGAAGACTTTACAAAATAGTTTTAAAAAGTAATTAGGCAAACAAATAGCTGAAGCTTATAACAAGCAACAATAACAAACACCAAAGGAGCAAACAATCTGATTTCTGGAGTTGCTACATTATAATATTCAAAAAAATTACGAACTATAAAAAGAACCAAGAATGTATGGCCCTTTCACAGAAAATATGAATGTCCCTAGGGAAGTCATTGATCTTACTAAAAAAGACCTTTAAATCAATTCTCTTTAATATTTTCAAAGAACGAAAGGAAACCATGAACAAATAGGTCAATGAAAACCAGAGAACAATATGAAGAAATATTTCTAATATTAAATTAGAAATAAAAATGATAGAAAAAGAGCCAAACTGAAATTCTGAGGCTGAGAATACTATTACTGAATGAAAAACTCCTGGAAGGTTTCAATAGGAGATCTGAACAGAAGAAGAAAAAAGTGGCAAACTTGCAGAAAGATCAGGTGAAAATACCCAGTTTGCGAAATGAAAAGAAAAAAAAATGAAGAAAACTCAACAGAGCCTGAGAGATGTGTAGGACATTATCAAACTAACATATGGACAACGGGGAGGTCCAGAAGGAAAGGACAGAGAGAAAGGTGCACAAAAGAATATTTGAAGAAATAATGGCCCCACACTCCCCAAATTTAATAAAACACATGAATCTATACACTCAAGAAGCTCAATGAATTCCAAGAAGGATAAACACAAACAGAGCCACACTGAGACACATAATCAAATTGTAAACATCCAAAGACAAAGAGAACCTTGAAAGTAGCAACAGATAAGTTGACTAAGTATATAAAAAGGATCCTCCATAAGATTAACAGCAGATTTCCCATCAGACACATGGAGGCCAGAAGGGAGTGAGATGACATTTTTTAATGTTCTGAAAGAAAAAAAATTGGCAGCTGAGAATTGTGTATATTGCAAAATTAATGAAGGAGAAATTAGGACATTTCTGAATAGGCAAAAAGTAAAGGAATTTGTTGCCAGTAAAACTATCATACAAGAAATGCTTAAAGGTGATCTTTGGGTTGAAATGAACAGACATTAAGCAATAACTCAAAGCCATATGAAAAATATAGCTCTCCAGTGGAAGTAAGTACACAGGTAAATATAAAAAGCCAGCATTGCTGTATTTTTGGTTTATAACTCTACTTTTTATATCCTACATGATGAAAAGACAAATGGACAAAACAATCACCAAGTCTATGTCATGGATGCACAACATATGAAGATGTAATTTGTGAGAGGAAAAAACCTAAGAAGGAAATGGAGCTGTATAGGAGCAGAATTTTGCATACTATGAAAGTTAAGTTGGAATCAATTCAAACTAGATTGCCATTTAGGATGTTAATTGTAATCTCCATGGTAACCACTAGGAAAATATCTAAAAATTCTACACAAAAGGAAAAGAGACACAAATCAAAATGGTACGCTACAAAAAAAATTAATGAGCACCAAAATAGGCAGTAATGAAGAAAACAAAAGAACAAAAAAGGTATAAGATATACAGAAAACAAATAGCAAACGAAAAACTAAGTCTTGTATTAATAGTCATTTTAAATGTAAATGAATTAAACTCTCCAACAAAAGGCAGAGATTGGCAGGATGAATTTCAAAAACAATGATCCAAATATATGTTGATTATGAGACTCACTTAATTTTTTAAAATTTTTATTATTATTATTTTTAGTTTCAGGTATAGAATTTAGTGATTCATCACAACACCCAGTGCTCATCACAACACATGCCTTCCTTAATACCCATCACCCATTTTACCCATCCTCCCAGCCATCTCCCCTCCAATAACCCTCAGTTTGTTCTCTATAGTCTGTTTTCTGGTTTGCCCCTCTTTTTTCTTTTTTCTCCCTATATTCATCTGTTTTGTCTTAAATTCCACATGTGAATGAAATCATACAGTATTCGTCTTTCTCTGACTTATTTCACTTAGCATATACTCTCTACTTCATTCAGGCTGTTGCAAATGGCAAGATTTCATTCCTTTTTAATTAATCATTATATATATATATATATATATATATATTTGTATAAATATCTATAATCTCTATACATCCATAACAGAAGATATATATATATGTATATGTATATACACACACACATATACATTATTTTTCTTCTTTATTCGTCAATTGATGGACACTAACTCTTTCCATAATTTGGCTATTGTTGATAATGCTGCCATAAACATCAGGGTGCATGTACACTTTCATATCTATATTTTTTTATCCTTTGGGTAAATATCTACTAGTGCAATTGCTGGATTGTAGGTTAGTTCTATTTTTAACTTTTTGAGGAACCTCCATACTCTTTCCAGAGTGGTGTTATCAGTTTGCATTCCCACCAACAGTGCATGAGGGCTCCCCTCTCTCCACATCCTCACCAACACCTGTTGTTTCCTGTGTTGTTAATTTTAGCCATTCTGAAGGTGTGAGGTGGTATCTCATCGTGGTTTTGATTTGTATTTGCCTGTTGATGAGTGATGCTGAACATCTTTTCATGTGTCTGTTAACCACCTGGATGTCTTTTTCGGAATAATGTCTGTCTTCTGCTCATTTCTTAACTGGATTATTTGTTTTTTGGGTGTTGAGTTGGATGAGTTCTTTATCAATTTGGGATACTAACCCTTTATCAGATATGTCATTTGCAATTATCTTCTCCCATTCCATAGGCTGCCTTTTAGTTTTGTTGTTTCCTTCACTTTGCAGAAGCTTTTTATCTTGATGAAGTCCCAATAATTCTTTTTTGCTTTTGTTTACCTTGTCTCTGGTGACATGTCTAGTAAGAAGTTGCTATGGCCGAGGTCAAAGATGCTGTGCCTCTGTTCCACTCTAGGATCTTGTTGGTTTCCTGTCTCACACTGTGGGCTTTCATCCATTTTGAATTTATTTTTGTGTATGGTGTAAGAAAGTGGTCCCATTTCATACTTCTGCATATAGGTATCCAGTTTTCCCAACACCATTTGTTGAAGAGACTGTCTTTTTCCCACTGGATATTCTTTCCTGTTTTGTTGAAGGTTAGTAGACCATACAGTTGTGGGTCCATTTCTGGGTTTTCTGTTCTGTTCTATGGATCTGTGTGCCTCTTTCTGTGCCAGTACTATACTGTCTTGATCACTACAGCTTTGTAATATAACTTGAAGTCCAGAATTGTGATGCCTCCAGCTTTACTTTTCTTTTCCAAGAATGCTTTGGCTATTTGGAGTCTTTTGTGGTTCCATACAAATTTTAGGATTGTTTATTCTGGGCATGCCTAGGTGGCTCAGTAGGTTAAGCAGCTGCCTTCAGCTCAGGTCATGGTCCTAGAGCCCTGAGACTGAGCCCCACATTGGGCTTCCTGCTCAGCCGGGATCTGTCCCTCTTCCTCTGCTCCGTTTGTGCGTGCGCTCTCTCTCTCTCCTTCCCTCTTTCTCTCTCTCTCAGTCTTTCTCTCTCTCAAATAAATAAAATCTTAAAAAAGAAAAGGAAAAAAAGAATTATTTGTTCTAGTTCTGTGAAAAATACTATTGATATTTTGATAAGGATTGCATTAAATCTGGAGGTTGCTTTGGGTAGTATAGACCTTTTAACAATATTTGTTCTTCCAATCCCTGGATAGGGAATGTTTTTCCATTTCTTTGTATCTTTACTTTCTTTCATAAGTGTTTTACAGTTATCAGAGCACAGATCCTTTACTTCATTGGTTAGGTTTATTCCTAGGTATCTTATGGGTTTTGATGAAATTGTAAATGAGACCAATTCCTTGATTTCTCTTTCTGCCACTTCATTATTGGAGATATAGAAATGCAACAGATTTCTGTGTGTTGATTTTGTATCCTCCAACTTCACTGAACTCATGTATCCGTTATAGCAATTTTTGGTGGAGTATTTTGGGTTTTCTATATAGTATCATGTCAACCGCAAATAGTGAAAGTTTGACTTTATTCTTGCGGATTTGGATGTCTTTTATTTCTTTTTTTTTTAAAGATTTTATTTATTTATTCATGAGAGACATAGAAAGCTAGAGACATAGGCAGAGGGAGAGCCAGGCTCCCTGCAGGGAACCTGATTCAGAACTCGATCCCAGAACCCTGGGATTATGACCTGAGCCAAAGGCAGACGCTCAACCACTGAGCCACTCAGGTGCCCCCAGATGTCTTTTGTTTAATTTTGTCATTTGATTTCTGAGGCTAGGACTTCCAGCACTATGGTAAATAATAGTAGTGAGAGTGGAAATGTCTGTTCCTTACCATAGAGAAAAAGTTCTCAGTTTTTCCCCATTGAGGAAGATGTTAGTATTAGCTGTGGATTTTTCATACATGGCCTTTATTATGTTGAGATATGTTCCCTCTACCCTACTTTGTTGAGGGTTTTAATCAGGCATGGATATTGTACTTTGTCAAATGCTTTTCCTGCATTTATTGAGAAGATCATATGGTTCTTACCCTTTCTTTTATTAATGTGGTGTACCATGTTGTTGGTTTACAAATATTGAAACACCTTATAGCCCAGGAATAAATCCACTTGATCATGGTGAATGGTTCTTTTAATGTACTGTTGGATTTGATTTGCTAGTATTTTGTCAAGAATTTTTGCATTCATGTTCATCAGGAATATGGGCCCGTAATCCTCCTTTTTAGTGGAGCCTTTGTTTGGTTTTGGAATCAGGGTAATGTTGGCCTCATAGAATGAGTTTGGGAGTTCTCCTTCCATTTCTATTTTTTGGAATAGTTTGAGAAGAGTTAGTATTAACTCTTCTTTAGTGTATGTGCTGCTTAAGCAAGCACAGATGATAACTCTTCTTTAAACATTGGGTAGACTTTCCCTGTGAAGCCATCTGGCCCTGCACTTTTGTTTGCTGGGAGATTTTGTATTACTGATTCAATATCTTTGCTGGTTATCAGTCTGTTCAAGTTTTCTATTTCTTCCTGTTTCAGCTTTGGTAGTTTATATGTTTCTAGGAATTTGTCCATTTCTTCAAGGTTGTCCTATTTGGTGGCATATAATTTTTCATAATATTCTCTTATAATTATTTTTATTTGTGTTGTTGGTTTTTATTTCTCCTCCCTCATTTGTGATTTTATTTGAGTCCTTTTTTTTTTTTTGATAAATCTAGCTAGGAGTTTATCAATTTAATGAATATTTTCAAAGAACCAGCTCCAATCTCTTGGTTTCCTTGATCTCTTCTGTGTTTTTGTTTGTTTGTTTCTATATCATTTATTTCCATTCCATTTTGTATTATTTTCCTTTTTCTGCTGGCTTTCAGTTTCTTTTGTTATTCTTTTTCTAGCTCCTTTATGTGTAAGGTTAGGTTGTTTATTTGAGATTTTTCTTGCTTCTTGAGGTAGGCATGTATTGCTATATGCTTCCTTCTTATGACTACTTTTGCTACATCGCAAAGGTTTTAGATCATCGTGTTGTCATTTTCATTTGTTTCCATGTACTTATTTACTTCTTCTTTAATTTCCTGGTTGACTCATTCACTCTTTAGTTGCATATCCTTTAACTTTGATTTATTTGTGGTCTTTTCAAATTTTTTCTTGTGGTTGATTTCAAGTCTCATAATGTTATGGTCAGAAAATATGCATGATATGATCTCAATCTTTTTGTACTTGTTGAGGGCTGATTTGTGATCTAGTATGTGATCTTTTCTGGAGAATGTTCCATGTGCCCCTCAAAAGAATGTGTATTCTGCTGCTTTAGGATGGAATGTTCTGAATATATCTGTTAAGCCCACCTGGTCCAGAATGTCATTCAAAGCCATTGTTTCCCTGCTGATTTTCTGTTTAGATGATCTGTCCATGGATGTAAGTGGGGATGTGGGGTGCTAAGTCCCCTGCTATTATTGTATTATTAGCAAATAGTTCCTTTATATTTCTTATTAATTGTTTTATACAAATGGGTGCCCCCAAATTAAGGTCATAAATATACAGAATTGTTAGATCTTCTTGTTGGATAGTTCCTTTTATAATGATATGGTGCCCTTCTTCATCTTTTATTACAATCTTTGGTTTAAAATCTACTTTGTCTGATAGAAGTATTGCTACCATGGCTTTCTTTTGATGTCCATTTGCATGATTAATGTTTCTCCATCCCCTCACTTTCAACCTGCAGGTATCTGTAGGTCTAAAATTAGTCTCTTTAGATAGTATATAGATGGGTCTTATTTTTTTTTAATCCTTCCCAACACCTGCATCTTTTGGAGTGTTTAGTTCATTTACATTCAGAGTAATTTAATTATTGATATATATTTAGTTCCTTGTTTTGTCATTTTTTTCCACAGATTTTCTCAATTCCTTTCTAGCCTTTCTCACTTTTGGTCTTTTCTTCCCTTCAAAAAATCTCCATTAATATTTCTTACAGGGCTGGGTTATTGCTCACAGACTCCTTTAGTTTTTACTTGTCTGGGAAACTACAAGAGAGTCACTTTAGATGTAAAGACATGTGTAGGTTGAAAGGGAAAGTTTGTAAAAAGATATTCCCATGCAAATGGTAAGCCAAACAATACTATATGACAATATTAAAATTAGAAAAAAAACTTAATTCCAAAACTATTATGAGACAAACAAGGACATAATATATTGGTAGAGGGGTCAATTCATTAAAAAGTTATAATAATTATATACACAAGGCAATAACCCCCTAAATATATAAAGCAAACAGTGATAGAAGTGGAAAATAGTTCTATAATGATAGTTGGAGACTGCAGTATCTCACTTTCAATAATGAATAGAACATCTAAACAAAAGACCAAAAAGGAAATAGAACAACACTGTAAACCAACCATACCCTAACAGACATACATAGGACATTACACCCAATAATAGAAGAATATACAATCTACTAAAGTGCACATGGAACATTCTCCTAGAGAGACCACACATGAGGCAATAGAAAAATCTTACCAGTTTGTTTAATCATTTACTTACTGAATAACAACTAAGTTGTTTCCAACTTCTTTGGTTATTATGAATAAAGCTGCTATGAAGATTCATGTCCACATTTTTGTATAAACACGGGTTTTCAATTCTCTTGGATAAGCCCCAGGATTGCAACTGCTGAGTCATATAGTTGTTTCATTGGGTTTTATTTAAGATTTTTTTTTTTTTTTGAGAGAGATCATCAACAGTGGGGAAGGGGCAGAGGGAGAAGGAGAAGCAGGTTCCCCGTTGAGCAGGAAGCCTGATGTGGGGCTTCATCCCAACCCCAGGATCATGACCTGAGCTGAAGTCAAACACTTAACTGACTAAGCCACCCAGACAGCCCTTATTGAGTTTTATAAGAAAATGCCAAACTATCATTCATAATAGACCATTTTACATCCATCAGCAATTTATGAGTAACCCTGTTTCCCTGCATTCTTTTCCTTAAAAGTTTACTTAAGTAGTCTCTATATCCAAGAAGGGGTTTGAATTCACAATCCCCAGATCAAGAGTCACAGGCTTTTCTGACTGAGCCAGCCAGGTGCCCCTTTCCCTACATTCTTGGCAGCATTTGGCGTTGTCACTATTTTTATTTTAGTCATTCTAATATGTGTGTTTTAGTATCTCCTGGCAATTTTATTTTATTTTATTTTTTTAATTTTTATTTATTTATGATAGCCACAGAGAGAAAGAGAGAGAGGCAGAGACATAGGCAGAGGGAGAAGCAGGCTCCATGCACCGGAAGCCCGATGTGGGATTCAATCCCGGGTCTCCAGGATCGCGCCCTGGGCCAAAGGCAGGCGCCAAACCGCTGCGCCACCCAGGGATCCCTCTCCTGGCAATTTTAATTTGCAATTCTCTAATGGCTAATGATATTAAACATATGTTCATGTGCATTATTTGCCACCTATCGATTCTCTTCAGTGAAGTATGTCTTGCCCATCTCTAATTCAATTTTTTCTTTTCTGCTGAGTTTTAAGAACTCTTACTAGTCCTTTGTCAGATTTGTGGTTCACAGATACTTTCTCTAAGCCTGTTGCATGTCTTTTCATCCTCTTAACAGGGTCTTTTTTGAGAAAAATGTTATTAATTTGATGAAGTCCAATTTACCAATTTTTTCTTATATAATCACGCCTTTGGTGTCAGGTGTAAGAATATTTTGCCCAGGTGTAGGTCCTAAACATTTTTTTTAGGTCCTAAACATTTTTTTTTCTGTTTTTTCCCCTAAAGTTTTACAGTGATTCATTTTGAATTCATTTTTGTGAAAGGTATGAGGTTTAGGTTAATATTTTTTTAACCTCTGGATGTCCAATTGCTCCAGCTCCATTTCTTAAAAAAGTTACCCTTTTCCTGCTGAACTGCTTTTGCATTTTGTAAAAAAAAAAAAAAAAAAAAAAATATCAGTTGGGTATGTATGTCTGAGTCTTTTTCTTGACTTTCTATTATTTTGCATTGATCTACATGTCTATCCCTCTGCTGCCAATACTACATAGTCTTGATTACTGGTTATTTTTTCAAAGCTCTATACTAACTCTAATGTGCTATGAGAACTGAGAACCACTGCTGGAGCCAGAAAAATGGTTTGAAGAGCCTGACTACTATGATTATCTCTTATAATCCAGAGAAATACAGTAAAAAGCATGCTTAGAAGCCAAAGACCTGTGTTTTGTATTCTTAGTGCATGAGGATGTGGCTAGGTGATCTAACCAAATCTTTTAGCCTGAGTCTCAATTTTCTCATCTATGAAACTGGGATGCTAATGCATATTTAGTCTACCCTTCTGGTATGCCTGTGAATACAAAAGGAAATATAGAGTCTGTCAGGTTTAGACTAAAGCCAGCGATCAAATACAAAGGGCTATTATTTGGGGGGTAGGGGGAGGAAAAGGAGATGCAGAGAGACTAAGGTCTTTCTTACCCAAGGTCACCTTCTATTTGATTTGGTGGCATTAGCTAGGAAAATTCAAGTTATTCAACAAATACTTACAGAGCTCATTCTGCCAAGCACTGTGAAAAGTCCCTGGGACACAAACAAAAAGACACAGTCCTCGTCCTTACGAATCTTCCTATATGTCCTATTTAGGGGACATATATCAGTTTTCAAAAGTTAAGTGAATTAAAATTAAATTTGTATTGAGAACTCCTTTAGAATTTCAGGACTCTTCTAGGTAGATGAATCCATAAATCAATAAATCATTGTTATGACATCTCTGTAAGTCACCAGCCATAGCCTCAGACTTTCTTTCTCTTTTTTTTTTTTTTTTTAAGATTTTATTTATTTATTCATGAGAGACACAGAGAGAGGCAGAGACACAGGCAGAAGCAGGCTCCATGCAGGGAGGCCCATGTGGAACTTGATTCCTGAACTCCAGGATCATGCCCTGAGCCAAAAGCAGAGCCCAACTGCTGAGCCATCCAGGCGTCCCTATTCTTAGACTTTCATGGGATTTTGCATGCTGGCTTTGTAGAGCCAAAAGGAAAGAGGGAGGGATTCCCTGGAAAGAACTAAAAACATTCCTAGGTTCACGTGCTTGCAACCCCTTCCACGCTCTTCTCATCCCCATTCCAAATTTTTTTTGCCATTCATTTACTAAAACAAAACAAAAACATTCCAATTCAGAGTCCTATATTGTAGATAAAAAAATGTAGTTGCCTACCAAGTGGTGCAGAACCTGTAGAAAGAGGGCAATCCTAAGGGTCAGCCTATTTCTTCTGTGTGCTTCCAGGTCTCATTTTAGAAATTGATTTCAGCCCAGGTCTATCTGTAATGCAAATGCGTATGAAGTGGCTTTAACAGTTAGAAGAAGTCTGGATGTACACATTCCTCTAGACAGCCTGCACTGAAGAAAATCTCTTGGAGAATAATGGCTATTATTATGGAATCATTTTTAGTATTATTAAATGCTACTTGGTGTGTTTAGAGTGCAAGGCATAAGAATAAAACAAAATACACAATAGCAAAACATGCTACAGCACAACAAAATCAGAACCCAGTTCCCAGACTCCCAGCTGGAGTGATGCTCAGAATTTTGCGTGCCATCCCAGCCATTGGCGGGACTCTGCTGCCCTCAGGTGGCTGAAGTTATTCTTGGACAAAGCCACTAGTGCTCTTGTGTTAGGAAGTGCTATGATGATTTTTAGAATGGTGGAATGGCTGGATAGGTAGAGAGAAGGGTAGATTCATTCACTTAGAAAATATTGAATTTCAACTATTTTCCCAGGCACTGTGCCAAAAGCTGTTAGGAAGTGACATTTGAGATCTGAGATCTGAAAATTGCACTGGCATTAAGTAAAGCAAGGACTATGGTCAGAGCTGCCCTGTGCATTGGTTCCAGGAGAACAGTGACAAGGATTGAAGAAATGATCTGTGGTGATGGGGACAGAACTTCACAAATATGCTTCATTCTTCAGGGAGAAAACATAACTCTAGCTAACCTTAGCCTATTAATTCAAATCCATTGGGTTAACAAGAGAAAGAATACAGAACAGGTAAATGTGGGCTTTAGATACTTATCCTCCCTTATACACAAGGGGTATAAGGAAAGTTCTAGGTGGGGACAGAGAGGGAGAGTAAGAAGAGCTCTTTGCCTCACTGAAAAACAAAGTGAAACAGGTAAGAGGACAAGATACCATATTTAACATGGTTGGTCCTCAAAGATGATGACACCCAGTATTAATAAGTCTTTATAATTATGTAACTTTTTATTTTAGAGAGAGAGAGAGGGAAAGCATGCACGAGCAGGTGGGTCTGAGAGGGGCGGAGGGAGAGGATCTTAAGCAGGCTCCACATCCAGCAAGGAGCCTGATACAAGGCTTGATCTCATGACCCTGAGATCATGGCTTGAACCAAAATGGAACTGGGTGCTCAACCAACTGAGCCATACAGGCGCCCCTTAAGTCATTATATTATTGATGAGTATGGAAATTGATGCATTCCATTTGACAGCAATCTACAATTAGAAATTTATTGTCCAAGATTACTTGTAGGGATATATAGAGAAAAGAGTAGATGAGACCAGTGCCATTCCTTCATCTGGGCTTAAATAATGGCATCAGAGACACTTAAGAGCTGAGTTTCTTGAAATTGAAATTTGTGCTGGGACTTCTCTGCAGCTGAGAGACTTAGCTCCTTTTAGGATTCTGTAAAAGCCTACGTAAAAAATCCCAACCTTTTAATTTCCTTTGAACTCAAACATGCATTTATTGAACAACCTGTGAATGCAATGCTGGGCTGGGGAGGGTGCCCAGAGATAACTTAGATCTGCTTTTCTGACCTCAAAGATTTTGGTCTAGAGAGGACTGACTTGTAAAAATAAAACACAGTAATTAAATGGGAGGAAAGGCTATAATATAGCTTTGTGGAAATATGGGATAGGGAAAATAAAATATATTCTAATTGGAGGGATGAGGAAGGGGTAGGCTTCTAGCAGATGTGGCATTTGGGCCTTGAAACACAAGTGGATTTTAATAGGTCTGGGAGGCTCAGAGGAAGGACGGGTTGGTGTCTCTTCCTTTAGGTTGAAGAGGATGAACTGTTATGTTAGGCTTTATTGAGCACCAATAAGGTGCTGTGTGAAATGGAGAAGCATAAGAACCACCATTAAGGGATGATACAATATAACCCTGAGGAAAAAAATCATATAATATTAAATGATACTGTGTGATCAAGTATCAGAACAGTTACAGAGTCCAGAAGTGAAGCACAGATAAGGGCCAAATACAATTTTTTGGGTAGAAATTACTCGCTTTAAAAATATTTCAGTGAAGGGCTCCTAGTGGCTTAGTTGGTTAAATATCTGACTCTTGGACTTCAGCTCAGGTCATGATCTCAGAGTTGAGATTGAGCCTGGCATTGAGCTCCACACTGGGCATGGAACCTGCTCAAGATTCTCTCTCTCTTTCCATCTCTCCCTCCTTCACCCTCTCTAAAAAAATTTTTTTTTCAATGAAATCAGCAGGAGAAAGCATGAAGCATAAGATGCATATTACTTTTACCATTACTTCTCCAAGCTTCTAGATTTTGTAAAAAGTTTTTATTTTTCATTACATGAAAAATGCATAATACATAATACAATTTTGTTTGAAAAAATTCAAGGGATAAGAAAAAAATTAAGAGTAAAAAAGAAAAATTCTTCCTTCAAAATCTCCCCTTTTCCACCCAATCTCATTTCTTTCCTTAAGGTGACCACTGATACCTCAGTGATGGAATGAAAGGTAGTGGGACAAGGAAGCCCAGGGAGGGTAAGACCTCAGGTAATACCTCAAATATAACCCACTACGGTGGAAAGACCTCCACACAAACTGAATATACCTCATGAACACCATTTTAATACTTGCCCAGTATTCTTTTTCTTTTTTAATTTTTTTTTAATTTTACTTTTTTATTTGAGAGAGAGCACAAGCAGGGGGAGCAGCAGAGGGAGAAGCAGACTCCCTGCTGAGCAGGAAGCCTGATCTGGGGCTTGATCCCAGGACTCCAGGATAATGACCTGAGCTGAAGGTAGATGCTTAACCAAGCCACCCAGGCGCCTCTAGTTGCCCAATATTCTGACAATATTTTGGAACATTTATTTAGAAAAAACTTTATACCATTCTTTTTTTTTTTTTTTTTTTAATTATAGACGATGATCCATTCTGGCTATTTTCGGACATATACCCCACTACATTTATGTTATATCATTTACATCATAGTATGTATATTATGTTAAGGCTTTTGGCATATATTCCAAATTGCTTTTCAAATAGTTGTAAGTATTTATTCTAGACGGCTGCTAGCGCACTGGGAGGGCACACCCAAGACTCCTGCATCAACCTTGAAAAAACTGTCTGTACTAGCTGACACCATATCCTCAGCTCTTAATCATTCCTTGACTCATGTGGTCTGGCTTCTGCCCAAACCAGTCCACTGAAACTGCTTCTGTCAAGGATCCTGTTGCTAATGGAAGTTCTCGTTTGACTTCTCAGAGGCATGGGACAGCCTTAAACTCCTCTCCCACAAAGCTTCCATTCTCTCCTGCTTTTCCTCTCCCCACTTTACATCTCCTTTGCAAGTCCATCCTCCTCCTTCTGGCCTGCCATGTTTTCCAGGCATCTGACTAGGCCCAAGGGCCTTCACCTCTCAAAGCTCTGCCCGGGCAATCCCACACATCCCCCCTTCTAGATGCTGATGCCTCCTACATCTTCCTCTTCATCTCAGCTGTCTCTAGAGCCCCACATCTTTGGGCTCACTGGATAGGCTCCCTCAGTAGAAGGCCCCAAGCCCGTCTCAACAGAACTATGTTAAAAATAAACTTCTCCGGCAGCCCAGGCGGCTCAGCGGTTTAGCACTTGCCTTCAGCCCAGGGCCTGATCCTGGAGACCCGGGGTCGAGCCCCACATCAGGCTCCCTGCATGGAGCCTGCTTCTCCCTCTCTCTCTCTCTATGTCTCTCATGAATAAATAAATAAAATCTAAAAAAACCCCAAAAAACTAAAAACTAAACTCTTCCTCCATCACCCACAACTCCTGTATTCCCCGTCTCACACCACATGCAAGGCGCTCAAGCCAGAAAAATGAGCATGATCTCCTTCTCCCTCGGGGCTCACATTCAGACAATTTCCCAGTCTCTCAATCTCTTTTCCGCTGGCCCCATGTGCCCAGTCTCCGTCGTCAATTCCCGCCTGGAATCCTGGAACAATCTTCTCCCCTGGCTCCCCGCCTCTTCCTCCCGCTTCCTTCCCTCCCACCCATCCTCGACCCAGCAAGGAGACCCTTCTGAAATGCAAATCTCATCACACCTTTCCCCCAGCTTTAGACCTTGCAGGATCTCCCCCTTGCCGCAGCATAGAACCTATGCCCTTTTGCCTCCTGAAGCAGAGATACGGGTGCGCACGAACTTTCGGATATTCTCCTCCCGTGAAATTTATTCTCGGTGGTGTCGTTCTGTGCACTTTAACACCTGCGAAGAGTCTGAGGCCACAACTCTCTGCCGCTCCAAACCACACCCTCATCCTATCCTTTTATAGCCACGTTCTCCCCCATCCCTAAGCCCAGACAACCGCAGACCTATTCACCATAGCTTGTCTCCAGACTTTGTCTTTTAAAAAAGGAGGAGGGAGTAGGGAGGGGGGAGAACTTTGGAAAAAGCAAAACAAACCCAAGCCCCTGAACGCGGCTTTAATGCCTACGCAGCTCTCCTCCCTCCCCTCCAACACCTGCACCACCACCACCACCACCACTTCCCCCCGCCTTTGGCTGCAATTAGGCGGGACTATTTCCGGTTGTTGCGGGGAGCGTCCAGCTCTCCCCCGTGCGGGGAGCCTCCTCCCCGCGGTCTTCGGGGCGCGGGCGCCTCCTCCGTGCTCCCCAGCGCATCCCGGACCCCGCAGCTGCAGGACTCGCTCCCGCAGCTGGACGTTCGCAGCCGCGCGCGCCGCCGAGGTCGAGCGCGCATGCGCACCGCGGCGTGGGCGGAGCGTCGTGGCCCCGCCCCCTGCGCGCCGCTCGCGCTCCCCTCCCCCACCCTGGCTGCGCCTGCGCGCTGGGGGCAACCGTTGCAGGGCGCCGACGGCCCCGAGGCGGCGACGGTCGCCGCAGACGCCCCCTCGTTTCGGTGCTGAGGTACCCGGCCCGGCGGCCCAGGACGTTCCCGTCGCATGGCGGAGTGCTGCGGACGATGCCCATGAAGTCCTTGGTCCTCGTAGCAGCGCTGTTGCTCTGGCCTTCGTCCGTGCCGGCCTATCCGAGTGAGTGAGCGCCCGGCGGCGGCGGCGGCGGCACAGGGGACGCCTCTGAGGGAAGCCCCGCCGCCCCCCGGGGCCCTACAAGGGGCGGGGCCCGGGCCTGACCCGCGGGGTACCTGGAGCCTGTGACCCCCCGTGACCCCTGCGGTTGACCTCTCGCCCCCTTTGGCCAGAGTCTCTGCACGTGGGACAAAACGGGGGGGCGGGGGGCTCTGCACGCTGCGAGCCGAGTGGTGGGTTTTTTTCTTTCTTTTTTTTTTTTTTTTTTTTTTACATTTTTAAAGGTGCACACAAAAATGTAATGCCTCCAGACACGTGGGAGACTTATGACATTTCCAGTTGACAGATAAAGTTTTATTGGGACACAGCCACGCTCGTTCCCTTCAGGACTTGCCCACGGCTGCTTTCCCGCGTGAACAGCCGCAGAATTAGGTCGCTGGCCCAGAGACAGACGGGGTGGCCTGCAAAGCCTCAAGAACTTGACCCTGTCTGACCTTTTACAGGAAAAAAAAAAAAAAAGAGGAGAAAAGGAAAAAAAAAAAAAAAAAACGGTCTGTCCTTACCCGCTGTGGTAAAACGTGGAGAGCGTGTGGATCGTGGTGCCTGTCGAGGGCACCCACCGACCCCGTTACCCCATTAGGCGCTCCTGCGGCTCCTCCTCTAGTGCACGCGGCATTCACAGCCTCATTCATTTAAGCGGAAGTGAAACTTTAATAAGAGGACTTGTTCCCGAAAACCAGTAAAGGTCAGAAATCAAAGCCGGCCGCGGCTACTCCGTTAACGTGCGGACGTGAGGCGGTGTTTTACGTGGAGTGTCCCGTACCTGTTGTTTCACGTAGGACCGACCCTGAGCCCAGAGGCTCGTCCGTCTAGTCCATGGTGACAATTTAGTAACGTTGGGGTTGGTTTAACCGGAAAAAAGGTTTGACAGGTAGGTGTGAAAAAAGTACCAAGGAGCGTGCCGGTTAGGAAGCGCTGCGTTTCAGAATTTGTGAAAAGGTCTTGGTTAAAACTTAGATTTAAAAAATGAAAATTAAAAAAAAATAATAATAAAATTAAATAAAGAAAGAAAGAAAGAAAGAAAATATGGGGGACCTGGGATCGAGTCCCACGTCGGGCTCCTTGCATGGATGGAGCCTGCTTCTCCCTCTGCCTGTGCCTCTGCCTCTCTCTCTCTCTCTCTCTGTGTCTCTCATGAATAAATAAATAAAATCTTTTATTAAAAATGAAAATGCAACACAACCTGCATCATTCCTGGTAGTGAGAAAAATTCTGGATAAAGTGTCCTAGAGAACCAAAGTTAGCCCTTTAAACACCAGCACTTAACGACTGTTAGATTGTTTTAGAGATGGCTTTGTAAAATGTTTCTTCTTTACCGTAAAGAAACAGACACCCCGAAGATGACACCTTTCTTGATGTCTGATGGTCGTTATTACTAACCTCAGTTATTGCATTTTTGGTAGCTGTAGATCAGTGAGTCACGACTGACATGTATGGAGACTTTAGTTGAAGTGACATTGATACGGTCACAAGGGGCACCTGGGTGGTTCGGCCGTTGAGCGTCTGCCTTTGGCTCAGGTGGTGATCCCGGGGTCCTGGGGTCCTGGGATCGAGTCTCGCATGGTCCCGCATCGGGCCCCCCTGCATGGAGCCTGCTTTTCTGTCTGCCTGTTCTCTCTGCCTTTCTTTCTGCATCTCTCATGAATAAATAAATCTTTTTAAAAAAATTACTGTCACATAGTACACTCTGGGATTGCTGGATCCTCACTTAAGTCAGTGCAGTCTCCTGCCTAAGTGCATCATTTCATGGCCAATTCTTTTCTTTGTGCCCTCTTCCTTAAGCTTTCTTAAGGCTTGCAGGAAATGAAAAGATACTTCTTAGAAAAAAGGGCACTTTTGTGTTAAATATGTAGATGGCCCAAGACAGAAGGAAAATATATATACAGATCATAGAAGACATCTTGAAAATGTAATTTACTTCTTTTCCACAGAAGTGGATTAAGAGATATGTAGGGCAATGTTAGTATGGGTACTTTCTCTAATTCTTTTTCTCTAAGTAATTTTATTTATTTATTGGAATAAGTACACCAAGAGAAACCAGGCTTATCCTTGTGTTTGATTTAAATGAGATTTTTCTTGAGACGCCTGGGTGGCTCAGCACTTGAGCGTCTGCCTTTAGCCCAGGGTGTGATCCCGGGGACCTAAGATCGAGTCCCACGTAGGGCTCCCTGCATGGAGCCTGCTTCTCCCTCTGCCTGTGTCTCTGGCTGTCTCTCTTTGTGTCTCTCATGAATAAATAGAATCCTTTTCAAAAAAAGAGATTTTCCTTATGTTACATGGCCACTATTCCAGCATTTGTTGGCAAAAGAATCATATAAAAAATGCTCCACATAGCTTTTTATAATGAAAACTGCAGCTTTGACTTTTTTTTCTAGCATGCTAAGCTTTAAGGTTATCTTATACAGAGATCATGGGTATTAAGTAATTATATTTGTTGAAAACCTCGGTACTTCTTTTAATTGTCCATACCTTTCTAATAAGCTCAACCCAAGTTTAGCTAGTACTGGCTTAATCTAAATTCAGTTGGATATGAATAAGGCTTGGGTATACAGCAGTCTACATTCCTGTACATGCATACACAGCCTGATGGTGCTGGATAAACACTCTTTTACTATATACTTAAGTTTATATACATTCAGTTAATTTTCTTATATCTGATTTTTCCATAGTTTTGGTTTTAAATATTTTCCAAATTTAAAAATGATACCTCTTTAATGTATATGCAGTGTATGACTTGCTTTACTTCTTTTTTTTTAAAGATTTTATTTATTTATTTGAGAGAGAGAGCAAATGCAAGTGGGGATAGGGGCAGAAGAAGAGGGAGAAGCAGACTCCCCACTGAGCAGGGAGCCCAATTCAGGCTTGATCCCAGGACTCTGAGATCATGACCCAAGCTGAAGGCAGATGCCACCCAGGTGCCTCTGCTTTACTTCTTAATGAGAATTCTTGTTGCTTTAAAAAAAAAAAAAAACCTCCTAAAGTATCATTTACATAATAGTTATATATTTGGATACTATTATGTAATTTGCCTTTTATAATTTTAATTCACCAAATATTCATGAGCCTGAAGCTACAAACACAAGAATGTGAAATATTAGCTTTTGGGCTCTTTTTTAATATTTCATGAATAAATTGTTTTTTCCTGATTATCTCTTTGAATCAGTCAGCAAAAGTAGAGTTAATGATACAGGATTGTTTTAAGCTCATATAAGAAAACCTCTTAACTTGCTTCTCCAGATTGGTGTTTAAAGAAGACTCAATTATGTGTGTTTATTGGCATATATTTGTCCTTAGGAAGGCCTTTGTCCTGATAGACCACAAAAGGCAAGGGAGTAGTAACACAGCAAACAGCAATAATTGTTGAAATGTGTTGGTAAATACATTCAAAAGAAAAGCAGATACCTTTTGTCTCCAGTTCAAAAATAAAATTCACTACTAAGGTTGCAATTTCCCTTTACACTGTTTCAAGGCCCAAGTCTATAGCACTGGGAGGGTCTCTCAGATCTGTAGATGGAAGGCCATAACACACTTCATTAATGTTTTAGATAATGAGGAGCATGTTACCTAATAGGTGAATGTCCAGAGGGTTGCTTTTGGGGGGCATCGTAGTAGTTGCACTAGTCCGTCCTTAAAATGTTTTATCGGAAAAAAGTACTGTCTTTCTGTTCCTTTGATAAGATTTCATTTGTTTTTTTAAAGACTTCTTTTTTTCTGGTATTAGCTGGTTATCCCATTACCACTTTGTATCTTCCCTATTCTGAATGGGTTTGGCCATCCTTCCAAGGAGACAGTAGATAGAACGTAGTATTAGAGACCAAAATACCTGGGATACATACCAGATATTGTTATTTAGGTCATTTTATTGAACAGAACTAAAAGAGCTCTATTTCAAAGTCATGAGTTTGATTCTAATTAAATTTTAACATTACTCCTGGAATAATTTGTTTTTAACTTTTTATTGGAACAAAATTTGTATCCCTTTTTGTAAAGAAAATTTGGAGTGTGTGGCTGGCTTGGTTGGTGGAGCATGTGACTTGATCTGGGGGTTGTGAATTCAAGCCCCATATTGGGGGTATAGAGATTACTTAAAAATAAAATCTCAGGGACGCCTGGGTGGCTCAGCGGTGGAGTGCCTGCCTTCGGCCCAGGGCATGACCCTGGAGTCCCAGGATTGAGTCCCGCATTGGGCTCCCTGCTTCTCTCTACCTGTGTCTCTGCCTCTGTGTGTGTGTGTGTGTCTTATAAATAAATAAATAAATAAAAATCTTTAAAATAAAATAAAATCTTAAAATAAATAAATAAAAATACAGTTTAATGAAGCTGTTTTGGTTATGTGTTGCAGGGTACAGATCACCTCCCAGATTTATTATTTCACATGATTCTATGGGATGATTGACTCAGTAAGGCATTTCTGCCCCAAATGGTGGATTTGAGGTCACTTATTCAGCTGTATTCAGCTGGAAGCTCAACTAGGATGAGAATATCCAAAATGGCCTCTTATCTTCCAAGGTCTTTCTCTACATGACTTATCTTTCAGTAGTCTCACCCAAATGTCATTCTACCGTGGCAGCTTGCTTCTAAGTGGGAGCTGTATAAACCACCAGTATGCAAGCTCTTATCAGGCCTATGCTGTGTCAGACTTGCTGATGTCTCCATAGGCCAAGACAGTCACATTGGGCAGGACCATATACACTATGGGAATACACTAACCAAGAACATAAATACCAAGAAGTGCAAAGCCATGAACTTAAATTCCTTCCCCCCACCAAGCTTTATTGAGGTTTAATTGACAAAATTCTACTATATTTAAAGTATACAATGTGATAATTTGATATATGTCTACATTGTGAAAGGATTCCCACCACTGAGTTAATTAGTATGTCACCTCACTTAATTATAATTACCTTTGTGTGTATCATCAATCATATTCACAATGTTGTACATTAGATCCTCAGGCCTTATAACTTATCTTATAACTCAAAGTTTGTACCCTTTTACTAGACTATTTCTTCTACCCCCAAACCTAAAGTTGTATTTCTTTAACTGGAACACTTAATTAATATGAACAAAATTACTTGTTTTGTCTGTCAGCAAAAATTTAAATCAACAAATTATAGGAAAACTCCTAGATGAATAATGTAATGTTTCCCTTTGTGACCATTCTTTAATCTCCGTGGTTTCTCCTGAGAATTCAAACTGCTATCAGATATTTTTCCCACTACAGAGAAGGTGTTATTTCTTTCTTCATTCAAGATTTTTTTCTTTGTCTTTAGTATTCAGAAGTTTGACCATATGTCTTGGCATGGATTTCTTTCGGTTTGTTCTGTTTGAGGTTCACTTAGCTTTTTGAATCTGTAAGCTCATGTGGTTTTGTTTTGTTTTGTTTTGCCAAACTTGGGATTATTTTCAGCTGTTTTATGTCTTTGAGTACTTTTTCAGACTCACCCACTTTCTTCTTTACTTCCAAGATATGGATGACATGAATGTTAGGTCCTTTTGTTATACCCTCACACATCTCTGAGGCTCTGTCCATTTCTTTTTCAGTCCATTTTCTGTTTTTCATGTCAAGTATTTGCCATTGTTCTGTCTTCCAGTTCATAGATTCTTTCCTCTGTCCCCTACATTCTGTTGTTGAGCCTATCAAGTTTTTTTCATTTCAGTCTTTGTGTTTTTCAGTTTATAATTTCAGTTTGGTTCTTCTTTATACTATTTCTTTTGCTGAGATTTTCTAGTTATTTGCTGAGAGTTTCTATTTTTCTTTCTTTTTAAAAAATGTATTTATTTTAGAGAGAGAGAGGGTGCAAGCAAGGGGTGGGGGGGGAGAGGGAGAGGGAGAGAAGCATACTCCTCACTTAGCATAGACCCTGATGCAAGGCTTGATCCCAGGACCCTGAGATCATGATCTGGGCTGAAATCAAGAGTTGGATGTCCACTCTACTGAGCCACCCAGGTGCCCCAAGACTTTCTATTTTTCAGTTGTGTCAAGCATGTCTATAATTACTTGTTCAAGCATTTTTATGATGACTGCTTTTAAATGCCTGTCAGATGATTCTAACATTTGTGTCATCTTTGTGTTGGTATCTGTTGACTGCTTTTTCTCATTCAAATAGAGATTTTATTAGTTCTTATTGTGATCATTGGCTTTTGATTAAAACCTGGACAATTTGGGTTTTATATTGTAAGACTCTGGATCTTATTTAAATCTTCTGTTACAGGGCAGCCCGGGTGGCTCAGCGGTTTAGCGCTGCCTTCAGTCCAGGGCGTGATCCTGGAGACCCAGGATCAAGTCCCACATCAGGCTCCCTGCGTGGAGCCTGCTTCTCCCTCTGCCTGTATCATTGCCTCTTTCTCTCTCTCACTATCTCTGTGTCTCAAATGAATGAATGAATGAATGATTTTTTTTTAATTAAAATAAAATAAAAATTATATTCCCCCTCCTTTTTTTTTTTAACCAAAGAAGAGGTGGGAGTGGTTTAGTTCTCGTTTTTAATTCAGCTTAGAAACTATTGAATCTTTGCCCAAGATTTAAGGTGACATGTTTTTCCTTTCTTAAAAACTTTAGAGTCAGAGAAACTAGGTATATTATTGTATAAGATTTTTAATATTAGCATTTTATTACTATCATATTTTATTGTAATTTTTGGCATGCTGTCACTTTTTAGGAGCATAGAGTCTTTTATTTTTTATTTTTTCATTTTTGAGTAAAGTTTTTCTGGGAAAAAAATAGTTAAAACAGGTAATGCATAATACATTTTAGTTTTACCAATTAGGAAATCCCTCCAGAAACAAATAAGGGTGTAGCCTTTTGGATTTTTACAAAAAAACACATCTATATATATCCATTCTTTTAAATAGACATTGTAGAAGAAATTATTAGCTTTTTTACACCCGTTACCAATTGAAGTTTTAAGTATGCAATTAGATATTTTAATTTATGCTTGATAATATATTTTTTAAGAACATGAGACTTCCAAACATCATTTTTAAAGCTCAATTGGTTTGTAATACATTTGCATAGATAATAGAGCATTAGGTTTTCTTGGGGTGGTTTATGATGTAGTTTCACTAAAAAAGAAAAGCCACATAATTTACATGTGTTAAAAACCAATATTTATTGTTTAAAATGACTGACTAGAGCTAAAAATCATACTTTTTATTTTAAAAATTTGTAATATCTCTAGCCACAGAAATCATAATTCCTCAGCTGAGATGGGGAAATCAAACCACTCCTAACTCTTTGGTAGAAGAAAAAAATCTTATGAGGTCTACTGTCATCCATAATCTTAAATTTAAGATATTTTATATTAATTTTGTCATAGTTCAAAATAATAAAAGTTATGGCATAATGAAACTGGGAAATATAGCTCAGTTTATAGAATATCTTCAATTAGTTCTACTAACTGAAATGAAAATAACATCTATTGATAAAAATCAATTTTTTGATAAAATCAAATTTTTATAAACTAGTTATTTAAAAATGATTTTTTTGTTTTATCTTTATGTTAATATCCAGTAACTCTAATTCAAAACAGAGTGATAAGCATGACATATTTTAAATTTTATTTATTTATTCATGAGAGACAGTGAGAGAGAGAGAGAGGCAGAGACACAGGCAGAGGGAGAAGCAGGCTCCATGCAGGGAGCCTGATGTGGGACTTGATCCCAGGTCTCCAGGATCACGCCCTGGGCTGAAGGCAGGTGCTCAACCGCTGAGCCACCGGGCTGCCCATAAGCATGACATTTTAAGTATATATGTACAATAAAGTACACAAGTCACAGGCTTAATAAATTTTTATGGTTAATGTCCCTGTATAACCAATGCCTGAACCAAGTGACAAAATATTACTAGCCTAGACTAGTTTACAAGTATTGTATTTTAATGCATGCAGCTATTTAAAATCTTGCATAGAGGAGTGTTTGGGTGGCTCAGTTGGTTAAGCTATAGACTCTTGATTTTGGCTCAGGTCATGATCTTGGGGTCGTGAGATCGAGCCCCTTGTCTGGCTGAGCCCAGAGTCTGCTTAAGATTCTCTCTCTTCCTCTACATCTCCCACCACTCACTTGCTCTCACTTGCATGCTTGCTCTCTCTAATAAATAAATTCTTAAAAAAAAAAGTAAGTAAATAAATAAAAATAAAATCTTTCATACAAATTTAAGTAACTGAAATTTCCTAAATTTCTTACATTTCCAAAACTAAGTTTCTCCAGAGAGAACTTACATAGAGAGAAAGACTATTCATATAACCACATGAATCATTAGGTTAACCAAATAAGATTCTTGAATATGACGGATCAAATGACTTGTATTTTTCATCTATCTCGAAGTGTACTAAAAAAAGAACAGGCTTCTTTTAAACCCTAGTACTGTAATGCTGCTACCAAAAAAGAATTGTCAATTAAAACATTAACAATCTCAAATGAAAATTAAGCAATTAGAATAGAGAATATATCAGACTGTAGTGTGTTTAACAACAAAACAGTTTTAAAAATTACACACAACCCCAAACAAGATAATTTGACTGTTCACTAGTTGGAGTGGAATGTAGTCAAATTATCCAAAAGCAGTTTCAATGTTCAAGCTTGTTATTCAGTCAGTATTTTTGTAGTAAGTTTTAATATTAATAAATTGTTATTGACAGAACCAATAATTATGTCAGTTTTAATCAAGATTTCCAACTAAAGTAATAGTTGTATGGCTTATTATAAAAGGGAATGCAATTATAATTTAGAGGAGGGTTTAAAACTCAGGTAGATGTGCTTTAAATTAATGTTAAAAGTCAATTGGTAAAGATCAGTTAAAATTAATGTCTGTACATATATATTTTTTACTTCTGTTAACCGAAATGGCCTAATAACAATGTCGCTCTGTAATGTTTTTTTTTTTTTTTTTCATATATTTATGGTAGTCACACAGAGAGAGAGAGAGAGAGAGAGGCAGAGACATAGGCAGAGGGAGAAGCAGGCTCCATGCACCGGGAGCCTGACGTGGGATTCGATCCCGGGTCTCCAGGACCACGCCCTGGGCCAAAGGCAGGCGCCAAACCGCTGCGCCACCCAGGGATCCCCTGTAATGTTGTTTTTGATATGTGCTTCCAGCCCTCAGATTTTTGTCTTTAATATTTTCCATAAAAAGAAACTAAGACTCCTTGAATAGATAGCTGATTTCTGTCTTTTGGGAAATAAAGTACAGATTGAAGGGGTAAGGATGAGAGTGGAGCAGGAGATGGCAGGGAGTCAAGCAGCAGTAACTACCGGAGAACAAGCAAGGATCCTTTAAAAATTCAGAGGTTCTCTCAAAAGGATACAGGGGACAGCTTTCAGTGGCTCCAGCTGGCTAAGTTGTGACCATTTGAACATAAAAAAAGAAATTTATGATAACTGTTAAAAAGTATATGAGTCATAATGAAACTCAAAAGTGTAATAACTACTTTTCAAATACTTAATACTTGGGTAAATTTTACTTATATGTTTAAAAATAGTTTACATTTAATTTTATTTATGTGACCCAAATAGGCATGGTATTTCCTTACACAAAAACTAATACAAATCAGTGCTTACAAGAAGATCTTACTTTCTCCCTGTAAAATATTTATGGACATGCCCATGATTCTTTTGTCAACCTCCCCTAACCCAGAGGCTACCCCACACACACACACAGGATTCACATATTAGAAGATATGCTGCATATTATTTCAGACGTTAATGAAATGTGTCAAGATGGTCTGTTTACACTAAGGTGCTCTCCCAACCGGTCCTGATAGCTATACCACAACAGGATGAAGAGAACTTGATGCCAAAGCCAAGTGACCTCTTAAATGTGCTTGAAACATAGAAAATTATGCTTTTTATTTTCATTTGTTTGCTTGTTGATGTGTTTGTTAGTTGTTGCTGGTGGCTATTTTAACTTTTCTTCTTGCCTTTTGTGGTTCTTAAAAAGAATGGAGTAGATGAATACATCCCTACAATGTTAGAAGCCAGGAACTTACACGCTAGGCCTTCTGCTTTCCTGGTCCAAAATAATCTTGCCCTGAGAATTTCATTTGTACCATTTGGTCCTAGGTGATAAAATGAGAAATAATTTGTGTTGCTTACTCTTCAATGAAAAATACCTAATTTTTTAGATTCTTGACTTTGTGGTTTCAAGGCCAAGAACACTTAATGACTTAAAAATGCCTAAGAGGCATATTTCAATAAAAAGTTTAATTATTTTTTTAAGATTTCATTTATTTATTCATAAGAGACACAGAGAGAGAGGCAGAGACATAGGCAGAGGCAGAAGCAGGCTCCCCGTGGGGGAGCCCAATGCAGAACTTGATCCCAGGACCCTGGGATTACAACCTGAGCCAAAGGCTCAATCGCTGAGCCACCCAGGTGTCCCTTAGTAAAAAATTTAAATGTTGATCAAATGTAATAGCTGTTAGAGAAATACAAGTCAAAAACTCAATGTGTTACGACTTAACCCCACCAAGGGTGGCTAGTCAAAAGGACAGATAATAAGTATTGAAATGATAGGGAGAAATTGGAACCCTCATGCATTGTTACAGGTGGGAATGCAGCTGCTTTGGCAGTTCCTCAAGGGTTAAACATAGTATTACCATATAATTTAGTAACTCCACTCCCAGACATGTGTTCAAGAGAAGTAAAAACACACATCCACATAAAAACTTGTACATGAACATGACAGCATTACCCATTATCACTAAAAAGTAGAAACAAGCCAAATGTGTAGCAACTGATGAATTCATCAACAAAATGTGGTATGTCCATACAATGGAATATTATTTGACCATAAAAAGGAATGAAATACTGACATCTACTACAATATGGATGAGTTATAAAAATATTATACTAAGTAAAAGAAGCCAGTTACAAAAGAACTCATTGTTTGATTTAATTTCTTTGAAACATCAAGAATAGGCAAATCCATAGACAGAAAGTAGATTAGTGTTTGTCTAAGGCTGAGGGAAATGGGGAATGGGTTTATTTGGGGGATGATGAAACTGTTTTAAACATAGAGTGTGGTGATGGTTGCACAACTGTGAATATACTAGACACCATTGAATTGTATACTTTACAATATATAAAAGATAAGTTATGAAGATATTTTTTTTTATTTTTTTAAGATTTTATTTATTTATTCATAGATACAGAGAGAGAGAGGCAGAGACACAGACAGAGGGAGAAGCAGGCATCATACAGAGAGCCTGACGTGGGACTCGATCCAGGGTCTCCAGGATCACGCCCTGGGCTGCAGGCGGCGCTAAACCGCTGCACCACCAGGGCTGCCCAAAGATATTTTAATCATAGTAACCCTTAGAGATTTTTAATCCCCAAGGTTGTAATTTACTTAAAGTTATGTTAATGAAGTGTTACCTTAGAGATTAAAAAAAATCTAATAAAAGAAAATTAACAGATCTTAAATTTAGTTAAATTTATGTAATCTAATTTTGTATTAGGCCATTTAGTAAAGGCCAGTTAGAAGAAGTGTAGGGGGGCAGCCCCGGTGGCTCAGTGGTTTAGCGCTGCCTGCAGCCAAGGGTGTGATCCTGGAGACCCCTGATCGAGTCCCATGTCGGGCTCCCTCTCTGCCTCTCTCTTTCTCTCTGTGTCTCTGATAAATAAATAAAATCTTAAAAAAAAAAAAAGTGTAGGGACTTTCTGAAAATTGGGGCTATTTAACTACAATATTTATAATGTTGATAAACCTCAGACTTAGAAATTTAGAAAAATATAAAAACTGCTACCTTTGCCTAAAATAAGAGAACTTTTTTTTTAAGTCCAGATTTTCTCTCTAATAATTATTGGACAATTAGCTAAGAAACGAAACCAAACAAACAAAACTCCAAACCAAAACAAAAGACCATCTTTAGACCAGCAGATTTATTTTATTTATTTATTTATTTATTTATTTATTTATTTATTTATTTATTTATTTTTTAAAGATTTTATTTATTTATTCATGAGAGATACAGAGAGAGAGAGAGAGGCAGAGACACAGGCAGAGGGAGAAGCAGGCTCCATGCAGGGAGCCCGATGCGGGACTCGATCCCAGGACTCCGGGATCAGGCCCCGGGCCAAAGGCAGATGCTCAACCACTGAGCCACCCAGGCGTCCCCCAGCAGATTTATTTTAAACATAACGTGGCATTTAGTTTTCTTCTACAGCATTCTTATAGAATTTTATGAAATTTTTCTTTTACCTGTGATTATTTCCTTAAGATAAATTAGTGGAGGTACAATTAATTTACATACTTGCCAGCATTTGGTTCATCCATTCAGTCATTCATTTAACCAGTACTTTTTGACTGTCTGCTATGAGTGTAGGCACTGGGTAGATCGGGGGATATAGAGAACAAAGCAGACATGGTCACAGCTTGCAAAGAGCTCACAATATGTAGTAGTTAAAAAACATTAAACACATATAGCTAAGATTATCTTAAATTCTGTAAAGAAAAGATCAATTTGCTAGTGAGAAACTACTGAAGGATCTGGGGATCATAAAAGAAGTAAAGTTACTTTTTTTTTTTTTAAAGTAGGCTCCACACCCAACCCAGAGCTCAGTGTGGGGCTTGAACTCATGACCCTGAGATTGAGACCTAGGCTTGATCAAGAGTCAGATGCTTAATTGACTTCCAGGTGCCCCAGGAAGTTACTTCTTTTACTAAGAAAATAACTATACATATGCCAATTCTAGGTTTTATTGTTTTTAAAATATTTTACCTACTTGACTGACAAAATAAAGTTTGTTTTTAACTTGCATTTCTTTTATGAACAATGAACTTTAGCAACTTTTCATGCTAACTGGCTTTTATTTCTTAGACTCTCTTCTGTCTTTAATTGGCCATTCTATGAGAAGGAAGTACTTATTTTGAACAGAAGTTTTGTATTGATTGTTGATTGAAGTTTTATATTGCATTGCTCATTTTAAATCAGATTTTATTACTTTCCTCAAAATAAACTCAAAACTAACTTACTTTTTGCTTCTGTGTGAAGTGAATATATTATATATCATTGACTGTCAGTTTCTGCCCACACTTTGTAGTAACAAAAATGTATCAAATTTGGATCAGTTTTAGATATTTTTCCAAAGAAGACATAAGACGGCCAACAGACACATGAAAAGATGCTCATCATCACTGATCATCAAGAAAATGCAATTCAAAACTACAATGACATACCACTTCACAACTCTCAGAATGACTAAAATCAGCAAAGAAACAGGTGTTTGCAAGAATGTGGGGAAGGCAATCCTCTTGCACTGTTGGTGGGGTTGCAAACTGGTGTAGCCACTGTGGGAAATAGTATGGAGTTTCCTCAAAAAGTTAAAAATAGAACTACCCTACAATCCAGCAATTGCACTACTAGGTATATACCCAAGGGATACAAAAATACAAATTTGAAGAGGTACATGCACCCCGATGTTTATAAAGCAGCATTATCTACAATAGCCAAATTATGTAAACAGCCTAAGTGTCCCATCAACAGATGAATGGGTAAAGGTGGTATTTATATACAATGGAATATAACTCAGCTATAAAAAAAAAAATGAAATCTTGCCATTTGCAATGATATCGATGGAGCTATAGAGCATTATGCTGAATGAAGTAAACCTGTCAGAAAGACAAATACCATATGATTTCATTTGTATGTGGAATTTAAGGAATAAACAAGCAAAGGGAAGAGAGAGAGATGCAAACCAAGAAACAGACCATAGAGAACAAACTGATGGTTACCAGAGGGGAGGTGGGTGGGGGATTGGTGATATAGGTGTTGGGGATTAAGGAGTGCACTTGTCATGATGAGCACCAGGTACTGTATGGAAGTGTTGAATCACTATATTGTATACTTGAAACTAATATTACACTGGAATTTAAATAAAAATGTTTAAAAAGTGAAAAAAGTTTTTGGATCAGTTTTTTAAAAATTCTAAATACATCTTAAAATATGAAAGGGATTTTCATCCAGTTGACAGAGCAAAATTTCACATTTTATTTACATATTGATTGATTGTATTTTAATATTTACATGTATTTTAAAAGAGGGTTGTATTCCTTCAGGACATTTTTTTTTTTTTTTGGTGGTTCTATTTTGCCAGAATCCTTGTGTCATCTTTTTATGACAATATTGTGTAATTGTTATGTGTACCTGCTTTGAAATAAGCCTCTGTCTGAATGCCATTATTACCACCTACAAATCAAATATAATCTTAGGCAAATTACTTATCCTTTCTAAGTGTCCTCATTTTCCTCTTTATAAAAACCCTCCGGGATCCCTGGGTGGCGCAGCGGTTTGGCGCCTGCCTTTGGCCCAGGGCGTGATCCTGGAGGCCCGGGATCGAATCCCACGTCGGGCTCCCAGTGCATGGAGCCTGCTTCTCCCTCTGCCTATGTCTCAGCCTCTCTCTCTCTCTCTCTCTCTCTCTCTCTCTCTGTGTGTGACTATCATAAATAAATAAAAAAATTAAAAAAAAAAAAAAAAAAAAACAAAACCCTCCACATTCAAAGCCCGTAGTTCAATGGCTGGCACATAGTAATTGCTCAGAGCTATTATGGTCTTTTCAATCACTGTCTTCCAATTTTCCCCTTCAGATTTCATGCCACTTTTTTCCCTACATTTGTTTTACCAATTTGTTAACTTTCTTATTAGTCCTGTCATGTGACTAATTATCCCTGTATTGTTTCAAGAAGAGAAGTGCAGACAGTCTCAAACACATCTATGACATCCATATCTGTGATTCTTGTTAAACCTTAAGCCTACTTATGAAGGAGCCATCCTGCTTACTAGAGGCACTGAAAAGCAACATTACAGTTCCTTAAGGCGGAAGGGGTTCTTGTCTTACCCACATTCTGAGACATTGGCTGTGTTTGGTTGGATCAATAGCTGGTAAAGATAGGGATATTATAAAGCACACCAATGTAAACTACACATATCCAAAGTATAGAAACAACTTCTAGCAGAGTAGTCTGGTCTTTGTAAGAATTTGAATTTTGTTCATCTTTCTAGTAACTTCTAAAGAATGGGAAAAAGCAGGTTTTCATACTGGCCAAGGCTATTTGTCAGGACATTTGAGGCTTGACTATCTTTTACAACCTTCCCTGCAAACATTTGTAGAAAGATCAAATTGATTGGCAAGAACAGTCCTGATTAGTGGAACTGAGAAGTCAGTATGAACTATGTAGAGGTACATAAGTAGGAGGTGGGAAGTGTGTGAGGAGAGAATAAATTCAACATTAGAACAATATGGACGGGATCTCTGGGTGGCTCAACGGTTTAGCACCTGCCTTCAGCACCGGGCGTGATCCTAGAGATCGAGGATCGAGTCCTGCATTGGGCTCCCTGCATGGAGCCTGCTTCTCTCTCTGCCTCTCTCTCTCTGTGTGTATGTGTGTCATGAATAAATAATTTTTTTTTAAAAAAAAGAACAATATGGAGACAGAGTCCACGAAGAAGAGAAGAAAAACAAGGTAGAAGATAGGGTGCTGTATTGTTCCACAGCCATGAACAGGCTTTTTAATGTTGCCTAAGTAACAGTATAAAGGGATAATGAGTACTTCAAATTTTTTTAGGAATCAGCCAGCAGAAAGGATCTCCTTTTTCTGTCCTTTGACAATCTAATTTACCTAATAGTAACCTGGGTGTCCTCTTTACTGCTCAGAGAGGGATGAAGCTAAATGATTAAAAATGGAATGTTTAGCAGCCTGTAATCTAATGGCAATGCCTTTTTGAAAGCATTTAAGACTTTGTCGACTATAGATTTTAGATGTGCATGTGAAAAGTGACCCGGAATTAAAATTTCTCCAAAACAGACATAAAAAAATTTTATTACGGAAAAACTTAAAATATATACCCAAGTAGGAAGAGTGATATAATCTGCATGTATCTATAACCAGCTTCAACTACTAACCCATAATTTTGTTTCATTGATATGTCCACTCATGGTCCTTTCCCCTTCACATTCCTGGTCCCCCTTCCCAACTTCTCAGACTTGAATTTTTTTAGAAACAAATTCTATACATTGCATAATTTCATCAGTAAATATTTTAATATGAAGCACTGAAATATAAGTAAACACAATAACACCGAGAATTTCTCCTAAAAAGATAATAATTCCTTAGTATTATCAAATATCTGGCCAATGTTCAAACTGCCCTGATTCTCCCTCTTCTAGTTTGTTTGGTTGAAGTGGGACTCAAATAAGATTCATACGTGTAATTCATTGATATATCTTTTAATTCCATTTTAATTATTTTCCTCCTTAATCTCTATTTTTGTCCTTGCAGTATAATTGTTGAAATTGGGCCAGATGTCTTATAGTTTCCCACAGTCTAGATTTTGCTGATTATATCCCTGTGGTCTAGTATATATCTTCCTTTGCTGTCCCAGGCATTTTCAGCATATTGTTTGTTAGATCTAGAGAGACCTGTTAGAATCAGGTTTTGACCATTTTTGCAAGACTGCTTCATAGGTGGTATTGTGTTCTTTTATCAGGAAATACATAATGTCTGATATATATCTTTTTGTGATATAAATAATCATTGATATTGATAATCATTGCAAATGTCACATAATTATAGGTGACTTCTTCATTTTTTTTTTTTTTTACTTTTTTTTTTTGACTTCTTCATTTCTTAGAATAAGTTTATAAATTGAAACTTCCCTCAGAGCTATTTTTCCATATGCAGTTGGGTCTGTTTCTGTATTTCCTATTTTGTTCTATTCTTCTGTATATTCATGTGCAATGCTATACTATTTTTATAACAGAGGCACTATAATAGATATTTTAATATCTATTGGGGCTAGTCCCTATTTTTTTGGCTATTCTTACTCATTTTTCCTTCCAGATGAACTTTTCTCTAATTCCAGAAAACAATGATATTTTGTTAGAAGCATATTAACTGTACACATTAACAGGGAAAATATAACATCTAAGCATCTTTATGATATTGAATCCTCTTGTCTAAGAACAAGGTATATCTTTCCATTTACTGAAGATTACATTCCTTTATCATTTTTCTGTGGCTGCTATAACAAATTACCATAGACCTGGTGACTCAAAATAACAGAAATTTATTTTCTCATAGTTTTAGAGGCTATAAGTCTAAAATCAGTTTCACTGTAGCCAAAATCAAGGTAAAACAGAGCTGTGTTCCTTCTGCAAACTCTAAGAGACAATATTTTGAGTGACTCGTCTAGCTTCTGGTAGTTGCCAGCATTCCATGTTTTATGACCCCTTCGCTCTGATCTTTGCCTCCTCATCCATATTACCCCCACCTCTTCTGTGTGTCCAACCTCTGTCTGTCTCTCTCTTATAAAAATGTTCATGATTGGATTTACAGTCTAATGAGATAATCTAGGATAATCTCCTGTCAAGATCCTTAATTTAATCACATCTGCAAAAACCCTTTTTTCTTATAAGACAACATTTACAGGTTCCAGGGATTAGAACCTGATTTCTGGATGCCTATATTTAGCCTAATGTAATTACTCCTATAGATTTTGGACATGTATTTTTAAACTTATGATTAGATACTTTCTCTCATTATTTGTTATCAAAATATCATCTTTTAACTGGTTTATGTTTGTATATTGATTTTTGTATGTTGATTTTATAACTTGCTACTTTACTAAATTAAATTCTCTTACTCCTTATAGTAGCTTTTCAAAGGATTCTTTTGTGTTGTCTAGATATCTATTTGTATCATCTATACATAAACATAGTTTAACCTCTTTCTTACCAATTCTCATGCTTCCAGTTATTTTCTATTGTCTAATTACATTGACTAATACCTTCAACACAATGTTAAATAGTAATGGAGATATTAGTATCCTGATCTTATTCTATGTTTTTACATATATATATAAAGATTTTATCTATTTACCCATGAATGACAGAGGGGGGTGGGCAGAGACACAGGCAGAGGGAGAAGCAGGCTCCATGCAGGGAACCCAACGTGGGACTCAATCTCGGGTCTCCAGGATCACACCCTGGACTGAAGGCAGCGCTAAACCACTGAGCCACCCGGGCTGCCCTTATTCTATCTTTATCAGGAAAGCTTCTAGTGTTTTTTATAGAGAGGATCCAAGGCATATTTTTAATATGTATATTTTTTAATTTGAGGGATTTAACTTTATATTTTAAGATGAGGAATTTCAGCAATTATCTTTAAAGAGCTTTTATTTATTTATTTTTCTTTCAAGGGCTTTTAAAGAGTTTTTCAAGATCTAATTTATTTGGTTCTAGGAGATTAAAGGGCAGATGTAGTATCTTAATTTCATAGTTAAGTAAATGTTGAGAGAAATTAAGTAATTCCCAAGGTTATGATGCTAGAAAGTGATACAGGCAGGACCAGGATCAAAAAAATTTTTTCACTGCTACATATTTATTTTACTTAATATTTTCCTCCAGGAAAACCTGGAGGAAGGACAATGCATTAGATAGATTCAAGACAATGTGTTACAGACCTATGAGATAGATTCAGGACAATGCGTTACATACCTATGAAAATACATACATAAGCTATTTTCCTTTTTAAAATGTGAGTTTTAATCGCTTTACTATAGTAAGCGATTGGGTGTGTGTGCTTGTGTATTTTTAGAGTAAAATATATATAAGTAAGTGTCAAGTTCCCTTTAATGATCAACTTTAATCTCATTTCCTCTCCTCAGAGGCAATGTAGTATAAACTCTGAGGGTTGTGGGGGTTTTGGTTTTTGTTTTGTTTGTTTGTTTTGTAATGCTAGTGCCAAACTTAAGCTTTGATCGTAGAGGCATTCATTTCAAAGAGCTGTCCATGTCAAAGACCCTTAGCTTAAACACGTTGCCAGCCACTTGCCTAGATAAAGAGCCGCGCCACCTCTCCCTACTGAGGCTCCTTTGTTTTGGAGACTTATTAATTGATTTTGATAACTGACTTTTTGGGCCAGGTGTTTTTTCCTCTTCCTGAGCTTCAAATTCATGCTCTTATGTTTTAAATTCATCAATAAAGAGTGAACCCTAGGGCCCCCACATTTGACCCTAACAAAAGGAGAACCCTTGGCCCATATGCACCCTCTACCTCCCACCACCCTCTCTCTGTCACTGTCTCTGGCTCCTCTGCTTTCCTGGCGCCTGCGTGGGTGCGCTCTCTCTCTCTCTCTCTCTCTCTCTCTCTTTCTCCTCTCTGTTTTTCTTCCTCCATCTCCCTCCACCTCCTGCTGTGTGGCCACAGGTGTGCTATGGAATTTCCAGGTCTTATAAGTAATAAACCTTTATTTTTCAAAGTTTCTTGAGAGTTGTTGCTGAAGGGTGTCTTGCAATCATAGTAAGAACCACGTGGGTCAGCCCAGTTGTAACATTGATTTGAAAAGGGGGAATATCTGTGAGTAGCTCACTCCAGGGCCCAGGTGAGTGCCACCAGGCATTTCTAGCCTTAGGCCTTACTAAGGGATAGGCAGAGACTGGCACACAATAAGCAATAACTTACAAGGGTTACGTATGTTAGCCTTCTAGTCCATGTTTACAATTCCACAATTCATAGACAAAATGCATGATAATGTGAAGGTGATTTTAAGAAAATTATTACAATAATAATAATATATCAAAATCTACCTCCTTTTTTCGCCTATCATCATCGTATGGATCTTGACGTATGCAAGGCTTTTCTAAGCATAACAACATAAAATGCAGAATCTATTTTTTTTTTTTCAGAATCTATTTTTAGAATCTAGCTCTCCAAACAAGTCTGGTGTCTTTCCACTATCACTTTGCCTCACAGTTTAGTTCTCATTAAGAAATTTTTAAATTAAAAAAATACTTTCAATTTTGCCTGGAGAGGGAGGATTTAGGTAGGAGTTATGCATTAGAGTTTGGTAAAATGGGACTTATTTTCTTGAATTAAGTCAATTTATATCCTTGATAGTGGCAAAATTATTTCAAAATGACATGTAATACAAAAGAACAGCAATTAAAATTAAAAACTATCTTAGGAGAGGGGAGTTGAGCAGAGTTTCAGAATATATTATTCAAAAATCTTTTTTTGTTTTCCATGTTGGCTTCACCAACCACTCAGATGCAGCAAAATACCAGTATAAGTAGAACTGCCATTTTGTTTTTAAGAGTTAAATGTTGATGATTTAGACCAGGAATTTGGCAAACTTTTTCTGTAAAGGGCCAGATAGTATTTTCAGGTTTGTACACCCTATGGTCTCTGTTGCAACTACTCAATTCTATTGTTACAACCCAAAGCAGTCATAAATAATACATGAACAAATGGGCAAGACTGGCTGGGTTCCAATAAAACTTTATTTACAAAACAACTAGGTGGGAAATAAAGGAAAAAGAAAAAAATTAAATTTCCTTACAACTTACAGCCCATTCACAAGTCCTTGAGACTGGCAGAGTGACTTCCCTCCAGGAACTCAATTCCCTTGATATTGATAGTTTGCTAAGGGCAAAAGGCAATCTTAGCTTAACATTATCCCTGCCTCCTCTAAGTCTCCTTTAACATATAATAATAGTTCCTTTGGAAACTTACTTTTTCTCTCCCCTCCCCCGCCCTCCTCAAGATATATGTTAGCCATCATCCTTCATGTGTATAGCCCACTGATAATACATCTGAACGGTCTCATGGCTAAGGTTTTACTAGATAGTAATAAATGACCTTTTCCTAACAATAGCTAGCCCCTTCAAAGTCCTGGAAACCTTCCTACCAAATTCCTTAAAGACTTATACTATCCCTAACCCCCTCCCAACTTGAAACTATATAATCAGCCACCCCTCAAAATCCCAGTGCAGCAATTTGTGCCCATGGGTGCTGTCCCTGTGCTTTAATTAAACCACCTTTTTGCACCAAATATGTCTCAAGAATTCTTTCTTGACTGTTTGCTCTGAACCCTAACATTTCCACATCAGATATGACCCACAGGCCATAGTTAGATCTGTTTTGTTTTGTTTTGTTTTAAGATTTTATTTATTTATTCCTGAAAGACACACAGAGGCAGAGACACAGGCAAAGGGAGAAACAAGCTCCTTGCAGGGAGCCTAATGTGGGACTTGATCCCCAGATCTTGTGATCATACCTTGAGCCAAAGGCAGATGCTCAACCACTGAGCCACCCAGGCATCCCCCATAGTTAGATCTTTGCTGGGTTGAAGGCAGTAGTATACTGGTAAATGATCAACAACTGGCTTTTTGGAGGGACTGGTAAGCCCAGATTTATAGCATTTGTCTATTCACATGACGTAAATACTCCCACCATAGTTGATTTCAGGGTATGTATTTGGTGTTACTGAAGAGGGACATAGAAAGAGATAAAGAGTGGTACACTATTACATAGCATCTCTACCATACATCTACATTAGATGTAAATAACCTCAAGGCCATAGGTAATAGTAAAATGACAAAAGAATAAGAAGTGATGAATTTTGGATATTTTTGTTACCTTTATTTTGAATACAGTGTATTTTAATTATAAGTTAAAATTATTTTAAATAATGTCTATGTTTAACATTGGCTCACAAAATCCTTAAAAATTTAATGACTGGTTTTGGTGAGCCAGTATGAACCAATTCTAGCACACCACTGTGGTGAAGGATATAATAAAGAATTTTGTTTTAATAATCTGCCTACTGAATCATATGGAAGAGTAAAAGCAAAAAAATACAGAGAATTGTGTTAACATGCAACTTTTGCACTAATCTTGTTCATCTGTTAATCTGAAAAAAATTTTTTTTTTACTTAAGTGGGAATCAACTGAGTCAAAGGCAAGGTACTTTCTTTTTTTAATCTTAACTTTTAAGTGATAGCATATGAAGTCAATTTGGGTCAGTAATTCTGTCAATATGTTATATATAATATTAAGTGTTATTTACTGTTTGATTTTTTTTTCCTTAAGGCATAACCGTGACACCTGACGAAGAACAAAACTTAAATCATTATGTAGAAGTTTTACAGAACCTAATACTAAGTGTTCCTACGAAGGAGCCAGGTCATGAGAAAAAATTAAAGTCTCCAAATAATGTTTATTCTATAGGACCGAAGGTATCAAAATTAAAGGAGATAATCACACATGGAGACTCTTCAACTGAAAATGATGTTTTAATCAATGCTGCTGGTGAAGAAACCACAGCTTCCCCTACTGGAGGCTTCACACTGGAAGTAAGCAAGAGAAAACCTACTGAAGTTACAGCATTCTGGTCAATTAAACCAAATAATGTTTCTGTTGTTTTACGCACAGACGAACCTTATATTATAAAAGAGCCAGAGCCAGAGCCAGAAACAAAACCAACTGAGGGACCAAAGCCATTGCCTACTATTACCAAAGACTACATAAGTCCAGATGCCACCTCAGCCCATCCATCTGTCACCTCTTTAAATAGGTACACTGACATGGATACCATCACAGAACCAGAAGACGTTCCTCAGCTCTCAGGTGAATACGAAGTGGACAAGCCTGAGTTACAAACATTTGTAAGACAGCCACAGCTTTTGAGTAATGATGACATTTTGAAAAAAATTTCAGATATTAAGTCACAGGTACAACGGGTACCTCTTGCTGAAAGCCTCAAGCCAGAATACAGAGAGGATATTCGAGCCTCTAGAGAGCATCTAAAACGAAGCCTTGCGTTAGCAGAAGCAGCAGAACATAAACTACAAAAAATGTACAGATCCCAGCTATTACCAGTAGGACAAAGCAGTAGTGGAATTGAGGACATTGAAAGTTTTATTAACATGCTGTACAATTCCAGATCTAAATTACCTGAATATTTAGATATTAGATATGTTCCACCAGAGATGAGAGGAAAAGCAACTACAATATACAATGCATTGAGAAAAATATTATGTGTAAGTCGACTAGAAACTCAAAACCTTATTAGGGAGTTATTAAACAATAATATAAAAATGTTAAACCTACTTGATATTCCATGACAAAGTTGATTTAAGGGAACTGTGCATTTGTTTCATTGGAGAAATAAACATATTAGTGATTCACAAGTTGGATGAAAATATTTTCTATCGTTGTTGAATGTGCTAACATCTTTACATGTCATATATTATAAAATTTTCGTATGCCCTAAAGCTGAATAATTTAAAATAAAATTTTGGTTCAGGAGTTTGTAGTTTTTTTTCTCATTAATTAAAAATTGTGAAGATCTAATCTTTAAAATGTTTAAGCTTTGATTTTACTTGATTAGTTAAATTCACCCATTTTATGAGTTAAGAGACTGTGTGCAATCTGTAGACTGTTTTAAATAATTGAATATAAATATAAAATTTTAGTACATATGGTCTTTATTACTCTTCCAGAGAATCTGAGTTTTCTGCTTGAATAGCAAAGTTGGAACTTGAATCAGCACTTTTATTTGTATATCTGTCTGTCTCCTTTAAAAGGTGGATGATATATGAAGGTACATCCCTGTTTCTTTATTAAGTACTTTGGAGTATCAGTGAGTGACTGTAACTTGGATTTGAAATGTAGCCATTCTCACTCATTTCCTGTTGTTTGTTTTGATACCTATACAGTGAAGCACTGCAAATCTTTTATAGGAGTATGACTAACATGATTAAGGTTAACTGGGTAATATTGTGATTATGGCGCATATAATTTCTCTTTCATGATTTGACCAGCATTATATTTAAATTCATTTATCTATTCCTTCATCAAACCAGTCATTTATAGTTCAGTGGAGATTTATTGACTTTATACTATGTGCAGAACAAAATGCTAAGCTTTGGGGATATAGTAAGACCTATTTCCTTCTCTCTTGGAGATTGTATTATAGGAGGAAAGACAAGACATTAAATAAATAACTTCGATAATTTTAAATTCTCAGTTGTGACAAGTTGTTACGAATCTGTGAGAAATTTGACCTCACCTAGACCAAAAAAATGCTACCTAGAAAGTAGCATTTAAGGTGTGATCTGAAAGGTAAGAGTGTGTACACAGGGAAGCAGCATTCCAGGCAGAGGGAGCAGCAAGTGTGATGCTCTGAGTTGGGAATGAGTATGGCAAGTTCAAGAAGTAGCTGGAGTGTAGAAAGGTAAGGCCCTTCCACAGAACACCTCAAGGTGAGCTGGTGAGGTACATGGGATTGGAACAGACTCTGCAGGACTTAAACTGTATACGTATTGACAATGCTGGCTGTTCTCCTACGATCAGTGAGAAGCATTTGTGGATTTTAAGCAAAGGATGGGTATGATTAAATTTGTGTTTTTAAAAAACCACTCTGGCAGTGGTTTTGGAGGTAGATTGAAGTAGAAGTGCACTAGGTAAAGGGCAAATTTAGTTTGGACTTGTTTGAAAGAAGTGTTCATTTAGGGACGCCTGGGTGGCTCAGCGGTTTGGCGCCTGCCCTACCGCCCTGGAGTCCCGGGATTGCGTCCCACATCGAACTCCCTGCATGGAGCCTGCTTCTCCCTCTGCCTGTGTCTCTGCCTCTCTCTCTGTCTTTCATGAATTAAAAAAAAAAAAAAGTGTTCATTTAGAAGTAGATTCAGCAGTGTTTGGTGATTGCATGGGCATGGAGACAGAGTAGCAGGGTTCAAAAATAATTCCTCTACAGTTAGCTATATCATTAAAAAGCCCACATAGGTTTTGTTTCACAGTAATACTCTACTGTTTCCTGTTGCTTGTTTTTTGTTTTTTTTTTTAACTGTGTGTATTGCTTGTTTATAACATTAATTTTACCATGGAAGATTTCAAGCATGTGAAAAAGTAAACAGATTAATGTAATAGACGTATGTACCTAATGTCCAGTACAACAGTGATCTACTAATGACCAGTCTTGTTTCACCGAAACCCTCACCCTTCCCCCTTTCTCCTATTTTATGTTGAATTAAATCCCAGATACTTTTTCATTTCGTTTGTAAATATTACAGTGTGAAGCTCTTTAACTCTTTTTTAAAAAATGACCACAATATCACCACACATACAAATTTAAAAATTCTTTAGTTTATCATCAGATATCCAGTCATTGTTCAAATTTCCAACTGTCTAATAATTTTTTAAATTTAGAGTTTGTATGAATCAAAGATCCAAATAAAGTTCACACATTGAGATTGGTTGATTTGACTCATAAGTCTTTTAATCTGAAGAGTTTTCTTCCACTTCTCCCCCCACCCCGAAGCTTATTTATCAAAGAAATTGGTCATATGACCTATAGTTTTACACCTATGGATTTTGCTGACTGTATCCTCATAATGTCACTTAGTATGTTTTCCTGCCCTCTGTATTTCCTGTATATTGATAGATGAATCTAGAGAGGCTTTATTAGACTCATGTTTGTCTCTTTTTTTTTTGGTCAAGATAGTATAGATCACCTAGTTGTGTTTACTTTTTGTATTTATAGAGCAGTCTGTGATGTTCATTACCTAGATAGAATGTTGATCAGGTGTTGCAAAATGAACATAACATGCCTTCCTGATTAGCGGGAATATCTCTATAATGAGACACTTCCCCCTCTATTATTTGATTCCCTAGGGGTCCAGTGTGTATTGGAAAGATATCAAATCTTTCTCTAACAGTTTTCAAAATAATTAGTTCATAAAAATCCTTCAATGGTAACCTGCTTTTTTCAATTAGATCTTTATTCTTTTGGAACAGTTGGAGGCTTACAGAGAAATTGATCAGAAAATAGAGAGTTCTCACATGCCTCTCTCTAGTCTACCATAGTTTCCCCAATTATTTACATCTTATATTAGTGTGGTACATCTCTTACAATTGATGAACCGACACTGATACAGAACTATTAACTGTAGGTCCATAGTTTACATTAAGGTTCACTCTTCCTGTTGTACATTTTATGGGTTTTGACAAATGTATAATAACATATATACACCATTACAATAGTAATTGTAAACCATACACAATAGTTTCACTGCCCTAAAAATACCCTGTGCTTCACCTATTCATCCCGCACTCTTCCTCTCCCATCCCTCCAATCCCTGGCAAAACTGATACCTATTTTTTTTTTTTTTGAAGATTTTATTTATTTGAGACAAAGAGAGCATGAACATGAGCAGGGAGAGGAGCAAGCAGGGGGAGAGGGAGAAGCAGGCTCCCCACTGAGCAGGGAGCTTGACCTGAGGCTCCATCCCAGGACCCTGAGATCATGACCTGAGCTGAAGGCAGACACTTAACTGACTGAGCCACCCAGTCACCCCAAACTGATAGTTTTACTGTCTCCATACTTTTCCTTTTCTATGACGTCATGTAGTTAGAATCATTTAGCCTTTTAAGTTTGGCTTCACTTAATATGTGTTTAAGATTCCTCCACGTCTTTTTGTGGCTTGACAGCTCATTTCTTTTAGTGTTAAGTGATATTACAGTGTATGGATGTACCATACTTTATATATTCAGCCTTTGAAGGACATCTTGATTACTCCCAAGTTTTGGCAATTGTCAATAAAACTGCTATAGACATCTATGTGCAGGTTTTTGAACACAAATTTCAGTTGTGCCAGTTTTTTTCACACCTTTGAACATATAAAAATTAGCAAACCTTTATATTTTGGCCAATCTGATAGATGAAAAGTGTTATCTAGTTATTGTTTTAATGTATATTTCTTTAATTATGAGTGAGGTTGGACATCTTTTTATATTTACATTTTTATTTCTGAAAATGGCTCATTCGTGTTTATTTCTCTACCAGTTGCTTTTCCGTAGCAATACATACAACCTTTTAATGTAACAAGGAAATTGGAATTTTGTGTCATAATTTTGCAAATATTTTGCCTGCGTATTATTTGTATTTTGATCTTTCCATGCAGAAATTGAAAACATTTATAAATCAAATTTATACCTTTTTCTTTGGGTGCCTTCATGTTTTTTGTCTTACCTTTCCCACTCAGATTTTACAAAATTCTTCTTTTTTATTCTCGTGTTTTAATGGTTTTACCTTTTTAAAAATAAACATTTTTAGAGCAGTTTTAGGCAAAATTAAGCAGGAGGTGCAGAGAATTTCCATATATATACACACATGCATGGCCTCCCCCATTATTGCTTTCCCCCACCAAAGTGGCACACTTGTTAAAATTGATAAACTTACATTGATGCATCATTATCACCTTTAAGTCTGCAGTGTACATTAGGGTTCACTCTTGGTAGTATACATCCTGTAGGTTTGGACAAGTGTATAGAGACATGTTTTCATTGATACTATTATAGTATCATAAAGAGTAGTTTCACTGCCCTAAAAATCATCTATGCTTTGCCTACTCATCCCTCTCTCCCCTCAACCTCTAGCAACCACTGATCTTTTTACTGTCTCCATAGTTTTGTCTTTCCTAGAATGTCCTATAGTTGGAATTATATAGTATGTAGCTTTTTTAGATTGGCTTCTGTCACTTAATAATGCACATTTAAGTTCCTCCATGTCTCTTCATGGCTTCATAGCTCATTTAGTTTTAGCTCTGAATAATGTTCCATTGTCTGAATGTACCACAGTTTATCCATTCGCCAAAAAAGGACATTTTTGGTTTCTTCCAAATTTTGGCAGTTATGAATAAAGCTGCTATAAACATCCATGTACAAGTGTTTGTATGGACATAAGTTTTCAATTCCTTTGGGTAAATACCAAGGAGCACAATCGCTGGGCTGTACAGTGAGTATTTTTAATTTTCTAGAAACCAACTGTCTTCCAAAATGGCTGTACCATTTTGCATTCTCTCCAGCCATGAATGAGAGTTCCTGTTCCTCTACATCCTCACCAGCACTTGGTGTTGTCCATGTTCTGGATTTTTACCATTCTGATAGGTGTGCAATTTTTTAAATTTTTTGATAATTATAAACATGCAGTTTTAAGAAATAATGTGATGAGATCTAGTTAATGTACTCTTTACTCATTTCATGCAATGTTTATATCTTTGAAAACTATAGTACAATATCACAAGCAAGATAAATATGTTGATATAAGATACAGAACAATGAGATCCCTGGGTGGCGCAGCGGTTTGGTGCCCGCCTTTGGCCCAGGGCGCGATCCTGGAGACCCGGGATCGAATCCCACGTCCGGCTCCCGGTGCATGGGGCCTGCTTCTCCTTCTGCCTATGTCTCTGCCTCTCTCTCTCTCTCTCTCTGTGACTATCATAAATAAATAAAAATTAAAAAAAAAGATACAGAACATTAACAATACCATAAGGATCCCTCTTATAGCTACATCTACTTTCCTCCTGCTTTCACATCTCCTTAACCTCTACTAACCACCATTCTCTTCTCCATTTCTGTAATTTTATCATTTCAAGAATGCTCTATAAGCAGAATCATATAGTACACAATCTTTGGGGATAGTCTTCTTTCCCTGAAGCTCAGTTCTCTGGAGCTTGAGCAAGGTGGTTAACAACCTCTGGGTCATTTCCAGGTTTTGGCTATTACAAAACTACTATCAACATTCATTTACAAGTTTTTGTGTGAACGTAACTTTTCATTTCTCTGGGATAAATGCCCCCAAGTGAAATTGCTGTGATGTATGGTAGTTACATATTCAGTAATATAAGAAACTGCCCACAATTTTCCAGAGTGGCTAGACCATATCCACTAGCAACATAAGAGTTTCTCTGATAGCTCCCCAGCATTTGGTGTCATCACTATTTAACACTTACTTATTTTAAAGTGTACTATTTGATAGTTTTGGTGTATTTATAAAGTTTTACAATGATAATAACGATCTATTTCCAGAATATTTCAACATCCCCAAAAGAAAACTCCATATTTATTAGCAGTCCTTTCCCCATTCCTCTCTCTCCCACCTGGCAACTGTGTTCTGTTTCTGTGGATTTGCCTATTCGGGACACTTCATATGATGTAATCATACAATATGTGTTCTTTTGTGACTGGCTTCTTTCACTTAACAGTGTTTTCAAAGTTTAACCATATTCTAGCATGTATTCAAACCTCATTACTTATGGTTGAAGAATATTCCATATATGGATATATTGGATTTTGTTTTTGCATTTCTCAGTAGATAGACTTTGGGTTGTTTCCACTTTTTAGCTATTAGGAATAATGCTGCTACAGATGTACACATTTTTTTGTGTGCACATAAGTTTTAAACTCTCTTGGTTGTGTACCTAAGAGCAGAATTGTTGGATAACTTTACATATAACTTTGGGAGACTGCCAAACTGTTTTTGAAAGGGACTTAACCATTTTTTACATTCCCCCCAGCAACATATGAGGATTTCAGTTTCTTCACATTCTCCCCAATACTTATCAATGTCTTTTTTTTATTATAGCCACCCTTGTGGGAGTGAAGTGGTATCTCATTATGGTTTTGACCTGTATTTGTCTGATGGCTAACGCTGTTGCACACCTTTTCATGTGTCTATTTGCTATTTGTATATATTCTTTGGAGAAAAGTCTATTCAGACCCTTTGCTTTTTAACTTGGGTTCTTTTTCTTTTTATTATTGAGTTGTAATTCCTTATATATTTTGGATACTTGTCCCTCATTAGATATACAATTTGAAAATATTTTCTCCCATTCTGTCAGTTGTCTTTTCACTTTCTTAATGGTATTGCCTTCAGCACAAAAGTTTCTAATTTCAATATAGTCCAATGTATATTTCCTTTTGCTACTTGTGCTTTTGTGTCATGTCTAAGAAACAGTTTCTGAATGCAAAGTCCCTTATCCAGTATGGCTAGCCTCCTCAAAAGAAGATTAAAAAGCCACATAAAGACTGAGACCCACAGAGAGAACACAGTGTGATGACAGAGACGCAGATTGGAAGCGCAAGGATCAACGGCCATCACGAAAAGCAAAGAAGAGGAAAGGCAAGATTCTGCCCAGAGTCTCAGAGGGAGAATGACCTTACTGACATCTTGATTCTTGAATGCTAGCCTCCAAAACCACGAGAAAGTAAATTTCTGTTGTTTATTTTATTTTATTTTATATTTTTAAAGATTTTATTTATTTATTCATAAGAAACACACAAGAGAGAGGCAGAGACACAGGCAGAGGGAGAAGCAGGCTCCATGCAGGGAGCCAGACGTGGGACTCAATCCTGGGTCTCCAGGATCATGCCCTGGGCCGAAGGTGGCACTAAACCACTGAGCCACCCGTGCTGCCCAATTTCTGTTGTTTAAAGCCATCTAGTTTATGGTACTTTGTTATGACACTCCTAGGAAATTAGAATAGTCTTGGCATTTAATTCTTTCATATATATGGCTTAATTCCATCTACTAGTATTATTAAGGATTTTTGCACCTATATTAGTGAACAATATTGATCCATAGCTTTCCATTTTTTGTCTAGTTTTGGCATCAGAGCAATATTAGCTTCATCAAATGAATTGGGCAGTGTTCCTCCTTCTTCCATTTTCTGAAAAAGATTATGTAAATTGGTTTTATTTATTTATTTTTTAACCCCCCCCCCCTTTTTTTTAAAGGTTTTATTTATTTATTAGAGAAACACACAGAGAGACAGGCAGACAGGCAGACAGGCAGAGGGAGAAGCAGGCTCCATGCAGGGAGTCCCACTCGATCCCGGGTCTCCAGGATCATGCCCTGGGCTGAAGGTAACTCTAAACAACAAAGCCACTGGGGCTGCCCTGTGTAAATTGGTTTTAATTCTTCTTTGAATATTTGGTAGAATTCTGAAGTGTACCCTCAGTTTTCCCTTTCTTAAAATATCTTCATTTTCCCCTCATTCCTGACAGATATTTTTTGCCAGATAGAGGTTTTGGGGTTGATAGTTCTTTTCTTTTCATCCCTTTAAAACTGTTGCACTAATTCCTTCCTGCCTCCATGATTTTTGGTGAGAAACCCATTGTCATTTGCCTTGTTTTTCTTATTGGTAAAATGTCATTTTTCTCTCACTGCCTTCAAGGGTTTTTCTGTTTTTCTTTGGCATTAAATTTCAGATATATTTTTAAAAGATTTTATTTATTTATTCATGATAGACACAGAGAGAGAGAGAGAGAGAGGCAGAGACACAGGCAGAGGGAGAAGCAGGCTCCATGCAGGGAGCCTGATGTGGGACTCGATCCCTGGTCTCCAGGATCGTGCCCTGGGCCAAAGGCAGACGCTAAACCACTGCGCTACCCAGGGATCCCCAAATTTCAGATATTTAACTATATGTCTTGGTGTAGATTATTTTAGATTTATCCTATTTGGTATTTGTTCAGCTTCTTAAGCCTATAGGTTTAGGGTTTTTGCCAAATTTGGAAAATTTTTGTCCATTATTTCTTTGAGCACTTTGCAACCTCACCTTCTTCTTTCTTTCTGGGATTCCAATCACATGAACACTAAATCTTTCATTATAGTCACGTGGATCCTGGGCATCTGTTCATTTTTTTTCAGTCCACTTTCTTTTTATTGTTCAGATTGGGTAATTTCTATTATTCCGTTTTCAAGTTTACTTATTATTTCCTCTGTTTCCTCCATTGTTCTGTTGAGCCCATCCACTGAGCTTTTTGTTTCATTTTGTTTTATTTTTCAGTTCTAAAACTTCCACTTAGTACTTCTTTATATCTTATAGTTCTTTGCTAAGACACTATTTCTTTGGGAGGAGATTTTATACTTTTTTTCATTTATATCAAGCATGTTTTTAATGTTCATTGAAGCACTTTTATGATGGCTGCTTTAACAACTTTGTCATATAGTTCTAAAACTGCTGTTATCTTGATGTTGACATCTATTGATTATTGTTATCTACTGGGTAGTGGTGAAAGTTCTGACTCTCCACTAGGTCTCCTCTGACACTACTCTAGTGGTGAGGAGGAGGGATGCTTCATTACTGCTGGATAGGGGTGGAATTCATGCTACTCATATACTCTTCACTAATATGAAGTGAGGGGTTAAGTACACCACTGGAGATGAAAGTCCTGGCTTTCTACTGAGCCTTATCTGAAACCACACTGGTGAGAGGACGGTCTTTATTTGGCTTTTGCCTTTGGGAATGGGGATTGAGTTGGAGGTTACAATTTTTCTGTAATGTTTGGCTGTAATAGAGTGGCTACTATCTAAAAGTTTTGTGTGTTGCTAGCCTGCCCCTTTCCAATCCTTTTGTTAGGAAGAATGGCTTTTTTTTGGAGTTTTTATCTCAGTGCCTGCTATGTTTCTGGTTTGTCAGCTTTTTTTTGCTCTAAGTCTGGGATATATGAGGGGAAAAAACAAAGTGTGGAGAATGCACCACCATGTCATTTCTTGGATTCAGAGTTCTGTGGCCAGGATGCCTTCTTTTTTCCCACTATTTAGAGTGTTCTTAGGTTTATTTTATATATAGTGTCCAGGGTTTTTAATAGTGTTTAGGAGTACTTTATCCGAAAGACAGTGAAAATATATTGCAATATTTTAAGCATTTTTAACAAGTCATTCTAGTTGGTTGCAGTGTAGTTAAAGGATAAGACAGAGCAAGACTGGAAGTAGAAGCCAGTTAAAAGCCTGCTACAGGAATCTTAAAGACAATGATGTCTTGCACTGGATGGTAACAGAGGAAGTAGAAATCAGTAGTTGAATATGAGAGATATTTAGGAATTAAGAATCAATAGAACTTGGTGATTGTTTGATATCCAAGATAAATAAAGGAGACAGGAGTAACTTCTATGTTTCTGACTTGCACACTGGGTGGGTAGTAGTTTGTTTTTTAACAGCATTTATCATAATTATGATTTTATAGTTATTGGTATATTTATTTGTTTAATGTTTGTCTCCCATGGAAGGGCCATGAAAGTTTTGTTCACTGCTATAATCCCAGTCCCTAGTACAATGTTTGGCCTGTAATTATATGCTCAATAAATATTAATACATTACAGTATATTTAGAAGAGTGAACATGATTGGGACTCCTTGGTAGCTCAGTTGGTTAAGTGGCCAGCTTTATTTCACCTCAGGTCATGATGGTTTTGAGATCAAGCCTGGTGGCAGGCTCCATGCTCACTGGGTAGTCTGGTTGAGGATTCTTTCTCTCTCGCCTTTTCCTCTGCCCTTTCCCCTGCTTGTGCATTATCTCTCTCTCTCTCTCTCTCTAAAATAAATAAATAAATCTTTAAAAAAATAAAAGAGAGATCATGATTGTGGGGAAGATTATTTTGGAAATGTTATTTTGAATGTATTAAATTTAAAGTGTCTATGAGACATGTCTCAGTTACACATTGGTCTAGAGCTTAAGAGATAGCAGTAAATAAGGATTTGGTAACTATCTGCTTATAAATGGAAATCTAAGACATTGATATAGAGAGATTGTTCATGGAATATATAGAGGAGCAAAAAAAGCCAAGAACTAAGTCTTAAGGAACTCTACATTAAAGTGACAACAATAGGAGCTTTTTAAGCAGCAGGGTAAGAGTAGTCAGAGTAGTAGGGGATATATAGGAAAAGTGTAGTTAAATAGAAGGCAAAGGGAAAATGTTTAAAGAAAGAGGGAGGAGTTATCTCTGTTGCAACTGAGAAATCAAACAAGATAAAGACAGAAAAGCATCCACAAATTAGTTTAAAAATGGTTTTGGTAGAGACACTGGTGAAGAAGGCATATTGGAAGAATACTTTGAAATAACACGGGGCAGCCCGGGTGGCTCAGCAGTTTAGCGCCACCTTCAGCCCAGGGCGTGATCCTGGAGACCTGGGGTCAAGTCCCATGTCGGGCTCCCTGCATGAAGCCTGCTCCTCCCTCTGCCTGTGTCTCTGCCTTTCTCTCTCTCTCTCTGTGGGTCTCACATACATACATACATACATACATACATACATACATACATACATAAAATCTTTTAAAAAAATAAGAACATGGAAGCAGAAAATATAGAAAATTATTGAAATGCTTCACTGAATAAGAGAAAAAGATGAGAGCTGGAGGGCAAAGTAAAGCCCAAGGAAAATATTAGTTTCTTTATTATTTTCAGATAGACTAGACTAGACCATGTTTATCAACGGATGAAAAGGAGCCAGTAGAAAAGAGATTCAAGACAGGGTAGGAGGGTGGAATAATCAGTAGAGGAAATTAGATCCAGAACACTGGTAAAGGATTTTTACTTCATTTTTTTAAAGCTTTTATTTAAATTCCAATTAGTTAATGTATGGTATACTATAATTTCAGGTGTATAAATTCAGTGATCCAGCACTGCCATACAACACCCAGTGCTCAACACAACAAGTGTGCTTCTTACTCCCCATCACCTATTTCACCCATTCCCCCCACCCATCTCTCCTCTGTTAACCATCAGTTTGTTCTCTGTAGTTAAGAGCCTGTTTCTTGGTTTGCCTCCCTTGTTTTTCCCTTTGCTTGTTTATTTTGTTTCTTAAATTCCACATGAGTGAAATCATATGGTGTTTGTCTTTCTCTGACTGACTTATTTCTCTTAATGTAATACTCTAGTTCCACCCACATCATTGCAAATGGGAAATTTACATGCATTTTGATGGCTGAGTAATATTCCATTGTGTATATACACCACATCTTCTCTATCCATTCATCGGTTGATGGACACTTGGACTGTTTACATAATTTGGCTATTGTAGATAACACTGCAGTAAACATCAGGGTGTATGTATCCCTTTTCCTTTACAGTCAAGAACAAGACAGGGATGTCCTCTCTCACCACTGTTATTTAGCATAGTATCAGTAGTCCTAGCTACAACAATCAGGCAACAAAAAAATAAAGACATGCAAATCAGCAAGAAAGAAATAAAACTTTCATTATTTGTAGAAGACTTAATGCTCTGTATGGATAACCCTAAAGACTCCACCAGAAAACTACTAGAACTGATTAATCAATTCAGGAAAGTCACAGGATACAAAATCAATGTGGAGAAATCTATTCAAGTTCTATACACTAGTAATGAAGCAGCAAAAGAGAAATTAAGAAAATGATCTCATTTATAATTGCGCAAAAAGTAGTAAGATACCTAGGAATAAAACTAACCAACCTGTGAAAGATCCGTACTCTGAAAACTATAAAATATTGAGGAAAGAAATTGAAGGTGATGAAAGACCTTCCATGCTCATGGATCAGAAGAACAAATAGTGTTAAAATATCTATACAACCCGAAGCAATCTACACATTTAATGCAACCCCTATCAAAATACCAACAGCATTTTTATTTTAGATGGAAAGATGAACATTTCCTTTATTGCAAAGGGGGCAGAGAAATAAAACAAAGAAGGAGAAAGAATGGATTCAAATAAAGATAGGTTTATAGGTTTGGTAGCAAAAATTGAAGTAATTCTAGATTGTAGGTGCTGATGCTTCTCTTTCTTCTCCTTCTCCTCCTTCTCCTCTCTCTTGCTCTTTGTCCTCCTTCTCTTCATCCTCCTCCTTCTTCCTCTTCTTCTTTTCTTCTTTTTTTAGTGATGTAGAAATTGAAGAGATCTGCTGAGGTTGAGTGAGTTAGAAGGTTTAAAAGGGATAGCATATGTTAAGGGCAGGTGTTAAGGAATGGTAGTTTTGTGTTACTTATAGCTTTAGAAAGTATGATTATATAGAAACTGCAGTAAAATGTGATTTGAGAACATTCAAATATCTTCTAACAATGTGCTTGAACTTCTATTTTAAGAAAATGTTTACATTGGATTAAAGCATTGTGAGAGGGGACACCTGGGTGGCTCAGCGGTTGAGCGTCTGCCTTCAGCTAAGGATGTGCCTTCAGCTAAGGATGTGATCCCAGGATCCGGGATCAAGTTCCACATCGGGCTCCCTGCATGGAGCCTGCTTCTCCCTCTGCCTCTGTGTCTCTGCCCCTCTCTCTCTGTGTGTGTCTCTCATGAATAAATAAATAAAAATATTGTTTAAAAAATAAAGCATTGTGAGATACTGCTCTGTTTTATATGTTTAGGTTTTGATAGGAAATATTACTTCTTTTTAAAGATTTTATTTATTCATGAGAAGCACAGAAAGATAGAGGGGCAGAGACACAGGCAGAGGGAGAAGCAGGCTCCCTGCAGGGAGCCAGATGTGGGATTCCATCCCAGGACCCAGGATCACGCCCTGAGCCAAAGGCAGACACTCAACCGCTGAGCCACCCAGGCATCCCAGGAAATATTATTTTAAATTGAAGCCAATTTCTACTTGATTTCAAACTTATTAGTTCCTACTACAATCCCTTTTAAATTCTTTTTAAAGTAATCTATATACCCAACATGGGGTTCAAACTCACAACCCTGAGATCAAGAGTCACATGCTCACTGACTGAGCCTACCAGGCACCCCTCTACTAAATCCCCTTTTGATGTTTTCTGCAGATTGAGATTTGACCCTCAGAATGACTGGTTTTGACTTTAAGCAGGAATGATATAACTCAACACTTATGGACTTAGCATCAACTCAACTTGAGTATTAAACTAGCCTTGATCTTGTGCACGGTTCTAAGTTTCCTATTGCTTCCTTATTCCTGAGACTTCATCCCCACCTCACACCCCAGGTTTAGTAATCAGAACCTTGTACCTGAATCCCAAATTTAGTGATCTGTCGTCCCTTTAGTACTGCCTTAGACTAATTCAATCCCTGGTCAGGGTCAGATCCTAGCCCACTGGGTTGGCACTAACTAATAGGCCTAGCTGACGCTTCTTGCCTTCATGAGTATTCTCTTCTTCTACTTACTAGGTTGCTTCTCAAACCAGCAGCATGAGCATTGTCTAGGAACTTGTTAGAAATGCACATTATTGGGCCACACACCCACCGTCTCTAATTCAGTGGTTCTGGGAGTGAAGCTCAGCAATCTGTGTTGCAACAAGCCCTCCAAATGATTCTGATGTGTGCTAACGTTTGAAAACCACTGTATCATAAACCTGCTGCTTTCTAGGGCATCCACCCTCCTGTGTTAATGACCGAGAGCACATCAATATTCTATATTCTCATCTACATGCTCTGTCTGATAGACTATATGCTCAGTGTGGATAACTGATCCTCATTGCCTTCCACATCTTGTGAATTGTTCCTGTCAGCCTGTTCAATCCTATTTGCCTTCGTGTAGAATTAGGAAAGCTGTAATATGTAGTCAGAATTTTGAGAGACAAAAAGTCTACATTATGTATTAATTCTTAAAGCAGAGTCACAAATTAGCATATGTAAGTGTCATTAAATTAGTAATACTAATTGTATTTATTAGTAATAAATACAATATGTATTGTTTTGTAAGGAATAGCATCTAGTGGACAGCTATTGGACAGTACTTTGTATTTTGCTTTGCAATGGACACTGGATAAAGATGATAATTTCTGATTCAAACATGATATAAAAACAATGAAATGGAGACACCTGGGTGGCTCAGCAGTTGAGCGTCTGCGTTTAGCTCAGGGTATGATCCTGGATTCCCGGGATCGAGTCCCACATCGGGCTCCCTGCGTGGAGCCTGCTTCTCCCTCTGCCTGTGTCTCTGCCTCTCTTTCTGTGCCTCTCACAAATAAATAAATAAAATATTTTTTTAAAAAATGTGTTCTGCCGAAAAAATATACTAGTGACTTTGCTAGAATTTCCTACGAGAGTTTATTAGCATTTCCTTTATAAAATGGGAGGTGTTTTCTATAAATTATTTTATACTTATTTTTTGCTGTTGTCATATTTCTTTTTTTTTAAAGATTTTATTTATTTATTTGACAGAGAGAGAGAGAGTAGAAGCCAGGGG